>NC_134196.1:11265047-11919535 GCF_964188355.1 Buteo buteo
TGGATTAATCTTTTAAGATGAATATTAGCACCATTTGTACCAGAGGCAGTATTCAACCTTCTTCCACCCCAAATTTTACAGGAGACAATATTCTCTCAGCTAGAAACTTGCCTAAATCTTTTCCTGCTCAATGCAGCTGCTCAGCAATTTCTAATATTTATTTTTCTAATTGGAGACAAGCCTAGTGGAAAAGACTAAGTCTTTGTTGCAACATATTTTTTGCTGATAAGCCTCTTCTTTAATACAGCAAGATGCTCTCTGTGTGGAAAAGATCATCAACAGAAGGAAAGCAGTTTGATTTGAAACTCATATTTAAAAATATCACAAATCTCAGTGACTTAGTTTTTATTGGAATCTGAATCCACATTCAGTAATTCAAGCTAAAATTCATTTCTGTGTTGTGTATGACTCCTTTTCCTCAGATAAGAGCCTAAGCCATAAGCTTCAAACAGGAACATTTGAAGAGACTCTTTCATAAACCTTGATTTCAGTGAAACTAGCTGGCATTAGTCATGGCATGAAAAACAGCCAGTGTGCTGAGCTGCCTTGGCCTTACAAAAAGTCAGGAAAAGATGAAGTTCAGCACAAGCCCACTCTGGCAAACAACAAGTATCTTTTTTCTTTTTTTCTTAAATGAAAATGAACAGTTGTGACTAGTAGCAGGTCCCCATCTAGGACTAGATCACTCTATAAAGATGCCATATGAGGTAGATGTTTCTTGAACTTGGCTACTTTTATAATAAGGCAAATACAGCTCTGAACTATGTGATTTCTAGAGGCTGTTTCCCAGCTGGGTCTGTTTTCACACAAGCCCTTCTTTGTCTCCACCGACCTTCGTCTGTCCACGAGCCAAGGTGGCCCCAGCAGCAGTGTCCCCTCTTGTCACAGGGAGGGTCTTCAGTCTACCTTTTTTTTTTCCCTTCCTGAACAGCTGATGAATAAACTCATTTAATTACCAGAAGAGCAAAAATTAGGGGCCAACACAATGAGCCGCTCCCCATGCATAGCCAGACCTAGTTCCTGCTACAGTTTTCTCTTTGCAGTTGTCACAAATATTATTCCCCAGCTACTTGCAAAGCCAGCAGTAAGACTTGAAGTTAGCAATCTGGATTATTTAAAGGTGATCCTTATGACTGAATTAAAAGCAAGTAAGTTCCCTCCCTGCTCGAGGAGTATTGCTGAGTCTTTTCCGACTCAATATGCCTCTCCAAACCGTGGCACCAAGTAGCCCTACCCCATCATTTCAAGGAGCTTCCTAATGGACCTCCCTATCTGGCTGCTGTAGAAAATCCCTTTCCTGCTTTCTGACCTGAAAGCCTTTCTCAGCTTACAGAAGGACCACAGTCTCACTCAGAGGGGATCCTTGCCATCATCTACTGACTTCTCTGAAGATGCCTTTCTAAGGCACTGGCCCCACTCATTGCAAGGAGCGGTCCCCTCTTAAGGAAGGCAGCCCCTGATAATACAGCAAAGCAAACATCACCTTGGGTCACCAAGCCCAACCGCTCCCCGCTGGGACTTGCCTCTACAGGGGCCCAGGAGTCCGGGAAGGGTCCCCCATGGCAGCAGCTCTCCCTCATTGCCACATTTGAGCTCTGCCTCCTTCTTGTTTCCCAAGCGAGGAGAAGACCAGCCTGCCACCCTCAAGGGAGCTGTGAGCCAGGACCTGGTCACAAATTCCAAAGCTTTACCAGTGGCTAAAGCCAGGTCTGTGGAGGGCCAGAGCCGCCCAATGATTAATGATGCCATCGCGTGGAGCTTGGCCGGCAAGTGGTCCCCAGGGCTGGTGGCTTCCCAAAACTTGTGGCTGCTCTGTGGACTCATGTCTGAGCTCTGCAGCTCACTCTACAGGCAAAGGCTCCCAGAAGCATCGGCCAGCAGCTTTGCTCCACTAAATACTTCAAGATTAGCCCAGCAGTCTATAACTGTAGACCGAGTGACACCAGAGCTGATCACTGGCTTTTTGATAAATCCTTGACAAAATATGCCACTTCCACAAAATGCTCAGAAAAGACCATATCCTTGAACAAATAAAAATCTTCCTAATTTCCTGGTTTTGACTCATTTAATTGGGAAAAGCATGGCAGTCATTTCATGGAGATCGCACAGAACCTATTCCTCTTTTGAGGCATTTTTCACCCATTTAAAAAGCAGGAATGCTTTCAGTTTTCGTAACAGGGATTGAACAGATGGGTGGGCAGAAGGTGGGTATAAAATAGTGCTGCAGGAAACAGCCAGGGAAGCAGCTTGCTCCTATCCATCCCTGCTTGTTTGTTAGAGGAAAGATGCTATTTGAGGTGTGGACTATAACGGGGCAGTGCCTCAAAAGCATAAGGCCTAATCTCATCGTGGTAGCTTTGCTCAATAGCACCCACTGACTTCGGTGGGAACGGGGCCACGCTCAACGAACAGCACGATTTAAATGCTGCCTGATATAAAAAGGGCATTTTGTGCAACTGTTCTGCCTTCCATGCCACCTGGCACGCTGTAGGAGACTGCATAGGGAAAAAAAAAAATGGTTTTTACATAATGCCTTTATATGAAGAGCAGTACATATAGCTTCAGGATGCTGAAAGCCGCAGGACATAAAGAGAGGGGCAGGCCCTCTTAGAAAGGCAAAGAATTGGTACCAAACCCAAGGGTTTACCACTTGGCTGACCTTTTCTAGCACAGACTTGCTGTCTGCCAACAGTCTTATTCAGTCGTGAGCCTCCGGCAAAGGCTGTCCTCCCAGACACCAGCTTCGTTCCTCCTTCCCCTTTCAGCTTCACTGCTGGCAGGCGTGTTCTTGGTGGGACCACATCTCCCCTGGCATTTGATTGCTCCCATCTTTGGTGAAGATCTCTGCTTATCAGCTGCTTTGTCCTTCCCAATTTCCTCAGCAGTGTCCCTGCTTCTTTCTGACTTGATTCTTCTGGTTCTTCTCTGTCTTCCCCTTCAATGTTGCCTCCTGTGTTACCGCCACTCGGCCTAGGGACCTCTCTCTCTGCCAAAATGCACCTTTTCCTCATCACTGTCCTCACTGCTATGATCGGTTTTCTAATATCTGACTTCTGAATTAAAGCTATGCAGATGTATGTATCACAAAGGATTGGGCTAAAATATTACCCTAAAGAGCTATGAATATACATATATATCATGAAGAGCAGGGCTAAGAAATTATCCTGAAGAGCTTCTGTTTTCAAGACTCCAAGTCCTTCAAGTACAATTTATATGGAATACATACGAATAATTGAAGCAGAGGCTGGTTTAGAGTACTAAAATAGGACTATGGCTTTAATAGCAACACCTCTGTACTTCAAATGGGGTCCTGGCGGGAATCAGGTTTTGTGAAGAGTGTCATGAACCAAAATCCAACAGCCTCTCCTCCCCCAACTAATATATATTGAAAGCCAGGATTTTTACAGTGTCTTCTGATTAACTCTGGAGTAAGCATGTGTATTTTCTTCTAGCTCATCTTAGTCCAGATGTTATTCTGCATTTTTAGCCTTTACTCCACAAAGACGGTTTGTAATTCTACAGCCAGGCTCTTTCTTTCTGAAAAGCTACATGTTATAAAGGTTATTAAAATTTTATGAGTGGTGGATCCTCAGAGCTAGTAAGCCTGGGCAGACCTGTTCCACATCAGTGCTATCGTGCTTTTGCAATACAAAGAGGTGCAACACAGAGTTTAAATCCTGGCTGCTATTTACTTACCTCACCTTATTCTTCCTGTAGTTCCACTGATTTGAATGCTTAACTGTGTTACATTCTTACATAAATATCTTTACAATGTTTTTTCTTGTCTTCAAGGATTTATTCTTATCCCATCAAATATACACTTATTAAGAAGTCTTTTCTGTTTCATCTGCTTATTATTCTATTACAACTTGGAATTAATAAACTTAAGTAAACTAGAAATCATGTAAAAACATTTATGAAAACATGAAATTAGCTGATGACTTCTACCCAGCTGTCTATATCATTAAAATGTTTTCCACAGTTACCATTACTTGTTACTGCTGTAGACAGGGAGACTGAAAAAAATATCAGTTGTAATACATGCTTGCTCTTCAACTCATTTGGAAACCCCTTCAGAATATTTTGGGGTATAATGACCTGTCAAGCTTATGGAATTTCACACAGCACTTCTTAGAAATTTCCTTACACTACAATTCAATGATATTATCTAACCCAGTATTTTTTCCTCTACATGTGGCCACTGGCTAATTTTAGATACTGCATCTGATGAATTATAAAAACAGAACAACCAAAGGAGGTGATTCTTCGTAACACCAGGTGGGTCCTTGATTTATATGCAGAAGTGTGCAGTTTTATTATATCTTTTCAAATATTTCCTTTAAAAATGTGGTTAGCAGCTAGATTTACTAGGGAGTTCAGAAATCATAAACCACAGTGGTTATTTCTGGTAACAGATGAGCTGCGGGTTTTTTCCTACCACAACCCAGGAGAAACTTCCTGTACATAAAAATGCAAAATGATGGCTGTCCAGAAGAGTAATAAATTAGACTGAGAAGTAGAGATAAGATATAGCTTAAGATAAGACAAAGTTTCCAAGGAGAGAGAGCTGGCCACAGAGGAATGGGAGGGAGAGATTTGTTACACATAACCGATGGCAACGAGAAGACCAGGATAGGGAGGTAGAGAAGAATGGTTGTGCTTTGGTCAACAAAGAGGAAACCAGAAGAATTTCACATATTAGATCATTAGGTCATCGACATGATAACTGCAGCTGATATCATAGGTGCCAGTTGGCCAAGAAGGAAGGAAAGCTACTGTAAAGAAATGGGGAAGTACGACACATCCACACAATTCTCAGCTATAAAAAACCTAAATACACCCATAAAAGAGAGCCCCATCTATCCAAACAAGTCAGACAGCCTTGTCCAAAACATTCCAGCCTGGTTTGAACTTGGCTGTGATAGAATGCTCACAGTTTTGGTTTGGTTTTTTTTTTTTTTTGGTTTCATTGTTTGTTTTTTTTTTTAAGTTTCAGGTCAAGTTCAACAGACTTTCCAAAAATCAATCAGGATTCCAGAAAGAATAGTCACTTTGACAGTGTTTGGTTAAAACAAAGATTTCAAATAATAGTTTGGATTAATTTCTGGTTCAGGGACGTAATGTTTAAAACAAGTTTGCAGAGCGGAATGTAGTTTGGTGTGATGCCTTCTCCCCCAAACGGAATTGAGAGAACATCCTGTAAAGGACAAGGAGACAGCAGATGGTGTGCTATCTCCCTGAGGCAGACACACAAGGTGCCACTGTCTAAGTACAGCTACTGGCAGGTCTTCAGTGAGGTATTGCAGTATCAGAACCAGTTTTCAGAACTGATACAAAAAAAGAAGAAGTTAAAAAAAAAAAAAAAGGTCAGGCTTGCTTGAGTCTTGGCAGCAGGAAAGCAAGCAACAAAGAAATCAAAGCAAGCTAATTGTCTCCTCCTTCTCCAGTAAGTTACACTTCTAGGGCTAGGGCCATTGCAGACCGTAATATCAAGCGAGTTCATTTAAGGCTGGCTGGGTACCTCTACATTATAGTGTAGCCTCTACTGTATTTTGAGATTCAATAGGCTTGTGAAATCAGTAATGAAGATACACTGAAGACGGCAGCCTAATGATGCTGCACTATAGCATCTTCATGGTCTATAGACTGTTTCAGAGAAACTCAGAAGTGGGCTGAAGGAGGAGCACAGGCAGGTGGCCTCCTGGAATTCATTTGTCTTTCACTATCTCCTGAAGAGAGACTGTTGTTTTTTTTTTCTCTGCTTGGTTTTTGCTTAGGTAATTGTTACAGGACTGATGGTCTCTCTTCTGCTACTGCATTTGGTTAACCTTCCACAGGGTAAAGGAGTTGTATGATTTGACTGGAATCTATGTTAATGTAATGAAAACTTTGAGGAGACAGCCCAGCTAAACAAATTGGAAGGTATTTAACAAAAAAGGGAAAAGATGAAAAGAGGAACTGGGGGCCAAAATAAGGTTTGTGAACAGAATTAATCAAGACATCAAAGCACGAGGAGAAAATAAAAAGTATCTCTAATTGCCTATAGAGCAATATCAGAGACCTGATTTATGAACAAAAGGAATCAGAATTGCTCATTAAAGGACATACATTTCACCTAGCAAGTATTACTGAGATATCATGGGAACATTTGCATGGCCAGCACGTTAGGGCTGTTGGGTAGATCCAGTCTGAGGCAAATTAAGTGGGCTGAAGGGCAGAAGTTTGACAGGGTCAAAAATTACTGGTCTCATATCTGGGAAACACAGTGTCTTGGATTCTGAGGTATCAACTTTTCCAAGACTTAGAGCTGTAATTGGTGTTCACTTCTGATCATAACAAAACAGACTAGAGAACAGGATATGCACCATCTTACACATCTACTGATAACTTAGAGTCACGAGGGAGTACTGCATTATCACGAGGGCTTTTGTTCTGCACGACATGGCTGGTACTAACCGATCTGTGTATGTTCATGTCTTGAGTCAGATGTGTTTGTCCAACACAAAGGAACTTTGTAATAGGCCTCATTTTGACAGATAATTAGGATTTGGATCACAGAGCCAGAAACCAGCAATAACACGTGATGTGTTGGCATCACAGAAAGAGCCTCGCTGTGATCTATGTGATCATGTGGATGTGATCACACAGTACAGATGTAATCACGACTTTTTTTGTTGGCTTTGTGCAAACAGAATGAGAAATAAAAATATTATTGATAATGAATTCAGTGTTCTTGAAACTGAAAACAAAGTAGAGGAAATGAATCATTCGGAAAAAGTAATTTGACAGAACTATGTGAACATGCCTGGAAACTTAAAATCAACACCAAAAACTGTAACCACTCTACTCAGACGAAAACAACAGTGGCAGAACAGAATTGGTTAAGAGACAAAGTCGAAAAACATGCAAATAAAATAATACATATAAAACCATTATTTATGTGTCTGTGTGTATACATACGTCTATGCCTATATATAAATTAGAAATATTTGTCTTCTGGTATGTATATTATAGACATATTCACAAGATAAGACCTTTCTGATATTTTGACTGATATGAATCAGAAGGAAGGGATGGAGGAACACTGAGAAGGAAGGCAAAGGGGGAAGCAGCCTATTGCAGGAAAGTCTGAGTTAGTTGTAAGTTCATAAAGCAGAGTCTGAACAAAAAAAATTCTAAGAATTAACAGAAATGATAGTACTGTCAATAATCATAGATACAAGGCAGAACATAGAAGTACATTTATCTGCAGTAGGAAAAAATGACAAAAAGCATAATTATGTCATATGATGATAAAAATACTTTCTCTCCTGGAGTAATTTAGGATTTTGTTAAACAGCAGGGATTCAATAGGAGCAATTTAAAAAACAGAATTCTTGTATGCACGATTTTTTTGAAAGAGTTGTGTGAACACTGGTCACAGCAATTCTTAGCAAGCTTAGACTACTTGAGAAATTTTGTTAAATTTAAAAGAAATAAATGGGACAAACTGAATAACTCCAGACCCTTCTATGGGACCTCGGCCTCAGATGAACAGTGACATATTTAAAAATGTATGAAGAAGAGTTGCACACACAAGGTAATACTGACCAAGCTAAATTGTATGGATTTAGAAGATGGCATTTAAGCCACTGCCTAGAATAGATTGTCCATTTCCAAAGATCAGACTTCAAGATGGAGGCTTGTAAACCAGAAGTGGGTCAGAGAAGAACCATGAGGTGGTTTAAAGGAGTAAAAAAACCAGTTCTTGCAAAAGATTCTGGGAATTTATTCGATGAGCAAGATAAGAGATGGCGTAGTCACAGTTTCAGTACATGCTTGAGAAAGAGACTTTTGAGAAGCGAAAGCTCTTCTGCAGAGTGGGCAGAATGCCTAAATAGGTCTAGTGACTGATAATTGGTCTTTAAAGTCATGAGCACAAGTAAAGGCCCACCACAATTTTGTCATTATCCCTTATTTGTGAAACTTTTAACAAGCCAGAGTCAGCAAGCAATCAGTACTGCTTGCAGCACGTCTTCATGCCCACGCTAAACAAACTAACAGAATAAACTCTCAAATACTTAGCATGGACACAAGACTTTTGGCTGATCTTGCTATCCAGAAGGACAACAGGGATTCCAAAGTTAGTTTCTGTGTCTAATTAAGGTGAACTGCTGTAATATTACATGCACAAAGTCATAGCAAATCTGATTTTCTGTGACAACAGCTAAGCAAAGTTGAAGACTGTGGCTAAAACCACCTGCTGTGTCAAGGAACGTGCATTTCTGCTGCCAAAGTCTACTCAGTCAAGCGCTACACAAAAGCACCAAGGGAAAACAGGTGGTGCGAGTCCTGGCTGCCTTTGTGTTATCAGTGTTGGACTCACTTTTAATTTTTTTTTTTCCCCCTTTAAATCAAACCATGCCACAAAAGTCTCATGTCACAGCAAGAGGAGGTTTGATCATCTTTAGCTATCTATCTTCTGGTGAGCTGCGTGGCAGGGACGAAGAGGGGAGGAGACCATCTCCATCTCCACTGGGGCACCAGTTCTCCCACAGAGCACGTGGTCCGGGAGCAGCAGGCGGAGATGCACGCAGGCTTTGCCTTCCTTGATATGCCAGGCAGCATCCCGGGGCTGGATAAGAGCTGCCCTTTGCTATGCTTATATAGCTTTCCAGAATAACAGTAAAAACCACAGTTTCCATTTCTAGCTTTGCCCTTTCTTGCCATGGGTAGGCCAGTCATTTTCAGTCAGAACCAGTAAAAGGACACAGAGGCCAATACCCAGGTAAATGTCTGGCGCTGGTGTTCATGGTGTGGGGACTGTGACCATGGGGATTCAGCAGTTCGCGTCATAATCACTGCACATGGGCCTACTGCAACTGGAAAACTCCTTTTTTTCAGACACGTTGTTTCTTTATCCTGACCCTTGGACACTCATGGCTGAGATCCTTTTCCCAGTTGTGTTTGTGTAATGAAACTTGCCTATCAATCAACAGCACCAGGTTGTTAACTGATAACTTGATTCACTGGTTGTCCTCCTCCTTCCCCACTTGTAGCACAGAAACAGGAAATTAAAAGTGTTAATTTTTTGTTCTCTATTATTGTTCATGGCTTATGATATGCCTATACCCTTTTTAATGATCTTTCCTTCTCTGAGAATTCCCTGGCTATCTCACCTCCAGTCACATGCTGTTAATCATTTCTTCTTCTACTACCTTTCTTGAACTGGGAACATCATCACACCAGCTGAATGCAAAGTATCTATTCATATAATATCCCGAGTCTTATTTTCAATTCCATTCTTCAGACCTCTCAGCAATCCACATGCCTTTTGAATCACCACTGTGAAGTACGCAGAGGTTTTTCACAGATGGCCAAGTGTTTACAATTAATTGAGAACCCAGCGAGTGTATAAATAATTCCATGTGCTTATTAAAAGCTGAATTACTTACATTTGCTAATGCATTTTTCATTTGCCATTATGTGCCCTTTCTTTATTTTATTTTTTTTTTTTTAATTTTTTTTTAAACCCTCTGAAGATTTTATCACCTCCATAGTCTGGAGGGGATCACCTCCAGACATTACAATCCAAGTAATGCTATTATCTGCAACTACTGCCATCTCAAAGTTCAACCTGTTTCCAAGTCATTAATAATCATAATAAACAGTGATGCTCCTCGATGCTGCCCCTCCTAGATGCAGAATGTTACTAGAGCACATGAGGCTATAAAGCTGCCAGGCTCTTGTCTATCGGTCAGTAAATTTAACTGTAAACTCTTAATGTTGAACATTTCCATTAGAGGTTCACTCATCCATCTCACACACCTTTAAATAATCAAGGAGTATCAACAGCTCTGACCATGGGGAGCAATCAGTATGTGTTGCAATAAAGCTGAAAATTTGGTAAAGAAAAAGAGCGCGCCTGAGCTGCAGATGGTGGATTACAGCAGAGAGCAGGTGCTTTTGTTCAGAAGATGGGAAAATTATCTGGGAGTTCTTCTTACTGGACTGTAGTAAAGAGATACTGAAAAGCAGCATACATACACAGGAGCTGTTGCTGCTCCCACTTGTTCTCTTTAGAGCGGAATTTCAGTTTGCTGCACCTAACCGCAGTGTTTCATTTTACTAAACTAAAGGCACTTTTTATGGAGCCAGACTTGGTTCCTCGGTTTCTCTTCTGATCCTTCTTTTCTAGAATCACAGAATAACTAAGGCTGGCATTGACTTCTGAAGGTTACATCATCTGACCCCTTGCTCAAAGCAGGTCTAACTTAGCAGTTGGAGCAGGTTGCTTGTGGTCACATCCTTTCAAGTTTTGAACACCTCCAAGAATGGAAATCCCATGACATCTCTTGGCAAGCTCTTCCAGTGTTTCACCACCCTCATTTTGATCCTACCCGGCTTCCTCATCCTACAATTTACCGCTTTAGGTGGGAAGAGGACACATGAAAATTTTGTTCTCTTGCTCAGTTTTTACTTCTAAAGGCAGAGAAGAATGTAAAATATCCTGACAATTGAAAGCAGCTCTGTAATAGCAAATACTTCAGACTTCTCTATCCTCTCAAAACCCTTCCTCTACTACTAATAACCTCTGTTTCTCAGCTGCCCTGAGAGAACTAGATCCAGACAGGTTCCAGCTGTGCCACCTGGAAACAACAAAGCAGAGGCCACTCACTTCTCCACACCATTAACCATCTGAAATCAGAAGGGTGTGATGGGAAAGGCTGTACAGAAACACTCCCCAGTTTTTAGACAAGCACTGCTGCTCCCACACACTACCTCTGCTGCTGTAGGCTCTCCTGTTCCTTCTGCCGTACAGATAATTGCTCTCAGAGTCCTGTCTCTGGCCTTCTTAAATGATAGTTCTTCAGCTGTCACATAAACATCATGGTGTCAAGGCTAGCCCTTGACATGCCTGCTCTAAACAGGGCTAAAATATATCATTTTAGAAAACAGATTTATGTTATACCCTCAAAAGTCACCTACCTTGACCTTCCAAGAAGCTGTCTCTTTTAGGAATATTGGGAAGAAAGGAAGAAGCCCTTCTCTGAAGGAACACACTTTTTCTTCCTTATTCAACTACTTGGCATCCCAAGCACATGGATGAGTAACTCAGACACTGTTCAAGTTTCTCCACAATTGAAGCAGGGGTGGTTTATCTGCAGTTCCTGTCTCCTCCCCCTACTTTTTTTTTTTTTTTTTTTTTTTAAGGTCACAGGTGTACTTAAAATCTACAGGTTTCCTGCTGGGGCTTACACAAAACCTGCCCCTTTCTGCCCTCTGTAAGCCTTAGTCAGAAGAGGGCTGTGTAGCCACCCTTGGGATGTGCTAGCCTTCTTGGATGGGTAAGAGGACACAATGACAACAACTTGCATTAATATCTAATCCTGGCTGATGCACTCAAGTAGCCCCAAAGGTTGCTCAGTATCTGGGCTCTGCTCTTGGCTCTGGTCAACCTACAGCCTACTCAAGAAAGCAGAAATGGATGGAGGGACTTGCTATGGGTCCAAGACAAGTTATCATCTTTGTGTAGAAAAACTTGTTTCACTAGGTGGGATTCCTACTGAGGTAGATGAACTGAGTAGGAGAAAAGCACAGCATTATTGTCTTTCCTGTTTAGTGTTTTTCTTTGTTTGGTTGGTTTTTTGTGATCAGAGACCCTTTTGTTTTTTTCCTGGCCAAGAACAATAAGCTGATGGTCTGGACTCATGTGCAACCATATGTAAACAACACATATAGATCATCTTTTGTCCCAGGTAATTCTATCATTGCTGCCAGTACCATCTCATACTTGGATGTGATCAAGTGATTGGCAGGCTGAAATGGAACACAAATTACAATTGGCAAGAAGAGTGGAGGGTAAGAGCAGGGTGGTGGTTATTCTTGATTTTGTCACCTGTCAGCTGGACAAAGGTCCTGTGATATATCTGAGCACGAAGCCCTAGAAAACCCCAGGTAATGCGGAGTATGACAGCTACCTTTGTCAGCAAGCCAGGGTGCTGCATACGTAGCAAACCTCTCTCTGAACCCCATATAGGCTTTCCATGGCCATTAGAAGAAAGCTAAACACATTGATATAATCTGCTCGAGAAGCTGTGTCCAAGATATATTAACCGAACCACTCTGTACATCTGAGAGAAAGACAGTCCTCGACATCTGTGTGCATTTGGTGCCCAGGACCTCTGTGAGCAGGGTGGGTCCTGCCCACGCAAGCCCCCGTGGGAGCCCCACAGTGTGACGGAGCTCCTCACCTACTGCTGCCTAAGATCCACCCCGACCCCTTCAGTCTCACAGCAGCACATGTATTTAAAGCAAGACAAATGAAAACGTCTGCAGAAAACAAAATGTTCTTCTGCCCCTGCTCCTCCTCATGGGGGAAGGATTGCTGTGCAAACAGGACATAATATAGAATGATAGACTGGTTTGGGCTGGAAGGGACCTTAAAGATCATCTAGTTCCAACTCCCCTGCCATGAGCAGGGACACCTTCCACTAGACCAGGTTGCTCAAAGCCCCATCCAGCCTGGCCTTGAACATTTCCAGGGATGGGGCAGCCACAACCTCTCTGGGCAACCTGTTCCAGTGTCTCACCACCCTCATGGTAAAGAATTTCTTCCTTACATCTAATCTAAATCTACCCTCTTTCAGTTTAAAGCCATTATCCCTTGTTCTGTCACTACAAACCCTTGTAAAAAGTCCCTCTCCAGGTTTCCTGCAGGCCCCCTTTAGGTACTGGCAGGCTGCTCTAAGGTCTCCCAGGAGCCTTCTCTTCTCCAGGCTGAACAACCCCAACTCTGTCAGCCTGTCCTCATAGCAGAGGTGCTCCAGCCCCCTGATCATCTTCGTGGCCCTCCTCTGGACTCGCTCCAACAGGTCCATGGCTTTCTAACAGATGTTTATCATTATACATAAGTGCTCAGGTGCTCTCAATATAGCATCAGAAAAACATATAGTTTAAAACATAAAATAGCCTTCTATCTTCCCTGCCTGCTTCTGTACTATTATTGCTCTTTGCTCCCTCACCTCCCCTGCATCTCCCACGGCAAAGTGAAATCCTGCTTACCACCCAGCACAAACACTGTCAGCCGGCTCTCACCTTTCTTCTTCAGCCCTCTGCTGCGTCTACAGGAGGGACATTTGTAGGCAAGGTGGTAGCAGCGACATGCAATGGTGCTGCCCTGCCACAGCATCGCTTAAAGCACCTTTGTTCAGTTGACTCAAAAGGAAACACTTTTTTTTCGGGTTTCCTATGAAAGGTTCGGGTAAGGTCTAGCTAACTCTAATATTTCTTCAGCTGTTCCCCTTCAACCATCACTCACATTGCAAGAAACACCTACAGGTCTGTATTTCTAAGCGTAAGACTCGGCGTGGCCGCAGGGAGGATTTTTCAGGGGGAAGGAGGAGTTGTTCCCCACCCAACTATTGCTTTGCACCTCATGCCCCTCAAAGTAAATGGAACTTATTGCAGCCATCTCAGGAATGCTTCTGCTGCCACCTCCTGAGAAAAGGTAGGCTAAGCGTGTTTAATAGAGTTACAGAAGCTGCTGCTGCCAGAACGTCTGCCTAACCGTGTCCTGATAAAATGGAGTCTTTTGGCTGGACTAGACTAGTCTGTAAATGAGTTATATCCAAGATTACTGTTATCAATCTAAAAATACAGGATCCAAAAACATATGTCTAGCAGTTGCCTGGAAATCTCATTTGCAGACATAACATTAGATCACAATATATGAGGTGATTAATCTTCTCTGCTTCCCAAAGGCACACAGGAAATCCCTGCTCTACCAAGCCACGGAGGCCTCCAAGAGCAGCTAACTGGGAGAGCTGGAATTTGGAATTCAGAGACATAAATACTGCCGGGACTCTAAGCTGAAATGCTTACCCTTGTCACTTTTAACCCTAAGCATAGAGATTTTGAGGAAAACTGTCACAAACTACCATAAATTTAAAGACTATCAAGGGATAATATGAAGTCTACTCAAGTAGTCTTAAGTCATTACGGAAATGGAATTCAGGCTCCTTCGTCACTTGGGTAACATCAACTGCCCCGTGAAATCCGCTTTTCTAAAATCCCCAAATCCAATGATTTTTTTTTTCCCCCTCTCTCTTTCTCCATATGTGAACATATGATTGCATATGTTCTCACAGACAACAAAATGTTTCATATTTTCTAGGAGCAATTATGTGGGTCTAAAGGGTTTTCCTAACATCTTTTTTTTTTCAGTTATTTTAAGCAGTATCTTACAGGATAACAGTTCAAAAAATGCTCTGAAGCTATGTATTATATACATCCCCCACCTAAATGAGGGATGATAGATAATAGGAATGTCAATCAGTTCTAAGGCTTTCTTCATTAGCAGCTTCTTGAGATACAGGTCTATGCATGAAGCTGTGCTATATTGCCATCTGCACCCCGCTGCCGTTAATGAGATTTTTTTTCCCATTCATTCCTTACCAATAATGCTCATCCTGACCTTTGTAAAGTACTCTGAGATGATGCTTCAGAAGCACTAAGCAAGTACTAAATAATATTATCTGATTATTGTAACTGCAGTGACAGCTATGGAAAAATGTTTTCTGTGTTTGCCCAGAGCTAATGACTACTTAACAAATATCACTATAGTAACATGACTATTTCTAATTTTCTTCCAAATTGCCAATGAGACTTTGGTTCACTTTCAAGATGAGATGTTTCTGCTTGTGCTTTCTGAAACTGAATCAAAATCCCACCATTTTTTTTTTTTTACAGTGAAAATTCACCTTTCTTGGTCACAGAAGTGGCAGTGCATGCCTTTCTTTTCCTCTGGCAAGCAATAAAGAGAATAAAACTCCTTTGAAAATACTCAGTCTGAGAGCTGAAGAAGAGTTTTGGAGCTTCTGCACCCACTTTCCTATATCCTAGCTGACTGCGTGTCTCCCACAGCGTCTTCCTCTGGGCTACAAAATATGAACTCCTTAGTTTTGGCAGAGTACTAAAAAAACAGTGAAAGGTTTTTTAACTTAGTATTTCTCGGTCAGCAGAGAGAGTGGCATACAGAAATGGACAGGAGCACTGAGGAGCCATGACCTTGCAACTCATCCAACTATTTCACTGCAAACGTATTGCCAAGGGTAAGGTACGGGGCTTCCTCCCGGAGCTGGCTGTCCTCTCCCAGTGCTGCACTGCTCTTACCACGGTGCTGTGACTGGGAGGGGATGTCGGTGGCTGGATCGCTCTCGCCGCACAACTGCTCAGCTGTGAGAGCGTACGCTCGGCGTTCAGAGCCAGGAAGGGACACGATGCTGTCCTTGCACGCTCTGAGCAGCAAGCGGCCTTCTGGGGGGTGAGTGAGGAGATGGACAAGTGCAACGTGCCAGGGAGAGGAGGGGACCCAAACCAAGGGTCGGTGGGAACAGCAGTGGGAAGAGGAACATGTACAAGAAAGGCAAAAGAGGAAAAAGGGATGTCCTAAATGACAGAAGGGCAGGGAGGGGAGAGGGCAAAACACAGAGGGAGAGAAAAGACCTGTGGTGGTGCCAGGAGCTATTTTCTTATCTAAAAAAGAATCCAAGAGAGAGAGAGAAAAAAAAAAAGGCTAAACCCCAAGTGCTTGGAGTTGTCTGAGCACGTGCCTTCCCTGCTTTGGGAATGGCAGTTCCCAGAGAAGCTGCGATGTCTGCCTCAGCAAAGCAAATCCAACCCCACTCTGCAGCTAACGTTGCCACTGTGGCCTAAATGAACTGTTAAGGAACCTGCATTAACAACAAAATGCTGGTTTCATATAGAAATGACCTTTAGAGGAAATTCCTCTGTGTGCATGCCTGTGTGTGTTTGGAATAATTTCTGTAAACGCTTATCTAAAAAGTTCCACTAGAAAGAAATGCTCCATGCTTTCATTCCAGAAAGCATAAGCGGTTTTGCTCATATTGTCTGGAATGGATCAGGGCAACTATCTGCTTTGTTCCTTGCCCCTGCCTTACATCCTAACAGTTTTTAGAGTATCTTCACCTTGAGGAGGTGTTCCTCCATGGGAGTTGAGGGCAGCGTGGGTATTTTCCCAGCATCAGAGGGATGCCGGGAAACCCTACGTGCTCTGGTTGCAGCAGGAGCATTCAGGGCTGCCAGGGGAGCTGAAACCCTGCAACGAGCATCCTTGGCCCTGCAGCAAGAAGCTTCACGCTGTGAGTCCTGAACAAAACTTCACCAGAGCTGCGGACTTTTGTAATTCTGGTTCTGAAGCAGCTGCCTGGGAAGCTGGCAGGAAACAAGGCCCAAAATATCCTCTGCTTGTGGTACATCCAGTGTTTATTTACTCTGATATTCTTTGGTGCATCATTTTGGCTTCAAAGGGCAGCCTTATTAGTTGGAAACTTCCTGACCAGCTGTGGTTTGATATTCAGCAGGTCTGCTAACAAAACCGAGGGGAGAGAATCAGCAGCAAGGGGATTTTTTTGTGAATGTGAAGAGGCAAATAAACCAGAAACCCCTTTTTCTCTTTATCCTGCTCCCCCAGAGGACGGACAAGAATAGGACTCGGTGTTTTTGAGCAAGCGCGGAGCTTTCTGTGGATATAGGTGTAATTTCCACTCATCACGGTATATCCCTGCTCATTAGGCAGAGAGTTTCAGTATAAAATGGCCTTTAAAGCATGGATGTTTGTTCTAAGGTTCATACTGAATTTCAGTCCTATATTTTATATTTTGATTACTCCTTAGTTCAGAAAACCCACAAATATCTTCACACCTCGTAAGATAATGTTACGACTAATTACAAAAGTTACCGGATTGATTCCAGTATACAGCAAGGGATGGTTAACACCTAAATGATACTGATATTTTTCCAGTACAGCAGATTTCTTCCAGTATGCTCTGTACCATATGCTATAGCTTATCTATCTTCCTCTAGGTGAAGCAACCTCTCTATTGTTCTGCAGCTACAAATAGGCACTTAGGTTTTATTGCTAGCAGCTGCTTCACTCCAGAAAAGGAGGAGGTGTCCCCTCATAGTCTGAAGGTCTTATTCAACTTCAGAGAACATTACAACAGGCAATATGGCATCCTGCTGAATGCTGTGTCTAAGCATGCAATTAAATTATAATTCTTGAGTGTAATATTCTGCATAGTCTCTACAAACAATGTTCAGCTGAATCTTGCAGCAGTTAGTTGACCATCTTATCCTCTAAAGAGAGTTGTTTGTGGAAGAATGAGTTGCAGGCACTGAAGTCTACATTAGGGAAGCACTTCACATGCTTAACAGTATATTCAGGACAGAAATTAAAGAATATCACTTACTTGGAACACACAGTAAGACTAAACGTGTTCTTTAATATCAGAGACCCTTAAGATAGAGATGAAATTTACTGTGTGTGGATTAGTTTGTTAAATAAGCTGATAGTCCAAACCAAGGTATTAACCAGCTCTCAAACAAGCAGTATCATTTTACACTTGGAAAGACAATTTGTTTTTACAATAAAACTATATATAAATTATTTGAGACACATTTGCACTACAAAAACAGGAATACAAAGACATTAAGTAATAATGAGATTAATCACAGCAATGACTAATAAGACAATAAAGTTTTCTTACGTAGCTTTTAGATTTCTTATTTCCTCTAGATGAAAAATGCATTTGCTCTGTAATGTTAGTTCAGTTAAGATGTAAGATTTTGCCTCCAGTGTGACTTTCCCCAGCCACAATCAAGAGTCAGTATCACTCATCCAATACAGTGCCATTAGCTTGACCCGGATAAGCAGGGACAGGCTACACTAAAGATCATTATAGTTATATGAAGAGTGTGGTAATGATGGAGCTAAATTATTCATTCTGCCACCCAATTATTTCTGATAGCTCAGGGACTGCTGTACAGAAGCCATATCTCTTTAATGTACGTAGCCTACATGATGGAACAGCTAACCTGCATCAATAGTTGCACTGAAGAGTCTTTTTTTCAGTCTGCGTGTGTCTTTTCATTGCACTTGTAGAGTGCAGAACACGGGATTAGCTGAACGTATTTAAGGTGCATTGAATTATCAGTGCTAAACCAGAGTTCACTAGTTTAAATTACTTAGTTCGCTAAGTCCTTGGGGTTTGGTCATACAGGTAATATGTATTTTGTCTGCTCCTTTGTTCTTTCAGAGCCATCCATTTATAGCATGATAAAATCATTAGTGCTGGTTATGCGTCACATGTAAATGCTTTCTTTTGTTACACAGCAGTTGCCAGGTGCCTTTTCTTTCAGCTTTGGCATTGAATTATCAAGATGCATTTTAGTTTCCTAAATTATGTGACCTGATTTAATGAAAACTGCTTGCAAAACAAGTCAATACAGTGACAAATGCAAAATATTATTTCATTTATGAAATTTGTTACTAAACCCAGGACTTTACTTCATTCAGTGTGCTCACTCATTGCTATTTATCAATGTTTGTTTAAGGTTGCAATTGAACAAAGAACAGTAAATGCAATTTAGTGTAGAAAGGCAAGGTCACATGGCCCAGGTCTTACTTAATTTATCTTTCATGACAGATTCTATTTTCTGCTGCTACTATTATTACCTGGCAATACGTTTCTCCCATGATAGTGCATCTGTAGCTCTTGCACTGCCAAACTTAGTGGCAGCATTTAATTTGCGTGACTTTATTCAGTTATCAAGAAAAAGTAGTGCATGCTGAGAAACACAGTGGCTATTTAATGATAGCATAAAAAATGAGTTCTTGTAAGCAAGAGCAATGTCTCAAGTACTTTGCCAAAACCACTTTCCTTTCAGAGGCTGCACTATCCCGTTCCCGTTCCTGTCCTGGGAACCTGGGCATTCACCAGGCAGGTCTCCAGATGAAGGCTAACAGGTAGATATGCTGAGACAGTAGACACAGAATGAGTTTGACAATTAAATTTCATATCTTTTCCCTTAAGTAATGGCAGCTGGATAATGTGCAAAGGCTGCAGCACTGAATTATAGGAAAGCTGCACTGAGATCGCTAAAGTCATCTAGGCTATTCCCCTTTCTGTGCAAGATCAGCTCTACATATGTAATTTTCAACAGAAACTAATCTAATCCATCCTTGGAGACCTACAGTGGTGGAGAAGCCATGTAACTCATCATATATTTCCTATAATATTATACACATATGGTTTTGTATGACATTCCGATACTCATACCTGCGTTAACTGCAATACAAATATACCCATGACATAAGTGACCCAATAATGTAGCTGTAAAACAAACCTTCATGGAGGGCCCTAGCAGGATTCAACAGGGGCCTGTTCTTGACAAAACATTGCTTACTACCTTTACCTACAAACTGAAAGACAAAGTAAGATGATGGTTAGCAGCTTTTGGAAGTCAGGGAAGCTGGTGGAGCGGTAAATTAGGTGCTGATTGTAGAGAATGATCTGAATCATTTGGTAGGGTGGGCTGATTTGAAGATCCTGTTTTAATACAGATAAGTTTGCAATCATACATCTAAGGAACAAAGAGCATAGTTTATACAGACAGGATTGGACAAAGTATTTCAAAATGATGCAACATGAAAAGAAGTCAGGGTCTTGGTAGATAATTAACTGAACATGAGCCTGCAGTAGGATGATGCAATTAGAGAGTGAATGTCAGCCCTGAAGCCTAGGCAGGGAAAATACAAAGTGGGAGTAGAAAGGTGGTATTAGTTCTGTTTATAGCAAAAGTAAAATCATCACAGGAATACCGTGTGCAGTTCTCATACCCACACTTCAGGAAGGACTCTGACAAATCAAAAAGTAGTTAGAAAGTCCTTAAAAAATCTGTTGAGGTCTGAAAGGCATGCTTTATCATGAAAAGCTAAGAATGAGCAAGCTGCTTGTATTATCAAAAAGAAAAGCAAGAAAGACTATTACTTAAATGTAAAAGATGTTTTTGATTGTGGTTGGCCTTTTAGTATAGGAGGAAAAGGCATAACAAAAGACAGTTTGGGGTATTTTTCTCTTGAAAAGAAAGATAGGTAAGATCTAACTGCAAATAAAACCCTTAAAAAACAAAGCCACCCAGCGAATAATTAGCCACATTGACAGCGAGGTGCTGGATCTCCTACTCTGTACTGTCTAAAGGTCTTTCCAGGGATATGCCAATTTCAGGAGAAATTACAGATCTGCTGCTGAGACTTAAAGCTGAGGTGCTACAACTTGCAGGAGCATAATGATCTCTTCTGGCCTCAAAGTCTGTGATTAGCTGACTAACATAACTCTCCTTTCTTGCTCTGAATTCTATTAAATCATATTTATGTATATACCTGCTGAGGAAGTAGCTCTAAGTCCTTCAAGTTTGAAAATAAGGCACAATACTGCACCAGTTTTGTACAGATTTACCACCACTGAAATCAATAGACTTGTATTTGAAGATAATCTTGAGAACGGGGAGACTGTAAAGTTGTTTCTGAACTGCACAAGCTGTTCCCACCATGGAAACAGCAATTCAAAAATCATACTGAATCACTGGAACTGGAAACTACTTAATTTTGTTTCTACAGAGATTAGTTCTGCTGAATACAGAAAATCACATCCTCCAGTTTGTCATTTTGTTTATGTGGTTTTGTATTTGAAATAATATCTAAGCATTAAGTGGTCCTGACTGCAAAAACACCAGACTGTGTTTTCAATAAATAATTCCACTTTAATGGCAAAGTAATAATTTAGACAGATACAGTGTGCACACCTGCAAAAAAATATACGCAAGCTGGTTTACAAGCTAGAGGAACAATAAACCAATAGAAAATACATCATCCAGTTAAGTCCGATGACACCAAATACTTATTATTAGGGCTTTACAAAGACTACAAAACTTTTCAGATGATTTATTTCACTGTTTCTGTCTATTTACATGATATGTTACATCAAAAATGTACAAAATATAAAATGTGTACAGACAAATGTTTCACAAACAATTTCTGAGTTGTAAACTAGGTGGACTCACTGAGATGTATCGCAGGAAGTTTTGTATATGTAATATGTAATATTGTGTGTTTGTGTGTTATATATGGCAGGAAAAGATTCGCAGGTTTGCTCAGAGCACAGGTACAGGAAAGAGCAGCTTTCCTTTAGTTCTTTGAGTCAGTCAAGGTGTATGCGCTGACATTTTGCATCAGAAATGGATCCAGATTGGGGGGCGTGATGTTGGTCTGACTGAATCCTACATGCATAAAATCAGAGTTTTATTAGGGCAATAGCACCGTGTAGGAACCTCTAGATTCAGCGATGCAGCTCAGTGCCATTTGGAAACTGCATTGATTTATCTTTGTTTTACAGCGAGTGACCACAGGGTGGCCACAAAGAGTTAATAGCACCAAATACACATCCTGAAGGTAACATCCCTGGAGGTGTACAGTACATGTCTACACAATGCCAAAGCCCTTAGATACCTTCTTGTTTCTATGCACCTATTTTAACCGGACACCTCGTGTGGTAAAAGAGCGTTTCCGATTATTCTGAGCAGTTTGAATGCAATCTGGTTGTAGCCTGCCATGACATATGCACTTAAAACATTTTCAGATTTTTTTCCCCCCCAAATGTATTGGCTTTGTATAGATATTGAAACATGCTGACTGTAGCGTTGATAGCTCCTGCATAGTCATAACAACTGTAAGTACAGGACAAACACACCAGGTAATAACAGCTTTTAAGGTTTGCATTCTGTATTTGTTTGCAACATACAGGAAATCTCAGCAAGTGAAACATCTCTTAACACCAACAGAATAAAATACAATTTTGTTTGTTTGTTTGTTTTTGATTTGATTTGTGCAAGGCTTTTTTTTTCTCTTTTTTTTTTTTTTTCAATATTTACAATACCCACCCAGTAGACTGTGCAAAACCAACCCACTTTTACAGTATAAACTCTTCCTCTTCCACAGTGGACATCACTGCTTCAGTGTTCTTTTATGCTGAATTCTTCATGTACAACAATAGCAATCAAAACAACATGCTAAAACTAGAAAAAGGAAAAAAAAAACCATATATTTGTGCTCATGCTGCATCAAGTGCATCCAGCTCTGCTGGATAAGAATTCAAAACATCTATCCTCCAAAAACTCCATTCCATGGGACCAAATGGATTTGAGCCGATTTTCTCAGCATTTAGGTGGCAGTGGAAGTGGGTTTGGGTTCCTTGTGTATTTCTGAGGGTAGGCAGAGCAATCTATTCACAAGATAAAAATATTATATAGCAACTGTTCTTTCTCCTATCCATTACTTTAAAAAATCATGATATACAGATATGAGGCTACTGTGTTAACTGATGTTTTCTCATTAGTAAATGAAGAAAAAAACAGTGTAAATTACCAATGGTTTAGGAATTAAACCAACTGTAAAACTGTTCTAGAAATCTGTTTTAAGGCAGTGAGACAGCACCATAAGAAATGTTCCTTCTTTCACTGAAAAGGCTCAAACAAATGAAGCCCTAAAAAGCCTTTAATCAGTGTTGGTTAATAATTGGTATAAAACTGTTGTTAAGGAGTGGGCAGGTGGTTAAAAAAGACCTTTGTGGTAAAAACAACTTTATAAAATCTGTGACTCGTGTACTAAAAACTTGATGGAGCGCATCACCTTGACCATGGCAGTTAGAATTAAATTGGCACTTATCCAGCATATCACAGTCATGTTTTCTGGTGATTGCACAATACTGTTTGTGCTTTCTGAGTTACTATCATCATCTTTGACTCGTTTTGGAATGGGCAGTAGCGTACAACACAAACACCACTGCAGTCCTGTGACCAGCACCATGTGGCACAACAGAGGTTAGAAGAGAATTAGAAGACCGCACTGTTCATGCAGCGCCTCAGGGTAAACTAAAGGAAAAAACAGAAGAAGTTGCACTGTAAACTTGTACAGAGAAACAGAGGCAGAGAGAGAGAGACAGAGAAAGAGGAAAAGGGAAAAAAAAAATATTCCAGTTTGGCTAACACGTGTGCAATCTGCTTAGATGCCCTTGGTCTAGGGCCCTTTCCAGTTGACAAATGGAGTCTCACTTGGCTCCATAGGTATTGAAATGCCTTGAAATTAAACTAATTCAAGCTTTCCACTTCAATTTTTTCTTCCTGACTTTGCAGATTTAGGTCTCCTGCCTACCTACAACACACCATTCTCACTCAGGGACCTCGGCGTGCTGCTTTAATACTGGCAGTGGTCTAGTGGAAACAGATTTTACCATAATCCTCCACCAAGGTTTGTCCCTTTCAGAGAGTTGATTCAAGGGATGAATCCAAAATGTCGTCATGGTGGCTGGTGCTGTCACTGTCACAGCTTTGTGCGCTCGAATAGTTGGCTGCCTCTTGAAGCCTCATTAGCATATTCATCTGAAAGAAGAAAGCAATGTTTACATAATCGCGTCTCATTTAATGCTGCAGTGACCGTGTTAAAATTTAATTAAGCTCCCTTGCTGCATGAGGTGTGCTGGTATCTAGCTGAGGGGACCAGACAAAAGGATTTCAGAAAGGGCAGGGTGTCAGTGGCTCCTCCTGGCACCCTTTTCATTGCCTTCTGGTCTTTAAATAGAAGTTTAAAGGTCCAAAGAGCCAGAGGGATACAATGGAGCTGCCTGATAACTCTCTTTAATTCAGGGGTGAGACCGGCTGCAGCTGCAGCACCGGCAGGGGAAGGAAGCCATATCACAGCTGGACATCTGGGCCCATATTTGGAGACAGTCAAGCTTCCAGATAATTTTTGGATGGTACCGACACACTACATTGGAAAAGCGACTGAAAACATCATCACGCTAACATAGCCCCTCTGCAAGAGAGAGACGGGGAGGGAGCCAGAGAGGGGTGGACCGAGGCCAGCCGCTTCCTAAAAGAGTCCCATCTGCTGTCGAGGGGCTGACCTCAGCAGGGGAGCAGCAACAGATCCTCCTACCCAGGACAGGAGAGCCCACACATAATTTGGGGACTATTAGAACCTGAAACCCATCTGAAAAAATCATCAAAAAGCAGCATTAAGCCCCAGAAAATTACTTGGATGCTTGACGCCTGACTCTGTGTAATGATCAGGATTTTATTTATAAAACATCCGCTTCTGCCAGCAAGCTCAGGGCCGCAAGCAATGTTGACATTGCTGTGGTGTTTTTCAAGGAACAAATACGCTGTCATTACAAAAAAGCAGGCGGTGACAAACCAAAGAGAAAGAGGGATTCTTGTGCATTTGTATGTTAAGCCCCTCTTTCCAATTTGCTCAGGAATCCTTACATCTCTACAGGTTTCAACCTGTACAGCTTATAAAATTTTCTCTAGGCACTGAACAGCATTTAATACTCTTTAACGCTATCAGGTAGCTTTTGCTGATGGTTGAATAGGTGTCTGTGTTTGAGAATACATGCGGTGGGTGGGCAATACAGCCTGCACGTGATATGTCCTTTTTCCGCAATCACAGGGTCTGTCTCCCCGTGAGCTCCACCAGAGGCAGGGGCAAGGGACAAGTTTCAAGCTTCTGATATTTAGTCAGATACAGACACTGACCACAGTGTGCAGGGAGCAAGGGTGACGGGACACTGAACTCGAGCTGCCCACGTATTTTCACCGTAGTGGAGATGATGCATACGTGCTGGAAACCTGGCCAATACACTCACTGGCAGCCCAAATCGCAGGGTCAAGCAATCACCCCAAAGCTTATGGACTGGGAGACAGGGGATCAAATGAGGTGATTTTCTACACTTTTTCAGGATGCAAGGTCTGGTTTTGGATACCAAACACTTCAGTGAGGCTGAGGGGCCGTTCTCTTAGCACTGATAAGAGTTAAATGCATTTTCCTTTGAGAAATTCCCTTTTCCAAGGGCTGCCTGTATTCCAGAAGTACAGGTCTCTAAAATGGCATTTTGAATTGTGATAAAGGCAGTCTATAGAGAAAGCACTATACAAGAATAACAGTTCAATATAGGCAATTTAATAGTCCATTATCAGAGGCGGCAATGGTAAACCTAAACGTCTGGGATCATATTTAAATAAAACAATACATGGCATTGAGGGAAATCAACCTCTTATCTTTTAATGCCACCACACTTGCATTCCCTTTACATTAAGACTGTTATACAGTCATCAGTTATCTTGAAATGTTCTGAGGCAAGAGAGGATGGCTGTCTAATTTGCATTTCCACTAAATTCTCTATGATAGACAAGTTGGATAATGCGAGTTTCTCAGTCCTTCATTTGCAGAGTGTAGGTGATGGACTGCCCAACCTGGAAAGGTGTTTTTAGAATAAGCTGATTAATAAGTTGCTGAAGAGTGGTACCCAAACATTATAATGATGAAGACCAGATACATTTCTGGGTGGATGGGAATTGCAAACAATTCAGGGATGTATTCATGTGATGGTGATACCTGCCCACCTGCTAGATTTTCCTTTTCTTTTCAACTTTTAGAATAAATTATAGTAGGATTCATTTTAAAAGCCCATTTTGGAACAGGTACACAGTAGTTTTTTTACGGTACAGTGTACAATTTAACATGTGACAGTAAAGTACATACTGGAAAGCCTTTTCCCCAAAGTTTAAATCTTACCAAGGGATCCCCCTCTGTATCAGTCTGTGGAACGTGCTTTGAGGTTGTTCCTTCCTTTGCTGATGCATAACCTTCATAACCAACATCTTCTGGTCTTAACTGAAGTAGCGATGGCCACTCATGCTGTAGAGACGCAGAGCTCCATGGATAGGTATCAGCTACCCACTTGGAGGGATCCTCCCAGGGTGCCCTCTTACCGTACATCTGTATTACGGATATAACACAGGTAAATATCCTACAGAGTTTTCAGTCCCAGTTGTAACAGCAGACAAAAGTCATCAAAAACGTCTAAACCATTTTAATAAGTGGTTTGCTTTCAAATGGGTTCAGCACTCGGATATGAGAAGACATTGAAAAGACCTCATCTCCATTAGTGCTCCTTCAACAAGCAAGGTGGCTGGAAGCTGAAAAGCACTCCATAACTAGTGATACTTGTAGGCAATGGTGAGAGCCACAAGTTCCTGATACAATGTGAAATGAGACCTTTAGGTAATTTACTTAAGGCGTATCGGTGAAATTAACTCAGACCTATCTAAAACATTCAAGTTAATTGGATTTTGTTTGAAGTGAATTAGGAAGTGCCAGTACAGATTGTTCTCTTCCCCTAGCAAAATGGGATGCAGAAGCAGACAAGATCTTAAGTCTGAGATCTTGTACAAGGTTAACAGAAGAAATTCACAAAGAATATGTTTTCCCTACTATGAAGCACAAAAATGTTGACGAATCTGGAAGGAGGACAGAGGAAGGAAGAAAGAGAATATTTTAAGTTTAGGAGATCTGGTAGCTTTCTCAGTAAAATGCACCATTCTCCACATTGCTGTTCACAAGCAACATGTTAACCAAGAGCCCCTTGGTCGCTGCTTTACAGATTTCCTTTAGCTGTGACAAGGACACATTGGGATGGGGAGCCATTCACCAGGGCTTTCTGTGATTTCTCCCAGCAAAAACAGCCTCACGCAATCCAAGGAGCAGCATAATTTTGGCAGGGCATGCACTGATGGAGCATTTGGATGGGCTGCACTCCTAAAGGGAGTAAAACAGTGAAGGATTTTAGTGCTAAAGCCAGAGAGATGAGTTGTGCTTATCGCTGCAACACCTGCTCCCAGGCACTTGCTGAATCCAGAGCTCCACGTTAGACAGCCAAGTTCCCTATGTTATGCAGAGACACTCAGACTCCTTCTGCCCTACACTGAGGCTAGGCTGCTCTAACAGGGATCTGCCTAAATAAGCCAAGAGGAAATGTTTCTCAGGGAGGTAGCAGGCTAACTCCAGGCTGTAGGCAGCACTTCCCCTCCTCTGAGATTAACAGCAATTAAATCTTTTCTGGAACCTGGAGCAAGGCTTGTAAATTCTGTGTCTGACGAGTGAGTTTGCAAAGTACCAGGCTAGAAAGGCATTTTCTACCAGTCCCCGGTTCCAGGAACATCTAATTATACCATATAAAAGATTTCTGTTTATTATTAATAATGTTATTCTATGGAAGCCGTCCAAAGCAGCTAAAAATTGGAACGGTTCATGAAGCAACATATTTTCTTCTATATGCTGCCATCTTCTGCTCCAGAATTAAAGTTTTCATTTAAGTAGGTACCCTGTACACTTGGGAAAATGTAAGCATGAAGAATATCACTGCATTTTTATAGCTGGTCTAAACAAGCGCTGTTAATCTCACCATGGCTGTTCTATCAGATGTTTGGCAGTTTTTTGCACAAGGCATAAACATTCTGTAATTCCCAGAGAGATAAGCAGTTTTAGGAAAGCGTGAGATATTCAACAGGCAAGATTCTAAACCTCCATCGCATCAGTATGTCACTATGTCAATACAAGGTGATAAAGAAACTGCAGCTGCTTACACAGTGCTTTGACTAGTCCATAACAATCCCCTCTGCACTGTGCAGTAATTTCTTTCAGTGTCATGTGTGGCAAAAAACTGCCTTTCCACAAAGCGTCTTTTCAGACGACATAGAATTGCAGTGCATACAAGAAAAAGGGAGAAAGCCAAATAAAGATTGAAAAAGAAAAAAAAAAAAAACTCAACAAAAACCAAAAAGAAGAAAGGATTAATTTCAAGTTTTAGGTTTGCTCCAAAGATGTGGAATGGTCTGAAATCTTAACCTATATGGGACAGCTTATAGTGCTATCTACCGCAAATCTATTTGTAGCCGCCTTTCTATTAAAGTAGAAGAAATTTTAATAGGTCATTAACAATCAGTGGAACTGCTGCTAACACCAGCTCTGGAGAGGATCGTATAGAGGGAACCGTGAAGCACTCTGATCTGATGGCACTGTTAACCAAAATGAGAATTACAGTCAGGAGGAAATCTTAGCCCATACAGAGAAAGAAAAAAGGAGAAATGAAACTGCAAGAAATACAAGCAGGGTTGCAAGATATAAAGGCAAAAAGGGACAGACCTTCATGTTCAGCAGGGCCAAAGAGTAAATTATCTCAATCGGGTTAGATAAGGTCAGTAAGTTGTTTTTTTTTATTTTCTGAATGGTGAAAATATTCTTGTTCACAAGCTTTCCTCCACAAGCCTGTGTGCCTACATGTGTACATAGGTGGGAGAGGATTACACAGACCAAAGCTATTTTCTTGCACCAGTGTAAGGGCTATTAACTCTTCCATGCAGGGGTAGGCTGAGACCGCCTTGATTCAGGGAGACAGTCTGAGCTGTATTTAGCATTGCTGTGAACTCGTTAGACAGTGGAAAAAGAAGAAACTTCCTCCGGTCACAGAGGAGAAACCTTCTTCATAAAATACAAGATGTGCCAGTGCTGGAGTGGATAAAGCCAAATTATACATCAGAGTAAGAGCAGGTCAAAAGGAGTTCAAGGCTGATTTCTATAATCCCTCCACAGATTTTCTTCCTGCAAACATGACAGCATTCATACTTGGATGCATTGGTAAGAAGTAGCTTGGAGAAAGGCTATGAAACTACTTAAAAAAAATTGCTGGGAAACAAATGAGATACCTGAAGTCCTTCTCTCACAGCTTCCAGAAGATACGGCACCAGGGAATAGTTCCAGAGGTCTGTGAACCACACTCGGGAGCCATCAACATCCATAGGGCAAGGGAGGAAGAGGCGGGGACCTGAGAAGTCAAGCTGTGTATTAAAAGGAGTAGAACTAGGGAACACACTAAAAATAATCTTCACAGAATTAAAAAAGCAGTATTAGGGCACACTTAAGTGAAGCGAATGCTAATACAGAACTACAATAAGGGAGCTATCAGTCTCCTGTTATTAAAAATGAACTAGTGTCACTTTATCCACTTCTAGGGCCTCATGAACACTTACAAGTTTTACGGGCAAAGCTATGTAAAAGGATGACTTCTTTGCTAACATAGCTATTCCACTGAAAGACCTCAGGCATGTGTATATCTCTGACCTGCTAGTTTGCTGAACTGACTGTCCAAGTGTTTTTATTGCTGTAATTATACTGCAGTGTAAAAGCAGAGAAAAAAATTAAGCCTAGGAAAGTTGCTATTGAGGTAATGTTTTGTACTTTTAACTTTTTAAAATTAGGAACATTTCCTTGAAAGTCTTGAAAGCAACCAAGGCAGAAATACCAGGAAATACATACTCTCTCATTAAACTTCCCATTTTCATTTCAATTTTGCTGGCAATGAGACAAATTCCCCAAACTGATGCTGTACTTTCCATTGAGAGGTGACAGCTTTTAAAAACATACTATATCCTTCACAGATCCCTAAAGTGCTCAGCCTGCATCCTTATTTCAAGCCATTCCACCAATGGACTCACCAATGGTTACATCTGAAGAGCTGTGCGTTTCGAGGAAGCTGTTAAGATGATGCCATGTTTTGGGGATCCAGTCAATGATTTTGATGAGCTCGTTATTGCGTATGTTCCTTTCTATTTCAGTCTCAATCAGTTTCCTTCTCAGATATCTGCCCAAGAAACCTTTAACAGGTTCTGTGTGATTAGCACACAGCACCCACCTGGGTAGAAAGGATAAATGTCAAGCAGCAATGAACACCAAATACAGCATTTCCTCTTAAACATAGAGATGAAGGTAATGTCATAAGCTTCTGAGTCTCGTTAGTCAGCAAGTATAAAACTGCTCCAATGAACCACGTTATTGCCCACCGCTACAACACAATCGTTACAGGCTTCAGCAGGAATTCAAGACGCTGCTGAAGACAAATGGAATGCAAGAATGCAATCGTCCAGCAACTTGCTAGAGGTGTCAGAAAGCATCTCATTTCTTTCACCATTCCTCAACACCATTCAGAGACCCATCAATACAGGAGACACGCAGAAGCTCACGTACTTTGCTGTGATGAGACACGAGATCAATGTTTATTGAAGAACTGGGCTGAGGTGCAGGGAACTGTGCAAACATGGCCACAGTAAATACAGAGTGAACGTACCTGAAATTGTGATGGAGCTCCAGATTTGGTGAAGAAGAAACTCCCTGGTTCATGGTTCCAATAATATAGGGACTGAAAAGAGAAAAGCAATAGGGTTTTTTGAGGGAAAATCCATTCAGATATTCAAAGAATATTCTGTCTTCTTATCTGCACTAGTCCAATTTTAAAAGAGTCTCTGGATGTATCGTAGTCTTAGATTTAAAATATTCCTGAGATGTCCCTTTTTTTAATGTTTATTCTTGTATGATTTCCCTCTCTGCACGTTTGTAGTTTACTAATACACATCTGTAATAAAGAAATAAATGAGGCAACCCTGTCTTTGTGTACCTCTTAATTTTGGAGTAGGCTTAGAGTTTTAATCTCAGAAGTCAGTGAATCTCATGAGTAAGACATAGCATACAGTGATTTTATGAAGGGCAGCCCCTATGATGGCGCTTTTACAGCAGAAATAGCCAATGTTATAGGTCAGTGAAAGTTCCAGAAAGCATTATTTTTATTCTTGCTTGGCAACAAAGGACAATCAGCAAACTTCATACTTCTTCACTGCTACAGGAAAACTGAAAACTGTAGGAAGTGCAAGTCCGCCGAATATACGGCTGCTTCTGCATGGCATGGTTCGTGGGTTCACACATATCCCAAATTCCACTATTATAAAGGGCATTTCTTCATACCCGCCTGTAAGCTGTCCTCATGGTACTAATGAGCTTGTGTGATCTGACAGGGTGAAAGGGATAAGACCCTAATTCAGTCAAGTGTTTAAGTACATTCTTAAATTCTGTGGTACGTTTACATCTCACTGAGATGCATGGGAGTCATATAAATAAAGTGAAGCAGACACCCAAGTACTTGGCTGAAGAGGGTTAAAATTATTCAAGCACATAAGGGCTTTGCTGACAGCCTGTGGGAGTCTTAAGTTTCCACTGGGACATCTTATTTTGCAAAATAACAAACAGCTTTTACTGCTTTAATTGCAAAAGGTCTGTAAAAGGGGAGAGAAGAGCTACTACCTACCATTTATTATATTTACAGTTGAGGAAGCCATTGAAGATGTCACTTAGTGAACCGATGTGGTGAAGATTATCAAGAATTATGACCAAAGGGAGGTCAGCACCATTGTTGTCAGCACTGCATTGCTCAGCTAGGTTTGCTAGGTATTGTCGCAGATCCTTCAGCAGAATTAACAAAAAAAACCCAGAAAAGATTAACCCAATTAGACCACAGATGTAATTTCAGTGGAAAAGATTTTCAGAAAGATAAAGAGGCTGCTACAGAGTTTCCCGACTGTGGATCATTCAGCTGGATCAGCGCATGCAGGAAGACCTGCTTCTTAGATAGGGCAACATTGAAGCCACATGCTAGGAAAAACAAAGGCACTAAACATAAGACAAGCGACTGAAGCATACACATTCCTATTTGGTGGATACATTCCTTAGAAACCTGCTGATAAACTGTCTTATCTCCGGAGGAAAATAGGTTGCAATAAAATATGCCATTTCCAATGGGCTGAGATACTCACATCAATTGTTGGACCTCTGTTCTTATGAATGGCACGTTTATATACCAAAACACCCCCATCAAATCACACAATTTAGGCATATTGAACTGCTCCTTCAGATATCTCCTTTCACCACTGTCCCTGAAAATCTGTTTGTCCTTTTGGGGATACTATATCACACCTTATAATAAAATTTGTAGTGTAAATTCTTTTTTCTGTCAGTTATCTTTCTGGTTGCTTTTAGTGCTGGAGTAAAAGAGAACTTTCTATAATCAAAACATTTTGTATTTTTCTCAACACTTCATTGCCCTTGAGGGTCTGGGCTAGTCAAGTTTTACAGCTGTATCTCTAAAGGTATCTAGTTTTGTCAGTGTGGGGAATGCTCAGTATTATGGACAAAGTTCCTATTGCCATTTTACTTTCTGGATCAGGGATAGCAGAATCTTTTCTTCTTTAATGGGAACATGCAATTTTTTTTTTATTTCAAGAAAGATTTTTGTTTGGCTTTTTATGATCAGCTGTCTCTAGGGGAACATCATGGGTTTCTTCATGGAATAGCACCATCTGTATTATTCAAACACACTTGGTATTTGACAATGTTGTTTCTTTTTTTTACTATAAACTCAAAAGTTATATATAAATCTTAATAGAAACAAAAGAAAAAAGAAAACCCAAACAAAAAAACCCTCCAAACAAAACTATATACAACAAGCAATTTACCAGAAATCCAAAAGCTTACTCTCTTGTGGGACAATTTTCATTATAAATATATATGGTATAATAATAAAATGTAAACACATCCCCTGCCAAAGTAAATGGCATCACAAATCCTCTGTATAAAGACAGTGAAAAGTGGTGTTTTTACTGGAATGGTCCTCTCACCCCTTTGGGATCTGTAGGTTCTTCCTTCTTATATTATGTTAACATTCATTATGTTCTGTGCAAATCAGAAAGCTCTGGGCAAAACCTTTCATTTTCTTTTCCCTGGGTACCAAGTTAGGAGTATACCCAATTTAGGACAGCAAGTGAATAGTATTATCTGTGGCTAGCACAGTAGTCATGCTAGAAGCTTGATAATCTAAGCTATGTAAATCACTGTGAATGTGACATGATGCACGAGGCAATTTTTGTACGGTCAGCTTCCTGACCGATGCACGCCAGAAACCATGGCAGCAGTTGTATTTATCCAGTGCTGATTAAGGAGATGAACCCAAGACGGCAATTCAAAATCCCCATTCTGAAGTCTTTGCTAACAGTCAGCTGCTCTTATCACTATATAAAAGCAAGTTAGACTGATATTACTATATATCCAACCTTTTTGACAAAGGAATTACAGACACTCTAAGAATTTTGTTTATATAGGAATTTCACTCTGCATCTATCCTTAAGGTGGATTTCCTCAAGTGAGGGAAAATTCAGACTTCCTTCACAAGTGCTTCAGTGGTTTGTTTAGAACAGAAAGATCTGGTCCCTGTTTCTCACTGGGATTGGAGACCGAGTTCTTGTAGGAAAAAATGCTAACTGAGCAACAAAACAGTACGCCAATCAATAGGATCTGCTCTGCATCATCACTACAAATTGGGCGATAGGTTATCTTTTCAACTGTAACATACCTTGCTTGATTTGTGATCTACGTTAAAAGTTGCAATTGCATCCTCAGTTTTTTTTCTGCCAGATTTAGTTATAATATATTCAGCCAGCCTGTTAGCTAAATAGGTCTTTCCTGTGCCACTGGGTCCTGACAGAATAATCCTGCGATGCTCCATCAGTAAATTAAAGTACCGCTGGGTAATCGGCTTAGGAATCAATGTGTCAAACACAAAACTGTCCAAACTGTTTTCTTCCACTCCTGGGAACAAAAGAAAAGAAAAATGGTCTGTCTTCATCCTTGCTAAGGTAGGCATAGGTTTGGCCCCACACCTGATGGCATCTGTGCTATGCTCAAAGCAAGGTAAGATACTTCTGCCTAAATCAAATTCCTATTAAGGGCTTCCTTACTGTGGAAATGCTTATATCCTTCCGCAGGGCCAAGAAATTAAACAGCGGTAGTGGGACGAGATGGGTGGGAGAGATGAAATCAAAGTAAATGTGAAGAGAAGGCTCAGTGAGGCAAAGATGTACGTTTCAGACACTATGGGCAACCATAACAAAAAAAAAGGTCAGAGTGACAGCCACAAGGGTTACTGGTTGTCACAACAATGTATGTATAGTTCTTCTGAAGGCCCCCCTCCCCTCCAATAGCAAATCCCTACAGCTTTGAAATGTATTAAATTTTTCCTGCGGAACTGGGTAAGGCATAAATATTTCTCATCATAATGTCTCTTTGGGGGTTGGTTTTTTTGCCACTATTCAGAAATTTGTGCTTTGCTGTGATTTGGCAGTCAGGCAGAGAAGGACAGAGATATTTTTAGATTTGCCTCAAAATGCTGCACCGTGTTAGGTATTGTACAGTGTCATAGAGAAAATTTATATGATAAAGTCCTTGAACTGGAGACAAAATACAGAAAGGTCAGGTGTAAGAACAAAAATATGAAGGCTTGAGGGACTGCAGTGAGGAACTCTACAGTATCTGCAAAAATATTCTTGGCGTTTACCTTTCAGGTTCACAGTGATGATGTTATTATCTCCAACCAGATATCCACAAGGCAGCAGTTCAGGCACTTCTAGGCTGTGGGCTCTAATTACATCCCCTATACAATAGCTAGCAATGCAGTCAGAGCTTAAACCCAGGCTAGTAGTCGGATCCACTCGGAAAATATATTCCTGAAATTATATGAAAACATAAGACATAAAAATAATTATTGAATGAGAGCGGTTCGGAAAACATTTTGGTGCAGGCGAAGTCACTTGACAAGAAGATTCTTGCAGTCACATTCAATAGAGAACTGCCTACAATCATGAAAAAAGAACAGCAACATTAAGAATAAAGTTTAATTGTGGTGTTAGCTATATGTCAAAAAACAAAACAAAACTAAAACTTGGCAAGACAACCCAAAGAACATAGAAGTTTTCTTAAGTGAAAAAGAAAACTGAGTTAATACTTGAGCTAATTTTTCAAAGTCTTACCTTAAAGAGACGTCTGATTACACCATCTAAAACATCCCATTTTGTTTTTCCGCTGACTCCAATTGATCCTATCAGATATGCATGTGGTTTTTGATCCTGCAAAGAGAGTTTTTTGGAAACTGGACTAAAAATGGTGGTAATCAGTTTTCTATAAAATTCATAATTTTCCCAATGAAGAAAAAAATATTCTTTAGAATGTGATGCTACAACTTTGTTAATAATCTCTGTGCCAGAAATAGGTATAGATGATGTTACTTTGGTACATCTTTATAAGGAAGGAAATACAGTATCTTATTCTGCTCTTTGATTGCATCTGTGTTTATAAAGAGATGAATATAAATAAAAGTTGCACTATATTTATAATTTTTTGTAATACAGAACATGAAACCATGACAATGCAATTCCAAATTTATTACCTCAGCAGCATATTCATAGTTGCACCCTAAGGGGTCCGAGGCATAGATCTGATTTATAACGACTTTTAAATGGAGATAGCAAGTCCCAGAACATCCTAGTACTAATTAAACTGAGAATTGGTAGTGTCTGCGCCACCACAAAGCAGAAGGAGGCCATATGACACTAGTCTGTGGAGAATGCCTAACTGTATTGAGCACGGATGACAGAGACGAGAGCTGCTATCTTTAGGGTATTTTCCTTCAGTTCCTGGCTGAAAATACTGAAACCAGTTGAGCTGCTATACTGCCAGATTTGCCTGAGCTATAATTCTGCATCTAGCCCTTTGGGTAGTGAACTTACCTTGGCTCGACTATAGCCCTTGTTTATAGTGACTAAAATTTTCACACTATGACCTTCTTTGTGGAGTGCTCCATCAGTGACATCATCCAACAAAATATCTACAATAAAAGAAGGGAACTAAAGTGATCAAGCTGACAAATCACATCAGCTATGTTCGCATCATCAGTTCAATATTTGTTCAAAGGACCTTTTGGTTAAAAAGAAAGGCTGCCATCACAACAATTTGCAATAATTTTAATGTGTACTTATTCCTAATTCACCTTTTCTCTTGGAGATTAAAAAAAAGTTATAATTTGTCAATTTTTGAAGCAATATTAGGAGCTTTAATCATGTAGAAATGAATAGGGAATCCATAAATAAATAAATTCTTGCATCATGATCTTGTCTTTGCTTTCCTTCTTGGAACTTGCTCAAAATTACCATAAGTCCACAAAGCAATGTTAAAACCTAAATTAAGTTTATATCTTTGGTGACTCATTGTGCCCTTTAGAATGTTGTAAGGAGAAAAAAAAAAAAAATTCTTGCATTGATATGTTTGCTGCTAAGTAGAATAGCATTTAATTTCTCTTTCCAGCTGATTTCTTTACCTTCTGTACACCTGGCATGGATAGAGTCTTTTTTAACCAAATACAGGCTTACAAACTGTAGACAAACATTAGAAAACCACTTTGTACTCCTCCAGAATATGGGACTCTATTCAGCCATTGCTCTAAGAAAAGGCTTCATTTTTCTTGGAGGTAAAGAGTGATTCTGATCTGCTTTGTGCCTCAGTTTCTACCTCTTCACTAACTCCTAAAATGTGAAAGCAGGAGGACGTATTTCTTACTGAAGGCTAAGTCTGCAGCTTTATTGCAAGGGATAAAACTGCTTTCTTCCTCTAGAAGTTCTCTCAGAGATTTCACTGTTAGACATTTAAATGAACTATCAAATTAGGAGTGATTATGGATTTGCATTTTCTTCAAAGGCCAGCACAGTAATCCACTACCCTAAGTCCTGCTTGTTCTTATTGTGGTGACTGAAGAAAAGCATCGACTTCGTGTCATAGCCTGCACAAGGTCAGATTTCACCCAAATTAAATGAAGTGCCAGTAAGATTCAGTCGCTTGCTTATAGCAAAACCAAAGAAGACTTATTAATATGACAAAAATGAATGTATTAAAAAATAAGTCCTCATGTAAAACGTTTGATAACTTACACCCAGATCTAGAAAGCAGATTCTGCTATTGGGTTCTTTGTTTTGTTTTTTGAAGAAGCATTTTTGTTGTGAGCTTAAACAAATCCATGCTTGTTTTGTTCCAGGCAGACAGTTTTTCTGTGCCACCAATGTGGAATGTTTCACTTCACTTGTCTTGTGTGTTGGCATATTTGACAAACCTTAAGAGTTTCCATAATGTCATAGTTTGTCTGAGGGCAATTTACAATATAACTGATCCCTCGGTGAAATTTTTCAATATTTGAATGACCCTCATGTAGTCTTTAAAATACATTCTTCTGTAAGTCTTTAGGAATGAGGAACCACTCTGTGGCTAGAAAAAAATGCCACTTTCTAAGAGCTCTCTCTCTTACTGATATAAAGGGCTCAGAAGATGCCCAAGGGGGTCTAATTTCATGGTGGTGCTAATTGCTTTAATTATCTCCTGCCAGAGCTCCTCCTTAGGTGCGCTATGGTGGCTCTGGCTCACTTCTTGTCTGAGCTCTGGCACTCTTTCCACCGGACAGCACAGACAGAGTTTTGTACTGGTCCTTCTTTGCTGCTCTTTACTCCAGTGACTGGCTGAAATACGGGTGTCTGTGACCACCGAGCCCCTTCCCAGCTTGCCACTCACACCTGTCAGGAGGAGATGGTTATACCCTTAGGAAGTGGCAATGGAAAGCTTTGGTCATTTCCAGATGACCATGGGCATTCGGAGACACTTGTCTCCCAGAAAGCGCCACGGAGTTTTTTATTACGATGAGCCAAAGCCCTCGTTATCTCTCTCAGCTTAGTTCCCAGCATGATTAACCTCTCCATATCTCAGGGACTTTTGTTCAATAGCACTCCAGCTGCCACAGAAATCCCACAAGACTTGGTAGGAAGCTGTCACCCTTCCAAGTTCTTCGGCATGGCAACAAGATGATACAATGATCAAAAAGGCTGGATTCATAATCAAATGAAATCCTCCACTCCTCATTAGGCACACTTATTTCTTTGATTTCTTATGACTGAAAGTAATCACTTTGCATGCTAGAAAAACATTTAGAACCAATAACACAGAAAATTATATAAAGCTTATAGAATCATAGAATAGTAGAATCATTTAGGTTGGAAAAGACCCTTAAGAACATCGAGTCCAACCACTTCTCCCAGTCTTCTTGTTCTTCTTCCTGTTCCTTCTCCTACTCCTTTATCCCCTTCTCCTCTTCCTCTTCCTCTTTTTCTTCCAGCTTTTATTTCTTCTGTTCTTTTGCTAAACAATTCCTCCTGATTTTGTTCATCTTTATTCTTTTTCTTATCTTTCACCTTCCTGCGTTCTTCCCCCTGGTCCTCTTTTCCTCTCTTATTCTCATCCAGTTCTTCCCCCTTTTCTTCAAACTCCTCCTCCTCCTCTTCCTCCTACATGTTTATTCCTGTACCTAGACAGAGTTGGTGCTAAGCGACAAAGTGCTAATAGCTGCTGCTCACGAAAGAAATTCTACAATTACCATTTTGAAAAAAAAATCTGTTCTGGTTTTTATTTCTTTTTTTTTATGTTTGTGGATGCATGAGCAGGAACCATAGTTAAACTTTTTCTCCCTGTTTTTGCAACACTTCATTGTACACTGAGGCCCAGCACAGGCTCACCCATACTAAAAGTTAAACCTGGCAAAAAAGTAGGCTGGAATGTAAATAAAAAATAGACCGATTTTCCTATAAAATCTGATATTAACCAGAAGAAATATTCAAATATCCATGTAATCAATGACTGGCAAGATAATACGACTAACTGCCAATACAAATTATAGTCAGGCAGTTTGGCACATTCCCAGCTGTACTCTTGCCTAGACTCTTTCTACAATTATTAGCCACATTTCTATTGCTTCCAGAGACTGCATTATACTTTCTGTGGAGTCTACGCTAATGAGCGCTGCTTCGCTTCTGCTCTGCTCCTGGTTCTACTGTTAGAGACAGCACTTCTGTTTCTTGGCTACATTATCAAAACAAGTGTAGAAGGCTTATTATCATAAACTCTATGGCATGGAAAATAATCAAATGTTAATGTTCAGGATGTGGTCCAAAGTTCTGCTTGCTTTCTCTCATTCAATGAAACAATGAGCTTGCTTAATAAGCCAGGCGGGGTTTGGCTCCTGTGACAAATGGTGCTTTGGTCCAACGTAGACTAACTAGCTATATCACATTAAAAAAATGTAAGGGATAAAGCTAACTGAGTCCACCTTCTGCCCCAGCTGCAAATATGAAATAAAGGTAAGGAAACTAACTGAATGATAAAAGATCTGTAAACAAAAAAAAAAAAAAAAAGGAAGTTTCATGTACTATGCTCTTATTTATTCCACAGGGACAAGAGAATATATCTGTACAGTTGTCAAGTATACTACAACACATATTGTCCTCTTCAAATAAATTGTAAACTAGATGACCAAAGGGTATTGTAAACTAGGTAGGTAGAGAGTATCATAGCTAGGAACTAAGCAAACATAATGAACAGCCTGTTAGTATTATGCAGAGCCTTCTAAAATCTACATTTTCAGAAATGACTGCCAGCATTCTTCCTCAATCTCCATTAGTGAATGTATACTTGATGTTTACCCAAGTGATATGAGGTCTTTTAATTTTCAGGCATGCCTCCCATATATGGCCCATTAAGAGAGTGAAAATAATAAATTCTTACTAATTGCTGAGGCATGCATGTGGACAAAATATATTTACCTGATGTAACAGATTCTGTGATGTTTAAATTGTTCAGAGAAAGTCCTAGTGACTGCCGTGATGAAGAAGATGATGTGCTGCTTGAAGACTCTGATGACGGCCGGGCAGGCTTTCCAGTATTTCCAGTCTCTGCCTTTAAACGATCATTTTCAGCTTTCAATATCTCAATTTCATTCTGTATTCAAAAGAAATCAACATAAAAGCACAGCAGGTTATTCTTTCGGAATACCACTGGGGGTGGCTATTCTGGTGCTTGCCATTCACCTGCAGGAGCTGACTGGTTTACCACTTTCACAGCAGTATGTAGCACTGTAGATCAGAAGTATAACACAGTCAGTGAAAACTGCATTGCCTTCACTTCTGAAATGAAGGGGGAAACCCCCCTATAACCTTGTTTTAGCTTTTGCCTCAAGACAGTTCCTAAACAACGTAAGCGTCAAGCTTCAGTGTTTATTATACAGTTGACCATAATACCAGTGTGGTGAGAATTTTCCCAGCTTTCCCCAGTTTTATAAGCTACTTTCTATTGTAAAAAATCGTAGGTAACAGTCAGTTAAAATCTTGGCTATGTCAATGTTTCTAAAGTCACAGAAAATTATTACTGCCATTGAATGTAAAATTTAAGCAGTAACTTCACAGAGGAGAAATGAAATTAAAAATGGACAATTAGAAATTGATAGTTTAACAGTTTCACAACCCTTCTTGCTATCAGATAATACTTTTTGATCATTCAAACATGGGATTGTTCACATAACGGTCAGCAAGCCCTCTTTGATGAAAACATACAGTGACAGATGAATCAGAACAACTAGGAATTTTTTTTAGCTAAATCCTCTGTGGTGCCAAGTGATTATTGAATGTACAATAATAAAATGAAAACTTAGCCTGAGAACAGCCTGGTACCAGCTAAATCTAGCTTTCAGTCGCTTCACGAAGCACAGTACAAAGCAACTGCTTATTCTTGCAGACGGTTTTGCACATCAAATTTAATTCCGCATTCACTAATACTCTGCTAAAAGTCCTGTTCTTTTATGAAAGCTGTATGGCTACATTATACAAATAAAAACATAAGGGGTAGCATCACAAAAAAACCCTGCAACAGCTACAAAAAGATTAGATCATATAGGCAAAGGTGAGGAGATGGTGAAAGGGAAGGGACAAACCAGCAAAATAGTGACAGAAGGTAATAGATGAATGTACCAGTTTAGCCTGGGGTTCAAACCAGGAGCTATGGTGAAATGAGTCACACAGTCTCCATCTACTCTGCAATTTACACTGATTAATTACACAACTCTTAGCAGACTGCCTTTCAGCTGAGCTTTAGATTTTTAAGGTGCTTTGAATACCCATAGTATTTGTATATCATTCCCACCAAGCTTCCTTTTTCCCCTTACCAATCCTCATCAACTCTCCAAAACATCAGAGTTTGGCACCTCCAAGGTGGCTGCCTCTGCTTTTGGGAAAACTTCAGAAGAAGGGGTGATTACCAGTGACAGCATCTGAAGTAGTCACCTCTGCCCAGCTTTGGCGAAATTCAAACTTTCGAGGCCTGTGACCACAGCAGACTCCTCTCTCCGGGGAGTTCACCTGGTTTAGGCACTCACATCCAGCTGTAAGACCGTAATCAGCTGATAAGCCTCCACGTCCTGCTCTCCACCACTGCAATTAAATGTATTCTACCCCTTAGAATCCCTAAAAATTTTTTAGTGACTCCAAATCAAATGCTTTACTTTCGTCCGGACAACTGTAACCCATATTTACAGACCAATTCTTGATTATTCTTCCCCCTAATTGAAGTTCAGCCAACTATCCACTAGCAATGTTGGCACCGAGTGGTGTGAGCACCCGGGAGGGTGGCGGGTACCCCAGATGTTTACAGGTGTGACCGAGACTGCTATAGACAGGGTATAAACAAAGAGGTCTAGAAAAGACAGCAAGCCCACCAGAGCAATTCAGCTGACAAGCCACTGGGGTTGGATTCAGGTGTGTAACTGGGGGTTTCCAGTGTCACTGGGAACACGGTCTTCCATGGGTAGAATGCTAAACCTACAAGTCCTGTGCAGATACAAATCCCTGAGGCTGGTTCAAACGCTAATAGGTGCCTATGCTCAAACAACTCAATTTCACCTTCTGTGCCTATCTTAGGATGATTTTAGGATAGCTTTCTAGGTGCCACTACTGCAGGACTAAATCTCAGTTGACTACAACAGTAGTTTATCACCTAGCTCATACCCAGACATCTAAATGTAGCTGTCCCAGTCTCAACCTGAATCTCCACCCCATGGCCTTGATTCTGTTTCCCAAATAGAGGTTTATAGTGCCTTCAGGGATCTCCTAGGTATCTCACGTGTCATTCCAGAAGGGCCCAGACCTACTGAAGGACCTATGTCATGCTGTGTGGATGTTGTAGATACTTTTGGGCACCCAACATGATACTGGACACTTGTATGTGGGCAACAAAGCCGAGTCCTGTAAAGCTCCGTGCTCTGCTGAAGAACGTTGCCATTCTTTCTGCATCCTTTCAGTCTCATGAAAGGGAAACTCTTCTGATGACAAAAGTGTTCAGCAAGGATTTGGACCAGTTTCACAAAATAATGCAGTGAAATTTTAGTGATGCTGGATATAATAATTTAGTTCAATTTTACATTCTTTGTTTCAGCAAGCCGCAACTGGGGTCCGAAACAGAAATGATGAGAGAGTGTGCACATATACCCCCCGCCCCAAGAGTTCAGAACTATGTAGAAATCACTTCTCGATCTGCTTGTCTGTCATGTTGCTTTTCCCAGTCATAGGGTTTAGATAACAAATATCCTTTAGGCAGGGATTACGTCTCCTTCCATATCTCTTAAACACATTTTAGTTATTAATATAAATGCTAAGAATATCAATATTATAAGGTGAACACTTATCATACCCATCCTTCGGAAGTACTGTCAATCTAGCAATTCACCTTGTATTGACAATTTTTTGGTATCTGAAAGAAAGTACTGGGAAAGGAAATACAGCAGGCATACCTTTGGTGTGCACTCCTGTCATCACTTAAGCTACTGCACTGACCTGCATGCGGTTCATGGCTTCCCGAATCTGATCCAGATGGTGTGCAGAGCTGAGGGCTTCAAGACGAATGTCTGTTAATTTTAGCTCTTTCTCCCTCAGCTCGCTCTTTAGCTGAAGAATAATTTCAGCCTCTGCCTCTGTGCACTCACAGATCCTAAAGAGGAGCAGGAAACAGGCAGGAGATTAAAGGAAGGTTCTCCCCCCAAAGCAGTGCCATTACTAAATATCAAAGTACAGAAAATGCTTGCTGCTGGTGAAACCTATGAGTGAAGAAAGAATCTTATCAATGAAACATGAAAAAGCTCAAATTGCAAATTAAAAAAGGGAAAAAGCCCTCTCCAGATGAAATGATCAGCTTGCTTCATACCTTTCCAGTTTAGTTAGATAGTTCACTATGGTGAAAAAAAGTTGTTAAAAACTTTCCAGAAATCTTTTTTTTGCATGTGTATCACCCATTGGTTTTAATCTGATTTTATATCTCCATCATTTCTTTGGTGCAAAGGTTATGATTTCCCTAAGTAGCAACAGTCAGAACTGAAGTATGCTGATTATTCTGTACTACTGATAGTTATTATCTGATATTTATCAGCAACAGTTTCCTCTGTTTTGAACAGTACACAGAGAGACAGTCCTTGACTTCATGATCTAGAAGATTTTGATCTGTAATGGTTTTGATTTGTGATGGTTGACTTCTTGCCTATAGTCTGTCATCTGGTAATGTAAGGTATCTGAAAATATGCTGGTTGGTTTTGTTTTGTTTTTTTTTCCTTGAAGACTGGATTAAAAGTAATTACCATGTGATTATTTTTCATGAGCATTAATTTTAAGGCAAGAAACCATTATATTGTGAGAAAAGAGCAAAACATGACTGGCCTAGGGACCCCAGTTCTCATGTCAGACTGTTTTGCCTCTGTGTGTCATCATCAGACTTAGACCTGTTGCATAACAGAACCAGTAGAAAATAAAACACTGAATTTTGGCTACGTTGTTACACTAAGCAATGTTTTCAGTCAATTCACTAAATGTTATTGTTCTTTATTACTGTCACTATAAATAGTTAATAGTTGCAGAACAATTTAAATATGAAAAATATTTTATAATAATAAGTATTATTATTGTGATTATTACTACTAATATACAAACAAGAAACAGAGGTCAACTTTTAATTGCCAGAATGCATGCAAATGCATTTTGGGAAAGAAGATGCAGCACTCTTCAGGTCAGCAGTTGGATATACAACTCCATGCCCCACACTCAATTTTACCGGGATCTATGCCTGTAGACCACGTGACCGTTTTGCCTTTTCTTTGGTGCCCAGACTAGAGATGACCTGCATACACACGTATTAGACAGATGCAATTGGAAGAAAGTAAAGTAATGGTTTAGAACATGAGACTCAGGTCAGGAAAATATATAAAGAAAGTGTAAGCAAAGGGAAGATGAAGAAGTTCATGGCAAATAAAAAAATATGGCAAATTGAAGAAGGAAAATAATGAATATCATTCACAGCATGCACAAATATTTTAAATGTGAGTAAAAATGAATAAAGGCATATACTAGGATTTTTTTCCAAACGTTACGATACAGGTCTTCATTTGATGTGCCCATACCTATGCTAACCAAATAAGAAATGAAATTTTATTTACATGCATATATTGTCTGATACAACAACTTGGACAACTGGGGATTTACACATCTATTTGTTGGCTATTTTCTTTTCAGCTTTTTTGCAGTACATCTTGAGAGGCATGGACAAAAAGACCTTGGCAAGCCAACTTTAAAGAAGGTAAAGATGAAGCAGAAAGCAGGGCTACGGTTCTGGAAGAAGCGGGAAAAAGCTGTCTAGACTGGTAAGTTAAGCAGAATGGAAGCAGAAAGTATGACTTGAATTTTCTTTTGCAGATTCCAGAGCTCTTCAACACTTAGCTCCGACAACTGTAAAATTACATAAAAAGATGAGACTTCATCAAAAGGAAGAAAACCAAAAAGATAAGTTAGCATTTGTGAGCAGTCACGGAAAGAAGCTCAGAAGCCTGATCAGACTTCAGACAAAGGTTCAAAGTAGTTAGAAAGAAAGAATTTCACTTTTTCTTTCTTGTTACAATCTCAGGATTTTTATATCAATAGGTTGCTTTGGGTAGGAGGAGTAAGTCAGTCACAATCTTTGAACAGAAGCTGCTGGCAATTATAAAAAGTCTTGAAGGTGACAGAAGTTTAAATTATGCAATGGAAAACTGAGTCTTCCAAAGAAAGTAACATTATCAGTATAACAGACAAAGAAATTAATCTAAATAAATATATTTTACATGATCTTCCACATGGTTATGTGGAAGGGAAAGGAATCTTTGTTATCCTGTGTAGAAAGGTGACAATAATAAAAAATGCAATAATATGATCAGAAAGATCAGTTTAAAAATGTTATGGAGGAAGAACCAGAAGGCTATGAACTTGACAGAATTTAGGAAGTTAAGGCTCAGAGAGAGACCAAATAGCCATGGGAAGAGCTTGGGATGAAAGACTAGATCTATAGCTTTGCCCTTGATAAATTCTGGGAACACCAGCACATCTAGAGAGCAAGTCAAAGAGCCAGAGGAAAAAAGCAGGATTGGTGGAAAGGAAACAGGATAAGGTTATGAGAGCAGATCTGAGAATTGTGAGTAAAAAATTTTGTAGAGTAAAACTGTTTTGTTTAAGTTCAGGCACTTGCTATTAAGGCTTTTACTAGTGATTTTTAAGTTGATAACAAATCAGACTGAAGGGTCCCAAACATAGAAATCCTCCTCCCAAAACACACATATACCCCAAACCATAAAAATGTTAGCTTCCTATAAAAAAACCCACAAAACTAGAGATCTAGATGAGTTATTCCTCACTAGTCTGTGTGGAATGTGAGGAAAGAAAAACATTTATTGTGGAAGGGTTTCTTCTGTGGGAATATTTGCTGTCAAACTCCTAAACCTAGTATATAAAAATCATTAGAGTCTATAAAAAGTTAGTCATAAAAGGCACCTAACCTAATGCAGGGAAATTCTATTCTAAAGTGCAGTAATCAGTCACAAGACTAGAATTCCCCAGGTGCTTTAATGAAGAGTAGTTGTGACCTGATTATTCTCAGTTAGGACAAGGAAAGCAAGGCTGGTATCAGTAGCACACATTTGTTGTTTCAAAGAGGTTGATTTTCCCAAATTGGAAAAAGTTACGGGTCTAACAGAATGAAAAAAAATTAGGCAGAAGAATATGAATGGGAGCTGAGAACTCCCTAAGAAAAACATATTAGACATCCAAAAATTAATGAGGAAATGGGACAGCTTTTGATTGATGACTTGTTCTCAGTCCTGAAACCTTAAGGATGGTGATTTGAATAAAAAATAGAAGTAAAATCCCACCAAAAAATCCCAGCTGATATATAAGAGGGGAAATACATTAAAAATTATATAAATTAGTAGCTACAAAGTAGATAAAGTAATAGCAGAAGGGATGAGTATCTTGTAAAAACTCATAGCTGCCTGGAAAATAAAATGACATTTTTTAGTATGTCATGAAGAAAGGAAACTGTAGTATTTGGCCTTTACTAAGTGGATATGATAAAGTTGTTAACGGTGCAGGGAGAGTACAACATAACCTTTTGGATGTGCATTTGGAAAGGAGTTTGCACTGCTAGATGATTTGGGGTAAAGGCTGTGAAAGGAGGAGAGAATGACCTAAGAAAGAGCTGCTGGAAAAAGGAGTGTATAACTGGAGTGAAGCTCATGAGAAATCTGGCAAATGGATGGAGCATGAGGTTAAAAGATCACGGCTGTCGGCAATGGTTTCTGAACCGCAGATGGCCACACCTGAGGGGGTCTGTGTCACGGTCCACCCCGTTGGGGAAGAAAGGTTTGCCAAGGGAGACACTTACGCAGATGCTGACTGTGATGGTTTCATCGATGTTGCCCCACACTCTCCTGAGCTGTGGGGCAATTTAGGTGATGAAGGAAGAGAGGAGTCCGTCAGCTCTTCTATGTCCGAATGTGAGGAAGGAGGCTTGGTGGACTTCTTCTTTCCAAAGGCCTGTTTGAAAGAGCTTCTTAGCTGGAAAACAAACATAGAGCAAGATTATTTTCCTCGTCACAGCAATTTGCGTGCAGCTCATGTTTCGAAGAGTTAGTTTGCAGATGCCATCCTAGCCACTGCCTGAGGTCAGTATACAGAAGCAAGGTATTAACATATGCAACACAGTATCTCTAAAAACATGATACGGTGCTTTGTTTTGACTTTATTAATCCAGCGCAGCGCAAACGTAATGCTATGGAAAAAGTGCAGAACCGAGTGGTACGGCTGTGGGAGAGGGGTGCTCATTTAAAACCATTAAGCCCCAGTGGAATCCCATTCCCATGGCATTCCCTTCAAGGGCTGGCTTTAAATAACCACTTTGCATCTAGGTACAGGCAGAACCTGCTGTTACTAAATGCTGAAATCAAAAGACAAGTTCAATTTACTGGGTTTGCCAATTTGCTATCCCCATTAAAAATTTGAATGGCCAAACTACGCAAATGCGATGGTTTGGATCACAAGCGAGAGGATTTAAGCTGGGACATGAGGCTTGCTTTTTGTACGGCTGAGAAGAATGTTAGCTGAAAGGTATATACTCTTTGCTGCAGTTTCCTTTAGAGTAGTAAGATCTCTGAACGTACAAGCATTGCCTTTTCCCTCTAGAAGCTCTTACCCAGTATTGAAAAGGGACAGAATAGCCAAAGAGCCATTTATTTCAGGAGCCAAGATGACAACAGTTTTGTCTGCAGTGAATTTTAACTAGCCCATTTGTTGATACCTTTGTCTAAATACAGAAGTTGTTCATCTTAGGAAAAATGCGGTTGGTTTTGGTTGTTTTTTTTTTCAGAAAGTTGTTCTGATTAAAATTGTATAGAACTCAATGACAAACTGGTTCCTTTATAAAAAATGAGGTATTCAAATATCTTATTTTCATGATATAATTGGAGATTGGGGAGTGTGACCACTGATCAGGGAAGCATTATATAAGTCCTTTCCAGCTCATGATATCTAATGAGAAAGAAATGGATTTTGGCTACACTCCCCCTTTCTATAGTCTAAACTTTGAGATTAAAATGAATAGAGACAAACTGAGAAGACATACAGGATAATCTGGTTTTAGAAGGTATAAAAGCCTACTGCCAAAATAAATAGCAATCATGCCAAGATAGGGTTCTTTATAGATGCATGCCAGATTTTCCATGGTTTATATTCACCTCACTTCCTCTAGAGTTCACCTTGCAGAAACATGAAAGAGTGTGGAATTACAAATCAAGGGAATGAAGGCTGATCAGTATTTTAAAACAAATGTTTATGCAGGTAATATTTTTAAAACAACAAAAACATTTTCTGATTATTTACTGAAAGTATTTGATTAAACCCTTAGTGCTATGTGGTATTTGTGTGTTCCAGCTGAGAAGCATCTTAATTTCTTTAAACACCATACTACTTTTACATAGGAATCCTTAACAGATTTCAACTCCCTTCATAGCTGGGTAACATATTTGAGTGAAGCCTTTGAATCAAACTGCAAGTGAAGAAAAATCAAACAGGCTTTCAATGTGGCCCAGAGATGGTTTTGGACACAACAGCTCTTTTAAGTTTTTTGTTTGTTTGTTTGCTTGTTTAATTATCCTGACTTTTGCAAATAATTTTCTGCTGATATCCAACAGTTTTTAGTTTACTGGTAGTGTCACAGTATGGATACACATGAATTGCTTTATATCCGTCTGGCCCCACAAGATTGTTGTAGATGAAATGGACCATTATGCTACTCAGGCGCTAGGAAACGACATAATAGCTAAAAGATAGGTTCAAACCTGCTAAGCACTTACCCAGTTTTTCTTTTTCTTTTTCTTGGAGTCAGCGTCATTACCACTGCCAATGCTTGAATGGCTTGTAGCACTATTGATGCTGGAAACACTTTCTGAAGAGTGTTGCCGCCTTATACGTAAATCTAAAGAAAAGAAATTACTGTGAAATCCATCCGTCTCTCTTTCAATTCTTGTATTTATGTAACACCTTCCTCCTCAAAGGGAGCCGAAATGAACATAAATGGCATCGATACTTGCAGTGGCTCGGATTCAAGCCATTGCAGCCTGTGAGAAACCGCACAGGGGTCAGTGGGGATGCATACAAGCAGGCTAACACTTCAGAGCTTCTCCAAACTGGGATCTTATTGGCATGAAGGCAATGACCCTGCGCAGCGAGCTGTGCAGGCGTAACCTCATAGCTAAGCAGTTTCTGTCACAGATGGATTACGTGACTTATTACTATCACACGTACTACAGTTCTTTTTCTGAGGAGTATAGGCACCGCTTGATTTGTAGCAGGCCTAATCAGCGTTCAGATGCTACTTTCTAATATACCATGATGGAAATAAGCAGGCAGGAGTTCATTAAAAATGAATGAAACAAAATAACCAAGAAGTGGAGAATATTAGAAATGGTTGGTGAGGCTTTTGACTTTCAATTTCTTAAAAGTCTCTGATAACTATATCTTAATCACTGGATAATATTCTTGCAGAACATGTCCACTATTACCAAGGGAAATGAATTTTGGATTATTTTATACTTCCTAGAAGTTAGCTTTGCTATATTCAAGTCATGCAATGCAATAACCTTAAGGCAAACATCTAAATAATGACCTCTTTAAAGAAAGAGCAATGACACTCTCAAAAATGAACGCTGCTAGTATTTTTTTCTTCAAGTAATTCCTTTGCTGTTGCTTACCAACAGGCACTTTCGAAGTATATATTTATCATGTGACATCTGCCTAACTGCAATGACAAATTAATTGGGAGTCCGGAATTTAAAATGCCTGCTTTCCTGCACTGATTTAGCACCTCATGAAGGAGCTGAGCTGTCGCGAGTCCATCTCTTAACAATGAGCACACCAATTTTCAGAGTTACAACTTACACTGGATTTCCAAGCTATAACCATGTTTCACTATAAGGCTTCACTAGTGTCTCGGGTGTACTTCAATACACGACTGTGGGGACGGGGTTAACCCTTGAGACCCAGCAATCAATTCCTGGCCACCCAGTTCTGAGAAGACAAGGCTCCAGGAACTCTGGCAAACAGGAAGCTCATGCAAGGTTTTCTGCTCTGGAAATACCACAAGTATGCCCACCATGCACTGCAGAATGTGCTTGCCCTTGCAAGAGAGTCCCCAAAACAACAGAAAAGTAGTGACTTAGCTTTTTTTCTGGGGAGAAACTCTGCATTTATTTTAATAGTGACAAAAACATACCTTTGTGGGTATGATCAGGACCGTTCAAGGCTCCTTGAATAGCAGCTTGTGCAGCAGAATTCTGGGCTTTCAGCATTTCAATGGTTTCCCTTAGCTCTATAAGCTCAGATTCCTGTGGGAAGAACAAAGAGAGCTCAAAATATATGGCACAAGAACAATGTTTGTCTAAGCTAAAAAAATATGACAAGATAAGAGTGGTCAAACCGAAGTTCATGGGACTGCTTGGGTGAACGTAAGGGCAACACCTAAGTAGAAAGCATCTTTTCTCTCCACAGATATTACACTGAACTAATGTGTTCTTTTGCATTTATTCTATATAAAGTGATCACACTATTGTTAAGGAAAACAAAACATTTTTAACAAAGACTAATCTAAAAAGGGTTTCAATTGAATATTCATTATAAAGTTAAGAGAAACCCAACAATTTTACTGTGAAACACAATAAACCCGTTCAAATGACATCCTTTAGTATGTGAGGCTACCATTTAATGGATGAATCTCAACCTGAATTTCTGTATTTTCCAAAAGATTTAACTTGCTAAATAAGAATTCTACTTAAAAAGCCCTGTTTAATAGCAACTGTCCTGCAAGTTGAAGTAAAATTACTCCACTTGAGTGCAGGAAGTTCGGTATTAGAATGCACAGCCTATTTTACTTAAAAAATAGATTTTATTACTGCTGCATTAAACCTGTCCTTCCAACCTGTATTTATATAATGAGGATTAAAGGAAGTTAACCTCAAAAAAAGAGAAAAGAAGCAAAGGAAAAGAACATGTTCCAAATCTTTTAGGAAAGAAGCTTGGAGATGATCTGTTTCAGTATCACTGCTTAACCTCCTCTGGAAAGAAAATCATCTGATGAAACTTATGCTTTGTAAAATAGTCAAAAGTTTTGGTTTTAAGAAAATTCCATTGTGTTTTTTTGCTTAAGATGAAAAAAAGCAAGCAATACAAACATTTTCTATCTAGCTCACAACGAGTCTCACCATATTTCATTTGCTGGTGCTCAACCAGACTGTGAAATGTTATTTTTATAGACAGGTATGGTGACTCCAGTGGTGACTAATAGCTCACTGATATACAGTTTCTTTCACAGTTTGGCTCAATGAGGTCTTTCTTTTTATAGGATACTGTTCAAAATAAATAAGGGCAGAAAGTTGCAGACGTTCAATCCTGGAAAGTGCTAAGCAGCTTCTTAATCCTGAGCTTGGTACAAAGGCTCACATTAAATTTGCTGCCTATCAGGTTTAGATTTCTTTTCCCCAATAGTCAAAACAGCACAGTGAAAACCCAAACTGTTTACTCATGAATAGGATACCTAACCTGCATTAACTTTCTGAATGGAGTCATTTTTCTCTACTTAAAGTTCTTCCCTTCCCATAATTCTATTATTCTGCCAACGCTGGCAGGCTGGAATGAAGCGCTCCAGCAGGTTATGATCGATCTTTGTTACAGGATCTTTCAGTATGGATTTAACCTAGAGTCGCATATGTTTTAATTAAAATCTGGAAACGAAAGATTTTATCTTCAAACTATTCTATGATATTGCCTGCACAAACCTGATGCCGCACAGTTTAATTCTCCTGGAGCTTCATGGAGATTTGATCGCAACGGCCATTAAAGAAAGATCTGTCTTATTGGCACAGCTGTCCCTGTTGCCTTTCAGTGTTTTTTAAACAAAACTCTAATATAATCTGCTGGCTGTTTTCCACATTAAACATCTGCTTTGGTAAACATACCTTTTGTTCAGCTGTCATTGTTAGACTTTGCAATCGGCCGGTCATATTTCCCAAGCTTTTTTCAAAAGCTGCTACTAGATGAGCCTGTGAAAGAAACAGAGGACAGCATTCATAATGACAATGGCACAATTTTCCCAGATCTATTTGTTTTTTTTTAAATATTTGTTTCCCTCCAAGCTCATCTTCTCCAGCTCTTTTCTACTAAACTCAGACTGAGCTGGCTTGAATAGGTGAAGCAGCCAAGTGATCCCAGTGTTCCCCAAGCCTCGTTAGCCCCCAGGGAGATTAGCTCAGGTATCTCTGCCTGGAAATGGATTATGGATTTAATGTCCTGCTTTGGGTTTACTGATATATCGGCCAAAAGAAGTCTGCTCCCAGATAGAAGTCCAGGAACAATTCTTTTCAATTACTGAACACTTCAAAATGGGAATTCAAGTACTTTATCTTAAAATGTAACTTTTAACCTCACAAATAAAACACTCCAAGGGGAATCCTGAGACTCAAACAAAAAAAAATCACAGTTAGTTTTATGAAAGATCATTACTTAGTCTATTCATCTTATATTGATTATATATAGGTGTGTGTTGTGTGTATAAAAGTAACAAAAAACTTATATAAAATGTAAATATAATATTTATACATGTGTGCAAATGTATATATAAAAGACAATCTTGTAAATTGGAAGCCCTACTTAATAAGAAAAGCAATAAAGTTGAAACTGATTACAAGATTTTAAAAAAATAAAGTTTCATTTTATTTTCTAACATTCACCCTATACTCTATGCAAGCAAAATTTATACAAACAATACATCAACTCTTCATTGGTTCTAGCTGACATTGAGCTTTGTAGGCAAAGAAGAGCAAGTGGTCATAAAGAAACCAACAAGCTAAGCCAGCTTGTACAGCCCAGGGAAAGTAAGAATTAAATTTTTATGAAGTTCCATAAAATTCTATTCACTCCTCTCACAACACCAAATAGTAAATGCAGAAGGAAATACTTATTTTCTCTTTACCATCTCAAAAGTGGTAACAGGCAAAGTTTTCAAACATAGGAGCAACAATACACTTGGAAATACAGCTCACAAACAACATATTTATATGTACAAATGGATTAACTGAGCTTCCTCACCAAGAAAAATTATTGTTTATTATAGCAGTACAGGCACACACAGTGCCTGGCAAATTTTTCTGTTACAGACCTGCATGCCTGTACAAGCATAGTTGAAATTGTCCAAGTGTATGTGGTTGTACTGAATCTGAGGTATAGTCAGAAAAAGAAATAGTCCGAGAACGATTCTGTTATGTACTTTAGGAGAAGGAAAAGAGCTTCTTGCCACCTTGCTCTGTGTATTATTCCTCAAATAAAAAAAGACTGTCATATATATCATAGTGGCCCACTCCTGTGTCTCCACTTCAGAGCTGTTATACTGGTAGGTGGCTTTTGTGTTTTGTACATCATTTTGCATTGCTTTAAATGTTTCAGTATCTTGTAAACTCCTTATTTTATATTTATTAAACTTACTACAAGTTCACTCCTTGTAAATTGTATTATTAGCAAATAATTTATTTAATTACTTATGGGTATAGTGGCCAATCCACCTGCTTTCTGCATCTGCAGGGATGCTTTAGGTATAATTCTTTTGGTAAAGGATACATATCCCAGGGACTATCTTTTTGATAAACATGACACTAGATGCATATGCAATTTCTTAAGGATTAATTAGTAATTGTGTATATTCCTATTTTAACATTTATCACTTAGGCTTTATTCTTGAAGTTATAATTTTAAATAAAATGAACTTGAAATACATGTCAAATACACGTCTGAAACCTGTCAATTGATATAAAGTTATCCTAGCTAGTTTGGAAGCTACAGCCTTTGGTTGTTTTCACTGCTTCGTTCCTCTGAGAAGATAAAAGTAACTAGTTTTTAAACTTTTCACTTCAATAATTAGCTACATGTTACAAATATTCAGACTAATTTATGGTGTTTTAATTCTAAAGATGATGACCACTGACCCAGAACACAATCAGGGACAAAGTAGATGCACTACCACAGAATTATAGCCAAATGTCCCTTCATTACATGTGTTTAACAGGAAACTAATGGAGCTCACTGTTCCCTGCCTCATAAAAAAATCTATGGCTTGGCTGATGGCCCGTGGTTCTGCTTTACCATGAGAATAACAATGGGGACTGAGGGCTTGAAAAGAGGAATAATTTGCTTAATTATGCATTGCTTTTTTCCGTTTCTCTCAATTAGACTGTGATAACCACAGTTCTTTGGTACCTAACTGTGCATATTTGTGCAAAGTATTTTCCTGTTCCATAGCTACAACTTCAGCTTATATTGTGCATGAATAAACCACAAGGAACTTACAGGAAAAATTAAGGAACTCATAGCAAAAATGAAGAACTAAAAAGCATCATTAAAAATGTCATCAAAGGTCACTGAAACTGTAAGTTATTGTCGAATAGTCTTTAGAGACAGACAGCCATGTCACAACTATGGATTCTTACTAAAATTCAGCCTGTGCTAGAGCACATTACCTTCTTGGAGTAGCACACTAAAACTTTTGCATCCTAAATGTAATTGGATCAAGATGATGGATCCTTCCTAACTCATTTGAGATAAAGACTATCCGGTCCTGATTTGCTAATAATAAAGAAACATAATTCAAAGGCCCATCAACGAAAAACTATTCAAGCAAAAAACTTCGATCTCATTGTTCATTACTTCAAATGGAATACAAAGTATAAATTTTACTTTCAGAGTAATAAACTGTGCTGCCTTTCCCCATGGCAGCAAATGTTTATTTATTCAGCAGTCTAGGGAACTCCTAATTGTTGAAATATTATGCAGATTTGTCCCAAAAGGAATACTGTAACAAAATAAGAAAAGTTAGTTTGAAAAAGGCTAGATTATCAGTATATTTATAAGTGTGTGGAAGTATGCATAAAAATGTATATGTATATATTCCCATTTAAGATCAGACTTTGCATTTAAATAGTTAAATGCAAAATAATTCAGAAAACAATTGAAACAAATAGAAAGAAGTAACTGTGGTTTTAAAAATGCTTATTAGAAACAAAAAAAATTCTAATTAGAAAAAAATTCTTTTACACTTATAAATTTGGTAATTGATTTTGATTGGATTGGTAATCCTCAATTTCTGAGGATTATTTACTTTATCCAAAAGGATCCATTCTTTCATTCTCGTAAAAATAAATAGAATTTTTTTTAAAGTTACAGCCAATCCCTCACACCTAGAAAACTCTGTATTAGATTCAGTAGTTTCATCCGTGGCATATGTTATTTGAATACCATACAAAATAGCCTGAATACTGCATGTGCTTTAAATAACACTTATTCTAAAGATAAAACATATCTTTACAATTGAATGCAGCATTTCTACTTGGAAACAGATATACTGGCATCAGAGTTAAGTAACTGGGCATTGCTGGAAGTATGCCTGCAGCAAAATATATCCATCTTTAACATGATATACGTATTAGATACACAGATGATGTATAGCTCTTAATCTGTACATCCATCACATATGGCTTAATTTTGACTTCCATTACCATGTGAAATTCCCATTGGAAATAGTCAAGGAGCTATATGCTCAGGGAATGACTTCAGTGCCAAGATGACAGATTTGATTTTAAACATTTCCTTCCTACTAAACGATCCCAGCCAGCCAACCCCCAAATACCTCAGCCCTTAGCTTTACAGCCCATCCTGAACAAGACATTGGCATACCCACAGACTATCCGCTGACACGCTCCGCCGTTTGATCTGCCGTGTCCGGGTTTATAAAACAAACGTAAATAAATAAATTTCCTCCCACCTGACACGGCTGAATGAGAGGAGGTGTGAGAGGCCAGAAGGGATCGGGCTGATTGCAAGTAGCCACCGAACATCTGGTGACCTGTTCTCTTCGCCGCCTGCTATTCTCTCGCTGTTTGGCCGTAGGGTAGTGGTTCAGAGCTGGCCAAACAAGAGTATTAGCCGGAGAACCCCCTCCGCTTTCTACTGGCATCCTGGGGCCGCGACGCTTTGCGAGCACGCACCCTTCAGCTTTTTACAGTACAAAAGCTCTGATCAAAGTCCCTCCGAACGGGCTGGGTTCAGGCTGCTCGCTGGAATTTGAGCCCTTGTCAGTCACGTAGGAAGTCTGCTGGTTGGACACTTGCTGCACTGAAAACGGGCCCTTTCTTAATTAGTATTGAGGTTTGCCCTTCAGCAACAGCGAAACAGGCGCCAGGGGAAAAGCCAGAACCTCAGGAAAAAACCTGTAAATTAAGCATCCAAACAACAGCTGGGCCCTGCTTGAATTTAATCATATGCAGGCAAAACACATTGGGGTTAATCAAATGAAATAAACTGCTGAAATCAAGCATAGTACTTGAGTCCAGCCAACAAAACCTGAATAATAAATGAAACCAAACAAGAAAAGTCTTAGCAGAGATTTCCAAAATGCCTGAGAAATGCTATATCTTCCAATTGACAGATTTTGATGTAAAATATCAAGCAACGGCTTGATGAAATAGGTCAAATTTCAGCCTGGCAGTCTTTTAATGACACATGTACTACTGTCACCAATAATCTTTTGTGGCGAAGCAATGAAAGATATGAATAGCATTGAAATGGGATGAATAAGATGCTCTTTTTTTCACTCGCATACAATACTTTTGCTGAGTTCTACAAAGGGAAATGGTAGCAACGAATTCAAGCCCGAGATGAACTGTGAGGGAACAAGATTTCTGGCTATTAATAGTCCCCTTCTCCAGACCACAGCGAGGAAAAAAAGTGCTGCATATTTTCTGATGCTGAAAATTTGGAGGAGCGTAGGGTTAAGGCTAAGATGAATGCATTTATGGCAAAGGCATCCATCAGAAAGGACTGAGTAATTTTCTGGTGAGCAAAGGCACCGCAGAAGATACTCTGTTCGTACAGTTCTCTGCCTGCCAGAGATGGATGTATCTGCAGAAAAGATAGGCAGTCATCAAACTTTTTTCTGCATTAGACTTACTGTTTGCTCAGGTTTTAGCCTCCTGGCGTGCAAACGTGACTCAAAATGAGGGTCGCAGTACTATTTTATCTATTTAGAGAGTAAAACATGGTTTTGATTTCTTCTCTGAGGATAAATTCCAGGTTTTGTGTTTAGGATTATTTCTCTTTTAAATGCCAGAGCCTGGTGAAGTATGTCTCTCAGATTAGGAGATAAATGATAAATGAATACATGCAAGTAAAACATTGCTAAGACAGTACAAGTTCATGAAAATTAGAAGCCCATCTGGGTTTTTCATAAGTTTGTCAAATCAAGTATTTGTTAGTTACTCTCATAATTTTTATGAAAACTATATAATCACTGTGATTTAAATATTAATTCTGTAATTAGACTAAATTTCAGAGGCCACATCATAATTAAAAAGTTTTATATATACTCTGTTTTCAAGCTGGACTTTAGTCCTGATGTTTAAGTGATACTTCCTGGAATTTATTTACATAAAGTGCTCAAAGGACCAACAGAATTAGTACTAACACCTCTTTAAGTGGTCTCTTTTGATCCTTTGGACTTTTGTGGAAGTGTTTTTTTAATATTTTACACCTTCTGTACCAGAAATAGCAGAGAATGAACTCAGAACCAGGCTTATCGTGCAATACTTTTCAATTTTTGGTTTTGAAAAGTATGTATCTTACGACAGCATCCCCCCAAAAATTTACTTACAGTATCTAGTAATATCAACCTTTCTTTTAAGATCGCATTAATTGTGAGGGTGTCCAAATCCCTTGATTATGCCTGGAGAATTTGAAGCCTCTAAGTTTCATGCTCCTGACAAGTTTAATTTTGAGGGAATTTCCACATGTTGGGGATTTGGGAAAAGGAAAGCTTTCTCTGGTACCATTTAAAAACCCCATGTGCTAAAAGGATCAGCTTTAGGGTTGCTTATAGGTTTAGAGTTTAAAGAGTGTCTCCATGGAGATGGATTAGAAGGTGAGTGACACAGTCAAAAGAACGTGATTAAATTAACCTTCATAAAACATACGGTGTGCATGCACATATATATGTATGCATACAAGCACATACAGGTTTACAAATGTGGTCCTTCTGGATAGGCAAAACCAGATGAACATGTATATACTTTTCAATTGTCCTGTTGAAAATATTACCTTTCCAATGAGATCGGTAGAAAAGCTACGGGCATTCTTACTAGGTGTTCAGAAGTCCAGAGGCAGTACATGGGACAAGAACCCCAACCAATGCAATGTGAGTTATACAGATTAAACCCAACCTATTTGTCACCCATGCAGCAGAATTAGTTTGAGTGAAAACCAAGCCAAAATGTAACTATCCATTTTTTAGCTTGACACAGTTTCTCTGAAGTATGGACCAAATCTAATAGTAACTTGGGGGTGACTTGGAAGATTTGCCTGGAATAGGTAATGTTATTAGAAACCAGTCTGTACGGTGTTTATTCCACACAAAAGGAATACTGGCCAGAAATATAGTCAATGACTTCTAAATAACACTGGGGAGAGATCGGACGCAATTTGCTCAAGCAAACTGAAAAATGGCCTCGTTGCCTCAGCTGCAGAGGAGAACGCCCTGCCATCCTCACTCTGCGGCCCTGGTTGCTGTATTATAAGCTATGGCATTGCTGGGGTGACTGGAAAAGGATGGAGACTGAACAGAGTCATCTTTCAACTCTCCCTTTCACCACATCAGCAAGAAGGAATATGCTGAGGTTTTCTGTTCAGCACTAGCAGAAGAAGGGCAAGCTGCATTTCTGCCCATGGAGTAAAGCGACTGACGGTCCCAAGAGCCTGAGTTATCGCCATCAGAACGTCTCCTACACCAGCTCCAGCACAGAAACCTGAGCCCAGTCCCACCACGGGCGAACAGTTTGGTCTTACTGATGTGGCACCACTGCTCAGAACCCCAGAAAGCTTTGGCTGGGAGGGACCTGTAAAGATCAATTAGTCCAACCCCCGGCTGTGGGCAGGGACGTCTTTCACTAGATCAGGGGTTTGCAGGAATCAAGCTAACTCCTCCGGGTAACTCCGGCGGCTGCTGCGGGGGCGTTAGCAGGGCTCTCCGAGTGGATGGGGGGACGTCCGTGGCGGCGCTGGGTCACAAGCCCAGGCCCAGCCTGCCTCCCTGGGCTCCCACTGCCGCCCCGCGTTCTGGGTGGAAAGAAAAGTGCCCTGCAGAGAGCAACGGACTTGTTAGCGAACACGACTACCCGAGGCACGCTGGCTTAGCTCTTCTGACCTCTCCGTGTTGGTTTTAGGTTGTTGCTCTCAGGATGGGTGAGTGAAGAACTGCCCAACGTGGCAAAGACCAGTGTCTAAAACGGACAATGTTTTCTGCTTCACTAGTTCATTCTCAGAGCTGGGAACAGACTGGCAACCCATCTCGCTACAGAGGCACAAACACCCACAGGTTCAGGTTCTGCAGCCACCTGAACAAAGCAGAAAGGGCGAAGAGTAGCTCTTCCACATTTTCCCGTGGAGCAGTCCTAAGAGAACAAGCGGCTTTCACACAACTAGAGATTATTTCCTCACAATACGAACACAGTACTACTACACTGACTGAAGTAATTTCTTGAAAATAATGGCAGTATTTTTAGATCTAAATACTCGGTCCATCTGCATTTCAAAGAAAGGCACTCTGTAGGTTGCCCAAGACATCAGGAAGCTGCTTTCCTGAAATGCAGAATGATACTCTCTTGCAACCGCATCTCAGCTTTCCTTGGGAATGATAACTATAGTTATATCCTGAATTGCATTTAAAAATCACTATACAACAGATTGTTCAGTAACTATCCTGTAACTTCATCTGAAACCATAGTAACCAGACAGGATTGTAGCTCACATTTCCTATCTGGCATTATATTCCGATAACATGTTCAATAACTAATATTAGCAGTGTATGACAATTGGAAGGAATGCCAGGGAGCTCTCTGGGGAACAGCCCAGTTTCCATTAGTTATATATCAGCACAGTTATTGCAGCATACGAATATACAACAATGAATATGTATATGCAGCATATAAAATATACAACTTTGCTTCCCTCCACATCTATCTGCATTTTGCAAGGTTTATCTTTGTGAAATGAAACTATAATGAATTCTATCAGAATATGCAATCCGCGCCCTTTCTTTGGTTGTGTTCACTTTTCAGCTTTTTTTTTTAATTGATTCTGAAGAAAGAGTGAAACTGAACTGGATAGAACTGTTGTCACATCCAAAAAGTGTGGAAAATCTCCTTTCCATTTCCACTGTGTTTGATTACAAGATTTCTTCTGCTTGAAGCTGAGGCAATACAGACATCGAATGAAATAATTAATTTGAAAACCACCAAAATAAATAAATTTATTTAAGTCTGGAGTAAAAGTCTCTAAGACCATGTGTCGACTAAGAGCTATTAGCCAATCTGATAATGTATTCTTTGATACTGTTTATGATCACAAGTAAAAATACTTACATTTGCTGAAAGTTGAGATGTAAGGGTAGCAACTTTCTCTTGTGATGCAACCAGCTCTCTCCGTAGTTTCTGAATTTGCTAGGAAAAAAAAAAAAGACTGCTGTCAGTATTTCAGTAATTTGCTTTTGTTGTGGTTGGTTGGTTTGTTTTCTTAAGGGATCACTAATAGGTTTACAATGCCTTAGTTTCACATTTTAATCTCAGAACTATTCAGAAATACAAATAATTAAAAGTTGGCACTTAGTGCTGCTCCCAGTGTTTTCTTGCACTTAACCAGTGTATGAGCTAGGATCCCAGTTAAGGGAGCACATATGGGCAAATGCTTAATTACTTCATAAGTACAATCCTCTGTTCGCATATGTAAATGTCATGGTTTTTTACCAAATCCCATAAGTTCCAAACATATTCTTAGTGCAGTCAAAGATAGCAGCCCTGGATGAGGCCTGATATTACGAAATATGAATGAATTTGGGTGAGGTCCGCTGTGCCTGACTGTAGACATGATGCAACCAACATATGTTAAATGTCTACACTAGACTTAGATAAAGTGCCCAAAAGTACTCCCCCACTGCCCGGCACGAAGAAGGCTCTGATGACTACCTCAGACACAGATTTTTCCTGCATGGATGTCTAAAGGCAGATGAGGTACAGTAACATTTTTCTTTTCTCTAACACAATATTTCCTACAGTCCCTGCGATTCACACATGCAGCCTCTTTAAACCTTATACATTATTCAAAAACTTGCCAACTTAAAAAAATAGATGTAGCTTTAAATGTGCTTGTTGACATGAAAAGAAACTTAATTTAAGGCTCCTGTATCCTTTAATGAAAAACAGAATCCTTAAGAAAAAATATCTGTTTACATTTCAGCTAGGATAGATACCCAACGTGAAGCGTGCGCATCATTTTAAGCCCATTTAACCGTATTTGAGATGTTACGGGGACTCCAGCCATTGCACTGACCTTAAGCACAGCATGGAGTTTCACTTTGAAACCCCTTTCGTATTCGGACATAAAAGAAATTATTCCAGACTAGAGAAGTAAAATGTCTAAAACTAGCCTAAGAAAGGGAGCACATAACATTCACTAGTAAAGACTATTGCAGTACTTTAATTTTATGACTCCCATGAAAACCACCAGGGAATATTGTACAAGCTTTAAGAATGAACAAGTTCCTGTACATCTATGATACAAAAATAGCTAGGTCATTTACACTAGCTCAGAGCAAAGGAGACAGATTATTGAGCTGTTCTCCATCCTGGACTGCCACTTTTCTTTTTCCAAGTTTTCTCTTTGGTTTTTGATAGCAATTATTTGACCTTCCTGCTCTAAGCTACACTTTCATCATATTCCTGCAGCCATACAAAGGTAGTTCTCATGAAGTCCTGTTCCACATCTCCTGCAAGAGCATCACAGAGCAGACCTACATACTGAGAAAACTTCATGTAGAAATACACAGGAAAGAAATGTTGTTTCACCTGTCTATACAACCCTATACAAAGGGCAGTGAAATGAGGAATTGTCATTTACACTGCTGAGCTATGGCATGCTTCTTTAGCTCCTTTGCTTTAACTTTCTGAGAAAGATGCTTAGAAAATTCAGGGAGAAATTACATTGAAATATACTACAGCAAGTAAGGAAGAATATGTTTATTTGTCCAACTTCCTCAAAATACCTTTTAGTTGGCTTTTTCTCTGATTAGAGTAGTAAAAATAGGAGCAGCATAAATGCAGGAGTTGGAAGACATGTAGCTCTGTGAAGTGGAAGTGCACCCCTCGGTGCTGCATTTTATTGCTGCTACTCCTTGGTGCCCTTTTAATACAACCAGGACTTTATTTTGAGAAAGGCTGTAATTGTATCCAGCTGCTGACCCGGGCTTGTCACCTATTCTTATACACTGTGAGGAGAAAGAAGCTGTTTTCCATGTCAGATTTGATTTATATCTGAAATCAATCTGCATTGCTCTGAAATCCATCAAAGTGGTCAGTTTTGAGAAATTTAATATAATGCAAAATGTAAGGGAGAGAAGTTCAAAGCGAACATTTGAAGTATTTTTCTCCTGAAAGGCAGCACATTACCTTGAATTGCACAGTCCCTTAGATCCAGTACAGAGTGGTATTAAGTCTGAAATCAGACGTATCACAGCTCCTCCACTCAGAAGCCTGATTCTCATCGATTCTTTTCCCCTTTTCAGAACCTCAGCCAGGAGGCATTCTTCAGCCCGATACTAAGAAAACACCTTCTAGTGCACTAGAAGCTGCATCAGCTTTTTACCAATACTTCTTAAAAAGTGGTGCAAAGACATGAGGTGTATTTTCCCCAGTGACTCAGCCATTTAGCCATAGCAGGTAAAAAAAAACCCCAACTTTAAAATAATATAATGCAATACATATATATAAAAATGAAGAAAAGTTCTTACCTCTGAATGTGCCTTTTCTTCTGCCTGGAAGAAAACAAAGAAGAAATGGCTTAGAAACAGTGTGCAACATAATTGCGGTAATAGAAAATAAAAGCCAGCTACACTGAAGTGAAACGAATAGCTTCATGGATCCATTACATTTAAGGAAGGTATGCAGTAAAAACAATAAATGGAATTCTTTTCAACTTACTTGGAAAGGCTCCAGCTGAAACCCCAAAGAGTTTGCCAGCATACTGACAACATGAAACAGTGGATAAAGGGAGAACAGGAACAGAACTGCAGAAACTGCAGCTACATTTCTAAGATACAAAAGAAAATGTGCTATGCTGTCCCTGCAGGGACCTTAGCCTGTGACCAGCAAACTTTTACACCGTAGTGATTATTATGGCTCCTGGAACTATGTTTGTTTTACCGTATACCAAGCAATATTCCTAATAGACTAATCCCTGCTAAGAGAAGTTGACAGCATACCAGTAAAACATATATGGGGGGAAGGTGAGGGGAGAGGGGTATTTACACTTTAAATAATTTCTGCCATACAGAGTACTGACCAAAATATTAAGGGCTATCAAGGCCTGTTAGTTTCAGCTTAAACTTGCTAATAATATTTAATAATTTTAGATATTTTCCACATTGTTATGTTTTGTGTCATATAATGATGCTATTTACCCAACAGTCTTTTTCAACAAGCTAAGAAACTAAATCAGTGCAAGGCAAACCTTTGAAGGTCATTAAATTTGTAAGCATGGGAGTAGTCTAATTTAGGAGGTATTTGGTGGACAGAGAAATCTTGCTTCAGTGGGATTCTAATGGAAAGGAACGGTGTACCATGAGAGAAGAACCCTTTTGTAATATAAAACAAGAATCAGTTAATGTACTGGAAATCAATCCACCCGTGATCTGAGGTGCACCAAGTTCAGAGAAGCAGTCTAACATTGGCTGGAAGAGAAGCAAGCAGTAAAAGGAAAATGTGGGTAGTAGAATTAGCCATAAATAACACCACAAATGCTAAGAAAACCCAAGGTAAGAGCTCCTCAGAAGATTCCCTGACATCAGGCAGTATCTGTGTTATTACAAATTAATATAGCTGCTTTTTTAAGCCTGTATTAAGCACAGCTTTTGTGCTGTTAGAATTTTAATAATTTATTATATAAATGTTTTCTTTCTTTACCTGGTGTAGGGGGAGAAGACTTCTAGAAAACACCTCTTTCCATACGTGCTTATCTGTTAACAGTTACTAAAAGACTGCGATGCTATGGTATTTCCCTTAGAAATATTAGAACTGCTCTTGGTTGAAACTACCGTAATACCTGACGCATCACTACGTGGGAATCATTCAGTATAATGATTGTTTTATTTGCCAGCACTGATGTGACACGGATACTGATACTAACTTTCTGATCTATGTTCGCAAAAAGGAGATTTTTTTCTGCCTACAGAAAAAAATGAAATTCTGTTCTCATTATTGTTACTTTGAACACAGTGCATGAAAAGTCACAAAGGGATCACAAAGGGATCGAGAAAGACCATGTCCCCTTAAGAATTCTACTTTGCCAAGAAAAGCAAAAAAAAAAAAAGGGTTGGTGACTTTTTCCTGTAACTGCCATGTGGGGACGTGGTCCTGTGTCCTTCGACCACCGGCCCCGCTGATGAAGGCAGTGCTGCATGTTGTCACCAGATGACTCCCTCGCCGTAGGAGGGAGCGTTGCCTCTCTCCCAGAGTTCAGAGGGGTGGCTTCCAGAAGTCAATTTTTGTGGGCAGTGGAAGAAGTAAATGAAAGAGAAAGAACAGGATTCTGGGCATACTATCAACCTAAAAAATAAAATCTGACAACCCAATACATCTGAGCAGTTTTTACTTAAGAGTTCATGCTGACACCATTGTAACCCAGCACGCAGGCATTGGTTCAAAAGGCTCTAAGAGGAAATAATTTATTTTCTCCCTCTCCTTCTCCATCATATCGATGCATCCCATTCTTGTAAGGATTATTCTTTTTTCTTTTTTGAAGACTTAAAATATTAACATACAAATGACATGTCCTTACACATCTCCTTTGAGCTTGGCTTAGCACAGTTAATGAAGTCTAGGGATTCTAAGTGTAGCTAATGCTGAGAGCCAGTGCGAGAAATACAGCAATTAACTAAATATGTGCAAATTGCAGTGTCTCACCTACCGAGCAGGAGGAGATTAAAATTGGAGACAACCTATCATAATTTACACTACCACACATCTTTTTCAACTTCTTGGAGAGCTAGATATATTCACTGCCAAAACTGAATCAGTATTTCAATCCTAGAGTCTACTAAGTCTGCTTACACGGCATACTGTTCTGTGAAACCAAATGTTTGTCTCTACATTCATATCTCTACAAGCTAGATTTCCAGTTTATTCAAGTAAGTCCTGACAATCCAAATGCAAATCAAGAATAAAGCCAATATTTACAGAAAGTACTAGTGAACACGGAACTTCTATCTCATTGGACTTATTCATTGCAATGGCAGCAAATCATGAAATGTCCCTTCTGAATCTCATATTCTAATTCTCAAAGAAGCAATCTTCAGAGAATAACTGCAAGATTCTCAGCTATCCTTTGGAAATAATACATAAAGATCATTATCTTTATTTAGTACTTTGTCTGAAGCTCTCCAGGGATTAGGCTGCAGAAGCCACTAGCACCAAGGCTTAAGGCAACGTTTGAGAAATCTGATAAATACATTTGATTGAGATACTTAGGGAAAGGTAACTGCTTTGGAATTCATGCTTAATGATTTTGGCCTGCTTAAGTAAGGTAAACAAGCTCTTCTAGTCCTCCTTGAATCTAGTAATAGGTAAAAGTGAGTTACCTGTGCCATAACCCTCCCTTTCTGGAGGAAATGGGGCACTGCACTGTGTCATCAAACAATGAAACGTTGTTCTCTGCTCTCAGCTGATGTCATACTGATTGCCAACCTCTCATGTTTCTCTACTCCACTCGTGCATCATCTTTTGATGAATTGCTGAAAAGTTTAAACTTTTTTTGCAGGATGAGAGGGATCAAGCAGAAGAAATTCTGATCAAAAATCATCCCTAAAGATCAATCCTAGTAATTTTGTCATACTAATTCCTTTTTTGCCCTTTACACATTTTTCTGTAACTTCCATTAACTTGTTGACATAATCAATAACTTAAGGAGCTGGGCTTAGCTGCAGTGTGAATTCACAGTCAGATGTTTCAGAAGATATTCCACTTACAGTATGAACTTGGGAAACAGTTTAAAGTTTGCCTTGGAGGAAAAATACTGTTCTTTAATATCATGGGGTTTAGGTAGTATTTCCAAGATACTCTGTAATCTTGAATGATAGCAGATTATATAAATAGAAAGTATTAGTAAACCCATGCTACATTACACAACATTAGAGTCGAGATATTTCAGACTTACTGGCTTTTGGATGCTGAAAGCATCCTGTGTCACTTTATAATTTGATTTTTACCATCTGTCAGTTTCCTAACATTCTTCTAAAATTTGACATCAAAGCTTGAATTATAATTTTGGACACCTCCCCATGCAAACTGATCATAGTGTCTCATAGACAGGGAAATAGTAGTAAAGATTTTTCGACTCCAGACACCTCAGTGAGAAGCTTTGCTTTGAATGTTAGTCATACCTCACGTGCAGCCTGTCTGTATGTACTGCATGTACATTCTACCCCCAAAAAACAATTCTGGACTGGAATTGCTTGCAACTTGCTGCTTAGGGCCTGGACAAACCTAATGTGTGTGTACCTGATTTTTTAGACATGCACTTGTATAGAAATTTTAACGACTGAGTAGCACTAGGAGAGGCACCGTTGCGGTAGATGTTGTGCAGGGCTGCAACCTACTTCCCAAGCTAACATGAGTTTGGCATTGAGATAGGGCTACCAAAAGGTACAAGTGGATCGGACTGCATGGGCTCGGTATTCCCAGGCAAGAATGGTGTTGGTTCTGGGTAGAGGAGTCCATGTCATTCCTGGGATGTCAGCTGACATTATTCAACACCTGAAAATACGGAGAGGAGACAGACTATTCCTGAATGCCTGGTATGAAAGCAGGTAAGTGGGTTGATCTCCCGTGGAAAAGGGCTACTACAGCGTGTAATTGTAGTTAGCAAATAGGTTCCAAAGCAACTGTTGCCTATCAGCAAGGGAATGTCCAAACATGTTTAACTCCTCCCATATGGATCATTTCTTGTTAGTAGAATAACTGAAGCAACAAATTACGCAGAAGATGTCATAAAAGATAACAAAACAATAAAATAGAGAAAAAAATCAACCCCAGAATTTCTGCTTGAGCTAGAATACAATTATTACTCAATCTAATTAATCTAATTAACTAAGATTAATAATTGAAGACAATCTTCTCTTTGGAAACAACATCTAAATGCTGTCATTTGCAACAAAGATCAGTAGACATTTAAACTGCAAATTGTATCTCCCTTATCCTGAAGCAATCTTGTGTTTTTTCAAGAAGTGTACTTCAAACAGTGACAAAACAAAAACACTTTGTAAATTGTGCGATTAGAAAACTAGCTAAAAATAATAAAAAATCGCTCAAAATTATCAACTACAATAGCATAAGGACCCCCCTTAAAGAAAGACTCCTGGACCATTGCCTTCTTTTTAGCTTTTAAAACATACACTAGGTGATTTTAAACAGTTCTAAGCAAGCTACATAAAAAGATGAAAATAATGTATTCTAAAATAACATGACAGTAATAGCAAAGTTGAAAATAAATGTTCCTGCTTTATTGCAGTACAATTTTAATCCTCCTAAACCTCGAAGTATTGAAATTTTCAAGAACAATGAACAAGAACAGAGGCAGGCAGAAGTTTTTTCTAAAATGTCAATACTTACCGTAGAGTAGAGAGACGATGTGCTGGAGACAAGTGATAATGAGGACCCATGTACTTTAAAAAAAGGAAAATAACATGAAATATTGATGAAAGCATAAAGCATCCCTCATGTAGCTCAATAACTAAACATCTTTTTAAAATGAGAACCAATCTTCCACAAAGTATAGAAAAGCTATTGATATTTTTTCCTGCACTTAAAAAGATTGTTCTATACAGAAAAAGCACTTTCCTGTGTATGGGGTAGGAGAGCCAGTGAGATTCAGTATTATTCCCAGCAAACCAAGCATCACTTTTGTTGTTTTGACAACAAATCACTTGATAAATACACTCTTTAGAGAAACCAGAAATTGAGCTATTTATACATCTGTCCAAAGCTGAGCAAACTGATTTTAATGAGACTATGCCTTGCAAAGCAGTTCACATTCCCAGGAGTGAGCTCCCAGGCTTTGCTCAGCTGGTTTCTCCCCTCAGCACAATGCAGACCCGTGTATTTGTAGTCTATGTGAAGGGGTTACTGCAAGAGGTAGTGCCATATTTCCTCTAATCATCAGTAGAGTCAGCCTCAAGAGCACCGAGTGAATGTTGCAGGACTTCAACTCAAAAAACGGGGTTCCTGGCCTCTCTGAAAATGGGAAGTGAAGACTAAACTGAGACAAAATTGCCCCTTCTGCTTCTGATGAGTCTCCTGAGGAAGGACACACCAACAGAGTTTTAAAGAAGATTATTTATTTCATTACTTCTTTGCATTTTTGTTTCAAAAGGAATTTGTTTAATATTTCTAATCTGCCGGGGTTTGGTAAATAAATTATTTTCCTTTAATACCTACCTGGCATCTGTATGCCAAACTGACAATACAAGAATACTTGGATTAGCCAAATAGACTTTAAATATAGTTTTGTAACTGGACAAATACTTACAAAGATGTGGTACACTGACCGTTGAAACCTTGTCGCTTTCAATCTATCTTTGGGTTTCAGTCTGCTTTAAATCTCTCAGCTAAACTCCCGTTCTGCTCTCGTACACAATGGCTCTACCCATTACCTCACTTCTTTCAGGATAACCTTCCTCAGAGCTCCTATCTTAGATAAAATACATTTGGCCTTCCAACAGCATCATTTCATGTGAATCTCTAATGACCGTAAACTGCTGAAAGCTGTTTATTATTGCTGCATTGACTTTCATTTACTCAGGTTGATCATGGTTATCCACTCCAGCTGGATATGAAACATGACTAATGAAAAAGCTTTCATCAAAGCCACTGGTGACCCATTACTGGAATTCTAGATTTAACACCTCTTTTTCTATGCATAAATTATTTGCCTTGTTTTCTCTATTATTCTTCCAGTGTTTCACTTGATAATTCCCCTGTTCCTCAGCAAAGGGTCTGTAGTCACCTCTGTCCTTGAATTATGTGATCTGCTTCTGTGCAGTCAGCCATCCTCTCTGTGCTGACAACTCACAGCTTGATCTGACCTGCACCCTACTGCTAGGATTACATACCCAGATGTCTGCCTGACATAGCATCTAAAATGCAGAAGAAGGAATTGAAAAGCAAAAGTACTAGTTGTCCGTTATTACATCTAGGACTTTTTTCCCCCCTGTTATCTCGTAATGATGAGCTTTGGGGCTAGGGGAAGACATTTTTATTTGCTTATTATAAAGACCATTTATATTGTCATCACTTAGCAGTAAGGAAGATTGATGAGATGATGTTATAGAATGAATCTCCATTAAATTTTAGTGGTTTAATTTTGGGGTTTGGCTTTTTGTTGTTGTTGTTGTTGTTTTAATTAACAAGAGAACTTTCTGCTTATGGGAATTCTGCAAATAATCAGATTTACCAGAAATGTTAGGCAGAAGAAAATGCTAGAGTGCATTTAATTAGGAGTTGTCACATGCTCTGTGGTTAAAAAAGAACAAAAACCAAAAACAAACCAAAAAATATTCCCCAAATTCCAAGTGTTGTACATAGCATTAGAGAAACCAGACCAACAGTAGTAATCTGCATAAAGAAAGTAGTGAGGTCAGATTAAATGACAGAGTTTAAATACAGAAATTCACATAGTGTTTGCTGTAGGAGGCTGTAGGAAAGCGGGGAAATGAAATGACTACAAAAGAAAGGGGATACTAAGTAGCACTGGCATTTGAAAAAAAAAAAGGAAATACAGAAGCAGGACGAAGAAAGCATGGAATCACAGGTGTCAAGGTATGCTCAGACACTTCAAATTTAGGGGCAAAAAGAATAAAATAATTTTCCATGGCTTCCTTTCCTCCAAAATTTCTGTTAAAGGATCTATACATGTATGGCATACACGACATTACATATTAATGTGTGAAAGAAATATCTTCCATGTTTTAGGGTGAGGAAGTCCTGTGAGTCCAGCTTAACAAAATTAAAAAAAAGCTTCACAAAATTATTTAAGTTATTATGTTGCAGAAGAAATATTTTAAAATTTTTCTACACTTTGGAGGCCTGTTTTGAGGGCCTATTTTGGGGCCTATTCACTGATCCAAATAGTAACTCAGTCTTACCTTCTTCCATGCTGTCCCTGAATGAACCTGAATGACTAATCGCTCGTGGTCTTTCTTCTAAGGATGTAGCACTGCCACACAGTTGGGAGTCATCATACAGATCAAAAGAAGTGTCTTGTGCAGGGATGCTGTTTGAACGCATCATACTGGGTCCAGGAAGGTTAAACTGAGATAGGTTGGTTGGACTCACTGGAATACAAAGCTTTATTAATGAAGCACATTTCCTTTTAATGAATTTTGGTTCTGCATAAAATTGTAATGTAGGACTAGTATGGTAAGGTGCACTTTACAGTGTTGAGAAAATGAAAGGCTTTTATTCCTACATACAAAGCCACCGCAAAAAGGTAAAGCAGATATCTCCAAGGAGCTGGAGCTGGATGAGACTAATCCTGTAAAACACATGGTAACACTAACAGCGGTGTCTGAATACACACTTGTTCACTTTGACAGCCCAAGACAGAAAACCAATGGGAGAGATTCAAAAGTTAAAAGTTAAGAAGGAATAAGAAGTCGTAAGTATTTTTTATAAGCAGCTCTTCTAATAAATCAGTATCTGCATTTTATTGTTATACACCTATATTACCAACTGCTGTTAAGACCAAAGTTTATTGGCATATTCAAGACATATTTATCCTTTGATTTTCTACAGCACCTACCACTATATCAGGTTAAAATTCCTGCAAAGGCCAGTTGAATCTTGCCATACTACACAGAAGTAGTCCGATCACTCAGGGTTGAAATCCAGAACAGCTTTGATGAACCTACTTTAAGGTTTTGCAAAGTTTGTTTGCTAATAGGAAGGAAAGCCTGGTTATGGTTCATGTCAACCACATGAACACAGTGCCTAGAAGAAAAATCTAATTTTCTGTCCAAATTCAGCCTCAGTGTTTGGACTTTTATTTTAGATCATGCAAGATGTGCCTTAAGTCATAAACTACCAGAGCAGCTGTGTTGTGAGAGCAAATTATTCCATAGGGCTATGATAATGGAAAGAAGCAAAGAACAATGACAAAATAAATTTAAAACCCCCCTGATCTTATTGGTCTCTGTTGTGAGTACAAGAACTATGAACAAAAAGAAAAAGAAGATAATTGTAAGCAGAAAATGATAGAGTGAAAGAAACACTGCTTAAAAAGAGCTGTGCCTAAAACTACTGCAAGTACATGGAGGAAATCAAAAGCAGTAGCTTGCCTAGCCAGGATCCAATTTCGGTTTTAAAAGTGGCTTTGTTCAACTTCTTTTCCCATATGTAATAAGACCAACATTTGTATGTCTGATCAAATTTCTTTTGAGTGATTGTAACCTACAGATGCCATAAGCTGTGATAGAGTGAGGGAAGTGTGAGTGCTTGAAAGGTTGCTGGTAATTCCACAGTAAGGGCCTAAAACACAAAAGCTCCTTGGGAACCTAGGTATGCGTCCAGCGTGGTGCAAATAAATGGTTTTCTATTAAGCATTAAAGAAAAATAAAATTATTAACAAAACTAAATTTGTATTGGATTAACTTGAAACAAGATCCAGAAGAACCAAATCTAAACCTTGACCTGAAATCAAAGAAATCTGAAATATGACTCACATCCCAAATTATTATATTGCATTCAGGGCTAGGATTTGGATTGAGCCCAGTGTGGTTATAGACAGGTCCAGCCACTGAAATGCATTGGAAAGGCTTATCTCAAAGTAAACCTGTGTATAGGAAAAAAGCAATGTTTAGTGTTTGGGCTGATGTTCACTAAAATCACAATCCTACTGATTGTGAATCCTAAAAGATGAGTAGCTTTGAAGTAGAAGCTAATTTCCAGCCCTGCCTCAGATTTTCTTCTCCTTAGGCAAGTCATAGAGAATCTGTGCTTTTTTTCTGTGTGCAAAACAGGAGGTACCCTGGCCTACTCCATGAAGAACACCCTGAGTTTCCCTTCGTTAGTGAGGTACCACAACATGGTGATGGAGGTGTTAAAATAAACTATCTAGTTTGGCAAACGAAGAAATATGAACGGTTGAATTTTATGATTCTATTCTAGAGCGGGAGAAACGGTGAAGGGAAACAACATTTACCCAGGTTGGAAAAGTGATATTTTCCAGTTGCAGATGAAGACATAGCTGAAGGAGAAACAAGCGGGGACTGACTGCCAGTGTCTTGCAGGCCTCCAGTTGAATGGGAGCGTAGCCATTCCTTGCCTTCCTCCTGACTCGTCTGCCGGGATGATGGAGTGTATCTGAAAAACCACAGCTGACATGCTCAAAACAACCACAAGGCGATGGTTGGGAAAGAAACATGCGTCACATAAATACCCTTCACCAGTTAGATAGAACAAAACCCTTGGAAAGCATCGAGTCTAGTCAAGTGACTATCACCAGGGATTTACAACAGAAAAAGTACAGGACTTGCAACCCCTTTCCTCTTCATCCCCCTCCCCAAAACAGCATTCCCTTCCTTTGAAGAGATATGATGATAAACCACAGAAGACAGACAACTGAGCTGACAGCAAAGGACTTCAAAGCTATAGGAAGCGTACATACAGGTTGATGCAAAAGCTCGCAAGCTGTATGGCCAGGGTGGGGAATGGACAGACTCGAAGGCAAGAAATGTGAGTAGCCGCTTACAAAATGATATCTGCCACAGATCGTGTGGGCAATTGGTTAGATGACAGGAGCGAAACAGATCGACAACTCTGAAAAAGGAGTTTGTGTCGGTAATGACAGCTACTCATGGTCATACATGCGGTCTGCCGCTCTGAATGCTACTTGGGATTGTGTCCTGCTGCAAACTGGGGGGAGGGAAAGGGACAGGAAAAATCCACAATTAGCAGAAACAAGTTCTCTGGAAGGAAGAAGTCTGGCAATCAAATCATTCATCAACTGCTTGCTATGGCAAACCAATAAAACAAGTGCAACTTGACACACGGGCTAAGAGGGAGAACTGGTAACTCACTGGCCCAGCCTCTTTTGGCTGGGCTGGAAGAAGGGCAATTCTGGCAGCGGTTCAACATTAAAATGTGCAGGCAGTGTGGGTCTTAATCAAGAGATTGTTTTCAGCAGTGTCTGCAATAGCCTGCTTCATTCAGCACAATCTCCTGCCGAGAAATGAGCACCTTCTTCACCACTGTCATGAGCCATCAGTGTTCCCCAAACAGCAGAGCAGAAAGGGCTTTTGATATTCTGGCTTCAGGCTTGCGAGGCACAAGTATTTCTGCTTAGAAAGCAGATTAAATGAACGTGTAAGTTCTCATGTTTTGCTTGGGGTTTTGTATAATATTTCACGGCATTATAACATCTTGTCCTGATTAAATATTTACTTCCTTTCTCCTTTCAAAAAGGCAGCTATGATCTTTGCTTATAAATGTGGTAGAGCAGAGTTACCCAGTGGTTATCAGATCAGAAAGATGGCAAAATGAGAATTCAAGATCTGGGTCTCGGACTGGGATCTCCACACATTAAATCAAACTGTCGGTCTTTCTGGGAGAACTGATCAGGCTTATATGACTATAAGCTCTTTTCCCGCTCCATTTCACTTTCAGCTTTCAGCCACCATTACAGTTGTACAGCCACAAACCTCAATCATCCCATCGTACCCTTGCAGGGTCCCCTTCATGCCTCTTTCATGTCTTCCACCTTTTCCATTCTCTCTGAATCCCAAACGATTGTTTTGGGATAACAGGAAATTTGAGTAAATTCTTATTAAGGAGCAGCTAGTGCAGAAGATGCTTTCTAGCAACAACACTTCAGCACTAACTTAAAATTTCATAAAATATTGTTTATCAATAACTCAAGAGATTTAACTGTGTAATTTCAGTGACTGGAAGGCTGCAGAGTGCCTGTGTGCATGCACATATATGCTTGCTTGCCAAATCTCCTTCCTGGATAGGGACATAGGCTTCCATGCCTGATGAGACCAGACAAGTTACCTAATGATCCCCTTTTTTAACCACGGAGTGGAGAAGATGGTGGATGACTTCTGTGTTCTATGATGAAGACAGCTCTAATTAGTGGGGAATTAGTAAAAAAGTTGGACTCTCGGTATTGCTGGATAGGGACCAAGAAAGACTAGCTGGAGCAAGTCTCGTTTTATACTTACAAACCTTGGCTATTAAAATGAGCATTTTCCAGCCCTACCCTTAGTAGAACTTCAATTCAAATTGCACAAGTGTTTGCATTTAGAGTTCACATTCAGATCCACCTCCAAAACCTTGTTTTTCTCAATAATGTTTTCAACAATTAGTCCCATTGAATTGCAAAATTATCTTGTTCTTTTAGCTCTCCAGGATTCAATGTCTTTTAAAGATTCTTTGCATAAGGAAGCTATCCTTAACAGTAATCCCTTTCCATGATATATCTTGAAAGGAAGTTTGTTCACTAGGCAGACTTGGAAAGAAAAATCTACGTTTTCTGGTTTGTATCTAAATACCAAGAACTCTGTTGTAAAAAGGATCAACAAAAGGAGAAAGAAAAGGAAAGACAGTGTAGAAAAGGTTACAGGAAAATAGAGAAGCAGCAGTCATGCTCAAAAAAATATATACCTTAATCCCTTTTTGGGTAGTGTATTTCTGTCAAGCTGCGTGCTGTTAAAACAAAAAAAATCCCTAAGGACATACAGTAAACAGGACTGTTCAGAATTACAAATTTTAAAGGGCTAGATTTGTGTGCATAACAGAAGGTCATTTAATGCTTTTTAATATATCTTTCATGATAAATCCCCGACTCTTTGGAGGGGACGATAGGACATGGACTGCTGCACATCCATTTTTCATCTAGACATGCTCTGGGCTGGGTCAATAGTAATTTGGAGACTGTCCAAGTCAGAAGGAAGTCCTTCCTTACCATTCCTAACCTTCCTACAGCTTCACCCTGCAATCTGTGCAAGAATCATATGGTCACAGTATGAATCTTTATTTTTCACAGTTGCCTGTGATATACCAATAGATTTCCGAAAGAAATGAAGGTTGTGGCACCTGCTAAGAGGCAGCATGGCCTTGCCAGAAGCCAAATGACAGTTCTGCATGCAGAGATACGTGCTAAATATACAGACCCTTGGCTTTCTGTTGTTTTTTGGGCTCACATAGAAAGGTGATGGTGGTGACAATGAAAAGTGGCATCAGGGCCACATTGTTCCATATTCATGCACACACAGTGGCAGAGTGGCTGATTATGGGAAATCAGTTTTCCTAATTTAAACCCCATCACTAGAAGGGCACCCACTAGTGTTCCTTCAAATAAGTGTCATTTGGCATTTCCTCATGAAGACTTGGTAGATCGGTCCCTGACTAGTGTGAGTTGAATTTCAACTAGTTATCATCAAGTAAGCATTGCAATGTTTTTTCCCTTAAGAACATAATTTAGTGTCACCAGATTAAATTGCAAAATGGCTTTAGAAAGTTTCTGTATTCCATATCATAATCACACCTCTGAGAGCAACAGTAATTTAGGAGCCTCCCTACCCAAGACAACTCTCCCGCCGTTATTAAAGGTTGTTTTCTATTGTGTCGAGGGTGCTGGGCGCCCTGCTGTCATGAAACTTTGGTCCAAGTAGGTAAAGGCAGTGAAAACACTTTTGGCATTAAGAATCCATTACCATTAGAGCTCAGACTAATGGAAGTAAACCACTTTTACCACCAGAAAGTTTTATAGGTAATTTTACTAGTTTAAGCAGGGCCTTGTTCTGCATGGAGAGAAAGCAAATGGAAGGAGAAACTTAGCAGGATTTCAGCAGAGGCCCAGCTATCATGGTCCATATGAGAGTAGTCCTCTATCAGACCGAGGACTATGTTTTCAGCATTTTGCTCCTAGTGTAACTAACAGGATTAAGAATGGTTGGTAAAAAGACAATATAAATTTGAATGCATGATTCACGTATTTTTTTAGTTCCTTACAGAGAAGAATGGGGCCTTGGTGTTCCTTTATGTACCTTTATGCACCTCTAAATTTCAAAACAAACGAATATGATCATAACAAGACCAGTTTCTTCTGCAAATACTTCAAACATCTTAATGAACAATACGTTTTCTAATATTACTTTAACTTGAAGTTCTACGTATTTCAAAATAATCCATAGCACATTATCTAAAACTAAAGGAGCCAATCAGTGCTCCTTTAAAGCAATCCACAAGCCAAAAGTTGTAAGTCAGTCAGATAACTAGGCTAATAGCGAACATAAGACTTTGCTGAAAAACTTTTGAATTCAGATACTCAAATGAAATAGGGGTGAACATTCCTCAACATGAGCATGCAGATATTGCAACTGCATAAAAGTGAGTGTAGCAAACATCCATTCTGGGTTTTAAAATACTAAATCTTGCAAAGATGCTCCTAGATTTCAGATAATTGCATGAAACCATTAACGATGGTTCCATGTAACTATTAATTCAGACCGATAACTGCCCATAACTTTTTAGTATCTGAAAGCATTCCTCCACCAAAATACTTCTGCAGAAACTGGACTTCAGGCAAACAGAACTGAACTGACCTTAGTACTCAAAAGATCTCTAAAGATGATATGAAAAAAAGTCAGTCCTTTCCTGAAAGAAGCAATGCATACATGGAAATATGTCTCATTGGCTTAAAACAAATACCAATATAAAGTGAGGTATTATCCCTGATATTTTCCTTTGCCATGTCAATGGCAAAAAGCAGTCTTGCAGGAAGATGCATGCTGATGTAGGCTGAAGTTATCAAGCCCACTGTATCTCTGTCCCCTTTTGTTTATTTTGCATCGCTGAAACCGTCTGCAAGTTCTCTGGGGGAAATTACAGGAAGCCTTACAGTTCTCAGTTTCCTACCTGCCCTTGGTGTTGAGGTTAACCTGGGAAAGGGCCATAATGCCATATCCTTGGGCTATATCTAACTGTTGCAGAGTTGTTAGGGAATAAAACAAATTATTGCAAGCTAAGAAACACCTAGGGAAGTCTAGGACAGGCTGGCCCAAGCTGATATGAGTGAGTTTCTACAAATGGCTGAGCACACAAGAAAATCTGATACATGATGCGTTGTTTCACACCTTAAAACCACAACCATCAAGTATGATGATAATTTAAAACAACTGAAAGTCTTTAAGAGCTTAAGTGGATTTCAGTGCACTTTCATGGCCCTCAGAACTAAACATTCTTTTAAAGTAAACCAGAGCAAGCCAGTCATGTAATTAGAAACCATTTCCACTCTGCTAATCTTAAAATACAGCCATCATTGCTGATAAGATCACTGTTAATTCCTATATTTCTGCATTTTTTATGCATCCTTTGCTGTGTCACTCAGACCAGGCAGAATAAAGACACAAATTTGCAATGCCCAACAGCAATTAAGGGTTCAAAAGAACTACTGGTCATGTGTCCACCTGGAAAATTTTATCAATTAAAGCATTGATATTTCACCAATTAACCCCAGTAGATGGTTTTATTTTAGAGTGTAAATACCCGTATGATTTATTTTAATCCCTGTAAATTGTCGTAAAATAAAATATAAGTGTCCTCACTACACATAGGGAGTTACACTGCTATGACAACAGAAGTAGACTTGTCTAAATAAATTCTGCTAGCGCAAAACCAGCAAAAGTCCTCAGGGAGACGCAAATTTTTCGGAAAAAACAAATGTTTTGCTAGTATTTACTGAACCTATTTTCTAGTAATTATGATGCAAAAGAATCTCATCCAATGACACAAAATTTGGCTGGAGTAAACTTTGACCCTGTATCAGTACAGCAGTTGCCAGGGAGCTCTGTGTTTTTGCCGTACCATTGCTTGGGGGGTAGCCTGATGACTGGGGGTGGGCAACGTCTGATCATCCCTGGAGGGATGTGTGGGCAAATGTAGCAGAGACCTTGCGGATTTGCTGTCTCTATGGCAGGTGACTGCTTTTTTGGAGGTGGTCAATGTCTACTGTCCTTTGCAGGAAACATGGATATACCTGGAGATTTTGGTCTCATTTTCTGCGTTCTTTCCAGTTGCATAACATCTTTCCTAAAACTTGATGTCTCAAAGTCTTCAAATTAAAGACTTACCATGAAAAAGCAGAATGGGATAACTACCTTCTAAGACTTACATGTGATACTTTCATTTTCAAAATACTGGGAAAATGCTTTGTTCCAGCAATGGCACTACACCAACCCCTTAAACACTGTCTCCTTTCTGCAAAATACCCTCATCATTTTCCGTTTTGTGTCTGTGCAAATATATCCTGCCCTGTTATATCCCTTCAGGCTAACCAACCACTGATTACTAGTCTTTGATAACTCTCCGGTCAAGCACCTTCTTTTATTTCCCTCGTTTGCTTATGAGAATGTTATTTGAAATAGCACCTAAAGCTTTTCTAAGTTCAGGATTTCTTATTGTAACTACAAATGCCTTTCCTCTACTCACAAAGCCTGTTTTCCTGCAAATGAATTAAATTAGTCTTATTTGAAAGACTGTTAATGACTAACCCCATGGTATTTGTTACTTAACCGATTTTGTGTAATATCCTCTGTATCTTTCCAGGAACGGAGGCAAGGCAGCCTTGCCCATAATCCCTTCGTCCTCTATCCCAGCCCTCCTCCTCCTCACTCCTTCCTCAGCACAGACCCTTTGAAAGCTCTTCTTCAGTCCTAATGACTGCAGGGTTATTTCAGACTGTCTGGAGCAGGGAAGTGAAAAGTTCATCAGGACCAGTAAACTGGAGTAATATTTAACCTTTTCACTCCCTCTTAGCATGCTTGCCATTAGTGATATTTAGCTATCAAATTGCAGTTAATGCTTCGATGAAGCAAACCCTTATTTATTTGTGTCATCTATGATTAGCTCCCTCTTCTCTTTTAGTTTTCCCTAGGCTTTCTCTGCACAGACTTTATGTCACTTGCTAGTTGTATCTCGTTTTTTGCTTCAGTCTTTCTGATTTTGTCTCTATATTAGTGTATCTCACTATACAGACTGCTCATTCAGTCTTTTGCAAGCTCTAGAGTGACTGAAGAAAAAGAATAAGCCTCTTTGCAGATAATTTCTTATGCCACGCCAGACTACAACAAGTATCGCCAGAGGCATCTCAAATATAACCTGAGTTTACAAAGAAAAAAGGACATAATCTGTTGCCAAACATAGCTGTCTCTAACATTGCAAACCAATGCTTTTGTTGGGAAAAAATACTTTTCTACATGTAGGTTTTACTGTATAAACCAGTTTAGAAATAACACAGCACTTGTAACAGACCTTTCAGAAAAATCAAACTGCAAAAATCCTATTGGGGCTATAATTCAAGAAATGACACCATTTTCTCAAGGTACATATATTTGTTTTGAGGCCAGATCAACATGATAAATGGCTCTCTCTGGACTCAATCATAATATCCCCACATGGACAAATCTGAAACTTAAAAATATTGCCAAAGGCAAAAGTATTTGGAACCACTGAAATTAAGTCACTGAACAAATACATAAAGTATTAGTAGTGGGGGTTGCTCAGGAGCTCATGCCAAACAATTAACATTTTAAATGTGATGTTTAACATCCTCTGTGTGAATATGATCTTTGGCATAAATTCATACTCTTCCACATCATTCTATTGACCTCACCATCCATACATGTAGCACTAAAAATTAGTGAAGGTTTTTGTAAGCTAAATATTAATAATTGACTTTCTAAGAAATATCATCGCATTCAGTTCATGACACACAATACAAATTACATTTAAAAATTAAAGGCACAGTGCAAATTACAAATTACTCAGATATCAGCGTATCTTTAACTGTTGGTGCTAGCATACATTATATTGGTACACACATATGTTTTATAGTGTTATAATTATGTTAGTAAGAGGTGTGATTTTAGCTGATATAGTAATACTTATGAATGTGACATAAGAGAATGAAACGTGTGGAGAGTTTCCATCTAGATTTGGCAAAGAGTTGTTTAGGGTTTTGGTTTTGTTTGTGTTTTGTTTTTTAATGCTGATTCTCTGAAAGTGAAATCTTTCCGTAGAAAGGATTGGTACTGAAAAATCTCTGGGTTTATATAAAGGGGGAAAAAAAAATCTTAACATTGTATATAAAGGATCTTTTTCTTTTAAATGATTGTGTTGTTAAACAACTAGGTTTAACCTTAAAACGTTTAAGATATTTCTGACTGAGTCAGTACAATTTTCTTTTTTGGATCAAAGGCTGATGAAATATTTAATATTGACTTTTCAGTCCCCAAGTGAGAGAAGAATTTCATTGTAAAATCTGGCAATTTTTCACAGGAAGTGCAAATTACCTACTGCCTAACATAGGTTATTTTTTCTCTCTTCAAAAAGTTGAATAAATGTTTTAAAAAAAATTAAAATAATCTTGGTACAACTGTGCCAGGGTAGTTGCACCTCTTTATGATATAACTTAAATGGTAAAACATCTACATATCAAAATGATCTTTAATAGAGCAAACAGAGGAAAACCCTTTCTTGCTTTTCTTTGTTCCAGACACTTGCCAGGACTGTGCATATAGCGAGGGTCTCATCTTGTAAACTGTCTCTCTGCCAGTGAAACTGCATTTTCACAAGGATCTGTGTAATGATTGCCATGGAAGAAACAACTTGTCAGGACTGAGTATTTTAAGGCAAGACTGGTCAGCTGAAGGCAGGGGCCCACCAGTTCTCCCTGTGCTTTGAGCTAATGGGAAGAAACTGGTGGGGTCCCACCGCTGGAGAGGATTTGTTAGCAAGAGGGCAGTGACACAGCTTTGGATCTGCCAATTCCTGGGACAGCGGGAAGATGCAGCATGCAGGAATCACTGTGTGGCTGTTCAGATTTGCCTTTAATTGGGCAATTTGACCCTTTTCTCTGGTTGTTCTCCAGAACAAGGGAACCAAAACACCTCAAGATGGAAAAAGTGCTTGTACAACCTTAAAAGGCAGTTGATTCCACATCCAGTGCCTTTCAGCTTTCTTTTCTTCCTTCCTTCCTTTTGTACATAAAGGACTAAGCTGCTAATTAAACAGCGTCCCTTTAGGAAAACAGGTGGAGGGTTGATTTTTTGGGCTCCTGTCCTTTTGCCTCTCACTGGTTTCGTGGTCACTGTATCTATAGGCAAGCTCACCTTTCCGAAAGAGTAGATCTGACGCTTCCAGTCCTCATGAGCAGGCTCTGAACCTCCTGAGTGCTTGTTGTCAGTCCAGAGAGAGAGCCATGATGGCTAAGAGGAAGGTCAATAGACTCGGAACTGGTGTGAAGGCTAGTCATGGACTGGTAACTTGGTGTGTCCTTACTGCCCGCTGAAGAGCTGCTCAGGTTTGCAGCCCACACAAGAGCACCTGACGTGAAAGAGTGCACTGAGGCGGGACTGGAAGCCAAGGAGTGACTTAAGCTTACAACATCTGCATTTAAGTCCGAAGGTTTACTGAAGAGGGGGCTGCTGCTACCACTTTGCCCACCTGCACTGCCCATGCTGCCTGTGCCCGAGGATGGCGATTCCAGGCTGCCTTGCCGTGCCAATGTGGTACTAGGGCTGGGCATTGCCGATGTGGGTTTCACACCTTCAGTACTGGGTGCAGAGGCAGCTTTACCACTTGCCTTGGCACCAAACAACCTAAATGTAAAACAAATAGCTTTAGAGAAACCGATAGCCACATTAAACATTCATGGCGTAACATCCTAAGAGCCAAACTACACATTTTTAATTACCGCTACTAAAATCATGCCTACCTAGATGATCAATTGCATCGCAAATTAAATTCACTTAACCATATCACAATAATCAGGGCTTGTTTCATTAGCAACAGCTCTCATTCACTCCTGTTCACATGTGCTCTTTGCACATACGGACCCTCCCAGAGAGAGGTAAAATAATCACATTTTTGTCTTATTGGTGCTTAAACACGTTACACTTTCACCCAAATGCAGTAATTAAGCGTTCCCACGGCTAAGTCATTAGCTTTTAAACCCCTCGCTTCTCAAATCAGCTAAAACGATTGCAACAAACACTTGCAAAATCCCTCGTAGTTTAATAAGCATCTAAGTATTTGTGTGAAATTTCCCTCTCGCTGTTCTTTTGCTCAGATGGTCATCGGTCAGGTAGTAACCATTCAGACAGAATAAACTGCACGGGAGCTAAATGGGCTCAGTTTGTCTCCAAGGGCAGTCATGACAGAGGTGTATTTCACATAATTGCTTCCAGAAATTCTAGAGAAGAAAATTCTACAGTGATGATGAAAAAAATAAACCCCAAATCCTCTAAAACTGTTGAAATAAAAGGTCACGTGATGACTTCATGTCTTAGTGGAAATATTTCAAGCTGCAGTTAAGGTGCAGCTCATAAATTAATAAGAAATAAATGCAAACCTTATCGTGATGTAAAGGAAGCATGGCTAATGACATAAGAATCTATTTTACATATTACCAAGCCCACAAAAATTAGCTGCAGCTCCCCAGCAGCCCGGAGATGCTGTTTTGGTGACTAGGCACAAGAGGGCACTGTTGGCTTTTTCTCCGGCACTGCAAGTGCTCCATCCCAATTTATACTTCCTCCAGATTTATACTTTCAGAAACGTTACAATAGGGCATTTCCAATTGAAATTTAGCTTTGCTAATGTTTGTGATGAAAGATGTAACAAAGCTGCTAAGATAATGAAACGTTTGTAGCTGGAGCTGCCAACAACGTGAAAGCAAATACTTTATTATAATCTATAGAGCTCTTCAGTTCTCCAAGCAGGCTATGGCATCGCCTGTTCCAGCAACAGAACGTGCCTGAACGCAGCGTCCTTCCTCCCTTTGGGGGTTTATCAGAGGATTGAGAGGGAATTTCTCATGTGCCTGAACTTAGAATCACAGAATATCTCAAGTTGGAAGGGACCCCTAAGGATCATCGAGTCCAACTTCTTCTAGCCTTCAAAGTGTTGTTATGGGAATGTACCTAAAATGCTCAAAGCTCAAGGAACAGCCATTTCAGGTCTGGGAAGGTCTTTAGATCTTAGAGAAATAATTGCGTTGTGTGAAAAAATATAATCTTTTTAGTTTTTTGCACTCGGTTCTTTTTGTGGCAAAATATGCCCTGAAAAGGCTTTTTGCCCAGTACTTCAACACACTGAAAATCCCTGCTTTATATACTGCAACTTCAGGAATTCACGGAAAAGCACTAACCTTCGAAAGGTGGGGGAGGCGATATCTGGGTATTTGGATCCCGGCTGCCTAAGTCCCGGCGTGCCAGATGCACTCGCCGAAGTTGGGCTGGATTTGGGGGAACTGGACAGCGAGACGCTCTCGGAATCGGACACGGCCACTTTTTCTTTTTCCTTGTCCGTCTGGTTGATGGTGACAGGGCTGGACCGCCCGGACCCGATCTTGCTCGGCTCTCGCAGTTTGGTGGCAGCAGCACCCGCAGACTTGCTGCTGACGTTGGAGTCGATGCTGCTGGTGCTGGAGCGGTGGCCGCCCCTGCCGGGGATCCCGCTGCCGCTGGATTTCGACGGGCGAGGCAAACTTCGATACTGCAGAGTCGTCTTTGAGTTGACGTGCAGGACGCCGTCGTCTTGGTTCTGGGAACCGTCTAAGCTCGTTTTCCGCCCTGCGTTGGACTTCCCGCCGATGGCTGAAGATTTTGGCATTTTTCCTAGAGTCGCCGACCCGCTTGTGATGGTTGCTCCGCTTGTGGTGATTATGGTAGAAGATCCCATCCCGGACTTCTTGAATCCAAAGGACCCCGTAGCAGTTGATCTCCCAATGCCAGAGGGAGGCTTTTTTCCTTCATCGCCGCTGCTTTTTCCTGCGTCCGATGGAGAACGTTGGATGGAGGCTCCTTTCAGGGGAGTTTTCACTTTTTCTGAAGCTTTTGCATCATCTGTTTTTCCTAAATAAAAGTGTATTTGAAAAGGTCACTTGTGTTTAAGCTGTGATGTCTCAATATCTAATTTTAATGCTATATGGTTACAATTTCAAAATGAAAAAATACACAAATAGAAAAATTACCATAAGAAAACAGACCAATTTGGTCTTTAGTCCCCCATCAGCAGTCAGTAGCAGGTATGATACGTTACAGGTAGGCATTAAGTATTAAAAGCTTGAAATTCTCCTGAGAACTGCCAGTATCATATACAGCTGGAGAACATAGCTGTAGAAAATTATCCTGAATGAACTATAAGGGATCTTATTTGGCTTTTTTTTTTCTGTTAATAGTATTTCTATATGTAAGAAATAATATTTGAAAGTAAAACATGACATGCAATTAACATTTCCAGAGGTATGACATTAATTACACATGTAGAAATTAGCAGTACTTATTGAGTTCTTTGGTTTTCACTGATTACTTTTTTTTAGCTTATAACTAAGTTTGTTCTGGTTTTAGTTACACAAAATTATCAGGGAGAGATTATGTTATCGTGGTATGAATCGTCTTGATCTATAACAATATCAGTCACATGAGTTAATAGTCTCTGTCATATCCTTGATATCTTCTCAAGATTTTTGATTTTCTGAGAGGCCGTCTTCAGTACTGCACAGGCACATACCTATACACCATATATTTCTACAGAATGTTATTGTGAGATTCAGAAAGGTTTAAATAAGGTATTCACTTCTATCTTAAAAGAAAATACCCTCTTCCTATTTTACAAAGATAAAAAATGCCATTTCTCTTCTACTCTAATTTCTCTTTAAGCACTTATTGTATGCTCCTAATAAGGAACAAATATTCAGCATACCAAAATTTTAAATTCAATCTTCAAGTGATTATGGAAGTTTTAGAGGTGGGTGGCCTAATTTCTCTTAAGGAACTAAACTATAATAAAGAGCAACACCTACAAGTCAGAACTAAATCCACCCATGTCTTTATCCAGTGCACATTTTATGCTACGCAAACACATGCACACACCAAGATATGGATCAGACTCCTACATGGTGAACACACAAACTATTAGTAGATGCTCAAAAAATTAAGGCCTCAGTTCTGTGTTGCACAGTGGCTACCTGCTCATCTTCAGCAAAACAGATCTGGGAAACTTAGCCTGGCATGCGGTAAACCTTTTAGTATCTCTTTTTTTAATCGGAATTACAGGGGTGTCATTTCTGCATCCATATGACCACTGACCATGGCAATGCTCCCCAGGAATCTTATAGACCAGAGGCTGGTCAATACTTAGCAGTTCCAAATTGCAAAGAAACAAAAGAGGCTCACAAAGGATTTGAATTTATTCTGAGGAGATCTTTGTTAGTTGCCTTTACAACTGGGGGTCAAAGCACGCTCATGCAGTATTTTGTCAGGACATGGCAAAGGTCCTACAAAGAACTGATAATTTTTGTTTCAAAACTACATTGCAAAGTCATTACCACTTCTGAGAAGCCTTTCAAAATTAGGTAAGAAGTCATCTAGCACTGAAGAAAGTGTGTAAAAAGATAACTTTTACAATTTTTTATCTCTTAACAGTGGTTTATAGAATACCCACAGTATCTGGAATGTGACAATTCAGCTTTAGTTCAGAAACACTTATTTTGAGTCCCCCTCACTTGAATGTTAATCTTTTTATCTCAACTTCTAATCTTTGGCCATTTCTAGGCATATGTTCAATGATCAAAGGTACAGGTTTTCTAGAGAAAAAAGATAAGGCATAAATGAGTCCAGAAATAGTTTTAAGAATTCCTAAATAGAAGTGGACATACTCAAATGATAGTAAAACAAAATGCAATCACAGTTTTTGTCATGGATACATTCATGTGCGATTAATAAATGATTAGTATGCAGTGTAGCAAACTAACAGTTAGAGAGATGAACAAGTTAGTATACTATTACGGTCTTGGCTTGCAGTCATTTATGAGAAGAACTACCAAAACTCTTACAGTTCCTCATGTCTGTCACACATTTCTAATATCCATTAATTATTTTTAGCCCACTAAAGATTCCTTACTGCTTATGGATCAATTCCAAGTATAAAGCCTTATTTTTCAATGCTGTAATCTGAACTACAGAAGTTTCCTACCCGGGGTCTTGAGCGCACTTGTTCCTGCTTTGTGCCTGGACTGAGTTGTTCCTACTTGTGCAGTCATGCCTCTCCTCCAGGACCCGGTCTGTGAAACAGAGATCGATGCTTTCTGCCCCCCCTTCTCCGACTCTTCGGCCAGCCCCGAGGGAAGACCTTTCCACTTGCCGCTGCCGTCTACGCTGCTGTCAAAGTCTTCCTCTGGTTTCTTCAGTTCTTCGGTGCTGCCCCAGGTTTCGCTGTCCGTAACTGAGCGCTTCTCTGAGTCCGTCTTCAGCTACAAGAGATTTGCATGAGAAATGGTCAGTCTCAGCATCTTCGGTATTTGCTGATTTCTTAAATCACAGGAGGGGAGGAGAATAAGCATATTGATTTATTTGTAGCAAAGGCCATGGAAACGTCACTTCTAAAACATTAGAATCCTGATCCCAAAAGTTTAAAAACGTTCCCATTTGGGGAAGACGGTTTTCTTTTTTCTTTTATTTTCAAAAGATTTCAACTCTTTCCTTCATGGGTAAGCCATAATGAGGTGAAACATAATTTACTCTAATCATCAGTGGTGATACCCTATTGTTCCTCAACTCCCTCTGAATTTCACAAATGAATCACTGCGCTGAGAGGTTTTACTAAAGGCTTGAATAAGGGAATTCCTAAATATACTCCTAAAATCACCTCAGTCTGGTTTCTTGCCTTTTCCTACCCAAGCTTTCCACTGACCGAGTTAGGAATATTGCTCCAGCAGCACCCAGTATGTCGTGCCACCAGCGAGCAAGGATAACACCTTCGGCAAAATTATCAGGGCTACAGCTGATGGCTTTTCTACTGCTTTGCCTCCAGGGAAATGAATTGTTTCCAACAAGAAACTCACTCTAGCTGTATCAGCCAGCAGAGCAGCTAGAAGAGAGGCTTATGGCAGCACTACACTTGCTCTGAAACTCAGAGCCACGTGGAAGCTGCCCCAGTGAGGACCTCACACCCTTGCGGCATCTGCGTTCCCTGGGCCATGCTGATAAGGGTGTTCTGCAAGGAGCAACCCAAAAAGACAGCGTAGAAGCCGTGAAAACGCTGGAGAAAGGAAAATGATGGAGACTGACCCTACCCTCTGTGTTTGACAAGGCACAGTTCTTTGTGCTGACAGGCTGTTTGTTGTGACCCTTCCTCCTGGGTTTTCCTGCAGCCTCCTGACCTCAGCCTCGAGCCGTATTTGCACATCATCGTCTCACCAGTCCTGCTCACCTCCGCTCCTCTTTAACGGCAAAAAAGTGGTGCTGCTTTCAAGTACCACCCCAGCCTTATCCTCATACAGCCAGCCTAAGCAGGACTGCAAACTGGATCGCATTCAGGGCAAGGCTATTTGTTATTCTGTGTTGCCACAACTCCATCTCCACAGAGACCCCTCTGCGGCTGTTTCCTAGGCGCTGCTGTCATAAGTAGGATTAATAGCAGTTAGATGACCGACAGAATAATCAGTCGCTGTTTACATATTTGTCATTTGAGGTGCACAAAATGCAAAAGCTCTCTGTACTTCTGTAACTTCCTACGTGCTTTGGAGACGCTAGCACAGACTTTGGGTAAGGATTGATGGGAAAAGAGCCCAAGCAAACATCTACACAAGTGTCGCAGGGTCCTTCAGAAGAGAGTTCTCATTAGTGTTATTGTTACATGTGTAACGCTCCCAAAGCTTTTCTCATGAATGAATGGTTCATAGCTATACATTTTTAAAGCAAACTGCATCATTTCCAAGAAATGACAAGAATAATACTTTCTAAAATCCTCTCTTCACCATTATGGGATACAAAAAGCAATGCTAATCCTCTTTTAATAAGAAAACAACAACAAAATATGCCATTTCTACCTCAGGCTATAGCCAGCTTGCACTGTTCCCATCACTTAAAAAGACTGCAAAAGGGATCTCTGTGTTCCCTGAATATGGCCAGCAAAATACGTACATATTCTGCTCATCTCAGCTTCTGACTGAGATTGCAGGCTAGCATGGAGTACAGTGTGTTCTGATTCATCTGGCTGGTAAAGGCAGACTTGATAAAGGTCTCCTTTCTAGCCTTCCTAACATGAAGCAGCTGTGGTGGGAAAGCAACATTGGAACATGTGCTGCATCTCTGTCCATCACTGAACAAATTGCAAATGGTATCTGGTCGAGCAGCTAGAACATGAGATCGCTCAAATGGAAAACCCGCAAAGAGTTAAACAGTCAGCTTGAGATTTCCCAGTCATGATGATGATAATGATGATGATGCAGTGCAACAAGGAAGCCAGGACTAGCTGGCCATCACTGTTGATGAGAAAGGGAAGAGGCTGTTCTCCAGATAGCACCCATGGGAGACCCTGATGGGGTGGGAGAGGCAGTGGTAAGGGCTGAAGAATGCTGGCATCTGTGCGAGTATCTTTGCATGAGTATGACATCGGTCTGAAACCTGTCCCGCTGGAGATTAAAGTAATCTTCGTTCCCAAGTAACTTTATTTCCCTATTGTCTGGGGGAAATTATAAATACGTGTTTTTCTCCTGTTGACAAAGTCTGCCACGATGTGCATCTACAAAACAGCTCTCTGGCTGCCTGCAGGAGTCTAAATGGAATTGGCAGTGTCAGTCTTGTGTCCTGAACACTTGACATCAAATCACTGGAGGCAACAACTCTTCCTCTGTGCTGAGTGCTCAGTCTTGAAGTTCCCTGCTTGTAAACAGGAGATGACATGGCAGAGAATATTTTCTATTGGGACTAATTCTTCTGTTTTTCTTTCTTGTTTTGGGAGGAACTGAGCCCTGCAAGCATTCTGTATAGTCTCTTTCAACACTTGCAATTTTGAGGGGGAGCTGGGGAGAAATACTGGGATACCTGGCACAAGGGCTTTACATATATATTTATACATATGTATATAGCTTGTGGCTGTATGCTGCTCAGAACTCTATTTTGAGACCAGCTTGTGGGCCCATGGGACATTTTCATTCCCGGACCTAACTGGGGAGAAGAGAAGCTCTGCCACCTCTGGGCTCCTTCTCTAACTGTCTTTTCTCCCAGTGGAGAGAACAGGGAAAGGACAGTACAGCCTATGTAGTTCTTCCCTGATACGCATCAGCGTATGAAAGACAAAAACTATCTTAAGTTGTGCTATCTGTCGAAAGAGATACTCTAAAAGGGATGAAGTCAGTAGAAATCTCCCCATCACAGATCCAGTCATATTGTGGTTTTTTTGTGTTAGGGCGCAGCAGGGACCGGGTGGGGGCTTCCTGAGGCTGGGAGCAGTGGGATCTCCCCCAGGGTGGGCAGAGCAGGGTCTCCCCAGCCGGCACCTTCAGCCGTGGGATGTGGAACGGGGCGTCTGAGGTGTCAGCCCACAAGTCAGGGTTGGGGCAGCGGGGTCCATGGGCTTCTTACCCACAAGCGTGATAGAGGAATTTGTAAAATATGAATATTTCATTTTTTTCAGCGGCATTGATACCGAACTCTTTTCTTTGGTAACCTGCACACTTGTGGGGTGATGCAAGAAATGGCAATGAAAAGCTACTCACCTGGGCATGAGTGTTCTTCCTTGAAGAGGCAGTTATGTTGGAATAAGAGCTGACAGATGAGGTGGTATTCAAATCATCTGTGCTGAGGTTGTCAAGAGTGTCACTGAGGCCACTACTAACTGAGCTGCTGTCATCCCAGCTGCAGAGAAAGGAGCACATCTACTTTACATACTGCATGTCAATAGGCAGAAAGCATCTCAAAATCAATAGATGTGATTACTTATTCTTCAAGAGGTTTACCAGAAAATTTTCAGTAATATTTCCTAATGTACGACAAATATTGGTTTTCAGACTTTTTAATTAATTATTCACTCCCTGTCGAGTGGTTGCTTGTTCAGTTAATGAAAGACTCAGGTGCCTTTTAAAAAATTAACATCAGCTCTAAGCAAGCACTAGTGTAAGTCATTAAAACAGGTTGTTTCATGCTTCGTTGCAAACACATTCAGTACACTGGCAGGGAAATCCATTAAACCTACCTGGTATTGCTAGCCAAAGCATTATTAATAACTTGGAGAACACCTGATGAATTTCCAGGCTACAGAGAAATAAAAGGAGCATCTCTTCTGCAGCCTAATCAACTGTCAGCAGGAAGCCAGTATTGCCAAAAGTTTTATTTTCTTGTCTTCAGCCTTTGTCTAGTGGGTGCAATGTCATCAAAATAGGATTCCCTGACAATACAGTCACCAGAGTTGACAGAGAACACATTATACATCTCTCAAGAAACACAGGCTGTCAAATCTTCTGCTTTGGGAGATTGAGGCAGAGGATGCAAATGAGAGAAAGGCTACTCTTATAGAAATGTCATTTACCTATTCTCACAAAAGCCTTGCTTTTGCATGGAAGGGAGATTGATCTGTGTTTCTCAGACCTTTCCTACACAATTGCTTCTCCATGGTGTTACATTATGACTCTTAGCTTATCGCCATAAGCAGCAGTATACTCCCAGTTTTGCTGCATCTCTGCCTCTTAATCTTGTTTTGGATTATTCCCAGGCCACAGAGTTTGAAAAATATTCACCTTATCACTTGCAGTGGGATTCATCTCCTATAGTTTTAGCTATATAAAAGTTAAGTATCTCATTTAAGCTATCTATCTAGGTGCCCCCTCTAACCAGTACAAAAAAGCAGGCTTTTATCTCTAAGAGATAACTCATCCTGGCTTAAAATGTCTCAGGTTTGTGGGATGAACTGTCCACTGAAGGTGCCTCTTTATGCCTTTCCCTTTCCTAGAGAGGAGGGGGTTGATGAAGCCTGTTCTAGACACATAACTTAGGGAGAGACAAAGCTAGGTGACATGTTTATGCATGCTGGTAAAGTCCAAAACACAAGAGAGAGTACATAATATCCTTGTTTTGCTGTAGCCTATGTCATGAGCCGCCTTTTACAAAAAATCTAAAATTCAATCCCACAGTCGAGTTAAAGCTCAGTACTATTGCTACTAGTCATTCAGAGCAAACAAGGAAAATATCTGTGAATCTTTATTTTACACGTGGTGTTTTGGCAGATTAAATTCACTTGTCCACTTCTTCATGGAAGGCTTTAGAACGTCGTAACAGCAGTGACAGTGAACTGCATGGTGCAGAATGTGTGGTGATGGACCAGAAAGTTCTGTGCACTAGTCTTGTATCATAGCAACTGCAGCAAGCATTACTGTCATTTTGCAAAGGTAGAAAATCACATTAGTAAGCCAGCTCAGTGACAAGGTAAACATATTTTAGAGGGTAAGAGTTTATTACAGTGCTGCACTTTCCACTGCTGAGTACAATGACTACAGATAAATATGTCTTCTGCTACATTTCCAGGTAATATACAATCGAGTGACTTAATAATAAAATTCAATATCTAAGCAATTATAATATCAACCTTATAGGCTACCCACATTCATTTAAGAACCCTCTCTGAAGCACTAGTCATTTATACTTTCTGTATTTTTCACTGTCTAATGTGATACAGAAATTCATTGATGCTAAAAGCCATTATTCAAATTCTGTGTAACACATGGGAATATACCTTGTATAACAGTGTTAAGACAGAGAACCTTAAAGACGGATATAAACATAAATAATATTAAATGTGGTTAGGTTTTAGAAAAGAGAATATGCCTTGATTAAAAGATACTTTAGAAAAGGAAAAAAAAATAAATCAAAAGCCAGATCCAAAATGAGATACATTGGGTAATTTCAGAAGCAACATGAACTTTTAATGTATGGCATTCATGTCAATTAATACTTGACCATCAGTTTTCTGAGTCTACCCTAAGATCCTGTTTGTTATTTTATTCGATTTTAATTTTTGGTACTTTATTTCATGGACATTTTTCTCTGTAAGAAGATTCACATTTTCTAAATTCTGAAATAGTTCAGCTGATTCACAAAATATAATCATCTGAAGTTTTCAGGCAAAAATGACTATGATCACGTTTCTTTTCTATTACAGCTTCTCTGTGGTGTTTCACACTCATCACACCTCACTCACCAGTGGATTATTAGTGGGTTCTGGGAACACTCACAGCTATCTTGTAAGATATATAGAAGATTGTTTTGACACCTCCACTACTGACCTTTCAGAGTCATCACTGTATTTGTCTGGATTTTTTTTTCTTTTATGATAGGTGCTCAAGATGTTTTCTAAATTTGGGAGTTTCATACCCCCAAATTTCTGCTAATACTCTGTATGCCTCTAAAAAATAGGAATATTCAAAACACCTTTCTTTCCTGTATGGCATTTTTCTAATGACTATTAGAGAATTTGATTCCTACTTGACACAATGTTTCATACCAACCTTTTGAAAATACATAGTAAAAATGGAAATCTCCAACAAAACTGACCGTATCAGCCATCCTTTTGGCAATGAAGACTGTTGTCCTGTGCTTATTTTAGTGCATTGTCCAGAGTTGTTTTAACTTGTTCATGCAGCTAAATCTTTTATCTTTCAGCATTGTTTCCACCTTTTCAGCCCTCTTTCTCTGTGTCTAGATAGTATAGTTGCTATCAGATGAGTTAATATAATTTTTGAGTAATGAAGATGCCTCATTTATAGTTTGGAAAAATTCTTGATGACTCATGTTCTTTTCTCCTTTAAACTAGCAAATGTATGACAAACAAATCTGGTAAAATTAGATGTGCATCACCTTGAGATTGAAAACCCATTCTTGAGAGTCTGCAGGAAATTCTTACTGTAATTTTTCTTCTTGTTCCTTCTACCCCTCATCAAAACAATATTCATTGTCAAACTGTACCTAAGGGACTTAATATAGATTTTTAATATACTGGCTAAGATTCATCTTTCATTTTCATTTAATCTTTCATTTACTTTTCTTTTTCATGCATCCTACAGAGTTTATGACAGGTCATGTTACTACTGCTGCTTATTAATGCCTGACACCACTTCCCTTTTTAAAACCACATTTTAGCTACTTATAACGTTGGCAAATCTGCTTTTTTTCTCATTGGGTGTCAGCCTCAGGTCGATTTCTTTACAAGAAAATGTCAGCAAAAGCAGTTCAGCTATCTGAGAGACTGAGGCTAAGAGAAAAATGCCTTGTTTTGACAAGTTCTGGCAACCTTTTCTTTGAGAAACCCCTGGATCCCAAGAGGAACCGGAGAAAAACCTTGCAATTTAGCAAGCTGTAATCTTCACATTAAGGATGTACATTTTGCTGTTTCTAAGAGAAATCCTTTCAAATCTGGATAATTTATAAATCTCTTCAAAAATGCTGTTTGCACATGCCTGGCAGAGTCGTCTTAGTTTTTTTCCCAGCTAACTGGCCAAAGGTTCCTCCCTTCCCAGCAGCTCAGCCCAGCTCAGCTCAGCCCAGGTCAGCTCAGCCCAGCTCAGCCTGCTGTGTGCTGCCCAGCTCTGTGTTCAATTCAGCAAACGAAGAGCAAGCAAAAAGCCCAGCAGTCACCACTCTCATCGTGAATCTATGTAACGACACAGTTTTTGATAACACAACCACATACTCTTTTTTCTTTAGAAACTCTTCATTAATTTAGTGCTTATAAGAGGTCTGCTCTAGGGATGAATCTGAATTTTGCATTAAAGCAAGCTACCTTCTGTCATTTTTCAAAGAAGTTGAAAGACTTTTGTAACAAAAGGGACTGTATGAAGCATGATTGAAGCCCCTGGTGTACCAGACTCCCTGCAACCTGCAAGATATTAGGTAACTGCTTTAACCAACATTTTTAACAAGCCGGACACCAATAAAGAGCTTCAAATTTTCTTTAGAGCTTAGCATCTGACTTACAAAGATGTAATGCATGCAAATGTGTGCTTTGAACCTATAGTTTGCTGCAGGGGTATCTTAAAATTTAGGTTACTAGCAGCTCAAACTGCATGTCAAAACCCAGCAGCTATTTTTGGCTTTACTATTGCTGTACCTCAGCTTTCCATCTGTAAAATGGACACGATACATACACAAATGAGCTTGAAAACACGGTCTCTGATAACTGTGGATACTCAGACACTACAATAAAAGCACCCTAAAAGAGCCCCTTTCTCTTTAGAAAAATATTCAGATGGCATATGAAAAATAAAATAAGGGGTCACACATGATAAATAACAAGGAATACACAAAATGCCAAATGACTGCTTTATAACTGAACACCCTCAATCTACACATTATATGAAATAAGGACTCTAGAGTTTGGGGGATGCTGTTGACCAAACCATGATTGCCTGAAAATGTATGTGTACAAGAAATCTGAATTAAGGTTACACAGGCAACCCTTTAACTTCGGAGTGCTTTTACAACCTCATTAACTTCTTTTCACACAGCTTGAGTAACATTCAGCTTTACCAACTTTAAATTCTGATAATTATCCCATCACTTCAGTCATACACAGGGCTGAATCCGAGCAGGGAAGCTGTACTGCAGTAGGAATTCCCCTTCACCTTGGGAGCTAGAAAAAGCGTGCCCAACCATGTGATAGGCACAGAGAGGTGGGTTCCCCCCATCCCCTGGTTAGATTTATGGCCACTGTGTTACAGCCTTCATCCAGAAACACTCCTCATGTTCTTTGAGTTTGCTGAGACTCTTCACAGCAGCATTACCAATATTGTTTCTGCTTAGAAGATCCGTGTTTTTCTTCGATGCACTAGGTGTGCCTTTGAGATTATTTGCACTAGCTAAAACTCATCCTCTAATTCTAGCCTGCATCTTTCAAATCTGAACAGTTCTTGCCCATTTTGAAGCAAGAAATAACACTTCTTCTGAAGAAGACTTCCACATTGTCTCTAATTGCTGAAGGTGGCTATGAATATTGTATGCATCCCAATGCTCTACAAATTGCTCTAAATTCTTCAAGCAAAGTTCCAACTCCTTGATCATATGAAATACTCCATGAAGTTGAGGAATCCACAAATTGCTATCTACAAAATTGGTCAGTCTACACTATCACTCCTTGTCTCGCTTTCATTAGTGTGTGTTAATACTGAAAAATCTGTCCATAATAATCCTCTCATTGACCTTTCTACCGCCTAGTTGTTCTAGAAATAGCAAGGTGTCTGAAGTCAAAATACCCGGTGCTTAACATCAGTATGTATTGCTGAACAAAGATTATAAACATATTCCTACAAGTATTCCCTCAAAAGGAAAGATAAATTGCACTCAGCTGTGCTCATGACACTTTTGTGTTTGCTTTCCACAAGTATTTGTTTTTCTTTGCTTGAAAATAATCCAATTCTGAGTTCACACGCTGAAGTATATGAACCAAATGAGGAATATTTTGTATGGGATAAGACATTATTTCACACAGCAGGAGGGCAAGCAACAGAGCTCTAGGGCAAAGATGCAATGAAACAAGCCAGATAATACTTAATTGTACCCTACATAATGAAGACCTGCAGAAACACACAACAAATTTTTCTAGATGTTTTGTGTGATGGCTGAAAATACAAAATACACTGCATTGGAAGAGCAATGAATTCTGAAGGTACCCGACCAGAGGAAGTGGTACTAACAATCTGTGTTATCTCTGTGGATACCTAAAATATTCTTTCACAGTTCTTGTTTCAGAAAATCAAAGCAGTCTCTAATTGCAGACAAGACACGGCAGAGCGCCCAACCACGATGATTGTTCCTTCCACCCTTCCTGTTTCTATTTTCAGCATTTTCCTACAAGCCCTTAAACTTGCCAGCTCAGTGAAGTCCACCATACTGATAAGCTGGGTCAATGCCTGGAATTTGTTTCAACATTGGCGTACTTCATTAATTTTTTGAGAGCACCTCCAGCCAAAGTGGCCTAAATATGCAAGTTAAAAAAGCTTTTCACAAGTTGATCATCAGACGTATGAAGGCAGCAAGACTCCAATCAATGTGGTATCAAGTCTGCTGGAAAAGTATGATTCCTTCAATGCATCCAGCCCTTGGCAGAGTTTGACAAGTTGCTGGCATTTTTTTTCTTTGGTTCATTACCCGTTTTTGCAAGCAGAAGCAGGAACTACAGCTTGCAGAATACAGCTCCAGAAAAATAAAACCAAAACCTTTCCTCTTAAGGCATTATTTAATCATAATAACTGTTCTATCTAGGGAGGTCTGTAACTCTGAATGAAAAATAGCACTTTATTTGTCACATGCTTTGCACTGCACATGAAGGGCTTTAGACCACAGTAGCAGACCTACAGTCCTTGTGTGTCTTGCTTAGGAATGAGAAATCCTTAGCCACATTCTTGCTAATGCCAGTGGAACTCACATACGCCCAGAGACCTGTGTATGGATATGGGATTCAGGGAAACTGAGCAAACACATTTAGCAAAACAATCTTTACTTGCTTTTTATAGCAACTCTGAGCTTTCAAAACGTGAAAACACTTTTAAACATTTCTAAACCATTCATTACCATAGCGGGTACATCCAGGGCACTGCCCACCTGTATTTCTGCTGCTGGGGAGAATGGTCTTAGAGGACAAATAAGGTAACTGAGATCATGACAAAAGAGTAACATTTGGGGCTAAACAGAACCTTAACTCCTGAGTGTGTGTTTGAGGATCTACAGATCCATACTAAGAGCAGATAAAAAATGAGCAGTGAGGTGCTCTCCCTTCCTCTGGCTGCACACAGCTGGCTGGTTTCTGTTAATAAATCCTCAGACGATGCAGGTCTCCATGTCCCTCCCTTAGACCCTCTGGATGTCTCTACACAATTGTTCATAGAAACAGTAGGGAAATGAGAAACACAAACAATTGCTTTGATTAGTATAGCCCACTTCCATGTTTGCCAAATAAGATGCTAGTGCACTAGTCTACTGCAGTGGCTAGGACTGGGACACCCTCAGTTATAGGGGATATTTAAAGTAGCCAATAGTGCCCTAAAAACCCCAAATAGCCAAAATTAGCCACCTGTGAATTGAGCAGCTACCTGGACTGTAAGACAATTTGTGTCAGTGATGCGCAAGGCATCTACATTAAATGTGAGTTAGGAAATCAAAGGTGGGCATTTAATCTCCCAGGTAGTCAGCAGACGAAGGCAGGTACATCCAAAGGGTAAGAGGAAAGACTGGAGAGAGATGAGCGAGGTAGAGGACTTAAACTAGATGCCCACAGTAGAAAGCCTGAGCTTAGTACAACTTTCCTTACTCTACTCATACAAGTGAAGCCCTGCAAGAGGAAGATAGAACTCGTTGACCATCACTCTGTGCTTAAGCTAGTCCTCCACACATAAAATCCATAAAACTGGGAACGCAATGCATAAATCAGCCTCCACAACATACTCCATGGAGGTGGACGTTGTTTCTCTACAGCACACCAGTAAAGTGAATATTAACATGTAGTCCAGGCTGCTGTCATGAACCATCCTCTCTGACACCCATAATTTAGGACACGTTTCAGGACAGTAAGGCAGGATTTAGCCTAAAATAAAGACTTTAGAGCTACTCCCCTAATTGACTTTTGAGAACAGAAATGATCTCTTAGCTCATTAAGAAGAAAAGATAAGAAAATAATTGGACTGTTTTACTCAAAGCAACTCCTCACTAGCGTGCCAATATATCAGCTGGCAAACTTTCTCCTTCAAAGTTCAATTCATCATGAATTAATCCATTTTAAATCTTTTACTGTGAGCTCAACTGCTCATTATTCATAAAACAGCTACAGTGACCCTTCACAGACAGATGCAAGATGGCACAGAGTTCATAAAATCAATATTTTGTTTCAATCCACAGACTGTGAGAGCCAATACCCAGGCCCTGAATCAAACCAGAGACTTGCAGGGGCTATAAATTTCATTATAGCTATTCTATCCTCATAGCTAAATGAAAACATAGCCAGTTGGACTCATACTTCACCACCTTTTCCTCAGCAAGTGTAATGCATTACCTGTCATACCCAAACAAGGCAACCACTGAAGCGTTAATCCTGAATTACTTTGAGGCCACGGATAGAAAATCATGTCGTGTACAGTTCAGAATGGATGCATTCAGCATATTCTAAGGAAAATTGTTTACAATTAAAAAGAATAGCAATGCATGTATGCGTCTGCTTTCATGCCGTATCACTTTAGGAGGATTTTTTTATTTCATATTCGAAATTTTTTTATAAGAAGATCCAATGAGAAAATTATACCCTACTACAGAAACTATTTCTAGCCCAGGAGCACAATTAGAGCAAAACGCATTTTTGCAAGGTCAATGTATTTCCATATTTCTTCTTCCAAGCATTTAATAAGTGCTTTAAGAAATAATTTGGTTTTAGACCCTGCAGGAAAAAAAATGAATTGATGGAAGATTTACATTTCTTGTAATAATTATACATACCTTGCAAAACCTGCATACCCACACCTCAGGATCTGAATAAGTCTTTGCCAGAACCCCTTCTGGTTTCCACTTATTTCTGAGTACAACGCTTAATCTGACATGATAGGGACAGCAGAAAGTCATTAGCTAGCTCTAAATTTGTAACAGAATGTATCAACAATCAGAAGAAGGAACTTTGCAAAGTGGAATTTAGGCAAGTGTTACTTGAATAAAATAATAAATATCCCACTAGAAAAGATATTTTGTTTCTGGAATGTACAGTTCTTTTTTTTTGCGTGAGCCAGATAAACAGCATCCATTTTTAATTACATTTCAAACAGTCTATGGAAAATACTAATATATGGGCTGAAGCAAGATGTAAGGAAGTAATTCCATCAAGAACTGTTGACAATATCATAACAAACCAAGGGAGAAAAGCTTTTGATGTAATTATCTTCCTGCTGCTGTTTGTTATGTTTTTAATACACTGTTTGAATCCAAGAGATGTTTCAATTTTTCAAATGCAGATTCAGACAAGTTAATTAACATCAGTTGAATGGACATAAGTAAACAAATTACAGTGCCTATACAGTTCTTCAGAAGATACAAAAGCAATATAAAACTTTATTCCTTGTAACCTCGTCACTGTAAGAAGTAAAAATGTCATTCTTCACTTTGTATATGGTCAATGTGCATCCCCAAAAGCAAAGAGAGAAATGAGATCCCACAAGCATAAAGAAACATCTCATAGGATCCACATCTGTATCTGAAGGAAAACCATACTGAAATCAGCACCTTAAATACCCTGAGATAAGCAGAATTTGCCATTCATGTTTGCAAACTGACAGCCACAGCTTCAGCTGGGAGGGAGGTGCTGGAAAATCAAAGCTCTTTACTCAACCTTGTCTTTACAGCATATGAAGAAACCGAACAGATCCTCCTGGTAACTATTCAGAGGAGAACTCTTCCCAGGAATTATTTGCCTGATGTCAAAGCCCGATTTACTGGTAACCTCCTCTGCTGTGTGTAGTCTCTCACTTTTAAGAAAATTTGTTGCTAGAACTATCTATCCTATTTTTGCTTCCGTGCAGAAGCAGGGATTTATTTTTCCTGCTTGCAACTGATTAAACTCAATCTGAAGAAAAAAACATACATAACCGTGTTAGCAGAATGACTAGAAGTAAATCTCTGTTCATTCTGGTCATGATACTTATCCTATAACTCTCCATGAAATAGCAACAGTTAAGAACAGCAGTTTTATGCAGCTTTGTTGTTGGGGTAAAACGAGGTTGGGAGTTGGTTTTGGCTTGTGGGAGACATCTGTTACCCCATACTGTCCTTTGCTGAGGATGGAAAGATGTGGCAGGCAGAGACTAAAACAAAATTTTTATATTTAATTTGTAATTTCATGCCTTTTTTTTTTTTTTAAATCACACTTTACAGTTGTTAGCTGACAGTAACAACCGAGTGCGGGACACCTCCTATCCTTGTCACCTCGTTGCAGCACTCCTTGATAACCTCCTTACCAGTTAGCATAATGTGGTGCCAGAGCTCGCGGCCCTGCGCTGCTATCCGAGGAGCAGGGAGAGCACCCAGGGAGCAGGATGCCTCCCACCCTGCATGAGCACAGTCAGAAACACAGCCCTTCTGAAAACGCAGGATGAATTTCATCTGGGAAGCAACTGCAAACAAGGGGCTTCCTCCTGGACACCCTCATTAAATGTGTTTTTTTCCCTGCAGGTCTCAAGACAAGGTGCTGGTTTGTTGAGTTTAGCAACAAGTTACAACTGTGGGAAAAGCGGCTGGTTTGGTGCCTAAAGGGGTTCTTAATAAAAATCTTCACCCTTGAAACTCTTTGAGAGCTTGATCCACACAAATATTTTCAGATAACAGGGTAAGCCTATTATCTGAAGCCTAATAGGCTTACTTGCTTGCAGTCAGCATCATGACAACAACCTGTGTGACAAAGGGCAAGTTAAGCAGAACACAAAACTGTTTCTTCTCCTGGTTTTGTTGGCCAGGACTGTCAGTCACCCTTGTTGCTCGTTTCCCACATTTTGCTGAGTAAAGACCCAGATTTCTGCTTTAGCAGAAAGTAGGTAGGGACTTTCTCCTGCTTCTGCATGACCTGATTTTTAACATCATTTATTAAGGAATGAAGGCTTCAATGCTCATGCACATCTGGCCTTCAGGCCCCTGCTCATCACTGCTACCTGGGCAAAACTGCTGGCTGATTTTAATCAAACTTTGCAGAAAACATAAGGGCTCAAAAAATTATAGTTTGTAACTCTCATGCAAATACACAGCCATATGAAGACAGAGGCATATATCAGTATATATCAGACATACATGATTCTGTACTCAACACCAGACTGTGTAAAAAAAAAAAAAAAAAAAGTTTCATCCAGTTTAGGAGTACGTTCATTTTTTTTTAATAAATAGGTTCATGGAACATTTTTATTCAGGTTTGAGATTTGGAGGTTTTTCCTGATTTTTAATTCCTTCTAGCTTTTTCCCCCGTGAAGGTCAGGCTGCTGAGTTTAGAAAACACAGATTTCAGAACCAAAATTATTTGCAGAGGTTTAGGCATCCTAGTATTTATTTGATATTTTTTTCAATTCCCAAATGTTCAAGATTTTCTTGTTCTGCATTAAAGAGTTATTTGGGCATTTAGATTATTGCCATTGGTTAGTTTTAGGTAAATTCTGTTTGACAGGTTTAATGTTATCTTTAATCCTGACTTGTGCCGGGCTTTTGCAGCAATTCTAAATGCTATTCATTTGCACCCTATGTTACATTGCTGCTTTTCACATGGTCATTAACAGCCATCATTGAGCCATAGTATTTTAATTCTGCTCAGAGATCACAACTGGGATTGAGTCTTTCACCAGAAGTTTCCAAATATTAATGTTTGTTATTCCAAAAACCAGTGGTACCCAATCTTTGTTGGTCCCATAATCTCTTAAAAGAGTCCCTGTGCCACATGTTTATCATCTTGCCAATGAGGGTAGGAGCTCATTTATGGAACTATTACTTCAGGTCTCAACCTAATCCTTATCCAATTTTTAGGAGTCTGGAGAAGAGAGGGTTGTAGGAGTGAGTTGCAGGCCAGATAAATTGCTCAGTTTTCTGGACTATGACAGGGCAAAGTATCATGGGACTATGTGGATATAAGGCTAGCTGGAAATTTTCAATCAAAACATACTAGACTGTATACTGATTTTTTGATAGAAAATGAATCATCTCACAATATTATAAAAAAATAAGATTTACTCAAAGAATGGAATAAATTAGAAACTAATTTATAGACTTCAGTCAATCTATACTTACATTGTCATATTAAAATCAGAAATAACACTTTTTTACACTGAGAAAACAGGTGTAACAGGACACTGCAAATATTCTTTTTATGTCTTAGTTTTCAGAAGTTTCAATTTACTTTATTTGATATTTCAAATCATTATGGAAAACTCTACTTAATATTGAACAAAACTGCCTTTTTCTAAATTGAAGCGTCTTCAATGAAATATTATACCATATGCTAGGCACGTGAAAAAATATATAGATAATAACATAATAAAGGATAATATAAAATGGGTGCTTGAAACAGAACTTTAAAAAGATAATTTCTTTTTTCTTAGTCAAACATACTTCAATTTCTCTTGTGACAAATTAAAAAAACATTTCACTCGTAATTTAATGCAAAGCCAGAGCCAAAATCTGAGAAATTCCTTTAAAAAGAAATGGCAAATTTTGATCAAATCTCTAAAGATATGCAACCAACAACAATAACTAAATTTTATGCATGCTAAAGTTTTTGGTATTCTTCTTAGTACAGTGACAGATGTTTCCTGAAGGCATTGCTGCATTCTGTTTTGTAAATAATTTTCTTTCAAAAAGAAGCACCCAAAGCCTTTAGAAAGTTGTAGTCCTTCTTCTGGATAACAGAATATTTCCCTTGGCTGTTTTTAGCTCAAAGTTCAGAGAAACAGCACATTAAAAGCAACCCTTTCAGCTGAAACGGTGGCAGCACTAATGTATCTCACTACGAGTTCTCTCTTCCCAAGGGATGAAAGTCCTGAAATTACTATTATTGCCAGATTGACTGAAAGAGAAAAATGGTGTTCATGGATTCAAGACACTCTTGACACAGCTTGTCAGCATGGCGTGGACTGCAGGTTTTAAAAAGAGGACCCATCTCAGCCTCTAAACATCTTCGGCAGGAGAAAACCAACGCCTGATATGCCCGCAGGCACAGAAAGAACTGCCTGAGAGAATTTACTCGCCTCACATGTCAGGATCTATCAAATGTTTGAGGAACTTGGTTCTGGCTGTTTCTCAGGGATTCGGGGTGACTGGGGAGCGCGCTGAGCTCAGCACCGAGGGGCAGAAAGAGGATTTTGTGACAGGACCAAACAAGAAGTGGTGAATGCCGGTGAGAAAAGCCATCGGGCTGGTCCTCCCCAGCCCACCACGGCCGTGCCCGGGTGCTTATCCTTGCAAACATGTGAATTTTTAATTAACATTAGTAATACGAAAAACAAGTTTGCTATTTATTGTTATCACCCAAAAAACCCCAACTCCAGGCAAGCTATGAAAGTAGGGAAGTGAATCTAAAATTATCAGGGGAAAAAAAAAAAGAAACAACGCACGCACACTGTTTTTTCCATGCAGTTTTTCCATGTGAAAAAGAGAAAAAAATACTGTAATGGATAAGCATGAAGGCTGCGGTTCTGCTGGAAAGAGAACAGAAAGGGCTTTTTACCACCTGCTAGGAGAACTAGGACCGAAAATACTCATCTGCAATGTTGCAGAAAGAATCAGGATGCAAGAAAGACATCAAAAGACCAGACAGCAAGAGATTGTGGAAATACGATGGACTGAAGCAGAGAGGGACACCAAGCTCAAATCCAGCATGAAAAAAAAAGGATGGATGTTACCTACAAAGGTCAGAGCCCTAGACATTAGCAGGGAGCAGAGTCTGGAGAATTGAACTGCTGGATTGTCTCTGCCCCAGACACAGACAGCTGAGACAAAGGGCACTGCAGACAGCAGCGCAGGGCCCCCAGCAAAAATCCTCCCGTGCAATTCTGGCAGAGCAAGTCTGTCTCCTTTACATTATTCAAGTACTTTGTGTACTTACTTTTCACCTGAAATTGCCCTCTTCTCTCCCATTTAACCTAAAATTCAGATAATCTTTGCTCTCTGACAGACCACATGAAATTATCGGAAGCAGCGGAAATTAAAGGGCAGAGGGTATTGCAATAGTGACAACAGGCTATGGCAGCCTGGAAACTAGTGTAAACTTACCTCTTAAAATCCCTGACACGTACAATATGTGCTACTACTGATCACAGCTCTTCTACAACTAGCCAATGTTTATAATAGCTACAGCTTTTTCCCTTATAAAAAGTCTTCATTTCTATATCTAACATGCTGCTCCCCCGGCCCCCAATTTCAATTCCCAGGAAAGGTACATGATTACGGACATAAATATAAATCACAAAATGTTCTAAAGTGGTTTTGAAGGACTACAATTGGGATAAAGGAATAGGTAACCCTGTATTGGGTAACAATCAAGACTATTGTGCTAAAATATAACAGATAGGACCAACCATGAGAGGAGTAACATTTATGTAAATATTTAATTGCTAACAAGTAAACTAAGACTACCATTTTCCCTTGCAGCAGTGCAGAAGAAACCCCTGCAAAAAACACCGCTCCCTTTTCTCGACTATATTGCTTCAGTCACTGCAAAGGCAACGGAGCAGCATTATCATGGAAGCAATTCTTCAATCATCTTGCTAGGTTTTGTGCCTTTTTCCAAAGGAGGAAAAAAACCGGAAAGAACAGTCAGAGAACCTCTGACCTTCCTCCACTTTTTGCTAACTTACTGGCTTAATAAAGACACTTGCTCTCTTGTCGTTCGTTAAAAGCTCTGATTTTCAATTGGCATTGCATCTCACAGAACTTCGCGTGAACATCCTGCCGCACTCAAGTAACCCCATTCGAATTTTCTGACTGTGAGATACTTACAGATGATTGTTACAAACGTGATAGTGAAATGAGTTAAAGATTCACTTTTAAAAACTGTATTAAAACCGGATATACACGCTGTTGGGAAGCAAAGTGGCCGTAGGGTACTCTACGCTCAGCAGCGAAGCGCTGCGTCTGGCTTTCCCCTCCCCTGGTATCGCTGCTCTGTCCCTGCTGAGCGACCTGATCCAGGTACCGGATTAAGTACACACTAACTTTTGGCCTCGCGTTCATTCTTCAGAAACCTAGGCATTGAGCCAAAAACGTCCCTGGAATTCCTGCTGGTGAAGAGTAAGAACAAGTCGCAGTAGTCTGCAAATAGACTTGTCCATGGCTTGACCAACTGCAGCTATGGGCAGAAAAGAGACCGACAACCGCTACAGGTGTTTGCAGAAAACATCACGGGATTCTTGCTCGTTATGACAAGCAGGCAGACTCCAATGGCCCATTGGTTTTTTATTCATTTATTCAAGCTTTCTTCTTTGGATTTCTCCCTGCTCTTATTAATCTCTGGCCACGAGTCAGTCATGGTCTGCCTGCAACGCGGCAATGTCCAGGTCTCCCGAGACCGACGAGCTGCTCAGCCTCCACTCTTTTGCTGTAACACTGCTATTAAAAGCATTCGGCATAGTCGAACATGACAGGCTGTTGGTTCAGGCCTCTGGTCATACTCAAATCTGTCAAATACAATGGCTTACACTTGGGAATGCTGGAGTATGTAACTCTGGAAAATAAACAAGCCATTAAGGGCTCTCCCCTAGATTGTGCAGTGTGTGAGTCCATCTCATTATATCTTTCTTCCTTTCCACTATCAAAATAGTCTGCCAGTAGAAGTCAGGATATTTGTTTGTTACCAAAAAAAAAAAAAGTGACATCTACTGATATTTGATTCTCTGTTTATTATTCCTTTATCTTATCAAGTACTTCAGTTTAGGCTTTTATAACGAATTTTTGGCTGACTTTTTGGTTGTTTGTTTTTTATGATACACAAACTTCTGCCAGAGTTTGTCTGAAGGAAATCTTCACTATTTTATTTATAGTTCTATTACTGAAAGTCAATTCTTTTAAAATCCCTTACTTTGAACACTTGCAAAAGCAGAAATCTCTTGGGGAAGAAATGAAAAAAACTGAGATATATACCAACTTGTCAAAATAAATTTGAAATTGAAAAGCAACAAGAACTGACAAAAATAAATATATTTCATAAAGCAGTGCATGATTAAATGCCTGAGCCTAGCTAGTCTTTTAAAAGGAATTAGGAATTCATAAGGATAATGTAAATATAATTCTTTATATTGGAATAAACGTAAAAACTCCCTTTATGTTCTGAGGTATAAATCACCCCTAAACATCCTAACCCTAGGATTAGCATTTTCCTAGGACTTTCCCTTAGAGAAAAGAGATTTCTTTTATTATTAAACCATAACTTAGAGGGGTTTTGGCACTTGTTTCTAAATGATTCAAAGTAACAAATTTGATGATATTATGTAGCATCATTTTTCTTTATGACATGTAGGATTTGGGTAAAGATAAAAATTCTCAAGCATAGATGTCTAAAAATGTGACACCTAAGCATTTAAGGACATCATCAAATGGCCTGATTTTCCCAGTTATTGCACACCCTTCGGTCTGTTGAGAGACAGTCTTCCTAAAATTGTAGCGAATAATACAGCGGAGCAGGGAAAGCAGGAAGGCCTCCTATTGCCTTTGCTTCTATCTAGCACTCCCAGATATGAGACAGTTTAATTTACCCCTTTACATTAGCTGAATGCATTTTTTAGCCTCTTTTTATTTTTAAGGTTTGAAGGAGGAGGAGTTGGTTTACCCTTGAGTACTGAGTCTCCATCTTTTATACATTGCTGCTTTTTATTTCTCTGAAATCAATGAACTTTACAAATACTGAAAAAGATTTAATGGGAAACTGCTAAAATGCTCTGTTTAATGCTGCTTGAAAAGATTCTTCCATTTCAAAGTTAATAATTTCTAAGTCAGGTTCTGAACGCACGGTACGTCAAACTTGACAGCTTTTCCCCAAGAAAGGTTGTGCTTGATGATTATTTTAGGGGAGCAAGATCTGATGAATATTCATGTTCCGAACCTAAATTCACTGCCTCCCAGCTCTTCAAAATAATCATTTGGTTTCCTCTGCCTTTTGTAACGTGTACTAAGCGTTCCTTGCAGAGACTCTGGGTGACAAACACGTAGAAACACTAAATTGCCTTTTCAAGACTAGATCTTCTCTCCTGAACTAAGCTCTACAGATCTGTAGCAATATATACGTGGATCCACCTAAATGGTGTCTGGCTTAACTAGGCTAGTTCCTAAATTGATTATATAGTTCAATTGATTCAGGAGCTGTGTACAAACCTTGAGGACTCCTGTTACTGTTTGTATAGTATATATGCGTATTATCTATCTGCAATGTCATTAAAATCAGTGGAAGTCTGCGATACATGTCTTAACAGGCCACTCGCCACACTGAAGTTTAGTTTTTGGGACTGGGAAGGAACATCTATAGTGATCTGCAATTGCTCTCCTAACAGTTAAGAAAATTTCTACTTCACGTTGCAACATACTGCAGTATAACAGGAGTGTAAAGAGCTAGTAAAAAAACTCAAATTCTGGACCCTCTGAATGACTGAAGAGACAACACAGAATGAAGCTGGTATAAGAAAAAACATAACCCAGATGGAGGAATCCAGTGCAGTATTAAACAAAGTTAGTCATCTTAAATGAGACCAAACGGTCAGCTCATCAAGTTCAGACAACACCCTTCGTGCCGCTGCGGACAAGGCTTGGTAACCCAGGTACCAGTAAATGGAAATCAAAAGCTGTCAATCACTTCTTATTTCTTATAATTCAGGTGTCATTTTGCAAACTGCCACTTTCTCATGCGCTCCCAGTTACATACAATATTCTCACTGTGTACGTAGGCTTCAATGAACAGCCTAGTAAGTTTGCAACATGCAGCACTGTGAAAGATAAGTCTTTGAAATGGCGTGACATTTCAGGGTGAACTGCTGAGCCATCTTTTTTCTAGCGTATTCTTTTTTCTATGTATTTCATAGCCAATATTACCTTGTGCAACTGAGTGAAATTGTCTCCTAAGGCCACTATATGCTAGACTATTCTATGAATCTTTAGAGAACCTACACCCCAATGACTAATCATTCAAAGTCCTAAGTAATGAGATCTTCAGTTACTCCCATTTAAATGGGATGCAAAAGTTATTCAGCTTGAACGTGAATTCTCAGCGAGATATAGGTAAGCTCAGAATACCGTGTGCAACTTCAAAAATAAAATAAAAACCTAAAGGAGCTTTCCCTAGCTTAAAACCCTCTGTCAGTAGATAAAGGTCTTTCAGTTTCCCTTGCTCACCCAGCAGCGCTGTGCTCGCTCAAGATTTTCTATTTGGAAACGTCACAAACAAATAATGTGGGGAAGAGGAAGAAGGAAGGAGAGCAGCTGACAGTCCCATCGACGTGCCGGCCGCCTGGCAGCAGTGATTAGAATGCAGGAGCAGTGTTGGTAGGCAAAGATAAGCAGGAGACAATAAGCAAATCCTACTTACACCTGCCAACGACTAGTTTACCCAAGTCCAAACCTCTCTTTGTAGGCTAGACGTGACTTCACCTCCCTCAGCGACAGCCCTCCCTGATGTACCGCAGCGGTGACCTTTTCCTACGGGGCTCAGCAGCACCGATCCCCCCTGTCAGCCATCCCGGGAACCACTTCTATCTTTAACCTTCGTACGAAAACCTTCGGTTTCCTAGTAAGCAGAATTAGTAGCTGCTGCCGGAATCAAAGCATTAAGGCCAAATGAGTTCATTGACATTGTTGTCACTACAATGAACAACCTAATCTCAACTGCTGTAAAAAATTATTGATTAAAAGGAAAGATTTTAAAGAAGTGGCTGCAGTTATTTTCAAGAAAGTGCCTGCAGAAAAATGGAACCTGAAAACAGTGTTCTAAAAAATTACCTTATTTTGTTTTAAGTTGAATTATTTTACCTAACTTTGCTCTCACTGTTTTCTAATCAGTTTACTGTGAATTGCTCTAATTTAATTCAATATTCAGATATTTGATTGATGAAAACATCCTTAAACATTTTTCTGCTACTACAGTGAATGTTTTGTCATTATCCTATGAATATTTCCATTGACTTAATGATATTTTAACAGTGCAATGAATATTAAAAACATCATCAGTGACAACAATCGCTGTGAAATACCACAATTCTCCTGTTTCCTCTCATTTTATGTGCCAAAAAGAATTTTGAAATTGCTAAATCTCACTTCAGCTTACCATTTTGTCTAGCAAAATGTTTATTACAACATGCTCTGGGGGTTAGCGCTCAATAGGTAGACCACCTACAGCGTGCATATGGTTGTATAAAACCATAAAGTGAGTCAGGAGATTCCTCTCCTTGATTAGATAAGGAGCTCTTTCTGAGCTTTCACACAGCAGGTCTGGAGGCCTCTCAGATATTTTATGGCAGAAATTAACTATCAGTGAGAGGGGGTATTGAAAGCTTTATTCAATAGCTTTTTCCAGAAATCTATAGCAAATGCAAGGGCACAGCACTACTGAAAAGCAGCAGTATGCCTGGCATGTTCTGTTTCAGCACATCTTGGCTGTTTGTCAAATATCAGATGTTCCTCTCCACATGTGAGGGTTATGTAAATAATACACACTCGAATATATTGAATAAAGTGTCAGGATTGCTAAGCAATGACTTCTTGATTCTCTGTGCGTTGTATTCCCTCAGTGTGGTTCTGCATTTAACTTCTCAAATTGACTGATACTGCCTTCCCGTCTTCAAGAATTTGCTGAGCATCATTTTAAAGTGTTTCCCTGCTTTTCCTTTTAAAACGTTATGATGGTTTTTGTCCAGATACATCAGATGATACAGCTATCAGGGAACACTTGTCTCTGTTGTTGTTTCTAAGGGCTAATTGTACCTTGATAATTAACTGCTGCTTTACAGAAAATCAGTGGAATGCTTTATCAAAATGGACACAAACAAAAGCATCTTTTCTAATTCAATTTTAGTAAGATTATGAAATCTATCACTTTTCTTATTCTATTGTCATCTTTTTATTATTGTTTTTATTGAACTCAGACTATATTCTCATTTTCTTTGGCTTCCTGCTCTGATATTATTTTGCTTTGCTTTTTGCCTTGCATGCTCTAACTGCTTTCCCGATAGCTATCTCACATATATTTCTTCAAATTTCCTGCCTTTTACCACTTACTGCTGTTTTTTTATTTTAGTATTTTATGTTACTGCATTTGAGAAAATCTATATATAAGCCAACCCAGTGAGAAGAGGCAATTTAACAAGATGCTGTGGGCAGACCATAAAATTGTTACTAAGGGAAATAGAATATTCAAGGTGAGAACAGACAGCCAAATATCATTATTTAGCAACAGTGCAGAATTAGACTAGATTGAACAACAAAGGGGCTTTCCAATCCAAATCTCTACTTTCACAGCCCCATCTTCTATGTACAAAATACCCTCAATTAACTTTTTCATGAACAGTTTCATTCCATCTATTTTAAGCAGGCTATTTGAAGGAGGAGTCCTGCTGAAAATAAAATAGCAGTACTCTGAAAGAAGAGCATGACTGAATCATTAAGGACTAACATCAAGTGATGGCTTTGACTGAATTCAAACAATGGCCGTAAAGTTAATTTTGTAGAGTTGTTTTGGGTGTTTATTACTAATAGTTACCATAAGATGCATTATGGTACCTTCTAGTAACAATGCTCAAATATTTTGGTTAAATATGCTGCCTGCACACTGGAGCAACATGCCAATAAGAGTCTTCGCCCCAGAAAGTTTATGATTTCCACAGCATTTAAGACACGGCAGGATGAGAAAACTGCCAGCGTGAGCATAGAAGCGTCAGTGTTGACCAGTTGCAGAACTGAGCAAATAAGCAGATGAAAAAGCCAGACAGGAGTTGTTTGCCTAATCAATAACATGAGAAGTAGAGGTGTAAAGGGCAGATTTATCACAGTTAATAGGAAGAATACATTTTCCCAGTGCAGAAATAAAGCACAGGTAATGTATGGGTGCTTCTGAGGCAAAAATGGGTGCAAGGCTTTTGAAAACTTAATTCTGAGGGATTAAAAGGGTGGATAGTCAGTCTGCAAACCAGCAGACTCAGTACTTTGACGTTTAAGACAAAAATAACCCATTTCCCTTTATTTCCCTAATTGCAAAATAAGGAAAATACTCAGAACTGGCAGGTTGGGAACATCAATGAATGTTTGTAAATGAAGACAATGATATAAAATATTAAATACTGGATACTTCCTAAGAATGGTGATGACAGTATAATAACCAAATATTTCCTTCGTTTGTCATTGTAATGAAAGGAAAATGTCAGCATATGCTGATTGTCCATTTCTACTTCTAATATATACAGTAAGATATAATGTCAATTAGGTCTAATATGCAGCACCATGCTGTCAAGCAAAAATTGCTAAATAATTAGCAGCTCTGAAAGACACTGTCAGGGTAAATTTTTAATTATCTAGTTCATCAGACTGTAAGAACCAAAACAGCTTCTTGAGCCTAATGTATCTTTGCAAAATGCTTTAATGAATAATTTTACTCTATCTATAATCACTAGGAGAATGTTTCCACTGCCTTTTTGTCCCCTTGGCTCATAGTGTCATTATTTATCTGTTAGATTCCCAAGATGACTCTTATGCTTTATCCTTCATGAGCTAAAAACTTAACATGCTGTGTCATTGCTAACCATTTAAGGTCACATCCTCTTAGCTTTTAACTCCCATTAGTTTGCTAGGTGATACTCAACGCCAAGCAGCTTCAGGCACGGAGCCTACACGGAGGGCGACAGCACAAAGAGGCAACGCAGCTTGTGGACGCCACGGCTTGCTCCACTGACGTGCTTATATACTCGACACATATGGAGAAACACTGACACGTAGGTGTGGACATGAGTACACGCTCACACCACGTGGATAAACACCTGCAGGCAGGATACATGCAGGCATAGATCAGTGAGTTTCCCTGGGAGTTGGTTTGGAAAGATATATTTTGCCTACCCTGACACCTCCCAACAGACCCACTGTTATATACTGATATATATATCATGTACCAATTGGTGACTTACCGTGATAGGCTTTCTGCAGAACAGAAAAGTAACATTTTGAGTTCATTCAAATCTTGTGTGGCTTAGGGGTGGGACATGGTAAAGAAAAAAGCCAAGGTTTTGCCTACTGCAAGCTTGCCTACTAAAAAAGCATACCCATTCCTTTGGTCGGCCTTCGGAAAAAAAACCCAGTCCGTGTAGATTTACTGTACTATGGAAATTTAAAAAGAGTAAGTGACATAGTATTAACCCAGGAACTTCAGACCTTTGCCGTGCTTGCCTGTTCAATTAGAGGTTAATGTTTGGTTTGGGGTTTTGGTGGTTTTTTTTAAGGTAAAGCAATTAAATCCATGTAGATTGAAATAGAGCATACTTACTTAATAATGTTTTAATGATTCTATCAATTCTGTATTGTGTTTCCTGTAAGCATGGGCTGAAACACAGCTGTAGGTTTACTTCAGCTAAACCAGGAAAGATTAGTTTTTTGTAGAGGCAAAGAGAACCCACGTCATAGTAATTTTCCTGCCTTGTCCTCTGATTCTCCTATTAGAAGGTCCCCTAATTACTAAAGGCCCAAAGCACCTGCACATAATACAAAGAGTCTGGCTGAAACCCAAAGAGTGTCCATCCTCTTCCAAAAATACTACAAAACATATGCTATTTTGTCTGAGAAAGCAAAGCAGACCGCATTTAAATTATACAAGGGGCAAAATGCATCCAAAACAGCTGATTGCTGCAAGGAATGTCGACAGCTTAGTTGGAACCTATTAATGTTTGATATTAAAAATGAAATTTCTTAGGCTTTGAACTTGAATGTCAAAGTCTATGACACAAGAAACTTTTGCTGAGAAGGTAACGAGACCTCTGGCTAGCTGGGTTTATAGCAGTAAATATACCAGGATCTCAGTCAAGGAGATAAGGAGAGCTGCTTTAATAAATCACTGCCAAACAGCAGCCAATCACCCTGGATCTCTCCCCGGTATCCTGAAGCTCTCTCCTCTCCCATAAATGTCACCTTGAGTTAAAGCCAGAAAAGACCAAAAAAGCAGGGCTACCGCTTGGCTGAAACTGCACACACAAAAAACCCCAAGTCTAAAACAAAACAAATGAAAAAAAAATTTTTAAAAAAATCCTTTATCAGCTAGAAAGCTTCAGAAGACGTAGCAGCAATATGGCACCTCGTTTAGCCCATAAATTACTCCAGTTAGACTCCCAAGATTCAGAGGCAGGTCACTAACAAAGATGGAGAGGGCCCCAAATGGCTTCACTATAGAGGGGAAGAAAAACCAAACAAAAACCCCCTCATTACAAAGAAATTCTTTCCCCACTTTCTACATTAATAGATGATGGCAACACTTGAGTTGGAGAGCAGACTAGCAAGTGAGAGATGAAGGAAAAATATAGCTGCAGACAGCAAAAACATTAGAAGCCTGTTGCAATTAATTAAGTCCCTGCCAACTTGGGAAACTTTGTCCCCCTCTCACGCTCCAGCCTTCGAGGCTATCGTGTTTGTTACCACCCACTTTGCAAAGCTGAAGTAATTTCTTCGAATGTTCCACATCAGCAGCATTTATCAGGATGTCAAAGGCTTCTTTCCAAATTGAATACTGACAAGAGTCTTTTGCTGTTTTTTCTTGTTCCTGACTACTGTTCCTCTCTCCCAAAGTTCGGTACACAAATGTACCAGAAGGAACCCAAATTTGCCGAAATCAGTAGAAGGGGTTGAAGGATAAACTGGAAAAAGGCAGAGCTATCGAAATTGGTACACTGGACAAACATATGAGACCATGAAAGCAAACCTGAAAAGGAATGGCAATCATCTTCTTAAATATAACTGGACAGCAAAAATAGGTTCTCGTATTTACGGAACTGACAGAAAGGGAAGGATAAAATAGTGAAATTTCAAAATGGAACCATCACTGAGCTATAATCTCACTATAAAAATGCAGTGGTGATAAATTTAAAAGAGGGGATCGCTATGGGAAAGTCTTACAGCTAATTACCGAGTAACTAATGGAATCAAATATCTATCAACAAGGAGAATCAGAGTTTATTTTGAATTATAGTCTACCCTAGAAAGGTGGGACTACAGGAAGGAGCTTGGCATTCTCTTCCTTGGTAAAACAAACAAAAACCGAAAACCAACAGATGTTGAATATAAGAATGAAAGTAGCTGGAAAATGTGAAAAAACCCAAACCCAAACAATACGACTACTAGAGTACAGGAAAGCTGGTCAAACCTAAAAGACACCCCAGGAGGTATAATGGAATTCAATACTGCTTCAAAAGAAAAATGCAAGGAGAAAGAAATGACCAATGTGATTTCTAAGTTCGAAGGTTAAAAAAGTCCTTTCTTGTAAAAAGAAAACGAGGAGGAAACCAATTAATAATATGGCTTCAGCCAAGTCTTGCAGGCAAGAGATAACGCCTGAGAAGAAGCACCGTGAAGTAATGCTATCCAAATGGGAATACAGAAGGCTTTTATAAAAATATCAGAGGAAAAAACTAGCACTAGGGTGAGAAACCCATGAAGGAAGGGGGTCTGACTTTAAATTAGCAGTGACTCGGAAATAACTGAGGTGGTGGCTTTTATAAAAAAATCCATCTTCAATGAGAAAAAAATTACAACTCTGGCAAAGTTTGGCTTTCAAAAACCCTTGCTTCCCAGTGATAATTTTTTAAAAAGATTTCTAAGATTTCTCTTAAAATTTACAGAAAAATAGCAGATGGAACAGCTTCACAGAGAAACATCAGCACAATACTAGCTTTCAGGAAATGCATGAATGATTCTATATGTTCTCATCCAACCAATTATTTTTGCCTCTGCCAAAAAGAAGTCATTTAACAATACAAAAATGAAAATACACTGGGAAACCAAAAAAAGGCTTGAGCTTTTTTTAACTAGTGGAAAATTAAAGGAACCTGAGCATGAAAGTGAAGTGGTGTACAAAGTTAAAGGCTACAACTTGCTACACACCATACAATTATTTATTTTTTATTAAAAACAGTTGCTGCCATACATTTTTGTAGAGCCTCTGATATTAGCTTCATGAGATTTTACTTTGTTTGAATATGAAGCTGGCTGGTTCTTAGGGCTTGCGTGAAGTCCTGATGGGGCTGACACACAGACTTTTTTACAAGCTGGCAGCTAAATATGTACCAGAGAACTTTGCAACGGCAGCACAAAGGAAAACTGTCGGTACTTTTTTGCCACTATAGCATATTACTCTAAAGTACTATGCTGATAAATGTGTTTCCATTCCTGACACAATACAGCACTGATTTATCTAGATTTAATACAGTTTTCCTCCTTTATCTCACTTATCTGGCTAAAGTTTCACACGCTCAACTACTGCAGGTTAAATTCTCTGGTCCATCCCAATTGCACGCAGAACGCACCGATGCCTCCAGGCCACGCCTGGATTTCCACAATCTGGGGACGAATGGAAATTAACAAAACGCTTCTTATAATTGAGAGCAGCTCAGAGTGTTCTGGAGTGACCATTTAGCTACACGGAGCAGCTTGCAAGAGCTGGAGCATGAAGCTCCGAGGTCGCTGGGAGCCGCCAGCAGCCTGGCAGGGACACCGAGGGCTCTCCCTGCACCTGGGCAGCATCCTCCGCAACCTTTTTCTGTCAACAGCCTATAAAATCATTTCAGAGTATCCTAGTTGAGTTGGATGAGGATGTTGCACGGTCTTATTTTGCTGGCATACTAACCACGCAGGCGTGCACGCTGTACTCGTCATGGTACCTACACCCTTGAGAACTGTGGTCTCCTCACTATCCTTTTGATATCTTTTATGCATGGTTTCAGCAGTCTCTGTAGAATAACTTCAGGCGTTAGGAGACATACGATAATTCCCCTTTGGTACATAATTAGTGCCCCGGTTTGCATTTTCTTCAGGATGAAGTCCCTTCTCTGCTGTGTCTCTGGAAGTTTCCCGCTGTGGGTTCAGCCCGGCCAACGGGTCACTTTCTGACCGCCCTTTAACGTACACTCCTTCTGAAGAACTGCTTAGGAAAGTACTAAATCATTTTGAGTACTCTCTGGCCGACCATAAAGAAAATTTAAAGTGTGCTAACACAAGCCTTTTCAGGAAGTTTTTAATGGCAAATACAGTACTGCATGTACAGTATGCACCAGGGACCCACAAGAAATCAGGCATCATGGGGGGCCTGGTGGAGGAGCTGTTCCATCTTTTTCATTGGGGCCAAGTATTAAAATGCATATCATAAATGTTAGGCTGATTAAATATATTACAGGCCCACAATCTTCTCATAAGACTGTTCCAGCAAAAATACATACACATCTTCTACAATCATAGTGGTTCAACGTACTGGTGTTTATTCTCCTATCAGGAATAGAAAAAGACAGGGAAGAAGAGTAAGATTCATGTCGAACTGAGTTTCCTTAAGGAGCAAAGGCTTTCTGTGACATGTACATTAATCCACAAATTTCTCCTGAGGGATTTCTCTGGGGTCAAATGAAATGAGAAAGTAATTTGCTACATCTACAACTTAAGCATCCAGAGCTTGAATCTAATCACGTACCATTCAGGAAGACCTGACAACATGTTCGGCATAATCTGTACATTATGGCACACTTTTGCAAACAATATTTTGAAAAAACACTCAGAGATAAAATAGAAGACAATTAACTGTGGAAGATTCAGTTGTTTTAAGATCACTCTGGTGTATTTCTGTTTGCCTAAAAGATCAAGAGTAAACATGTAAAAATCTAACACTGTCCTCTGAAAATCTAGTTTTATTTACAGTTTTGTGACCTCCAAAGTGCAAGCCATCCTGAAATTATCAGGTTGCTTACAGTCCTCATTTTTTTTCATTAAAAATTGCTTATTTATTTTTCCTGAATTTTCCTATTTTTCCTTTTTAGACCATATTTTTTTTCCTCATAATTTGGCTTAGGTTTTCAAATACAAATCCTATAAAACCAGATGTGAGGCACTTAAGTTGGGGTCACTCTTCCTAGGATTTATGTTGGGCTTTTTTCCAAACTTCTCCTTGCAAAATGCAACCGAGGTGCCGGGAACAAAACAAACTGCTACTCAAACAAGACAACGTGGTTTCCCAGAAACTGGTAGCATGAACAGCAGAATTGCCTAAGAAATTAATTTGGTATCTTGATTAGTCTCCTCCCAAATATATGAATTATTTCACATGAAAATGACAAGACTGTCCTTTGGTCCCTGCTTTATTATATGAATGATTCTTAGCATGGCACTGATAATTAATCCTCATTTTTAAGACACTGGTCTAAAACATCACAGCTGCTGGAAAGGGGAAAACAGATGACTTCATATCCTGTGTGTATTTTCCTTACGCATTGGACTGATGGGAGACAGCTTTGGTTGTCCATGTAGTATAGGGCAGCCACTAGATTGTTTTATACCATACCTAGTAAATTTTACAGGGGCTCTTTTAGAGGTTTTAAGTGAATATTTGGATATATGTCATTATGATTTTTCCTCTAGGGGTACCCACTATATGGGTGGTGGCGAGGGGAACAGGGCAGGAGGTTGGAAAGCGGAAGACACCCTTCAAAGCCAGCTTTTTAAGGAGTATTCACTTTCCAGAAGGATCATCCACAAAAAAACCACTGAGGTCCCTTTAGTTAGAGTATATTTATAAGAAGCTGCAGCTGGTGATCAATTCTTAATGCTACTTAGGTTATATTATCAAGATAGAAACTTCTTCCAAAACCTGTGATCTACTGAAAAATAAAGAATAAACTATTTTTTATCTTTTTCTTTAACTTGAAAAAGTTGAAGTGTTGGTAGCAATTTGGCATCCTAATAATTACCTATGGCAACGCCACAACTGTGAACCCAGAAATGCACTGCTATCTTCTTGAAAGAGAACCTCAAAGACCTTATTCCTTTGGCAATTCAATACTTCGTGAAACGAACTCGGTATTTGGGTTTCACTGCTACTTTTACAGAGAAAGGACAACAGCTAATGTTTTCAAAGCAGGGCGTGGTGGAGAAAAGGCTTGAAGCTTTAAGACAACGAATATCCCATCGTTCAGTTCCCCCTTGTATCAGAGCCATGGCTAATGAAAAAATGGAGCTCCTGCAAGGGAATAGTTACGGTTCCCTGAGTAAGCGCTAGTCAAACCCAGTACAGACAGAGGACCAACACTGCATGTAGCAATTGCTGACCAGCTACCTTGAGTATTTATTGCCTTTGTGCTCACTTGTACCAAAAAGCTGCGGCAGGTCCAAGAATCTGACAAAATATCACCAACGCAGCCATCCAAAATGAATAAACTATCTATCATAAATTTTCTGTGAGGTAGGCTGTTCTTACTGCCCACACTGGAAATCTGCAGAAATTGAGTTGGAGTTCTTGGGGCTCACTTATCACTACTCAGCAATTCAGTGGCACGCTGGAATGACACTCATACACACAAGCCCAGTCTTAAAATTTCCTACATTGCCAATTCGATAGGATCATTCCAAAACAAAATATGACGGGTAATTTTATGGAAAATAGCTGTTTAGGGAAAGCTATTGAAAATCTAGTTAGGATATTAGCTTTCACATTTTATCTGGAAGGCTCTAAATTATCGTTGTCAACATACTTTATTTTTAATACACAAAAAATTATTTTTCCTACACGCTTTTCCATTGAGTTTATCCACTTTATATTCATCCATTTCTCAAGAGTATTGCTGGTGTCATTAATTTAAATGATTAAGGAGAGAGAAAGAAAGATGTACAAAACGGGATCATAAATTTCCTTCTATCCTGAACAAAGGGAAAATACTTGTAAAATAGAGCCAATTCAGTTATTTTTTACGCATCAGAAGATTTGGGTCATACGTGGCACACTGAGGCAATTCTTTTCATAGAGGAGGAGGATTTTAACTCAAAGAGGAAAAAGAATAATTCTTTAACCTTAAAGAAACATGCTGATTTCTCTTTCAATAGCTTTGCTGTACAGAAATTGTTTTTCCTAAAATGGATCCTTTCTAAAATCCCTTGGAAGGTAACTCCTTCCACTAAAGGACTATCCCTGGATGACAGTATGTCATGTCATGCTGTGGCTGATGTAACTACATACAGGCTTGTCGCTTCACTGCAGTGCTCCACTAGAATTTATTTTATTGAAAATGAAAAAAAAACCCCACCAAAACCCAGCAGGGTTTTTGTTTTGGTTTGGTTTGTTTTTTGGTTTTTTGTGTTTTTTTTTATAAATTCTCTAAAACAGTCATGGTTCATCTTAACGTACCTCAAAAGCTAGCTGTCCAGCTCTGTTCCTGGTACAGTCAATGGAAAAGGAGAAGAGCCTCCAGATGGTGGTTCATGAGTCATGAAAATTATAGACCTTTATTGATCACTTGCCTCTCAAAAAGTATTACATGTCTTCCAGTCACTCCAGACACAGACCACTCATTAAATTTTGTCTACTTTGGTATTTGAATCTGGCAATAAATATCTTACAGAAAGATCTAGGCTTGATTTAACAAAGTGAAGATAAGTACAGCCTACCTTTATTCCTCATGTCTTGTTCCTACAGTTCACTAACTTGCTACTGTAATTGTGTGTAAATTTCTAGTTTGAATCAACAAATTTTCAGATTTTAGGTACTGGCTCTCAATATTAATCTATTCATTGAGGAACAGTCAGAAGATATGTAATACATAACTTAATGTTTTCTGTCTCTGTAGTTTCTTTTCCAGAAACTGATTCAAACCCTACCCATTTGAAATATCTTAATTTCACTTTTAAGTAAGTATACTGAGTGTCTGATCAAAAATTGTTGGATATTATAATAAAAAAGACTGTAACATATCAATAAGATTTATTTCTAGATAAAACACTTTGAGGAATGACAAATACCTGTTCTGTCAATTACTGTACTTCCCAGGGCAATGCAATTATTTCCAACACTAAACATGCTTTTAAACCGCAGTAAAGCAATTTTTGCTTTCACGAATTTACCTACACAGCAGTTAATAGGGTTAGCAGCCATTTTACACTCTATTCTGCAGTATGAGATGGATCTAGAGCATAATGCATCCAAAAGGAATACAGGAGAAAGTTTAGCACATTGGAAATTAAACCCGATACACACATGTAACATTAAAAGCTTACTTGTTCAGGTAAATTGTAATTAGGCAAAACTATTTTTAAATTCCATTCAAATACTGTATTTTAGATTATTCAACCCACTAAGCAGGTTTGAATTATAACTATACCATATCCTTTTGTAAAAAAACTTCTGTAAAACGCATTGAGGGTTCCTCTCTTTATGTTTACACATCTGATCCTGCTTAAATTGTTATGACAATCTTTTGTTTACAAAGGAAATCTTTGAAGACTTAATATTTTAACAATTAGATACAGATGCGATTAGTGCTGTAACTTCAAAAGAAAACAAACTGCAAGCACATTGCTGCACCAAACATTTCCCTGTGCGGAGCTGAGGTTGTCACAAGGGGCTCAGGAGGGGCAGGAAGCCTCCGCAACGGCGCTCGGAGAACAGATTGAAGAGGGAGGATCGTCTTTTCCTCTCTCCATCAAAAGAAGGCTCGGAGGTGACATAGTCAAGATTTATAAGTAGAATGTTGATACAAGCGAACGGTGGGATTTCTTTTCAAAGAGAAAGGTTAACACATGTTGCGTCCCACAGCGAGGGGTATTCTCTGCACTGGCTGGCAGTTTTTCTGCCACGCTGCATCCTTCCCAGCTTTCCCTTTGAACACTGTCTTTAGCCAGCCTACGGGGTTGAAAGTCCATTTCTTTTTCCGGAAAAGAAAAGGCTCCCATGTTTTTTAACCTGCACAGCTTTAGATACATCCTTCTTTTAATTTAGTCTGATCACAGGTAACCCAAGACTAGCTTTACAGCTGGATTCTGGCTATCTTTTTTAGCCACTAATGATGAAGTTACCTTACAATGCAATTGCCAATCCAAAATGCACTGAACATCACCGCTTTCCTGCAGCCCCAGGACGGAAAGCAGTACCGTTTTGCTCTAAGAGCAGCACATTGCAAGGGAAAAGGTCAAAACCTTGCAATTTTCCTCTTTTGCACTGTAAGCAGCCCTACAGCTCAAGCAGCAAACGTGCATTTGAACCCCTAAGCTGCTAGGCTTAATTTAAATTTATCCTTCCCTTCACCTACCTGTTTTGTCCACCTGCCAACTAGGAGGAAGAGTGGGTGTACAAAACAACAGCAAGCAGCTGTCAGAGCAGATCATTTCACCCCTTTCTCATTACCTCTTGTGGGTACGAAAAAGCACACCATGGTGTGGCTTTCCATTTTTTTCCTGGTTTTCCTCATTTTAGAGGTCTCCTGAAACTGCCAAATCCAAACGTTCTTTAAAGTGCACTTATACCTAATAAATCCAAGGCAAAGGATTTTTATAGTGTTACAAATGAATTACTTTCTGTGCAAGTGTTAATTGGAACATTCTTATAATTCATATGTTTTGTTTGCCAAGCATGTGTGTACATGCATACCACAAACGACCTGAATCTGGTAAGTAGCTATTATAAAAATAGTTCTTTAATAAATGACTTTTAAGTAAGAAACAAGAATATTTTACTCCACAAGGAAGTAGGTCTCTCTGAGGCAATTTAGAACAAAAGACAACTTAGTGATCACAAGCTGCTGCATCTCCAATACTAAATTATCAAACCCGTAATTTTTATATTCAGTTTCATGAAGCATCTGTCTAAAATATACCATGTTCGTTAATGTTAGAACTATAATCTCAATTGCACCTATTTCATTGCAAATTTCAATATGATTTTTTTTTTTGATAGCCATGCAGGAGAATAAAATTTCATTTTTTTTCCTCCAGCCATCAAAGAAATCAAGACATTTTAAAGAACTTCATATGTTTCTTGACTTCAGGACTCAAATATGTATCACACATTTAATTTTGTATTTGAGCCTGGGGTGTTTTGGGTAATGATTTAAATCTTGCTACCCGTGTTTTGTTCTAACACAAAGGAGACAGTACATTAGTCTTTGCTGATGGCAATGAAGTACAGTAGTGGACCAAAATGATGCCGCTGCTGAAACTGTAAACTGAGTCTTAGGTAGTTGATATTAAATACATTGGTACTCTCTTCAGGAGTAGATTACAATCAAACCAAACCATCTGCATTTTCCTGAAGGGAAGTATTAGCAATCTGTTAACACATGATAAAGTCCAGCCTCACTTCTAATAATTTTAAAGTATCTAAACGAAACTTTGAGATAAGCAGAAATAAAGAATGCAAATAGCCTGCTTGACATTAATACCTAGCTGCACACCATCCACTTTGAAAAAGTGGATCTGCTAGAATGTTGAATGTGTCAGCTGTAAACAGCCACCCTTCAGTTTAATGACCCTACAGCAAACTATATGCTCAGCTCATTCAGCACCGCATGAGAATGTAATTCGCTTCCATTCCTTGCAAAAGTTTAAAAACTTATTTCCATGAATTCCTTTTTCGTATAAACTGAAATTAGCTGATATTGTCCCTCTTTCTGCCACTTGACAGAAACTGAGAAAGAGAAAACTTCATTTGTCATTCATTTCACATAATCACTCGCAGCTCGGTCTTGTTTTAAAGTAAACATCTGCCATGCACTGTTCTTGCCTTTTCTGAATGTCATTTCCTTATGTAAGCTGGGTGCAAAGAAATGTGTCTGCAGACATGATGTTGCAGGATCATGACAGTTTAACATACTAATGACAGCATGCTAACAATGCAGTTCGTTTATGTCACTGATATTAATAAAGTATCTGAACCAAAAACCACACAGCTGTTAAATGTTTCCATGTTTTGGTTTGTGGTTCTATGGGCAATTTCTATAGATGCTTAAAGCAAGTAAGGGAGGGGGCAACCTCACAAAATGAGATCAAAGTCCAGTTGCTCTGCTTAATTTGTATCGTCCAAATCCTGACTTTTGAAAGCATGACCAGAAACAAGGTCATACTCAGTTCAAATACCATTCTTTTAAAATTAATAATGCTGTACAAAATTGTATTACTGAAAATGTTATTTCTCATTATGCTTTTCAAAATAAGGTATTCATCCTCAAAGGATCCTGAATACTTAACAACATAATGAGCCAAAAAACCAGGAGTGCTCCTTTTGACACAATTATTCTGCTCTTCATGCATGGATATACCCATATTTATGCTTTAGGTACTTAAATTTTGCATCTGTACTTTGCAGAAACAATAAAACCCGAGATACACATTGAAATAGGTACTTCTAACTAGTAACTTTCTCGATAGCCTAGCAGATGCCAAAATGAGGAAAGATTTACACCAGAGATTATGAAAATGCAGGATCATTTGAGAATAATAAAAGTAAATGGTGGGAAATGTTAACAGCAACAGCTGTGAAAAGAAATTATGGAAGATTGAAAGTATAGAAGAGAGCAACAATAGTAAAAACAGTTTAAAAATTAAATTGCTTCACAAGAGAGATTCTTTAATTATGGTTTCTGGAGATATTTGAGTAATAACTGCAAAAACAGAAAGGTATAGATATTTATAATTATTTCACTCTCCTAAGAACCTACTAATACTCTAAAATCACAGCCAGGAAAATTATAGCAGATCACACAACTGTATGAACCATGCTGACTTTAAAGTCTATAATGACTTTTTAAGGTTGTGCACAGAATAGCAATCACAGGCATGCTTAGTGGTGAAGGCAGGTGCAAAGGTATAGGAAGACTCCCTACACAGCGCAGGAGGTTTGCAGCAAAACTGTTTTGCCCAAGAAAGTCTTAGCCAGCAAGAAATAGGTATATCTATTTTGTGTTTTATTGTTTATTATTTCATATCTATCGGATGAGTATTTGTTTTATTGCCATAGACACTGGTACCCAGAGTTGGACGCAGCTGAAATGTTGGGAGACAGAGGAAGGTGTGGAGGGCTGAATGTTTGCACACAGCGAATAGTTCAATACCGTGGTATATAAGTTTCCTTTAACTGTCCATAGTGAACCCTGCTCTGCTACCAGAAGCACCAAACTGAACAGGTAATAGTTGCAACATGGCAGAACAGTGATCACATCAACACCAAACTGCAGAGGTACCTGGCAGAAAGCACAGTATTAGTACAGTGCTGAAATACACGTTACGCAGAAGCATCTGGATAGAAAGGCAAAACATAAAGTATGCCTGTCCACTGAACAACACCCCAAAGGGTTAAATTCCAAACGACATCAGCAATTTCAGTGTGCTGCCAAAACTTTACAGTATGAGAACAGGCACTGTATTCTATTAGGATTTTAAGTTACCGTTCATGATGTCTCTCAGCATTTTCTGATACTACCAACCCTATGAAACAGGGCTCCCAGTTCAATACCCCTTTGAACTCTGGAAAAGTTCCTTTTCCAAAAGTACAATATTCCAGCTCAAGGCTCATCTACTCAGACAAACACCAGAAGAAGACTTATAGTCATTCATGCAGGAAGTTAGTTAATAAACTACAGACAAAATCTGGAATTATTTTATTATAATTATAATTAATAATGTATTATGGTGATTATGGTTTGGCTGAGAACAAACAGGCCAGCCTGAGCTAGTCTGAGATAACTGCCAAATCTTCAGCACATGTGACAGATGGTGGGAGCTTTTTAAAGACTCCCTGTGCACAAGAACTCCGTGTAACAGGCGCTCAGATTCAGTGCAACAGCAAAGTAGCTGAAGAGGGTCATGATAAAAGCACACTAAGCAGCATAAGCTACCTTTAAAGCTTTGGGTTTCATCCGAAAAAAGGTGAAAAAACGAGAATAGTGCATCCAAGGGATGTGAGGGGAAAGTGGTTGCACAACTTATGTTGGCTGTTGACTGATGCAAGTGAAGGAAACTGTGGCTTTTGATACAGTGCAGGAAATTCAGCAGGTATAGGGGTGGAAGGACAATGGTTGAACTAGTGGAGCTATATCCCATCCTAAAAGGGCTTGTTTCAACTTCCCTAACAGGGAGGGTGGGTTGGAAGCATTGCAACTTACTTTTCAATAAACCTTATTCTTCCCAAGAATATAATTCATTTTGTGTGTTTACATCTAATCTCTTTTGGCTCATCTTACTTTGAAAAGGGTTTTGAACTCCAAGAATGTTCCTCAAATACTCCCTCTAAGAGTCCCAGAAGGCGAATGCTAGAGTGTAGAGGAGGAAGACAGAACAATAAATGAAAAGTAACATCATACCACTGAGACCTCTCTCAGCCACATCCCAAGTTACACCCGCTGCAGTGAATCCATCTTCTCCTCTAATTAATAGCTTATGGTGTCTGAAGCAAGGTAAGTTGCAAGAAACAGGCATTTATAGACCAAAAAAAGAGTCCAAATCAGAAAAAAAAATCAAAAGAAGAATGATACAACCATTGACATCTGATGCTGCCAGTGTCCCTTCAGCCTTTCATTGAACCATTACAATTCTTTCCCTAGAACAAGCAAATATGCTGTGTTCCTTTCTACACCAATGTGCTTTCCAGAGCAGCTTGCAAGCAACACTTAAGCCTTGGCTTATGTAGCATTCATGAATTTAGCTTTTTATGAAGTTGTTCAAAGAGCAATTTAATATTATTATTTGGATGAGCTCTCTCAGGCTAGGTTTCCACATGGAGATCCTTCAATCCTTTGCTTTTTGGCAAGAAGTGGAGATGCAGGTGCTCTCTGAAACCAATTTAGAGTGGAATCAAACTGGGGACCTGATTGTCTTTTTAGACCAGTTCCATGTCCTTAATTTCAATGAATTCTTCCTGATTTATCCATTAAACAAAAATCAGTCTGAAAGTACACATTTGCCAGAAATGTCATTACCCTTAGAGATATCATCAGCCCACCTATCTGAACAATATTGTACTGCCAGCTCACAAAAAGTAAAAGTTTTAAAATATAAGTAGAAGCTGTAATTTGGGTTGCCAGAGAAAACCCAAGTTCAGTTTTCATGAAGAACATGGGGTTGCTGTCAGCAAAAGTTGCTGGCTCTAATGATGGACGGAATACTGAAGCTTCTCTCCTGCCTGCTAATGTAAATCAGATATTTGCAGCATATCATTTATTTTCTGCCTGCACAGAGATGCCAGCAGAGTCCTTTACATCAGAAAGGCCAGGGCAAACCATGCCAATTATGAAAAAGGTTTATGCTAATGATACCACAGAGAAAATGCATACGTCCTTCACATTTCTACAGGGATGATAGAGAGGAGAATAAACCTCTTTCATGGAAGTTCATCATACCAGTGGCAAGGCATACCTTGAAGCCCTGACATAAACCCTATTATTTTTCGGTCAGAGTAGAAAAAATAAGATCTAAAATGCTATGTGAAATAAGATGAAATCTTAGGTACCCACGTGGTTGTGAAGGACCAAAGCCTATCCTGCCAAACAAAGCGAGAGTCTCAGCAATCTCTGTATTGCTTTTTCCACCTGATTTCATATCATATATGTGATACACATAGTTGAAGATCAGCATAAAGAATTTTTGTGTGTCTGTTTGACCTAATACAGGTTTTTTGTGACCCATTTTGGCAAGCATGTGTTTTGTTATCATCAGAACTCATAAAAATATTTACTTTTTTCCACTTCCTAAATGCCTTTTTGCTGCTTCAAGGAATAGCATACACTTTTATATTTAAAAAACACCCCCCCCCCCAAAACCCCAACAAAAAAAAACACACCATGTTAACAAAGCACAATTAAGTTTGTAAAAATCAAGCATAGAAAGGTCAGGAAATGCCAGAATTGTCTGAACATCCATAATTTAAATCCCTCATGCCTCTGCATAATGATAAACTTTTTAATTACATGACAGCATATGGATGTTCCATGACACCCGGTTTAGAAGGTTCAGTAGAGCATAGGAGTCCAGCTTTCATTCTTTGTGTTACGGGAAAGCAGTCATTACAAAGCAAATCCTACTTCACATTTCTAGGCTTTAAGCTCAAAAATGACTTTGGGGCTTGCTCATGCGGATTGCTAATGTCAAGAGCAGTTTGCAAATGCACAGTGAAGATGGAATATATTGGGATTTTAGTTGTTGAGATCAAATAAGTCTTTCCTGAATACTCATGAATTTCATTTTTTAAAAGCCTTGTATCTTGCATAAAATTGGTCAGCTTTTCACTCAAGGCCCAAAATAATCTCCTGACAAATTTGAAGTCACTGCTCCACAATCTGACAAGCGATAGACTCAGAGATGAAAGACTCAGAAACAGCAGGGTAGTTTTTAGCACAACATTTTTAGCCAGTCTGACAAAGTTGTATAAACAAACCAAAACAGATTTATGTACTGGGAAATGCTGGACAATCTCATTAATTGAAAACCGATAATAGCCTCCCTGTGGTTTCACATGCAAAACATATATGCACCTGCACACTATATAGAACAAATTACACATATATTACTAAAAAACACTTCAAAGAAAAACAAACACAAAGTGTTTGAGTGGCATCTAGAGCTTGAGAAATAGTAAGAAAAATTTAAAAATCCCTTAATTTGGACCTCTTTTTTTTTTTTTTCAGGGAAAATGTGCGTGGTTTGAAACCTGGGTTTGAATATTGCATGGTGGGAAGAGCTCTAATAACTTCACTCCCAGCTGAAAAAAAAAGATATACAGACATACAAAAACGTGGGCACTAGCGACATTCTGTCTTTAATTACATGACTCCCAGCCTCTAAATTTTCCGCCCTCTCTCCCACTTTGAGCTTAAGATTCTTGTTCTCACATACAGAGCTCCACAAAAGTCCCTCCTGCCCACATCTCATTTCTCATTTGCTCCTTCTGTTACTGCCTGAGTTCTATCCAAATTATTTTCTTAAACGCCTACTGTACACTTTCTCTGGTCTTTGCATCACGTCAATGCTTGCGTTCCAAAGAACCGAGCCATGTTCCTTTGAATTGCTATCTGAAATAGGTTTTTTTGCAAGGTCAACAAATGCTAATATGCCAGCTAAAGCAACCTTCTTCTGTAAGTAACTGGTTCTCTAGATGAAAATTATCTTCTTTATCCTGATGCATTGCATGCACTCTTTGACTAAAGCAGACTATCCCTGACTTGTGTCACAGGTGTATTTTCACCAGGAAACTGTGAAAAGTGAAAATTGTATCATACCTGGGTTAATATCCTAGAACTTCTTCAACTAATTTGCTGGGTTTGTAAAACCAGAGCCACTCCGTGAACCTTTTCTCCCTTCCTGATTAAATACATTTTTTTCCTTGAAGGAAACCTGATTTTAAAAAGATGGGACTGAAATCAGCCCCCTAAAACTGAAGGCTGCCAAATTTCACAGCTGCTCCTTATCTCTGTGATGATCTGACCAAAACCTCACAGCTGACAGCTCTAAGTTCTGCAAAAGTTGGGTTATGAATTTTTATTTCTCAGACATGGATACAAGCCACCAATACGAAACTACTTTAAACTCAAGGAAAAGAAACAGAAAACACTTTCCTAATCTGCAGAAGTACTAGTGGGAGCGCGTTTTTCGGCTCACACCCATAATATACACGTAGAAGGGCAAGATAGCGTTGGTTCTTTTTTCACGCTGCGTAGACGATGGGATATAACCCCAGTTCTCATTTCCCACTGCTCACAGCTACCGCCGCCTTCTGACACCCTCAGAGGGCAAAATGGGTGAAGAAGATCAGAGTTCTGGTTCCAGCCAACTCCAAGTGCAAGTTCTGACCCACTTCGCCAGGCACACGCAAGCTCCCTGCTGCCTGGAGACCAGGCATATTCTCCCTACATCTGTCAATTGACAGGGCAACCTGTGAAAATCATGTCCCATTTCAGAGATTTGAGATTGCAAGTAAGGTCTGGGCTTCTTAATATTTTCACTTACATCTTCAACAATAAATTGTTCCTAAGTCCCCTTCACGTGTGAGAAATTTGCTTTTTCCCCACTTCTTGTGGTATTTGGTGTACTGTGTGCTCAGAAACCTAGCAGCCTCAGAGGCTTGCTTTCTCTTCCTATTCCTTATGAACAAAACGCTGATATATTAGCAGGTATGAAGGATGAAAACCATTTGTAAAGCTCAGCTAGGTTTTTACTTAGCAAAGCGCTGTTACCTGTCTGCATCCACAGTCACGTCATGAACCCCTCTCTGAATGACGTCTCGAGAGGCAGCTAGGTCTGGTATTCGGTTCAGACTTCTAGTATATAGGTTGAGTCCTCCATCTGTCATGTACCTGAAAATAAATGTGTGGTCAATCAGTGGGAAATGCAACCATCTGGCAACCACGTTTCACTCTAAAGTTAATGGACTGTGAATTCAAATGTTTAAGGTACGGGCTGTCCTATTAGATGGTAGGCTTATCCTAAATATTCTCACTTTGTGTGCCTAGCACAGGGAGATCAGATATATGCCTATTTTCTAGGATCATTTGCCTTTTTCTGTGATGGCTTACAGGCCAACCTGTTTTACTAAAATAGACTGAAGCCCTCAAGTATCTTCAAAAATTTTTATCATATTTTAAGTACTGTAGTTTTGTCAAAGAATAAAACCAGATGCAAGAAGCATAACTCCAGTTAAAAAAGAAAAAAAAAAGGAAAAAAATCAGTGGCATCCATCTAAATGGGAATAGAAATTGAGAATCCAAATCCATAGTCCCTTCTGGGATGCAATATTCAGATATGAAAGAGATATCCAGTGAAGCCCTTACAATGACATTTAAGAATATGTTTCTATCTGTGTTCCTTTTGCTTGATTCCCACCACTTCACATTATAATGAATGACTAATGAATCGAACAGTGAGTATAGTCCTGCTTACTCACTAGAGAACTATTAAAAGTTTCTGTATTTCAAGCAGCAATAATAATTTCTGGAACGCCTACCTACAGTTTAGTTATCTCCATGAGAGGTCTTGGTGCTTATAACTGAGCCGTACCACAAGCCTGTCCTACTCTCAAGACCTGTCCGTTATTTTCTCAAAGGACCTTTCATTAAACTGTCTTCCCTCTTAGGCTCTTGTTTTTTACATTTCCCTCTTGTGGTTTTTGGTAACATTAGTGTAGCAACCTAGTACAGAGTTTGCACAAATTTATTTGTGAAGGACCATGCACGTGTATGGCACTTAACATAGAAGTGTACATATACAGGCAAAAAATTTGGTATACCTCAGTGAACTTACTGAAAGTCAAATTACAGGCTTACTGAAATAAGTGTAGTCCCAATGTTAGGATGATGGCTAAAATTACCTACTGGAGTTCACTCCCAATTCAAATAATCTTGAACACAAGTTCTCCTTGAGCCATGAAACGGTGCCACTCAAACCCATCCTTCAGTCGAAGCGTGTGTCCACGTCCACAAACATTTAACTTTAATAACTCTACACGACCGCCCCGGCACAAGCCAAGGCACACACGCCCCGCCAGTGCTCCAGATGTTCTGTTGGCTCTCTCCCTGCGGTTCCTTCTGGGAGCTGATTTAATTGAAATCAACTGTCCCAGAGACCTCAGGGCTAATACGGCAGCCCGGGAACACCAGCCTCCACCCCACGGGTCGGGGTGGGTGAACTGGTGCGGATTTTGAGAGCGAAGCTGCGGTAGCGTAGCCCTGCGCCACAGCTACGGTTTGAGACGGCGTCGTGTCCTGGGTGGCGATCTGGACGGAGGCAACCTCGAGTGCATTGAAACGCAAAGGGTTGGTTTGTTTATTTTTAACCAAACTCTGAGGCATTTTATGCACTGGTAAGATTTGGCCTGCAGTTCAGCAAGGGATTTCTGAAACCTTGGTATCTGGGCTCTGCAGAAAGTAACTTTACATTTTACATGTCAAAGGTAAATTAACAGTCACACTTACACACTAGATTTATCCTTTTATTAAAGACAGAATTTAGACTTTTTGACAGATTATTTAGCTAGGGGTGAATTATGCAGTAGGTTCCAAGGCTCTGGAATTGCATATTAAATTTAGCTGTGGTTTGAATGCCATCCAGACTATATGGATTTTTTCCTGTGTAAGTAAGGCCTGAATGGAGAGACTTAACAAGTGCAACAGTCCTTCCTCGCACTGATTTCTAATTACTGCTGCATTCCTGTCCCCAAGTGTTTAAAGTAATTAAACTGATAATGGAAGAGGCATAAAGAAGATAAGACTTTACATGCCTCAGTGAATCCTGAAATTTCAGAGCTTATTAACTTGTTTTTAACATTTACCGCACCTAAAAATGTTAACTGAGCACATTGCAACTTACTGTGTATTGAGTCATCCTTATTACAGATGCAAAGAAAAGTCACACAAGATGACTATATTCATCCTCTAATGTGATAAGCTAATTAACACAACCCATCAGGCACTGCAAAGGATTCCCCTATCTTTTTTTTTTTTAAATACACCCATGCATCTGTCAAAGGCAGCATTTAAATTTCCTTTATGATAAAAGGTCTTCAGACATGAAAGTATTACTTTTTCCATATATCTTTTCTCTGTTCTAGCAGACATGAATATGGCTTCCTACTTGACAGCCACTAACGCTGTGCTGCGGACACCCTTGTCAGCAGTTCTCCATTCACAGATCACTGAGACAGTGCACCAGGGAGATAGAGAAATATGCTTTCTTTATGGTTAAGCTTTTTCTAGAGATCTATCTTTGGATGGTGCTTGAGGTGAGACACTACTCTAGAGAGAGCTTTGATCACAGACTTACATTTGCCCTTAAGAACGTATCATATCCAATTTCACCAGCCCCCATTCTCTAATCATAGCTATACTTCAAACTAAAAGATTAGATTGACAGCAAGAGTCCTAAATTTATACAGAGTGAAGTAGTGTGCTGTGACATGGCCATGTACTCTATGGGACTTCTCTTCAACCCAATGTTACCTCAGCCACCGAGCAGCCTTGAGATGCCAACAACAGCACTGAACAGTACTTTAAGTATGAGTAAAACCGTAACTTTTTTTTTTTTCCAAATGATGCTTTAGGAGTTCTAACATACATAGGAGTGAAGTGACATACGTTCCAAGACTGATATAAGAATTGTTAAATAGTAATTCGAAACACAGGGAATGCAGTACCCCGAAGTCAATCAATTGATTAAGCAAACAAAAATAAAATTGTCATTCTTCTTCCTGGGTATGCTAGGAGAGTGACTTATCTATTCTTTTATGAAAAGATATTCCTACAGCTCAGATGATACGCACAGTTGAAAAATTGCAATCACACAAACTATACCAGACAACATCTAAAGTAGAAAGAGAGAAAGTCAGTGCTGTCAGCAACTGCTTTTCATCAGCTGCATCTGATACCATATCTACCATCTCAAATAAAAGATAAAAATACCAAAAGATGACCCATCCCAGGGTGAGCAGTGCAGAACGGTGATTCACCAGATAACTAAGAAATTCCAGTAAGTGATAAGAAGTACCAGTGCTCTTATCAAAGTTCACAGCGGTGTCATCTGGATGTTAAAGGAGAATAATTCAATTTGAAGACAGCTGAGAGCATCACTGGCAGTTTAGGGACTTATTTTTGTTTTGGTTTTCATATATGTATATTTTTATGTTGAAACCATAATGCAGCTTCCACAAGTGTGCCAGAATTTGTTAGAAAAATCCTATTAAACCTGCCAATCATGCATTAGTTCAAATGGGGAAAAAGTGCTACTTGCCCACTATTGATGTCGTCGGTTCTGAGGCTTTTCCCAAGAATGTCCCCATCACTCATGTAGCCACCAACGTCAACTTCGGAGGCCATGTCCAAATCACCGCTTCCCTTCTCGCTCATGTCGATCTGTGAGATATTTCCAAGTCGGGAAACAGCTGCTCGGCGAAGCGGGGTGGTGTACATGAATCGAGAAGGGTCTGTGTGTATGAAGCGACTGGCGCCGCTGCGAGGATAACCGGCGCCCAGGGACGGGGCATCTCCCGCCTGCAGCCGAGGACTGGCCTGCCCCAGCCTCCAAGTCACCGGGGTGGACCGGCTTGTCAAGCTCGGTATGCTTCTCCCGTTCACCTCGGTTGTCACAGTGCTGTCAAAAGTTGTCTCCAATGTGCTGCCAAACAAAATGGAGAAGTCAGTGAACTGTGCTTTCTCTGTTCCCGAGAAACAAGGAAAAGCAAAGGCTGGAAGAATCTCTATTTCTTTCAAAAAGTTCTCTGTGCGTGTGTGTTTCTCCAAGTGCACACATGTGTTTGTGCGTACAATAACCTCTATTTATAAAATAACCTAAAATAAATTTTAAGGGCTTCTAAGTAGATGTATATGAAACAATAACCACCTCTGTGAAGGATCATATAAGACACTTTGACAGTAAAGTATATTAAAGTCACATTTAAGCTGTTGAGGCAGTCTAGCAAACAGTATGGTTAGTGTCAGAGTTAATTTTCCCTTGCAAGTCTCTAATTCATTCAGCAACTAGCAATACTTTCCTACAGTCCAAATTTTTAGCAATCTACACAAAACAGGTATACCTGTGGCTTATTTGGGTCCCTCTAAGGCTGGACATGGTTTCTTCCAAATTCTGTCTCAGGTCTGCTATATTCTTTACAGTTCTCATTCTTCTTGTTTCAGGGTCTTCCCCTGGAAGAAAACAGAAAAACCAGCATAAATTTTAGCGTACAGCAGTGTATAAGGTTGAATAAAATGCACACATGTACACGCAGTTGAGAATACACACATATGATTGTAAATAGGTCTGTCCTTTTAATCTTTTAAAAAATAAAACCTCATCCTTTCAGTAATAAAACACACATACACTTATAAATAACATGTGGCATGTAAAAAACCCACCAAAAAGACTCCTGGTGAACTATCCCCGTTAGGGTCCAAATCTATTAATGAAACTCAGATTTACAGTGTTGGGATTTTTATCCTCTGTAATCAAGGCATGATGCAGCCCCAGACCACTTGATACATTACACAGCCCCTTTTTCCTCCTTGACATTTTACATGACTTGGTAGGAAATAAAACCACAGTAAATCTGTGTCTGGAAAGAATTGGGATGACTGTTACAACAACTCTTCAGTATGCACTTAACATCCAGGCTATTTCAAAGTACTCTTTAAGTCAGGCACTTAATAAAGCATCTTTCCTGAACTGTAATGGTTTCCTGAAGGGGGAGATTATTCTTCATATGGGATAAAAAAAATATTCCTCTTGGGATAAAAATCTGAGCGCACTAAGCACATGGGTCACTTAGACAATTATGGATTTTTAACAGCCTTCAGGTATCCATTGTGAAAAGCTAGTCTGGTATCTTGAATAGTGAAGCCCACAGAACTTCACCTGGAACATCCTGAATAATGTTTACTTCACACAATTAAAAAAAAAAAAAAAAAGGAAAAAAGAAGGGAAAAAGAAAAGTTATGTATTATGTGTTACAAAAGAAAAACATAATAAGCCTCAAAGCAACCTCCAGAAGTCATATATGAAGAAACAAAAATACATTTTTCCTAACATATTCATACATCAAGGAATTTTAGTTCATTTTTCTTTTGGAGAATAAGAGAATTTCAAAAGAAAATCTGTGACAAAAATCACTGATTTGTCCAAGGCTAGTGTTCTGTTTCTGACTGTGTCCTGTATCTGTTGCTTGAAAGAAGGTTGGCAAGAAGCATCATTATTACAGTTACGTGTACAATGTTGAATGTGAAGTGCAAATAATTTCTTTTTGACTCTATCAATGATAAATTTCATGTCATACCTCACCTTGTTAAGTCAATTTTACTCCTTATTCTGGAAACGTTACCATCACAGAATGATATTGTGCAGCCACTAAAATTATTTCTAATATTTAACTCTAGATTGGAGCATTCTCATCCAGAACAAACTTTTAATCTAATTTTGGATTCCTCGTGACATGAAGAATCTGTTTCATCTTTAAATACATCTAACAGGAGATAGTCTGGTGAATTTAAACTCAACATCATACAAAAATCAAGATCAGAGATGTAATCAGAGGTCAAATACCATATAGCACTGTGATATTTCACATTTTTAAAGTGTAAAATACACATGCAGATACATATCTTCAAGTTGCTGTATTTCTCATTCTGTTGCCACCTTTTCTCCTCCCAGGTTTGTGTGTGAGTTTATACAAGATATAAATTCAACAATGGTGATGTCTCTGAGGAAAAGCATGGTGTGCCATCTAAATGAAAAAACAGGTAGGAGCTGTTTGGGAAGGAGGGAAAAGAAAAAAAATAGTATCCTTTGCAGAGTAGATAAAATAGGGAAAAAAGGAAGGAGGAGATCTTAATGTAGCGCTTGCAAGAAAATTTGCATAGGATGGAGAACTGGGAAATATTCAACGTAGGGCCAGAAGCAATGAAAATGTTATATTCAACAAAGCATTCTGGAAAAGTAAAGCCAAAAAAAAAAAGAGTCCTATAGGAAAAAATTCTGGTAAGATGAAAAGATCTCAACACAACATCTGTTTGACGGCATGGGAAAAAGGTTGACTTGCAGAACTACAAGCGTGGGTTTAACATTGGTTTACAAAATGCATTGGGTTAACATATGAAGTGACATTTATTTCAAATATAAGGGAGAATGTGCAGAAGCAAACTATATTTGAACAATGATTCACTTAAGCTCTTTAATTTTGAGTTTTGACTAAAGGAGGAAGCCTTTGAGCTCATCGACAAACTGAGTTGCTACTGAACCCTCTTCTGCAGTCCAGGTCCTATCCCCCAAACACTCTGCAGGAAATTAAGAAAAATCCCAGCTCCCAACATTAAATAGAAATAATAGATTATTCCATATACTTTCCATATACCCTTTATTTCTTCCTTGATAGGGAAACCACGCATGGAACTAGCCAATGTACCCTGCAGCTGTGGCTCAATGTCAAGCCAGCTTTCACAGCAACGCCACTTTGAGGTTTTCCCATCTACTCTGCCCCGGCTGTGTCTTCTGTCCTCTTTGCTGCAGCCAAGCAGTCCTTCAGGAACTGCTGTTTGCTTGTTTGTTTTATCGCTCCAAATAAATTCTTCAGTGGTTTAATGATCCAACAGTCCATAAACCTCTGGGTTGGCACCATGGAACTGACTGTGGGGTCAACACCCGGACAGGGGGGAGACAAGAACTGGGGATACAGGCCCAGCACTGCCCCAAACTCTCCATCTTCTCAAGCCACACCCCAAGGGCGTGTCCATTCACAACATTTTGCTCCATAAAATAAACTACCTGTGTGCATTTTTACATGTAATACCTTGCAGGAGGCAAATGTTCACACTCGGATTGAAAGTACCACAACTGCTCCTGTGTTTCGAGCTAGACGTGTTCAACCGACGTACCCGTGGGATCCTGTTTGCAGAGGTTTCTGCACCATCCTGGAGATTCCCGTGAAGCGAAAGGGCTCAGGCTAGGTTGGAGACCATTAAGTCCTGTTAGATTGAACCTGCTGTTGAAATCCCGGATGGTTCCCGGGCAGACTGTCCCCGCAGTTCCCTGTGGTGCTCTCAGCTCCTCGCTGTCGCTGCCCTTTGCTTTCCCCCCTCTGCCAAATGCGCTCAAATTCACTTCCAGCAGCACATTATATTCCTGCCACAATACCTAGATGGGGGAGACCCAGGACCTGTTTGTCACCTGCCCTGCCTCAAACCAGAGGTGAGACAGTAGCTTGGTGGGATAAGACAGTTTTCTGTTATATATAGAAAGAAAAATTCCAGGGTGTAAGCGGGCAGAATTAAAGGCAAAACAATACTTTACCTTTATATTTATTTGAGGAACTGAATATAATTCATATTTGCAGTGACTTTGCCCTTTCCTTCCTTGTTTATCCTTGTCAGTTGTCTTTTGCTGTATGTTAACACTGCCAATTCTTGAGGGAAAAATGACAGCAACTGTCTTTTTTAATATATATTGTACAGTAAATAGCATAACAAAGCCTTAAGGTATAATTGCAATACAAAAAAAAAAGGTACACATATATGCCAAACTGCCAAAATAGGTTTTCACAGAGAAGAATATTTCACTTTCAGACAAATTCTACCATAAAAGTAGTGTTATTCTATTCTGGAAAGGTGAAAAGTTTGAGGTCTAATCTCTTTTGATCTCTCAGTGACAGAAAGGGTAATTTCAAATCCTTTCCACCATTTTTTTCTAAAAGGATACAACTGGAGTTTTATGATCTTAAAATACTACATAGTGCTACATCCAAAATCCTCATAACTGTAACTACTAAGTGTTTTAAAAATAATTGTTCTTTTTTCTTTCCATCCTTCTCTTAAGGCCTTGTCAATGGACTCATGCTGTACCATGGATGAACAAGTCAGAGAGTATAAACAGTTGCACATGATGACTGAGAAATTTTCTGCACTGAGTGCAACATCCTCAGACCTAACTTGCATCTGACATTACCTACATTTTCAGGACAGCACTGAGGCTCCCCATCTATATCAAGCCTCCTTCTGCACAGAGGGTGATGAATACATGGTTTTTTTCTGAAAGCTAGCTACACCATGCCTGCTAGAAGAGACACTATGGTGCTCACTGCAGCAGGATTGGGACCCATTGCATGGGTTTAAAGGGAGCCCAGACTCCCCCAGGCACCTCGTTGCTTGTTGCTATGACCCACTGACATCATAGAGTCTGTCCATATTTACATGACCTAACATATCAGAAATACTCCCTGGCTTGTTATCTCAAGTGATTCTGGTTTGTACACTGAAGAAAAGCCAATCTATTTCATACACAGAGAGACCAGGATAGGAAAGATTAAAACCAGGGTACCCTGAAACTTTCTGTCAAAATTCTGTTCCTCTTCCAAGAATGTGTGATGCAAATATTTTACTGACCCCATGAAATATAATCTGCTCAAATCACTTGTAGCTTCATCGTTCATATTAAGCATGAATATTCCAGAAGATTGTCCCCAAATTCTTGCCTATAAACAGTAAACCATTACAGGTTCCCTCAATAAATTTCTAGAGAACACCTTAATTTCTACCAGTGTGTGAGACACGTACACAGGAAATCAAAATAGACATTTTACAGAAATCACTAAATGCCTAGGTTAAACATTTACATTCACATTTCTGAAGCTCACCCATAATTGCACATTTAATAATACTGTTCATAATCATTTCAGTACTTCCGCACACGCAATTACAGCCCAAAGCAGATAAATGGGAGAATAATAATTCCATTAATTGTCTGATTTTCATAAAAGGATTTACAAATAATAAGCAGCTCCCCAGAGAGTTTTCCACTCTTAGCTATTAACTCCATTCACAAAGGAAAGTACTAGTTTTACTCTGCAGGTGGGGAAACTGAGGCCCGCGAGAGAACAGGGACTTGCTCAGTGACACACAGCTGAAGAGGAGCAGGGGCAGGTGGAGGGCTCAGCTCCCTTTGCTAACAAGCCTCTAATCTCTAGAAGCCCCTTTTAGCATACTGGTGTAGTCTAATAATAAAAGGTATGCATAAAAAGAGAATTCTCGTTTCTTTGTTATTTTGAGATGATAGCTTTTTATATTTACATACAGAGCAGAAATTTTATCCTGAATGTTTAAACACAGTCAGGGCTAACATATCCACCGGCAAAGAAGCTCCAGGCTAGACACATGCTATATAACCTTGGAAAAGCAAGCAGCCACTTCAACCATTTGACTGGCTGAAGAACAAAGCTTTGGAAATGAACACTTTGAGCACTCTTCTAAAGGGCTGAGAGATGAAAAGTAAAGCCAGTAACACAGAAGCCTTTTGAAGCACCTATGGCTGTGGACTTCAAATGCTCACTGGCATGCACTGATATAACAAAACTGGTTATTTAAACTAAACTGAAACCCTGGCCCTCACACTTGATGTATAGGGGTGAAATTATCAGCGGCGGGGAAGGAGGAAGCAATACTGGAGGGACGGTTTGTACGTAGGCCGAGACATTTTCTATCTAAACCATACCTTGGATTCAAGATTTCAATTTTAAGTTTGTGAGAATAAATGTCATTAAAATTAAATTATTTATGAGTAAACTAATAGCACTTAAATGTTTCACCTTATTTTTTCAAACAGCTAAGCAAACTATGCTCAATTAGTCACAGGCTGTTGCTGCCCACGCACCCATCAAAAGTGATTTAGACATTTGTCTTCATTTCCTACAGTCTTTAGAGGTAAGAGTAAGCAAGCAAGGAAGAAATGGCTAGACCCCAGTTTTGCATACTATTGCAAATAAACCCAGTTCTGTCTCGTGAAATCACTGTCAAGATTAAAAATCTGCTCCATGCAGATATGTGCTAGCACTTGGGTCTCCTCTTGCCCTTCCTGATGTCAAGCCAAAGTTAACTTACCTAAAATATCAGTATACAGGACCTGTTCTAGGTCCCCCAGCATCGTTATTATGACATCTTCATCCAGATGTGCGGTCCCTTCGCGCAAGCAGCCTTCCTCCTCCTCCTCTGCCCAGTTCCTGCCGGGGAAACGGGACGTGCAGGATGCGTTTTCATCCTCTGATTTTCCCCCCTCCTCGTTATCAATCTCAAAGCCTTCACCCGCATGCCGGTCCGCCGACCTCCCGGCCGTCCTGCTTCCAGCCGGTGGGATCGCCTGAAACGCCTGGGGTGCGGAGAGGCTGGAGTGGCAGAGGGAGTGCACCGACTGCGAGAGTGCCTTGGAAAGGGAGCCTCTGCTCCCAGCTTCTGCCTCCCGCTGATGGTAACTCTGGCTGGACTTGGAGGCGTTTCCAAACCAGTTCTCCCGGTATGAGTATCGCCTCTTCTCCCCTTCGCTGATGAGCGTGAGATTGGTCAGAGACTTCTGCTTCTGAAGACGAACACACCCTCTTCTAACCTCCTTGCCTTTAAACACTGACAGTTCAGCAGATCGCTGCATCTTTCCGGCTGGGGCTTCGCCTCAGTTAGATTTCATATTTCGGAGAGGGACAGCAGTTCAGTTCCCCCGAAAGGTCTGGGAGGTGATCCCTCCAGCACCGCACGCTGCACAGCCCAGGTAGCACATACTTGCACTCGCGATGAAAAGCACGGCTCAAACATGCAGTGTACGTACTCTAAATGACTAGACAGGCACAGTCATTTTCTTTAAAATTACGCTGCTGTCTCTACCAAGCCACTTCTCTCCCGTCACATTAATCTGCAGTACTTACAGTCATTTTCACTTGGATTTCTCTCAGGCAGAAGAGAGTTGATCAAACACTCTGCTCCAGCACAGAAGTAATCCCAAAAGCCAACTGTGTTTTCCCCTCTCCATCCAATCACGGGTCTCATCGGAGCGGTGGGCCTGCATCTCCGTCTACAGCTGCTGCCTTCTGAAATCCAAAGTAGGCACAAGTGCTGTCTCGGGCTTTCCCCCCCCTCACCAGATCATGACTGATCCCGGTGCACGGCTCTTCACTTTCGATGGGCTGACACAGAACTGCAAGTACAGCCTCCACGTCAGAGCTCAATAAAGAGCCAAAATTAACCACTGAAGCAAAGCTCTGCACATGCCTCCTTACATTTTAGTATTCAACCTGCATTCCCAGATATATGACTCTTCTCTGCTACTGCAGTGAATGCTGCTGGCTGCCATGGCAGCAAACATCCTGGTGAATTAAACCAGAGACACAGAAGCCTCTGCCCAGTTTACAGTGCCACAGGTTTCAAGACACGGCTTCACCTGAATGGGATGCTACAGTAACAGACCTAGCCCACAATCGAATCCTATTTTTCTCCCCGAAAGGTAAGGATGACAAACTATTTCTTCCATATCACTGCTACTCCCTGTGCAGGAAGCTAAAAGCAGATTTGCAAATGGACCTTCAGTCTTGCAATTTCTTCTCTAAATGAAAAAGATATAATTTAAGATCATAAAGAAGCTAAAAAATGGAACACAACAAATAGAAAAGGAAATATTTAATTTCTTTCTCCTTAAAATATATCTTGCTTGCCTCTCTGTGAGATTCAGAGGCTAGCAGAGAATTAAGAAGCTGTAATAAAATCATTTTTTCACAATCTTCTGAAGAAAACCTATTAATAGAATGGTAATTTTTTTATAAAGCAACACAATACCATGTCTGAACTAAGTTCACCGGTTCTAAGTGTTGTTTTTAAATATATTATCAAGAGAGAAAGAAGACTTGTGTTTAAATATATACCTTTTCTCACAGGGGAAAACATATTAGTCCCAGAAATAATAGACAGATGAACAAAGAACTAGCTGAATTGCATTCTAATTTTTTAGATACAAACTTTTTATGTAGGGGCAATTAATTTCATAAAACATTAAGTAGAAATCTACAGATATGAAAATTACTGTATAACAATATACTGCTTTTGTCAGTGTGAAAATATGGTTGTCTCAAACCCCTACCTGAAAAACCTTGACAGGGAAGTAACCTTTAAAAATGCCACCCTAAGAATTACAGACTGTTTGCAGATTTCCTGCAGGAATAAACAGATGTTAACAGAAGCCTCAGACGTACTTCTTGCTTTTTGCTGGCTCAGTTTATAGTTTTGAAAGATAAATAAGGAAAAACATACACGGGAGAAACTTCTCAGAAATTTTAAAGGAAGGGTACATTTTTTCCTAGGTAGCCCTCATAAACACAGAGCTAATCTGGAAAAAAATTCAGTAGTCTCAAGCAGCGATGGTTTTCCATGTTAAATCACTGACACATTCCTAGAAAGACAGGGTCCACAACAAGAAGAGATACCGCTCCCCTCCCCACCTAGCCCACAAAGTCAAAGTAAGAGGAGACAAGAAGAATGCTCTGTCAGACCGAGTACAAAATCCTCCCAAATATCAAACGCCTGCCCCTTCTTCAGCAAGGAAACAAAAGGTAGGACTGCCGTGGTTACTCCCAGGGTCTGCCAGTTGCAGTGGCATATGGGCCCTTAAATGGTTTTTATGGACGTGCTGGTCCCCGCCTGCAGCAGAGCCCAGTGCGCTGGTGCGGATGCTGATGAGAAATCAGAGCTCCAGCACTGCCCGCATCCTGCCGCACCGGTACGCGCTGCCGGCGCTGGGCGGCTCTAACAGCCGGTTCAGCACAGCTGAGAAGCTGTTGGGGTTGTTAGAAAGACTTCACAGGGCTTTATTTACAATAGGGAATTGGCACAGTGAAGGGCAATCTCACTCTTTTCCCACTCAATGGCTTTAAAACCCCAACTTATACTCGAATGGGTACAGTATTCTCCATTGCTATGTTTCGAATTAATAGGAAGGGCAATGATTTGGCCCCGCACAGCACTGTGGTGCAGCGGCATCAAGTTTCCTACCATAAACGGCAAGGCTGAATGTCTCTCCGATACTCCAAATAAATGAACGGTAACTTCCCCACCCATCCTTTCATGCCCAAAGAGCTGCAGTCAGTAGCTTGTCTCCACGATCAGCTGTAGGGGAGTGATGGACCCGCTCTGCCTCCACGCCAAGCTCACGGCGTGCGTGCCTGGTCCTACGTAGCCGTCATTACTGCGATGCTGGGTCTGGTCTCAGTAAGCCTGTGGACACGGCGTCCCCCCTTGCACTAAGCATTGCTCAGCTCCGAGCATGAATAGACCAGATACAAGGCTGCCCAAACTGGCCAGGTATATTTAGTCCTTTTTCCAGCTGGGAGCAGAAAATCTTATGCAAGGGGATGAAAACTCTTCACCCAGTGAGCTACGCCAACCCTCATGTATGGTGTTGGCAATAGGTGCCACACCAGTTCAGGCTGGAAGGGTCTCTGGGGGGGGTACAGCTGGCTCCCGGGCAGCCCGGTGGGTCTCAGTTGACATCTTTCTTCTCCCACCCGAGCTAGTCACTGCAGTCCAGCTCCAGCAGGACACAGGTCACGGACCATCAGCCTGGCACGGGAATGACACCTGAAATGCGTGGGAGCCGCGTGAGGGTAGTTGGTGGCTCCAGCATCCACCTGTCTCATTTCTACATATATTAAAAATACAAATGCTGGGAGTCAAAGGCTGGGATATGGAGGTGCTGAGGCTAATCGCACAACATTCATTCAGCCTTTGTGTGTACAAACACTATACTGCAGCCCTTAATGAAGATGTTATATGAACTTTGCTCCCATTAATCCCATTGCCTCACTTGGTAGACAGGCCATCGTGATTATCCTCAGGTGCAGCAGATACATATGTACGTCTTGGACCAAATGCTCAGCAGAAAGAACACTGAATTTATCCTTCTGCTCTACCACTTCTCTCTGCAGGGTGTCATTCAAGAAAACATAAAATTGCAATGTGGAAAATTCCCAGGTTTATTTATTGAAAAACACTTTTGTAAATCTCATCCCTCCATTTTAAAATTATGAAATATAGCAACAAGCAAATACATCTTTCTAAACTAAGACATTATAGAAGACCAGAGGAGAGGGAATGTCATGACAGAGCATTATTCCCAACTACCTTGCAGTTCAATGTATTCCTCACCCACCATGCAGGAATATGTTTAAATCAAGAACAGCACAGGGAAATTCCCCAACCCATGGCAGTCAGTGTAACATATTATCTTATTTTTACTGTCTCTTTCATAAAATGAATTATAAAAGTGATTTTAAGAACTAATAATCTAGGGACAAATTTTGCTGTCAGATAAGACTTTCTTTGAAGTCTCAGTTCATAGTTTGGAGCCTTACAAATGAATTATGTAATAGATCTGCAAATGCATAAGATTATGAATCTCTTCAGCCAAGCTCACTTGAAAAAAAATTTGTAAACTACTTCCACACCTATTAATTATTTCTTTCAGGGAGTAAAAAATGAAGCATAGTAAACATAAAAGCTTGAAAATTGAATGTCTTTATGCTAATCCTGCCATTGATATTGGCCTATAACTCTTAAAATTACTTTTTCATTTCTGCTTCATCCCTCAGATTTTTTATAATTAGTCAATATTTGTAAATTCATGAATAATTATTTAATCAAACACTTTGCATTAAGCTCTTCAAACATGTAAACACTTGTTAAAGCCAAACGCTACCACTGATTTCATAAAATGATACTTAGTAGTTACTGATATGTACAGTTTACAATGGATTATTAAATAATTGCCTTGCTGACATCCTTCTCCAATAAACTTGCAACAGAGATTGATAAACATCACAGCTACTACAAGTAGATATGCTGGGTAAGAAAGTCTGAACAACTTGTTTCTAGTCGTACCATGAAAAACAAGAGCCAAACTGGATTACTTTACTGGCCTTTCTTTTCATTTTTGTTTTAAAATCCTGTCTATAAAGTTATACTCCAGTTTTGCAGAAACATGGATACTGAGTAGTCTTGTTGAGCAAATGGTACATAAAGTACACGCAAGAAAGGGTGTTCATACATGGCTGCAGAACTGGTCCTTATTTAGGACTCCCAAATTTCTGTCTGGGATTTCCCAGGCAGAAGTCTACACATCTGTGTGCCACATGTGCAATGAGTCTACCGTACGCAGAATGCCCCGAAACTATTGCAGGGGTGACTCGTGCTTACAAATGGGTCCCGTTCAGCATGTGTAGGGGTATCGCTGGCGCTGGGCACGCGCAGGGGATCCAAGGCGCGCAGGAAGCCTTACAACTACCGCGCGTGTGCTGTGCGCCTGGTCTGCACGTGCACTGTGGAAACATCTGGTACTGCTCCGGCTGAGCTGTGGAATAGTCAGAGGGGGAAAAAAAAAAAGTAGGAAAAAAGCCTGAAGTGCTTCAGATCACATCTGGAACAAATTCCCAGCGGAGACAGAGGAACAGTGAAGAAACCCAGATTTACAGTAGCTCTACCAAGAGGCAGAACTGGCTTTAGGAATAAGCCATGTGGGAAATTACCTAGGGCAGCAGATTTATGGGGACAAGCTAAAAATAAAGTTGTTCAGTTTATCAGGGTCGCACTTCTGGGTCCATGCCTACACCAGCCTCACCATCTTCCTTGCCTTCCAGCACCATCCTCCTCTCACGGCTGTGCAAGTGAAACCAAGTGATCACTTGCAGAGCAGTGGGCAGAAAACAAGCGGCTTGTGCTCTGACTTTGCCCCATCCTTTCACCAGATCTGTGCTGGAAGGCAGGAAAGGTTTTTAAGGTAACTGGCTCCCTTAGAAACCGGGAGGAAGACAGAGTAGAGGAGAGCTGGAAACTACCCCTGTAGTCTCTCGCCTTCCCACTCTACTTCCCCATCATCGGTGTTGAGACAGCAGGAAAAGAATGTGCACTGCCTTGCTGGGCACAGAAAACAAAGCCGTGACCATCCACCACTAGAGCAAGGAAATTCTCTTGGTTTTGGTATCCTGAATCACTCAAAGAGAATGGTGCCTGACCAACCACTCCTAAATCTTTTTAAAATTATTTTTTCCACATCAAAGTTTTCCCTATATTGTGGGAAGTCTTGAACCAGCCATGCTTACAATGTCAGTTTAAGATTGATTGGCTGATTTTTCCCTGAAGTGGATTAGGAGCTCTGATATGATTTGCTTGGCTGGTTATGGGAGCAGTAATCTTCAGCCAAGAGACAATAACAAACACGAGCGGGTAAATATTCTGAAAGTAGAGAAACAGTTTATACAATGATATGGGCTAAGATATCTTAGTCCTGAGCACGTTAGCCTTGGTTGTAAATATTTGGCACTGTAAAAATAATAAAGACTAATGAAGCAGAAACACAATAAGGTGGGACAGCACTTTATGAATGCGCTCCTACAAGCTGTTTAGCGGTTTCCACAGATGTTCAGTCCCTTGCATGATCCTTATTGATCCTTACTGCATACCAATATATTGTGCTAGTGTGTTTGGCTACCAAGTTGCAAAAGAAGCTTGAGATAATATAAAGATGATGCCCATCCATAGCAGCAGTGGAAGATTTCAGGAGAAGGTAATATCAAAGTGAAAGAGACTCTGGATTAATCTTTTAACACCCTGAATATAAGTGATCAGATCAAGGAAATAACCCTTGCATATCTCCCTGCTACTACTGGTATAATCCATTTATCATACCAGAATAAAGATGCTCCTAAGTAATAGAATTTAATTGTCTTTTCTCATGGCTAGTCTATCATGGAATACTCCCCTGAAGAGCCATCACATGAGTTTTTTTCCATGCAAGTTCACCAATGACAGAATCACCAATGACTTGGTGATAGTTCTCCAATGCAGACCATTATTTATTCACCAAACGTAGCACTTGACCCATTCATTCTTTGTGTTGCTAACAGCCAATTATGGGTGACACACATCTGTTTTCCTCTGTACACAACAAACCATTGACCACATTTTCCCGGTGGTTCTGCTTTGCTGCCTGTTATGTCAGTCAACTGCTAATGCCAGAGTCTGAATAATCAGATTAGAAACATCTCTGATGCCTAGTGCCCTTTATGCCATTTTCCTCTTTTTGATGCTGTTCTGTTTCTGTTCAGAACAGTAAAAAGGCCAGGAGATATGATATCCCATTTGATCGTTTCAGCAGGTACTGAGTCGATTTTTTTTTTTTTTAATCATCTCTGTGCATAATTCCTTGAAGCATCTTTTGATTTGTGTAAGTGTTTCAATTATACTCTTTATACATGCATGACCAATGAGTCTGATTTCTGGATTAATTAAAAATAATTTTTTATTTTAATTTTAAAAGGCATGCGTCACCTTCAGGGAACATTTCACCATGTTTCAGGGTGACATATTTATCACAAAAGCTGGCTGTGAAAATAAGGGATGTTAGACTTGGAAAACTTCCAAAGGGACTGAGACAAACCAGGGCAGAATCTCAGTTTCAGTATGAGTCAGCTAAATGCCAAGGCAGTCCCACAAAGCTTGGGCATCTGATTTCCCTTCTGGTAGAGAGATAATTTTAGACTGATGTGTCAAATTAGTGCTTGAAGTGAGTTATATCCTGTGTAAGAAGAACCACATGACTCGTAATAAATCCATTTGAATGGTAAAAATTTGGAGTAAAAGGGCAAAACTAACGGTGAATCCAGCGGGACAGGATTTCACCTTTTATTCTTGTAAAAATGATAAGAGTAAGGATGCTAATGAAAAAAAACCAAAACAACAACAACAACAACAAATAAACCCTCAAACCCCAACAAAACAACTCTGGCAAAGAGTCCCTTTGAAAGTACTCCCACACAGCCCTGCAGTGCAATTCAGTCCTGATGGGAAAGTCAGCTGTGACACACTTTGCTTTTTGTGTCCATAGGCAGACTTATGGCCAGATCCTGGACTGATGAAAATCAGTATGGCTCTGTTGACTTCAAAGGAATTATTCCAATATGATTAAAAAAAAAATAAAAAAATCCCCTTACATTTCTAACCTAATAAGGACTTTACTCCAGATTTACAAGGAGTTCCAGAACACAATCTTTAGCAGCTTAGCTCTAACAGCAGCTTAGAAGTCAGGTAAAATAGTAAGAACTTGTTTGTTTTCTGAATATAGATTCATTTATACAAGCAAAATATATCATGTAATTTATGTCTCAGTTCTAATGTTATGCTTTAATTTGATGATCTTGAATGCAATAGTGTCAAACATTCTGAAGGTGACTTTCCACCACTCCTCTTGGAACATTCAGTACGACTAAAAAACCATAATGACGGGAAACCCTAGCTTGTGAAAGCCCAGATTCTGCAAAATGATGAAGAGGATATTTGAACAGAAGGAGCCAGTTCAGATAAGAGAATTGTGCATTTCAAGCGCTAACTGTGCATGACCCAAATTTTCTGCATATTTAATACCACTCATGAATAGAGGTCAGAAGTATTATTTCAACCCATTGCAAAGCTTCTGGTAAGAAACAGATGTAAATAAAGAATTTCACAGGCTTCTCCTAACTTACTGTTACTCACCAGATATCTCCTCGAGGCACTGTTTGGCAGTCTTACTGAATGACAAATCCATTTTAGTAGGACTGGTGCAGGAGTCAGCAGGTGGTAAAGAGGTACTGTCATTTTCTGAGAGAGTTCTGAAATCAAGCAAGAAAATTGATTATTATTATCTGTCATTCATATGTTAATGGAAACAAATGTTACTTGCAGCTCCATCTAGAATCATATCACTATATGGTGAAAATACCATGGATGTCACATTCTTACTGTGTTTGACTCCAGCTACAGGAATTTGCAAGCAACTAGGAACTCTCTCTGTCTCTCTCTTCAGGAACAACTCAGAGTTAATGCTGGGAAATTTGGAGTTGTTTTGTTTCCTTGCTTTTTCTCTGCAAGAGGTGTCAACCAGATATAGGCAGAATCCATTTAAATTGGTTAAGTCAAATCCCTGCACATATATATAAGGAAACGAGAACTTGTAATTGCTGAAATATTAAGCGAGAAAGGCCATGTGGGAAGAAGCTTGTGCAAGGCTGGAATGGAAATCTGGCCCAGATATTTAAATCTATGTGCAGCTTCTTTTGATAATGCCCCTTATATAACTCTGGGGAAATGGGATAACACAAGTTTTTCCATTAACTTGCTCATAAATAGCCCATATTTTCTTTGATGGTACATTTCTGTGGATATCATTGATAAATTATAATGGGTACCCTTTGTTGAATACAATTATTTGCTGTTGCACAACGATAAATAGCAAGAAATACACAAACACATGAATTATAATACAAAATAGATCACACAGTTATTGTCTCTTCTTAAGGAACAGCTGTAGCATCTAGTTTACTACGTTGAACGTTGAACTACAGTGCCATTAAATAGCAATATGTACCACATTTGTATACAGTAAAAGAATACATCTAGATACAACAGATATACTAGCTACTACAGATATAACTAGCCACTTTATAAAATGGAAAAAAGTCCTCACATAGAGCTCAAGTTCTTCCAGCTTTCCTGACACAAATAGCCCACTCACTCTTTTCATTTCTTAAAAGACTAGTGAAATATTTATATCCTAATTTTAAAATGTTACATTTATAGCTCAATTCTCAAAATTCACCATAAAGTGTTTCCAATGACCAACTAACCTGTAAACACAAACATTTAACTGTGTGATGAATGTGTATTTTATAAGTGTAACTCATAAAAACAGTAACTTACCTCTCAAAATAATTTTATGTCAACTTATTTTATGAAATAACTTTCCAGTTAATATTTTCTTCAAAGTTACTAACTGAATGGATTTGTTCAGTGATTTATGACAGTAACTGAGGGAGCAGATATATGCACTTACAACAGCACAAGTACTGTTGTGGTGGAATCCATTGATTAGAATCATTTAACTTTGACTCTACTTACACAGAAATAGAAATGTAGACGATGTCTGATCTGATGCACTATCTTTCTTATCAATTTCCGTACTTTTGGGATGCTGGAACCAGACAACTGCTCTCTAAAAACCTATTTTTGGTTCTCATCTACTATTTCTCTCTGTCACACACTACTGGAAACACAAGCTCAGCACATGTTGCAAGGTTAACTGTGTCCTACTGACCTTGAATGTAATTTTACATTTGGTGCTTGAGGACAGAGTCTTAAGTAACAAAAAGCCCACTCTATCCCTCCCCAATGAACACACACTGAAATTCCACAGTCCCACCTGCTTTCCCATATTGCTTCTAATCATCAGAATGAACGAGGGGTATGCCTACTTTCACTGAAAGCCACGTTGAGAGGCCATGAATGCTCATGGGCACTCCTGTCTGGGCTTAGTGCTGAGACTTAGTGCTGGATCAGTCCAGGACAAACTATTAGCCCCAAAACATACCCCAGAAAAAGACATTTTATAATAATGGTAGAGGTAATTGAAGTGGTCTGCACTCCTTTTGTTAGACCCAAGTCGCAGAGCTGCCGGGGCTGGAGCCAGAGCAAGGCTGGAGTTTGAAAAGAAGATCATTGGAAAAGAGAAGGTTGCTTTTGGTCTTGTAGGAAGAGCACCCAGCCAGGTGGGTGAGGTTCAAATATTCCTAACATTCTCCACAAAATCTGTACGGAGTTTACATCAGTCCATCTCTGGTTGGAAACAAAAAGAGATCCTTTTTGCCTGTTCTCCTTCTGACCCCATGGCATTAATTCCTGATTGTACAACTGTTCAACCATCCGTCTGCATCAACCCAGAAGGGCGATGTGTGACCAAGAGCCCTATATGTAAGCCATCTTCCAAGAAAGCATAGAAAGGATCCATTCCTGTTTATTTGGACATTTACCATCAGAAAAGGATTAAGTGTTCTGGACCGCCATTGGTCACCAGTAGCCAACATTTGCACTGATTCTTCATCTATTGAGTGGGGCTAGGTAACACAGAACTTCAGTGATCTAGATTGCCCTCTGGCAGAGAGTATTGCCCATAAAGTCAATACAGACGAATACGTAACTCATTATTGAGTGTATGGGAACACAGCTACTCATGTGAAAAGGACTGGATCTCCCTCCAAGAGTACAAACAACTAATGAGTGACTTACAGCAATTAGGTAAACTTCAGCATGATGAGTCAATTTGTTTTCTTAAAAGAAAAATGAATACACGTATTCGTTGTTTGCTTGCTCAGGTCACATCAAAACTTTCAGATATATACCAAATGCCACTTAAAGCACTTTTCTGTTCTTCAGTGTTTTGTTGGCTTTTTTTCCATTTTCAAAAACCTGATGTAGCTATAAGCAGGAAGGTAAGTTGAAAAACACTGTGAGAAGAGATACTTCCAAAGTTTCCCATTCCAAATTTTAGAATCTGATCGGTGTGATTAATTGCAGCACAAAATCCAGTTTCTGGGACATGAGATAGCATTAGAATGTAAGCCTTAAAGTAAAAATACTGAATAGCAAAGATCATATAACGCTAATAATTTAAAAATATTTGATTTAATTTGCAGAAAGAAAATCATGGAAACACAACCCAAATGTAAATAGGATGCGGTTTTCTTAAATTTATAGGCAGCCTGAAATAACAGAACTAAGAAGCGTGAAATGTCCCTTTTATCTCACTTGAAACTTGAAAGTTTAAATCTAATGTAAAGTAAATGTGATTTGCTATCAAAATAAATAACAAAGAAACCACTGTACTGACTTCATTCAGCATTTTTATGTTTAATTTTGTAAAAACATCAATGATTCTAATTACCTGAGACAACAACAGAAACCCTGCAGAGGACTATGGATTTTGCAGCAGTCTAAGTTCTGCTTACTTGAGAAAACTGGTTATTTATTGTGGAGGCTGTGGGCTAAAAGGCACCTGCTCAGCCCTTGGGCAGCCGTGACGGAGGTCCCCCAAGGAGGAACGTGGGGACAGGGCTGTCACCAATAGTTCTGCTCCCACCAGATCTCCACTGGGTTGCCAGCTGCCAGCACGTCCACAGCAGCCCTGCCTTTTGGTGCATGATGGGCAAGGCTCTTCTTTTGTCTGGAGTCGAGCTTAGCCCAGATGGGCTGAGAATGGTCTAGGGCTGAAAGATTTCCAAGCAAATTCATGTAGGAGCCTCAGCTCTTGGGCAACAAGGAGGTTCAGGTATAGACTGGGTGCCTAAAACTTCAAGTTGCTTTGCTCTCAGCCTGTCACAGGTTGCGATACATTGGAGCAAACATGTAGATGCCTGTTTGCTTAGCTCAACTATTCTATTTTTTTTTTTTTTTAAGAAGGAAGATAAAATTGTGAGATTTGTCTTCCCCTATACTTTTGGCTTGTCCTTCTTTCTGTGGGACATATTAATCCCATGAATGACTTAAGTGATCTCTGCAGAACTGCAGCACAGATTAAGCTCAAGGGACACAAACACAAATTAAAAGATCTCCTTAACCCATTACACTTTGGTCTTAATAAATGGCCCTCTATCCTCTACCCATTCACAGCCCACTGCCTTAAAAAAAAATTAATTCTTGCATCTCTCTTGATATCAAGGGAAGTGAAAAGAATTTCAGTTTACTCAAAGCAACCCCATTGATACTTCTTCCAGTGCTGTGTATCTGCAGCACAGGTTAATTTAGGCAACCATCATGAAAACAGGACAATCTATTTTAATCATGGCAATCAGAGAATATATTTGTCCCCAACCCACTGAGTTACATGCTACCTATTTGTAAGAGCATCAAACTCACTTAATGGGACAAATCCTGCTCTCAATCACACCTGCACAAGCTCATTCAGTTTGATTAAAATGAGCCTGTACAGGAGTAATTAAGAACAGAATTTGGAACACTACTTAATAAGCTGTCTTTAACGCAGTCAGTCATTTCCTGCCTCTAACGAAATAGCCAACCTTTGATAAACACAGATAACATCAAAGATTTGTTTGGTTTTTACTCGACATTCCAAAAGATATCAGATGGATATGCTGGGTTTTTTTCCAACATCTCTCTGAGGTGCAGCTGTCTTGAATGTGTATCACTGTCAGTGTAACAGACTGGCAGGACCACATCTGGAATACGAGCAGCTTGATCACCCATATTCAAGACATGTGAGCTAAATTTGGAACAGCTGCAGGGGAGGGCTACTGGGATGCTCAAGGGGAAGAAGAAACCATTCTGAAAGGAAAGAAAAAAGGGATTTAGTTTAGCCTTGCAAAAGAGAAGGAAAGGGATGGGATTATTCCCTCCCATACTTAAAAAAAGTGATCAAAAGGGGGAAAACAACTTTTTAAGTTAAAGGACAACATTAACAAAGTAACAAATGGATGCAATGTCATCATGTGGGTTGTAAACCCCTTCTAACAATGAGATGAGTGAGTGTCTGGAGAAACCTTCCCATTGAAGTGGTGGGAATTAACTAGTTTAAAATAAAACTTAGCTGGTTTATGAAAGGGTTACTATGGTTGCCAGTGACAGAACACTGAACAGAATATCCTTTTTAGTCCTTTATCCTACATTTTGCTGATTATTTAGTCCAAGGAATAAGGCCACTCTTGTCTGTATGGCAATTTAAAAGACTAACTTCAGATCATAAACAGCAAGCAACTGAATTATCAAGCTTCTGTTTTAACAGCATTGATAAGTATGTGTTTATAATGATTTCTTCGCTTATTATCCTTCTTCCCATCTCTTAAGCCAACACCTCTACGCTGGGACTTTTCTTGCACAATTACTTGAGAATCAAGCATGAGAAAATGGGAGGATTTTTCTAAACACTGTTTTTGTTACAAGTACAACTAGTGAGTGGCAATGTTTAGCTCTACCTACGACTGCAAAATTTTAGTGGTGGCTATTGTTTTATTTTCACAACAGTAATGTAAATAACAGAAATCAATAAAGCACTGCAGTATAACTTTGAATCATCACATTTTTTAAAAAAGAGTTGCAGTATGTTTAGCAGCATAATCTGTTATTAATAAACACAGTTAACTGACAGAATGTCTTTTACTGAAAACTTAATTTTAACTCCACAATCAGTGACGAGAAGTATCTTCTAGTCATTAAAACTGGACGTAAATATGGCTTCAACAAACCCTGCAGATGCTGTGTTTGCAGGATCCTTGAGGAACAGTTTAATTTTTTCCCTAAGCCAGTATAAAAACATCCTGAACAGGCAGCTGGAATTGAATTTCACTGTGCCTCCAGAGGTGCAACCAGATTATATCCTCCTTCCCATCTGTCACTGCTCTGCACTTCCCATGCACCCTTGAAGCTATGGTCTAGTAATAGAATTGTTTCGATCACCATATAAGAAAAGAGATAGGAAGAAGGTTTTAGTACCTGGTAACCTATTTACTTATTACACTGGTATTTCCTTTCTCTGCCTCTATCTAGTGAACACTTTAGTCCTCACAGAATCATAAAGTAATTTAGATCAGAAAGGTGTTGTAGATGCCATCTGGTCCAATGACCTGCTTATCCTTTCACCCTGCATTTCAGGGAAGAGTCTGGCCCCATCATCTCTTCACCAACCTATTAGGTAGCTGAAGTCACCAGCTTCTTATTCTTCAGAGACGAAAGGAGTGCCAAACTGGGTTTTGTAGTCCAGCATTGACACCGAAAGAGTATCTCTGCGAGGTCTCAATTTAGACAGTGCTGAAACTTCTTCCAGATGTCACTATCATTAAACTACAAATTTAGCTGGAGAACTGAAATTTAAGTGATGCACAACATAGAAGTGCAGCTCAGGATATTGAGTGGTCAGCTAATTCTCTGCAGCAGTTTCTTTTTCTCTTTCAGCATTTCAGGCAATAAGCAATTCCTGAGTACCATAGCCCCTGGGATTTGGGCACTTCAGATTCTATATTCCAGCCATGGAAAAGAGACCCAGTAAGCTCCTATAGCAGTTACTGGAGGAGTCACTAAAATAAAACTAAACTGCGGTACATGCGTCCAGTTACAACCCAACGTTCTTATATTGAAATATTCCTTTAGTGCTTGAGCAAATCCACAGCAAATGTTAATTGCCAACATATCACATACTTCACGTAGGGTTGTGATGATTTACATCAACTAAGGATTTGCTCCACAGGGTGAGGTGACATTTGTGTTACTCCTGGGGCTGTTAGTTATGTTTCCCACTTTATGGAAATAACACAAACTTACACAATTTGACTCACAAATAATAAAGCAATGATTGCATACAACAGGCTCTTCTCTGTGAGAGAAAATGTTTGGAATTATGGGTTACATTACACTTTCGAGCAACGTGAAGGAAAGCCAAGAACTCCAAATACTGAGCAATTAACTTGTTATTCTCTTACTAAAATTTTAGGAGAAAGATTCAGACTTCTTTTTTTTTGTTTTTGTTAATGCTTTTTTTCCCCCCTGTTTTCCCTGTATCATAGTAAGCACTAAACTTCTGTGTTACTTTCTCCATCTGAAACTTAAGCACCACTAGGAAGATAACTAAATTCTATGGCCAATTTCAATACAAGTCTAAGGGACTCTGGCAGATGGCACAATTTCCATCTTCCTCCAATTCTGTCTATGTAGAAGAATGTGTAATTTAAAGTAGTGGCTGGTATACTTTAAACAATTATACAGTCTCTTACAACTTCCTTTTAGTTGTTTTGCCTGCTGTATCTCTCTTATCAAGCTTTCTGGCAACTAAATTACATCTACTGCAGCCTTCCTTATACCAGTTGGACCCTGCAGTCAGCTTCAGAGGGGACACCTAAGGGGCTGTAAATAACACATTCAGAACCGCATTTGAAAGTAAATAAGCACTTGCAGAGGAGGATGGAAGAATTTAAATTATACCCATTTAGATTATCTCAAATGCAACTCTGACTGTTGCTGCTAATCTTTGAAGAGAAGTAATAATCCCATATGAATTTCCATGCCATAGTGTTTAAGGGGCATAAAAATACAATGGGATATCAGATAGGGCAAAGCACCAAGAATGCAAAGCTGAATAGTGCAATATATCATTTCAGAACCTCCTAGTGAAACAGTATTTTCTGTTTACTGTTCATTAATAAAAATACACAACTCCTTGAAAACATGAGTGTTGATAACTGTTACAGCATTGCATTCCCTGTTTAAGCAAAATACATGCCAGCCTCAAAGAAACTCTTTGGAATACTTTGTTTTACTCACAAATCTGCAGTAATATCCTCTTGGGTAATAATCAAACATTTCAAAATACATGATATCTGCAGGTATCAGCAACAAACCAGAAAAAGCACTAGCTTACTTGTGCTAACAGCCTACACTGATCACAGAAGTATATTGCAGTATTCTGGATAAAATGCACTGTATTTTTACTAAATAATATTGAAGCTTTTTACAAGGACTGCCCTACCAACTCACAGATCCTAGATGTTCCTTCTAGTTGTAAAAAACCTGTTAGTCTGAATGGTAACTACTGTTTATTAACTCATTGATCTATAAAACTGTTCTAGCAGCTAATAAGCACACCTGAAAATTCTGGGTATAAATTGTGGTGACTGCTTAGAAAACAGTTATGTTTAAGAGCAAGAAAATGGAAATACAGTACCCTAGTTTCATGCACACTTCCACTTGCCATATATCCACAAAAATAAATATGCTGACTTTGGAAATTTGGATATTTTATCCATGGTTATATTTATATTCTTCTATGAAATCACTGTGTACTATTACAAAGCCCTTGAGAATTATGAGGAATGTAGTTACTGTGTATTTTTGAGTCAGATTCTGCTCTCAGTTACAGAGATACACATTGAAGTAACCTCATCAAAGCCCGTCTATTACTCTGGGTTTATGATATTCTGAGATCAGACCTTGGCTCTGAGAATTTTATTTTCATGTGAGATTTAACTTCAAATAAAGTCTCCTTTGCTGTTTATTTGAAGCAAACAGACGATTAGTAATACCAAATATTACAGGAAGATGCATGCTTCTATCGCCTGTTAAAATTTGAAATATATTTTGCTTCATGATGAAGCTTAAAAGAACGGTATCTTAATCATGCAATGAAATGGCATCAGTATGTGGTAAAGCTGCCATTAAATAGCACACGTATCTGAAGGCAAAGCATAGATTCTTTTTCTCTCTCCTTATATATGCACCCTAACACATATGTAGGCCATCCTATGTACCACGCCGCAAATCATCTGTATCACTGAGGTTATTCCAGACAGCTATAAAGAAACATGCATATTAAGCACATCCAGTGATACATTTAATTGAAACTCAAGAGGCTACCCACTGCATATTAGAATAAATATAACCTATATTATGCCTTTTTCCCCTCCCATATGATTTTCTGAACTGCTTTTGTTCAGAATTGATTTAAACCATTTATCACTCATCCAGATTGGTTTTGAAGCTATGTTTAGTTTTGTGTAATGACATATATACTCCCTCAGAGCCTACTTCAGCACCTCTTTAATCTTTAGCCAAGATTATCTAGACTACTATTCACTAACAAAAACTGCCAGTATATTTTGCTTAATAATGTATTTGTCATTTTATCACATGTTAAATTTACCCACAACTGTAGCTAAAGCCCTCCAACAGCTGACATCTGAAATCATTACTCAAACCAGCCTGCCAGTCTTTCTACACTTACTTTGTCTTCTGAGCTGCACAACAATGAAATCTCCCAGCTTCCCTTCAGTTGCTCTATCATACAGCAAAATAAAGTCAGGCAAAGGTTGATACATTTAACTGTTCATTAATCTCTTCCAGAGCCTTGGCCATCAGAAGAGTTTGTATCACCTGTAAAAATTAACTGCCTCCATGGAGTTAATCCATACCTAATTTGTGTATAAAACTAAAGAGGAAAAGGACCTGCGAACAGCAACTTTTTCTCTCTGCCCAAAATGTTGAAATACTTTTAAATACTTGCAAAAGTTTGTGTACTGTTTTTCCTCTAATATCCTACTAGTACTGTTACATACTCTGAAAACATCAGCAGTTTATTTTAGGATTTTTTCAGAGAACAGTGTATTTTAAGCAAATATTATTGAATATCAGCAAATAAATGTTGAGGTTCTTAAATTGCAAACAAGAATATTTGCACTAGAAACCTAACTCAGCCGTGACCTTTCAAAAGCAGCACAGGGAATGTATCATGTGATTTCTATTTCTAATCAAAACATCCTGAATTTTAAATGGCAAATATTTGCAGTGGATTACTTTTGTACAAGGTAGAGCCTCAGAGTTCTTGGAAGAAACGCTTCATACAGTAACGCTAATTAAAAAATAATATTAGGAAAATAATATTAGGAAAACACGTGCGTGATGCTGGGACAGAAACCGGGAGATAAGACGGACACCGGTGTGATCCACCATTACTCTATCCGTTTCAGCTCTCTCTCCTAAATGGCAACACAAACCCAATTTCCCTCTGCGCCCTTACCTATAAATGAAGGGAGCTACTGTGGCGGTGTTGGGGTGACTGTATTGCTGTTGCTGAGGAAGCTGGACGACGCCGTTCCCCGTCCCTTGGCCGCTGCTTGCGGCCATCGAGGCCGGCAGCGCCGCGGAGGACCCCGGGGGGAGAGCTGCGCTCGGTTCTTTCCCTTCGGAAGAAGCAAGACCAGAGGAAGGAGAAGCCTTCTCGCTAAGTTGAGATTTTGGCGTTGGTTGGGACTGGTTTCCTTTTGTAGTCCTCAGTTTTTCAACCTCCTTACTTCCCGCGCCTGCGGCCGAAGCGCTCTGCTTTGCTGTTGGCACCTTCGATCCGGGTTTCGGGATCCCGCTAGAAGACGGTATTAAACTTTCCTTCTTGGCTGCTGTCGTCTTGCTTCCTTTTGGGATTAAGCTTGCGATTTTTGAGCTCTTCTTTGTAGATGTTTCAGCGACCTGGTCCTTCTCTTCCTTGACTGTTTTCTCAGTGCAAACTTTGTTTTTGTCCCTGTTCTTTTCCTCTTTGTCCTTTGGCTGTAGCAAAGACTTTTTATTGCTGAGATTTTTGCTTCCAGCTTTCGGAGGGGTTAACTTCGGTGATACTTTAGGACTGCTACTCGTGGAGCCGCCGCTGTTCACCCCGCCGCTTAAGACATCCATTTCACCGCACTCTGAAAAGGTATCATCCTCTCTCCCGCTGTCGCTGGGTCCTGAGCTCAGCGACAAAGGAGGTCTCAGAGCAGTCCTAGCATTAACCAGCTTGAATTTTTCCAGCATAGATTTTTGTCCGGATGAAGGGGGCTTCACGCCTTCAGAAGGGGGTGGCTTGAGCCTGTCTGAAGATGGAGTAGGGGAGGTTGCGGGACTGGGCTGCTTCACGGACAGCATGGTAGAGGTCGCGCTGTGTTTGACATTCATGGATTTGCTGCGCCAAGGCTTGCTGGCACTTGGAGAGGGTATGGCAGAGACCTGCTGCTGCCCGGTGCTGGTGGGATGCTGCACATTTCCATTCATGCCTGCAGATGGGGGAGGGCCTTTTGGTGAATCTGCTTAAAAAACAGAAAGAACCAGAATGGTGCAGTTATTCTCCCATCTCCTGCTGAAAGGTGATACCATGCTCCTCTGGCATTTAAAGCACAGTTACGTGTGATTCATAATAAACATAATTTACATGTGCATGAAACATGAAGGATGACAATCAAAAATGCCTTTTTTTCCCCCCACCATCACGGTGCTGTTCAATACTTCTATGAGCTTGAGAGCACCTTGGAAACATCTTTCTTGTAACCATTTCATTATGCAAATTAAACCTTCCAGTTTAAAGATTTTATCGTTAATAAGTCACAAAGAAATTCTTCCAATGCCTTGTTAATAATAAAACACTGAGACATGGAAGAAAAAAGAATGCTACAATATTAGAAGAAAAACTAAACCAGAGAAAGATGGGTCTGATGTTTAGTGAAAGCAAAATATGTGCTAGAAAGTTAGGCTTTGGGTAGGAGGAAGAGGATTGAGTAATACTGAAATTAAATGGATAAAATCAATATTCATAAAAGCAAAAAATGGCAGGTCACTATAGTTTTTTTGGTTTTAAGTACAGTTAACAACCTTTAGTATCTAACTTTTCCCAGTGCACTTTCATAGGTGGGAAAAAAACTATCAACAATTTCACCAATGTCAGCACTAGAAAGTTACAGTGATATATCATCTACATGGGAGCAGCAATCACAGTTGTTTTGGGCCCGAAGCTCAGGTAGGCACAGAAGACTCGTTTACGTGGCTCTGGTACCTTCACTACATTTATGTTGTCCAGGAACTTCAGCGAATCTCCAGAATGAATGAGAACAAGCCTCCTTCTGCAATAATCAAACTATGCTAATTGACAAACATGATTTTCAAAAAAGTCATTTAGCCGTATTAAGCAAAGCCGACCAATGCGAGAAAGGGTTAAGTTCTTCTGTATGAAGCTCGGATTTCCAAGGCACATCTGAGTATCTAAACTCTATTAATCTGGACCACTGGAGAAATGAAGCAGTAATGGCAATCAAATACGTGGTACATAGCTAGTTCAGCAGATGACGTATTTTCTCTTAGCGTATCTATCTTGCCTTGCCACTCCGTCTTGGGACTGCCAGGGAATTAGGCAGAAGCCTGCTATAGTATATCAAATTCAGTACTACAAGGAAGCCTATGAAACACGCAATGCAAATATAGTTCATGCAATGGCTAAAAGAGTGCTTGATGTGTTGCATACACACATGAAGCCAAAGACATGCCTTGGGGCCCACCTGTCTGAATAATATAGTAGATGAGGACACTGAAGACATTTGTCCCTTCAGCCCAGAGTTTGAAGTTGTGTCATTTTCTTTTTTGCGGTCTCAGCCCTACGGCCCTAGTATGGATCAGACTACCCACCTGGAAGCCTGAAGGCCACTAATACACATAGGAAAGGGAGGATTTTAAGCATCCTGAAAGGGGAGATGTTTTTTCTTTAACAAAAAGAATGCAAACATAGGAAAATTTACTTCTCTAAATAGCATTAAGAAGTTCTAGTTTAAAAATAATAATAAAAAAACCTGAACAAAAGTAACATGACAGAAATGTAACAGCTTTTACTTGCTTAACACTATTAATAGCTTTTACTTGCTTAACACTATTAACAGCTGGACCCCAGCAGGCCAATCACCTCCACCTTCAAGAGATGCCGTATAATTCCATGTGCGTACGTTTTTTCCTGTGTTCCTCAGGCTGATAGGCAAACTCCACAGCGCTAAATGAGCTCAGTCCACCTTCACAGAAGGTTTCAAGCAGCTCTGCTGCATCCAGCTACTAGGCAAGAAAACGTTAACTGGTAAGGGTTGCCTCAGAGCATTTTTTGGGACGGGTAAGGTTAGGGCTTATTCCATGGGCTCCAGGTAGCACCATGCACATGGAGCAGCTTTGGTGTGCAGCTGCAGAGCGAATTCCTCCCTTGCGACCAAGGCAGGAATTGTGGCTGGGCCCTTGCTATTTTCTGGTGAGTCTCAGATGCTGGAAGAGAGCCTGGGGCCAGCAGCAGCTGTTGGAAATCACTGCAGCCCTCAGGCTTCCTTAATGTATACCAGGGATCAGCCCCATGGCTGATAGCCCAGGACTGGGTGTGCACAAGGACCTTCTTGCACACATCTTGCCTTGCACTAAGCTTGCCTTAATTACACAGCAGGATTGGGGGCTTTAGCTATCTCAATAGTTCTGCCGAACGATTCACCATAAGAATGTGCAAAGCTAATGCAGAATATATGCAACAATCTGTGAACAGCGGGATGCCACCACGCTCTGTTGTATTAATTCTGTTACATTTGTATGGCTTCAGGCTATTAGTTTTACTACAAGAAAAAAAAAAGAAAAAAAGAAAAAAAGGCATTCTGATTAGAAAGAAGAATGTATGCCTTGCCATATTTCCTGCTATATAATATTAAACACATTGGGGGGTGGGGGATTATAAAAAGAAGAGTATTTACTGTTTCATCAACAGCTTGTTCTGCTACATATATAGCAAAAAAACACAGGTTCCTGGAACCACTGGTACTTATTTGATCCCTATGTAACAAACCATAAACAGCATCAAAAAATTACAAAGAACCTTAACTTGCCTTTAATCTTCAATTTAAAGTGCATCCTTAATGTTTCCACAAGGAATGGGGACTGCACGCTCTCAAGGAATACTGAGAGCCTGTCTGTATGTTTAAAGATGTGGAATAAAAAGATTTATTTCCCCCCAGCCCAAATGCATTGCTTGAAGCTGCACGTCATTCATTGCTTTCTGTGCGTTCAATTGGATTTAGCTTTAGCTGTTGATTACGTGAAATTTGTCCCCACCTTGTGGTGATTTTGCTAGAGAGTGATCCCAACTTATGTCAAGGATTTCATATTTCTATAAAATAAATTTTACAAGAAGACAGTCTTCTGTTTAGGGCCTAATCCCCTTATTGCTGAAATGCATAATCAGCGTGCAGTGAAAACAATTTTGCATTCTAGTTGAGAGCTCAGTGCTTCAGAGCTCAGCCTAACCTGCGTGGGGAAAGCAGAGTAGCAACACCCCCAGGGGTTCGGTGCAAAAAGAGAAATTTCTACCAGAACCCAGCAAGACCATGACAACCAAACGGGCATTTTCAAGTCCACTTTTTATAGGCTGTTGCCCAAATAAAGGACACATGAGGGGTTAAACTTGGGCCCAATATATAATCCACCTCCTCCGTCTTCTCCTCTGTGACCTGTGTTCTCTGCTGGTGGAGAAGACGGGACCTCTGTGACAACAGCTCCCCTGCTGCACCGCGGTTAGGAACTGATAATCTAAATATTCTGTGGTAGGCAGGTGCCCAGATTAGAGTATCCAATTTTAGTCACTCACAATAAAAAAGGTTCCTAGAGACCGGAAGAGCTGCAATGGATCGCTATGAGGGTGTTTGGACGAATGGGAGGTCTATCCGGTGAGATTAAAAGAATTCAGCTTGTTCAGCTGTCCCTTTCCAGCTGTCCACGAGAAAGTAGCTACCCCTTATCAGCACCGGAGGAGACCACCAGGGACAACTGGCAAAATACCGGCACCAGAAGAAGCATAAATAAATTAGTTGTAAATATACATTCTGGCCACAGATGAACAACGATTTGCACCATCAGAAAATGGAGTTCCAGGGCAGAGCTTCTTAGAGTTGGTATGGGCAAAATAACCAAATAATGTTGAAACAGTTTGGACAATACGCAAACACCATTTTATATTATTAAATTATATTGAAAAGCAGGCTATTAAGCTCCATGACAGAGAGACCCTTATCAGTGTTCAGATACAGTGTTTCTAAGCTCCAAAGTGTAAATATTTGTTTTAAAATTTGACTTGAATTAGAACATTATTTCTTTGCTGGACTCAAAACACTCTGGGTATCCACCTTAGTAGCACTGTGAATAATTACTTTGTTCAAATAGTTTCATTTTCATAGGTTTTTTTTTGTCTTTGTCTTATTAAGTCAGAAGCAGACAGATGTGATGTGACCTGGAAAACAGATGTGTTCTTTGAAACCCATCCATAAGCTGCAAAGTCCAGAAAAAGAAAAAAAAAAATCAGCTCACTAAGGCTCCACAGATGAGTTTCAGCTAATGGCGTGTTTATTGCTTTGGTGCATTCTGTGTTCCTGACTTAACCACAGCTCCACACAGTTACCTGTGTCACAGCAATGGGCTGAGTCTGCAAAAAAGAGCAAACCTGCATTTGTCAGGGGACCTAGGTTTCTTACTGTGGGAACTACTCCCTAAGCAACATTCAAAGGAGATAACATTAATGACATACTAAATAATGAAATAGCAAATAAAAGGCCCATATCACATCTTATTTTGGATCACCTTCAGGTCTCCTTTAACTCTGTGACTACATATCCATTCCCTGCTGTGACTGAGTTGGAAACTGTGTTATGCAGGAATGGATTTCAAGTATTACATATAACTGGATTAAAAAACCCCCACCTTATGCTGTATATATTTTCTGAGGTCTTCTTATAGGGCATGCAGGAAGGTGTACAGCAGAGATAAATGTACCAAAAGTGGTCTGCCCTTGAAGAGGTCTGGAGGTCCCAACCTCTAATGACTACCTAGTGCAAGTCATCTCTTTTTCCACTTCAGTTTATGCAGCACTAATGCAGAATTACAAGCTATTTACTATATGACCTATGTCTCAGAAATTAGTGTATGGACTGTATATCCATTAAATGGAAGCTGTTAAAGTTATCTTGCACCAAGCATCTGCATCAGAAGCAAAATTTGACATATAAGTTTTATTATGTGTGCCACACTGTAAGGAAAAATCAGTTTTTCATCATATAGTAACACTTTTTTTTTAAAGAGGTGGTTTTTATTATTGCTGTTACTACTGTGGGGTTGAAGTTTGTTTCTAAACAAATTCTTCAAAAAGCTGAGGTCACAGAACATCCTCAAATATATTAAAAAAAATCAAAAGGCTACTTCGAAATTTCATTATAATATTAAAAAATCAGCTCCTACCATAATTCAATTTAAAATATAGCATTGTTCAGTTGTTTTTAGCAAAGAAGTAGCATGGTGAATTCAAATACAGGCTCTCATGTGTTCTTTTAGAGTGTTATAAAAAATATCACTTTGCTATCCTTGCACTCACAGCAGTCATTTTCTCTAACTTCTGTTTTATACTCTAAAACAAACTTGTATTTGGTTTATATTCTCAATGTTCTTCCATCCAGTCTGCTGTTTTGAAAGTAAGAAAAAAGAGCAGACAGAAACTTCTCAAATACAGTACTCTGTAGTTACGCAACATTACATTTTTTATATCCTGTAAAAAAAAATTGAATGATTATACAGAAAAAAGCCACCCCTTATCCTCTTGCAAGTGATGACTTCACTAAAAATCTCATCAAGGTTCTCATTCTCTGCTGTAAAGAAATGGGAAAGAAATCCATCATGCAAAAAGCCACATAAATGTGCAATGCAATGCAATGCAAACCTTAGCAGTCAAAAGAGTTTCCAAGTAAATGAGCTAACAATATTAACGTCTACAAGCATGTCTCACCTTGAATCATTTCTCTCTCACATATTTCAGTAGCAAACTTATGTCAGCATTATGAAGCAATACTAAAACCTGAACTGCTGTACATACCTTCACTCAAGCAGCAACATCTCCTACTTCAACTTCACTATCGTATTGGTGAACTATACAGTGTGTGCTCAGTTTTCACTCCGATCTCTTTCTAGTTTTAGACTGGATATCTTGCCATAAACAACCCTTGACAGAAGAAATCCCCCTATAGAACTATCTAAAACATTCAACCCTGTTAGCAAAAATAAAGAAATAACTATTGAAAGGATGGTTTTATATCTTCAGATACAGCTGGGGGCAAAGTGTGTTCATCAGAATTTAGTAAAAAAAATCTGGATAGCTGCCTGTTGCTTGGATGAAGAACATTCACTGCATACTTGTTCCTCCCACAGACCCCAAGGATGCAGACGGGTACTATGTATATTGTATCATTTTAAACTGTATTCTAACCCAGAGATATGAATAAAATGCTGTTCATTACACAAAGGGAGAAAGAACAGGGGGGAAGGGGCTGGATTAGTTACACAACTCAGAAAGCTGAACTTTTACCTTATTCTTTCTGAGATAAAGCCTGAAGAGGCACATTTTCCAGGAAAACAGTGTCAGGGTGGGAGAAATGGAAGGACCCAGGTTCCATAATGGAACTTCATATTTAAAGGAGGCAATAATAAATGAACGCTGAATTCAAATCCCTGCAACATTTAATTACATTTGATTTAATTTCCAATCCTCTATTCAGACTTATATATACATTAGGTAAGGTTCTGAAGGAACAGATGCTTATAATATCCTGATGCAAGTATGATATTTTGATTCTTGCCCGTTAGAGGTTGAGATGCAAAGTCCCCTGAAAATTGTGGCAGTCTTCCTTTGGGTATGAGTAGACTTGAATACCAACAAAGATTACAGGCATCCAATATAGATTCATTTTCATTTCAGAAACTTCACCCAGTGATATTTCCATCAAAGAGGGATAAAATATAATTATAACACCTTGAAAGTTTTTAGTTCTGAACTTTAATCCCAGCTCAACCACAAGTCCTAAATCAGAGCCCTATCTCCATAGGTCTTCCTTACCAAGCCTAAATATGACATTCACTTCCTTGACCCTTGCAGATGTGTTCTTTTGGTGGTTTTGGTTTTTTGAGTTTTGTTGTTTTTTCTCTTATATGTTATGTAGAGTAAGCTTAGCAACTTTTAATCACTTACCTTTTTCATTTCCATTTGCATATTGTGGAGGCTTGTTTTTGTCGATGCTGTTAAAGCTCTGGCTTCTCCGATTTAAATTAGAAGCTCCCTGGACTTTGGTACTGCTGCCTGCAGCTGGCACCCTTGAGGGTCCTGGAAGCCTGGAATGGTATAATCAGAAATCAGTTCATTTTATGTAATGCAACATATAGAGGAGGCAGTATGCAAACATCAGACCAGAATTTAAAACTGACAATTGAAAACAATGATTTCAGGTAAGCAACAATGAACAGGAGGATTCAAATTAGTTAGACTCCACAAATGAAAATAAAAGCTTATCCTTACGCACACAACAGGGAAAAAGATGCTTTCTAGAGTCACAAGACATGTAAGAAGATGCTTTGCATTTGCCATTAACATTGCTAAAACAGATTCACTCTAACAAACCATTGAAGTGCAATATCAACTTTCGTTTAAATCTGTCACTTTTGAAGAGGAAATGTTACAGAAATTGATTAAAAGCATGACAATACATAGCTGAGAAATATTTTGTATCTCTTACTCTAGTAAATGTTTCACAGCTCTGTTTAGCATAAAAGCTGGCTTTTTATTTATCTTTGGTTATTTTTAAGAAGGCTATTGGCTGAAACACTTCCACCTTATTATTTTAAATTAAAAATATTAAAAATACGTATTTTAGCTAGATGCTACAGATGCATGTGTACTGTTTAGATAGACTTACATAATGTAGACTATACAGTTCATTTGTTAGTATTTGCTGCCACCATCTGAACCTTACTGTGTGGCTATGCTAAGGAAAAAAATGCAGACTCTGTTGTCCTGGGGTGTGTAAGCCTGCATCTTTTTTTTTCTGTCTGAATCTGTTCTCTGATGAAAGATTCTTTAATACATGCTTACGTCAAACTTTCTGCAGCATCTTTGCGGCACCCCCACTCCTTTCCAGTTTTGTTATCTCTTAGACAAAATGAAATGCTCAAATCAGCAAGAGGCTTTTGCCACAGGACAAGAATCTCTCTCTTTTGCTTCTCACTTATTGGAATGATATGATGATTTTAATAGTGGCAATACAAATAATACCAGAGTTATCAAATTCTGTTAGTTTCACTATATTACGAAAAAGCAGCATCAGAAGGGAGAAAAAAAATCACGTTACAAAGAATTACAAAACGTTAGATTTCTTCCAGACTTTTTTTTGTTTCATATACTGGTATAACAGAAATGTTCAAATAATTTTATTTTCATTAGCAAACATATGTAAACAGCTCCGTATTCTCTTCCTTTACCAATTTAAGCCTCAGAGAGCTAATCCATTAGTTATTTTTATGGCTCATTCTGGCCGCCAGCCTGCCCTGCTAGTCTCTGTGCCGAGCCCAGAGCAGACTGTCTCTGCTCTGCAGCTGTATGCATGCTAACCTTTACAGTGACCCATGAATTCGAGTGATCTTCTGTTCCCTGAAGAATGCACTAAAACAAACTTAAAAATCCATTTGCTCCTTCTCATTACCCTAATTTGACAGGCAGTAAGAGCCCTGAGATCGTTTGTCAAAGGTAATGAAAAAAGCAATGAGAAGGCATGTGCAACACTGGAAACTCATCTGTTCTGTTAAAATATAAAATAGTTCTGCATATATTCTGCATGCCAGAATTCGAGAACTTGCTACAGTAAGCACATTACACATGAGGTCATTTGCTCTACACACTTTCCAGTTTACCTCATTTGCTGTCTTTTTTAATTGCGTTCAGGTTTTAAATTGCCCTTGCAGAATCATGTTAAGCAGCTAAGGAAATGCAAAGAGAGAATAACAAATAAGGGACAAGTCACATACCTCTGAACAGGCTTCGGAAACACTGCCACAGATTTAAAGTATTAGACAATAAGACTGTTAACCCCAACATGTTGAATGCGGACAAGACAGGAGCATCAGCAGTAAGGAAAACTGAAGACCTATAAATGCAGGTGCAAAGCAACTGGACCGTGGTATAGCTCATTCCAAGCTATCACCAGCAATTCAAATTGTGTTAGTGCGCTATACTGCAAAATGCAATCTTTATTGAAGATTATGCAATTTAGAGTTCATTGTTCTCACCAATGAACTGTACAGCAAAGGTATAATTAATGAACACATTAATTATCCCCCACAAGAAAAAGCTAGAAAGAAGAGTAAGCTTTAGACCTCAGTTTCTTTCTTCTGCAGTCTGGCTTGTAGATTTTAGTGCTCGTGGAAATGATAAACTGAAAGTACTGATGAAATCTGAAACAGGTCAGCTCCTACACACAGCTCTGTCAAATTCACTGCCAAAACAAAGCATCTCGGTCACGGGGACTGTGTGCAGGCTAGTCTTGACGGAGCAGAAGTCTTGGAAGTGGTTCTTTTTTTCTGCTCTATTTTGCTTCTGCGTGAACTTGGCTCTGTGAACTCAACCTTTCAGGTGGGTTTGCGATACACGCAAAACATCAAGTGGGAATTGGGATGGACTCCCAAACTTCTTTTCGCTCATGACTAAAGCAAAGATTTGAGCCAGAGAGTAGAGAGCACTAAAATCACCAACTAATCCTTCACATCCAATGTTTTACATGCACGATACAAAGATGCAGGATACATAACAACCAGAAATATTGCTAATATACAGTACAGATCAGCTCCTTCCAGTCCATACAAGGCTTTCCCGTGGCAAAGCTCATTGTTGCGAAGCTTGCACGCATAACATAAATACACATTGTTAATGTCCAAATGTTTTATGTCCAAAGGATAGAATATCAATGGGCATATACTTGCTTGAGTATCACTAACAAGCAATAAATTAGAGATATTTAACTGACCTAGAAGTCTTTTTTTGACTGGTTGCAATTCCACTGTGATTAGACTGAGTTGCATATCTGGCTGTGAGACTGTATGAGAAGAAACAGAGAAATTGAATTAAAGAATTTCTTTGAACATGTATAGAAAGAACACACTTACCAGCAAACTATGAGTTAATGAATGCAAATTGAACATGGATAGAAAACACAAATTAACTGGCAAAAATATGAAATAATGCAAACATGCAGATTTTTATGAGAGATGCAATGCACAGATTATGAAATAATGGATATTGTTATAGCTTGTCTCATTTGCTAGAAATTATCTTAGGAATAGACAATGCGGGCAAATTTCCACAGTGACCAAATTACTGAAGTCTAGTTCAATTCACACAGAGTGCACATCAAAACTTTGTGCCTTTTTTTTTTTTTTTTTTTCATCCACAGAAACTACTAAGCACAAATATACAGCCACTAGTTTCTCTAGCAACCTGACTGGGTTCACAGTCTGGCAGTTAGGAACAAATTTGCTATACTAGATCCAATGTGGGCTCAGAAAAATTCTCACTAAAGAAAGGTGACCCTCCTAATGACAGAGCTATATGGAAGAAGCATCCCATCATAATTTTCGTTACTGTTACAGCAGCACAGGTCAAGTATGTGATGCATTACCCAGGCAATGAATCAGAGGCTTCATTAGGAAAGCCCTGACGTGTGCTTAGACTCACTGTTAAATTCTACAGGAAAATGCACCTTTGTCTATTAAGGCATCCAAGTAGTGGTTCCGCAGCAGAAGATATGCTCTGCTACAGGGCTAAAACCAGTATGTTCCCTTTGACACCCAACAATGTGTCATTGCTAAACAGCAAATTTATGCCTCTATTCCTTTAGACATTTGCATAGGGGATATGTCAAATGTACGGCCAAGGTAAGGCCTCCTGCCAGGTAATTTCAGTTACTATAAACAGGTGCATCCTCCGGGATCCACACAGCCTAAGGATACAGACAGGTGCCTAAGCCAGGTGCAATCACAACAGCAAATTCCTTGCATTGTTAAGGAAGTGACAGAGAACTGAGTAAGCAGAAACTCTGATAGTCACAAGATTGCTTTTGTCTCTCACAGTTCTGCATCTTCCAGCCATCCTTCTGAGTAGCAGCAAAACCCACAGTGCTCTAGTCCTGGCTTTATAGACTGGCAGCACTTACAAGAAACACGTGGTGGTATCGAATCTACCAGAAAAGTGTTGAGCAATTGCTGCTAGTCCACCGAAGCAGATAGCCTGAGTATAGAGCAGATCGGAGAAGCCCTCAAGGGAGAAAGGGCTTCCCATACTGGCACTGCAGTCCTGAAGAGGGACAAGGGGAAGGCACAAACCAAGGGACAGCGTGAGACTTGAATGGGATGCGTGATTATTGTTACTTTACCAAATTAAACCCAAATAAGGGGTTCGGTATTGCCTCTGTGCCTGCCAGTTACAAATAGCACATGTGCACACGATGAATATGTAAGAAAGAATACTTCAGTCTGAAGAGAGCAAAGAGGAATCATTCGATATATAAAAGCAGCATTCAATTCTCTGACGTATATCTCCACGGTAATGCTGACAAAGTGCTCTTTTAGAAGACCATAAATTCTGTGGGAATTGGCATAAATTATAATAGTATCATAATAATTACAGTTTATATATGTTTTATCTAGGTAGTCATTAGTATATTACATTATATTTCACTTACAGCTATCTTTCTTAATAATGTCTGGACATATGACACAAATGTGACATAGGATGTTTTACTTAAGTTGCTACATTTGTGCCTGGCATAATAGCCCATCTTTTGATAAGATCTTCCACTCGTGCTTTTGTCAACATATTTAAAATGAAGGAATCTAGACATGGTTAGCTGGTTATCTGCATTGACTAAACTAAGAAGCTTGTGAGAAAAATGGTATGTCAAATAAAACCTTAGTGCATTTATGTTGTAAAGGGTAAAATGATACACAATACAACCAACATGAACAGTGAGCTGGAAAAACAGTGAATAGGATGCATCTTAACCACTGGATGAAAAGGCTGAAGACTCTGCCTTGCCGTAGCATGTCGTAGCTTTTCTATCTCAAACAACACAATTCCAAAGTAGCTGGAAAGCTCAAACAACTTCATTTCAGTGATGTTGCTGAGTTGTTGATAAGGTAGCCCACAGACAGACGGCACTTTTTTTTTTTTTACATGAAGCACCTATCTGGAAATGCTTGCTATAATGCTGTCCTTCCATGCCTGTTACTTGGGACTCCATCCACTAGCAAATTCATGAAACGTCAGCCTAGAGATTGCTTTCAAACTTTCCAGACAGGCTTGAAAGGCATTGATGGATGTGTCAACATTAGTAAACCATCATTCCCGCTATGACTGGGTAAATTTATTTTCCAAAGTAATGTGACAAATCAAAGGGAAAAAGAGAACTTTAACAGCTCATAAACCAGCTGCATCAAGTTCCTAATGACTTTGTGTTTTCCTTCTCAATTAGCACTGGATATGCTGGACCCATTAAAGCTTTGCACGGATGCCTCTTTCCCAACTGCTGGCCCCATTATTGCAGATGTGAACTGCAACACATATAAAGTCTGGCCACTCTTCTAAATGCATAAACAAACAGGTACCTGCTGCCCTCCATCCTACCAGATAATTGTCGGTGGGTAACATCTGGCAATCAGGAAAATAAACCTGTTTTGCTTAAAACAATCATTTTTTTTATGCTTACAGATCCACACAAAAGTTTAATAAATATATACCTGCATTAAAGCAGCAGATGTGTGTTAACAAACCAGACAGTACCAGTTTAACACTACAGTATTTGGGACGAGGAATGGTTTATTTGTCAGAGGGTTGGAAAGAGAGATTTTGATAGCTGTAGGTTCTCAGCTTTCTGCTCCCAAGACCCTTTCCACTGCTATAATTCTCCCACCAGCAGTCTTCCCTGGCATGGTGGCAGCTTTGACTCCTCGGAGGAGCCACAGCAGTCACCTAAAAAGCCCAGCGGCAGTGCGCTGGCAGGAAAGGGACATGGAAACTACAGAGGAGACCAACCCTGACCGCAGAGCCGGCAGGAGGACCCCATCTTTTGTAAACCAGGGAGAAACACCAGCCGACACAGCAGATACGAAACAGCGACAGCGGGTCATTTCTGTTGCTGGTCCTTAAGTGCTGTGAGAAAATGGAATGAACGTGCCGAGACTGCCCAGAAAGGCAGTTAAGCACAGAGGTAGCGTTGAGAAGGAAGCTACAGAGATGTTGGAGGTTGGCCTGGCCCTGAGGATGCTGACGGGGAACTGCAGCCGCGCGGGTTGGGGGAAGCAGGACTCTGCGCCGCGGCACGTGGCTGCGCAGCACGGGCGGTCGTCTTGGGGAGATACGCACCGTGTTCCACCTACACGGGGAGCTGATGGAGGGCATGCAGCTGTAGGCAGGATAAAAGGGCTCAGAAATGGCCCGAAAAGGTGTAGGGAGTCTAGGGAGTCAATATAAGCTACAACACTAAAGGTTCTTAAATGCCCTCCCGTTGAAAGTGAAGTGAAATATTCAACTGAAATGGGCAAATCAGAACAAAGACGATGGAGGGAAGGCAAGCGGCTGCTCGACGCTGAACTAAACTGCCACAAAGTCTGTCTTGCTGCTCTACAAATAGCACGGTATATCAGGAGAGAAGCAGCTCCTTGAAAGTGTGTACACCACATAAAGCTGAAGGATGGAGCTCCTATAAACCTGGATACAGAGCATGAATCAAGCTGAAAATATTTCAACCTCCTTCTTCAAAAAGTAACCCATGCAGCGTCAGCCTGAATATCGTCTACTTTTTATTAACAGTCTTTCGAAAGATCAAAAGGATCATGTTACATCACACTGTCATTTTCCTATAATGTTAAGAATCACATGGTGGTTCTAAAATGCCAGCTATGTGATCTCCTAAAATTAGACAAAAGGCAAAGAGGTTTGTAGCATGTAATCAAAATCTTTCTACCTTACTGACATACTTGAATTTTAACATGTTGTTGATCTTATAAAGTGTATTTATATCACTAGGGTGACTGCATTTCAGAACTGCTCAAGACTTTTCTATTAGAATAATTCCCTGATAAAAAACTAGTTTAAAAAGAATGCATTTTCAATGTAAAAATTTCCCCAGCAGGTCTTGATTGTACTGTACACATTTTTTTTCTTTTTTTTTTTTTAAAAAAAAAAAGAACAACTACAAGCTCCTTGGCTGTATAATTCTCATCAGCCTGCCTGGCAAAAAGCACAAGAGATAATATTCTAAGGTTCACCTGACTCTAAATCCCCAGTGTGCCTGGAGAGATGCCACAGGAAACAAAAGTTTCCAGGCTTCTCACCATACCAAACAGTCTGGGCAGGTAAAAGATCCCTGATTCCTCAAATGGACAGCCAAGGAACACTAAGGAGGAAACCAAAAAACCTAAATTTTCCCACGAACAATATTTTTCAGACATTTCTTTTGCCTTTTTAGCCCAGTCTTGGTAAATTAATGTATGCTTACATCTACATATATGTATCTATCTACATATCTTTTTAAAATGTTAATTACTTATATATAAATGTTATATATGTATGTGTATTTTATAGATATATCTATATTTTATATTTTATAGATATATATTTATATATATATATATGTCTAACACAGAAATACACATTTATTTTTTCATTTACAAGAGGAAATGTCTATGGCTTAGGGAGTTCTAGCTCATACCATGTCATCTGTTCTGTATTAGGTGGACATTTCTCCTTTCCGCTCTTTGAACTTCTGGCATCTTATACAAGAACTCTGTCTCCAACTGATTCAGGCTTGGAGGTACGAGTAAAATTGTGTTTTCAGTGTTTTCCTGTTGTTCACAGCCCATAAACCAAAATGCAGATAACTCAGTTTTGTATCCACATTTATGTTCTTGCAGAACACGGTGACTTGTAATAAGAATGAATCGTCTGCCACAGTGACCATACCATTTTCTACCCTGGTCCCAGTATTTGTAGGGTAGGTATTTTGTGGAATTTAATGAAAGAATATATGAACCACAACATTAAAGAAACAAAGAGGATATCAACAAAGTAATAAATGTGCTACCTAGCTGCTGTGATTAACCTGACCTGTAGCTCACCTAAAATAAAACAATCTTTTAAAACCCACTAATTTCTCTGAACAAATTAGCCAAGTGGATAACTGCGTGCTGCCAGAACTAGGACTAGGCCCTTAGGGACCATTTGTACCCTTTTAGGACCTTATCTCCATGCCATTTATGATCTAGAATAAAATTATATCAGATGACCTGACAGAAATGTATGCCACTATTCTGTTTCACAGTTTGATAGGATAAGACTGTAACAAAGTTTTCTCCTAGAGGGAATGAAAAAGGAGGTGCCAGAAAGCCTGAGGCTGTCACTTCTTCACATCTACACTCCTCATCTCTTGAACCTTTTCATAGATTTCCAGAAAATCCACATTCATCAACACATCCTAAAGTATGGTTGGGATTGCTATAAACCTGCATCAGTCAAACACTTATCACATAGTTAAGCCTGTTTTTATTGAAGGTATTTAAATATATTTGTGAGCATTTTGTTTGGTCTCCCCATTGACTCTAAAATAGTAAACAGGTATGCAAGATAAAGAAATTACAAAAGATTCTACCAACATTTCAGCTATGTTGCCATAAGCATTTTCAAAAAAGCAGACCAAAACACAAATACATATATAAGTGATTTTCCTAAGCTGCTCATTCATCTCTTGTAGGTGTGGTGAATTTTAAATATAACAAAAGCTCATTTTTTCACTTTTATTTTAATCCATTTTCCATAGGCAATAATTGTCATAAACAGCACTGCCTGTGCTTCTTTGGAAGTGTATGGATTTGTAATATTTTTTTGGGGGGGTGGGGGGAGGGGGGGGCAGTAAACGAAGAGAGAAAGTAATCTCCATAGCAGCTGCAAAGTGTAATGTTATTTCATTAACTGACACCTGAAAAACAACATGTAGAATACCACATTTGTTGCACAGTCTGTAAAAACACTAAGAGATAAAAATTGTTAAAAAGGACTGACAGTAGCAAAGAAAGTAGCAGGACAAACATAAAACTATGACTTAAATGGAAGAATGCAAGGAAAAGACTGAGTCACACATTGCTATCAAGGAATCTGTTAAGCGATAAATAGGAATAAGGCAAGAGCATTTTGGTTCAGAATAGATAAGAAAATTAATCATAGGACAAAAGAAAGAATGAAGACAGGAATAATTCAATATGGTTCCTATTGCACTTTACGTGTATTTAAATTTTATTTGCCATATACATAAAATTATAGGCAACCTCAAATGTTTGCAAGACATTCAGAGTTAAATAGGTGACAGGCCTGGGAAAGGAAAAAAAGCATGGACACAATTGCATCAGATGTCATTTTCAGAAAATGAGAAGAATTAATGAATCTCTATGGAGAGTAAGGGTAGAGCAACAAGGAATATCTGAAGGGAAAATAACTACATTATAAAGCTTATATTCCTTCAAAAGGAAATACATGAAAAGTTGGATTCAAATGCTACAAGGATGAATGGAACACTTCCCATTAAATTCTACATGATCTGGATAAGCAACAGTGAAATTTATGGCCAAAGTGCATCAAAACTGAAATATAAAAGGTAATGAGTGGCAAGGGAAACAAATGCCAGACAATGAGAATATCTGAAATGCACAGAATGAGAATCATCACTAAACTGAATTAAAACACTCTTGAAAACCATAAGGACAGACAATGATAAAGGATGACAGTCGCATTTTGAAATGCAACAGAACAAGAGGCAGAGAAAGAAATATCATTCTTGAGCACATGGCAGATGTAATTTATAAACAGGAGAAATCAGTGTAACTGTGTCACAGGTTCCTAAAATGTTCAGAAAAACATCAGGTACTTTGCAGAGAGGAAGGACTGTAGAACATACTAAGTAACACACAAGGGCAGGTATCAATCAGTAAAGGACAAGTTTTTCAGGATCCAGCCCACAGAATTACATAAGAAGGTAAAAGATATAAGCAGTTTCCGAGAGGTTGGTAGGGAAATGGTTAAACAGGAGAGGAAAAGTTTAAAAAAAAATCTTAAAAGCTATTGAGAGGCTATAAAATGCTTTATAATTTACATTTTTATATTTTCTATCTAATAGGTGCTTATTATAGCTATAGAAAAGACCATTTGTTTTAGAAACTGAAAGTCTGCTTTGAAACCCCTTGGTTTTTTCCTTATTTTAAGCTTAAGAAATATTATTAGGTATCTTTTTATCTTAGAGAGGATGGGCTACAAGGAAGAAGTATGTGACAAATAAATTCTTGCTACTGCACTGTTCTGCCTTTTCTGTGTGAAGGTTATTAGAAAGGTTAGTCGTTCGCCCTCATCAAAAGTTAACTCTTTTGTGTATGGAATTTTCTATGTCTCTCAAATGAAACAGAAGTATATATTATGAAACTTCAAATAGTGCTGATGCATTTTTGCATGCTGTTTCAAAATATAGCTAGTAAGGTGAATTTTAGGGGAAAAAAATTGCTAATGAAACTGTGGCAGTAATATTAATACGTAGGAGGCTATGAAGGTGTAATTTTTACAATATTCTGTCAGTATATCATAGCTGTAGCCTAGAAAACTCCTGAAACTGCAGTAATTCCCAGCAGATAATGACAGTTATATCAAATGTGTAAATTAATTTCATAGCTATGTGAGATAAACAAATGGCACGGGCAAGAAAAGCCACTTTTCCTGATGACCTATATAGTGCTTATCACAGGAACAAATCTCTAATTTATGCAACTCGTCATTATTAAATATCATCTATTTGCTTAGGTACACAGTTAACAGATTTAATTGGTACACAGAGATAGTATATACTTCAGTTACTTGGACTTCAGGACAATGAAGATGGAAGGACTTCCTTCCTGAAGTTCCTTTTGTTGGGAACCATGAGGACTGTCATGACTGTGTCTTTGAGGAGTAGAACAAAATGGGGCCAAAGCTGATTTTCAAGATAGAAAGATAGCTCGGTTAAAGTGAAATTAAATCCCTACGGTCCATTTGAAGGTTAGCTGATGCAGATCCTGGTGCAATCACATTAAGCAATTCATTCTGCATTATCTTCCAGACGCATAAAAATACATCAGTTTAGACTAACAGCAATTTGTTCACTTGGACCCTTACTGGAAAACAGAGAATAGGAAAAAAACCCCAAGCTTTTCCTGATTTTTCTTCTTTGCAGTCATTAGATAATGATTCTGTAGTGGGAGAAGCAGGAACTACCTGCCTGTTTCCCTTCACTAAAACCAAGGGACTAGGAATGGCAAGAGCTAAGGACAGCAAGGAGACTTGGTTCATCACTTTCCTTTCCATTAACCAAGGAAGACACACAACAATGTGCACATTCCATTTTTTAGCCTCTGTCAGTGCAATGCAGTCGGTGTAGACTGTTAAGGTTGTATTTCAAACGTTGAGAACACTGTAACAAAGGCCTTTTTCTAAATTGAGAGTGATGTAACCAAGACTGGCATACAGATTGCCAGTATTCTGGCATGTATCTATTTAAATTCATAATCATAACCACTACATTTGCATTACTGTATTTCACACAGCACTAGCTGCGTGTCCAATACGTTACATTTTTTCCCCTAGTACTTCTGAGCAGGAGGCAACATGAAACCCAGTTCCTTGCAGTAGTTATATATGCAACTGCCTGTAGAAATCAGCTACCTAACTTTGTTTATATGCCTAGGAAAACCAGGGTGCTCTTTTAATATAACAAATTTAACAAAATCCATCTGGACCTCAAGCTGTGCTCATCATTCCTGTACGTGATAAAATAGTTTGTCCGTCTCGGGGAATTTTGCTGACAGCTTACTGAAACCAGTTACTGCCTAATCCATAAATGAGACAGAACTTCTTTCATCCACATGTGTTTTCTCTTAGTATCTGGGTGGTTGAAAGATCATCACTGCAGAAAGTTTAGATGTATTGCTGTGATAATGGAATCCACTAGCAAAGCGAAGCATAAAAATATAATGTAACCATTGTTGTCATCTATCCGTACTGACAGATATAAATAAGGCCACCAGCACTGTATTTTTTTAACTAAATCTCAAAGCTGCAACAAAGTCATAAGTAAAGAGTGAAGTGCCTACCTCAGATTTTGAAGTATTCAATTCCCACAGTTAGTCATACAAGAATATAGGAAATTTTAGGATAAAAAGAAACGAGAAATCACATCTAAACCCATTCTCTCCCTTAGGTTACCATTTATTATTTACCACAGATTTTTCCACTAATCATCTAAATAATTTTAGGAGTTTTTATACTTAGTGGTACGAAATTATAATATTCTGTTACTAAAGCATATTCTTTGCAATGAAATTTCACTTACCATAAATCAACTTCCTTTGTTCTCTTTTACATTTAATTTGAAATGTTGCTGTTGGCCCTAGGATTAGATAGGCCAATGATACTCTTCCGCATGCAGAATCTTGCTTCCCTTCTGTGTGCACAATTTTCCTTATTCCGAGCTTGGTTATGGACCGATTACATGGAATTAGGAACGTTAAAGTATTGCCACACTGACCAGTTTCAGATAATTTTGTTAGGAGCCTGCCGTAGAAAATTCATTATCCTCCTATGTAAACTTTACACTAAGGGGAGAGAGGTTCCTCCGGAAATCAGTTTAATTACCTTCCTGATTTGTGTTGTCTCCTGTAGGAGACATGGATTATCTAGTCATCCAAGGACAACCAGCCTCCCAAATTCCCCATTTCTGCACAAACTTAATCCTGCTCAGTCTCAGGATATTCTGATTATAGCCTTCCCCTGGGACTTCTATTTGTTCACCATATCAAAATAACCTGGCTATGAAAGCTCTGGAGTCCTAATACCATTTTTTCCTGCCTGTTGCGGCTTTTGTTGACAAAGAGCCCAAACACTCTCTGACTGAGGTTGATACTGAAGTAAGTCAGCTTCGGTGGCATGCGGAACAGGCTCAGACCCAGTAAGGATCACAGACGTTGATCATTACTGAGGACATCATAACCTGGAAATCAGGATAAGAGTACCATCGTCATCATCATCATCATCAGGACCACCCTCTTAAATTAGGAGGGTGAGACACCAGCCCTGTACAGACAAGGACAAAACCTCCTTGGTCTTCAGCAGGGCCTGAACGCTCCCCCCTCCGTGTCCTCCCCGTCTTCTGTGTGACTTCTCAGAGGTATTTCCCTCTCCCACGTATAACCTGTGTTTCTCTCTGAAACAGTGGAGACCATCACCTTTTCATACTTGTTTAATAAAGCACACACAACGGCTTTTTACCTCCCAGGAAATCAAGTGGAAATTAAGCAATATGCTTACTATACCTTAGCTGGAAGCAACAAAGATATCTTCCCGACGGAATAATCTAACCTAAAGTAACTGCGATTATTAAGACATAGTTTCAAAGACTTAAATTACAACATGAAATGTGATTTTGTACTGAACATTTTAAAAAGGTACAAGGTCTATAAAAAGCATCCATCTTTTTCAGTGTATATGTTTTGATTTTGCTCACATGTCTGCACACATACAAACATGTACATATCAAATGCACTTAAAAGTATACAGTGCCTTAAAGAGACAGCTTTATTTCTCAGGTGTCTAACACAGTAGAAATATACGAGTCTTCAAGTAAAATAAAATACCCATAGGTATAAGAAGATAATTTTCACAATACCCTTGAAAATTTACTCAAATTAGGTTTGAAGAGTTTTGCCATTACTGAATAAAGATGAATGTGTCATTCAGGTGTTTGCTACTGTGTTCATTACCTGGCTTCTGCCATAATAAGAAGATAATTTTTCTTGTTCCTCTCAAAACCTGAAAGAACCATTTCCAGGTAATAAAGGACCACAGACCAATTTAATGAAAAATAATCTCTCTTATATGCATTTGCAAAATAATTTTTCCAACATATACACCATGAGTAATTTACTGCCTTAAGGTTTCTACATGCCAGCCCTTTTCATAGTATAAATTGTTAGAAAACAGAAAGTATTAAGAATTTTTAAAAGCATATTCAGAACTGCAACAGGCTAATAAAGAGAGGCATAGCTGCACAATGAATGTGTAATAATAAATTGCCTTAAAGATTAACATCCACTGTGAAAGGATAAAATAGCTCATTTTATCACCACTACTTCAGAAAAAAGGTAAAATGACTCTGTAATTGATACTAATTAGGTTAACTATTGAGTTAATAATTTCACATGGAAAAGGTGAAGAATTTGACATTATTACACACCTTAGATTTTGTCACTTTTCAATACTCTTCGTTCAATGAAAGAGGAAGGTTTCAGTATTTGTATGAAACTACTTTTTGCCAAAAATACCTAAAGGTCTCAGGTGTCCTATGGAGCAGCCATATGAGTTCCTTAGGACCTTCTAAAGCATGAACTCCTGCCCTGTAAATCAGTTGGGCATGGTGGTTCCTTCTGTAATTAATGCTGAGACACAGTTGCTGTGAAAGCAGTCATATCATAGAAATCAGTCTTGGGAGTCATGTAAGAAACCTGTCCTCATTTCAGACAGCAGGCAAGAGGCAAGATGAGTCCCATCAAAGGAATCTTTTCTTTTTTAATTTCATATTTTGGCTTCTTTCTAAACAGAAACTTTTATTTATTCATTAACAGCTTAAAACTAAAAAAGCATTTGGGAAATAATTTGGAATTATTTTCCAAAATATTTGTTTTGTTGTGGAAAAAAAGAATTAATTAAATTAAATTAAATGACTGCTATGAAAAGAAGGGTTGCTAAGTCCACCACAGAGAGTTCATATCAATGTATACTTGTATATGCCCATCTATTTGTGGAAAACCTCTTTTTCAAATGTAGTCATTTTTCTTAGAAGGGGACATATTATTTTATGTTAATTTCCTAATATTATGTCAAAAGAGTGACAAATGAAAAAGCCAATTAATATTAAAAAAAAATCTGTGTTTCTGTTTCTAAGTCCTGGAGTTCCTTGTTTTCTAGCAGCTCAGAATCCTAGATGTATTTGTAGCCAAAGATAGACACCTTTCATACAGAAGAAAGGTTTTAGAAGTAGGCACCGTTCTTTATTCTTAAAGGCTTTAGTGAAAAATATATGGATAGAGAAAATAATATTCTCTTAGGCAGTACAGAAGTTTATGGTGACAAACATTGAACTTCTGTATATGTGAAAGCAAACAGAAAAATTCTTGCTTTCAGTTTACAGATAGGAAGTAAGAAAGATGGTATCAATTTCTGTGTAATAACTTTTTACATGGAAACCTTTTGCAGCTGAAACATAGCTATGAATAGAAATTTAATAAAAAAATGAAATTATTTTAAACCCCTGGCATTAAAGTAGAGGGTCTAAAGAACAGTGATGGAAACAGAAATTTTGTTAAACTAGCCCTAGTTGTCACTTTACGAAGGCATGAATGCTGGGGTTCTGGACATGGAATAATTGCCTTTCCTTGTAATGAAGTATATTTAAACATAGCAAAGTAGAAGAGGAGAAAAAGGCACTGAAGGACCATGAGATCTTGGGGAATTATAATGAAAAGAAAGCTTTATAAAAAATTCATCCCCTCTTTGCCTACCATTCCTGAGCAGACAAAGGACTAGTGTGCAATCGCTGTCTTCCAAATAGTAAACAACTTCTTCACTCCAAGGTTTTTTGGACAAACAGAATTCCTTGCAATAGTGATGATGTATAAAGGAGCATGGTAACTACTTTTTTATTAAAAATTCACCATGGATAAAGTAGAAAAGCAGGAAATGTTTCAGTTCTTTCACTAAATTATAAACAAAACCCAATAACCAAAGGTATTTACATGAAGCTGGCTAAGACCTTAGTTTCACTGATTAAAGCCTTGGACACTTGTAGACCTACATTCATAGGAAAACCAATTAATTTCTAAATAACAAGATGTTATTGCCTCTTATACAGTATTAAATATCCTTCAGAAAGCAGAAATTCAACTTCAGAAAATGTTAAAAGTGGTCAGATTCTTCTAGGATCACAGCATAATTCCCCAAATTACATGTTAATTGTAAATTTTACAGAGAAAGCATTCGAAGACATTAATTTTCAGTAGTAGAGGAAAAAAAATGCATTTCACATTGTAGTACCCAAGGCAAACACAAGTGTATCTTAATTTTTGTATCAAATGAGGTAACTAAAATGCTATCAGCAACATTTTCCTATAAACATACATTTACAACACTCCTAGTTTCAAGACAAAGATTTTCATTAGGCTGACATGTGAAAAGTTTTCTCAACTGAAGAAGAAATATGTTTATTATAAACGTGAAAGTGTAATTTAGATATGAATGGACTGAAGAACTAAAATTTCATTATTGTAGTCTGATACTTTTAATCCATCCTAGATTATTGATTTTTCACATTCTAGACATACAATTGTTCAGTAAGCATGTAAAAAATTTTACACGAGCAAATAATAAATAAAAAAAGTACTAACCCCAACGGAGCAATATACATGTGAATAGCTTTTTTTTAAACTTCCCCAATAAAGCATACATTGCTAATCTTTCCATTTAAATAGATATTTGTGCTTAAAACAGATTCTTTTTTCATGGCCAGGAAGCAACTACCTTCTCAAAATACATTTTCAGCTTCAGTCTGAAAGCAAAGTAATTCAGCAATTAAGGATTCTGCTGAGTGCTTCGCTTTCCTAAAACTAAATCATAAACTGGCCACTTAAAAGAAACAACTAGATTAAGGCCATTTCTTCTCCCTTTCAAAAAAGATACAAATAGAATTAGGCACTCAAAACCAGAATGTGTGGGGATGAAAAGCGTTTATAACAAATGACAGTATTAATTGTGCCTTTTCCCCACATATTTTGCTAATACTTTCAAATCGTTCTTTTAGTTGTGGAGCTGGGTATGTCAGGAGAACATGGAAATGACCAGTCTGCTAACCTCATCATGTGCTCACTCTCTCTTGCTGTGCAAAGGGCAGCAGAATCAATAATCAAGTGAAAGAATGCCTTTAAATTAATTAAAAATTGAACTAAATTTAACTAGGAATGTTCTCTGCTCTCACTCTAGCTTTATTCCCAAGAAATGCAAGCTTAATACTAAACAAACACTTAAGATATTGTTTTCCTACATCCATTACAAAAATAGCTAAAAAAAAAAAGAAAAAGCCAGTCTTTTAAGTCTTAAAGTGGCCTAATTTTTTTTCCACAAAATTTGTTTTTTTTGAACAGAAAAATAAAAACCTCTTACACCTGAGAAAATTAACTTTTTAACCTACCTCGACTGCATATCTTGGTGCGTTTTGGACTGGCTGATTTCAGCTGGAGGTGAAGGGACTTGCTGTTGTAGCTCCACCAAAGACTGGTAGTACTGTTGCTGATGATGTTGCTGCTGTTTGTACCGAGACAAACTGAAAAACAGCCCTAAAATGGCTTTCAAATTTCCATTCCTTATTTCTATTTTTAAAAAAAAAGAAAAAGAAGTGAAAACATTGTGGTTTCAGACTTCAATTTTGTAGCAGTTTTATACTAAAACATCTCTGTACATACCTATAGCTATACTTGTTTATACCTTGTATCTCTTCATTTAACTCTAATACCAGGGACATATTAGGTATCACTGATACTTTATTGTTTGTTATAATCTTTGCTTATATATGTGTCACTGTTGCAATAAACACGTCTCCATAATGTCCTCGTGATGAGTCACATGTGCGTGGTCATAAAGAAAAGTGAAGTACACCAAACCTTAAATAATATACATAATCTGAAATGAATACACCTGCCTCAATACAGTACAAATATTCCAAGTAAGCAGAGGGACATTCAAAAAAATCTGAATTCTTTCTGGCCTTAGGTACACATCCCTTCTATCTCTTCCTGCTTTTTGGGCAAATTCTGTGCACACTGGGAGTAAACAATGACTTCTAGAAAAATCAGAAAGAGGAGATGGTGACAGTCTTGTGGATGAGCACATGTCTATTCACAAGAATTTGGAAGGAACATGAGAGAAGGAGATTAATGGAAAATACCTATTAAAAAAGGTGACTGTGAAGTTCATGACTTCATCTTTGAACTTTCCAACTACATGATTTTCTAGATTTCTATTTTACACTGTTATTACTGATTAATGAAGACTTCAAAACTACAGCTTTCACATGAGGCTAAAATAGATACCCATCTGAAATTCTGGTGAGCCACAGTAGCATTGTCACGTCTCCCCTGCCTTTCTTAGTCTTTCCCCATCCTGAGATGAAAGTTTTAAAAGGATAATGTTATTCTTTGCTCATAAAGGATCTCTGTGCCAAAAAAGAAGCCTCAGGAGGCTTTAATGAAATTATCTGCAGCACTTAGGTCTGTTCATAGCATCGTTATTAATTTTCTTTGGCACTGAACTTCTTGTGAAAGGTTTTCATTAGGCCTATAGCCTTGTAACCTAACATGCACCACTGCGATATTTCTGCCTTCCCTGCAAATCCAAATACTGAGCTGTATGTCCTACACAGTCTTTCTTAGGTAATTTTTAAAACAGGATTTATAAACAATGACTGTCATATTCACATCCTTTAAACCTTACTAATTTTCTTTCAATAGGATTAAGTGAAATGTTAGTACCTCCACTAACAGGCCAGCAAACACTGGAGCCCTTATGCTCTCAACCCATTCTTCAAAATCAAACACAATCCTGGACACTGGAATTTACTTTGCAAAATGGAAATTTGTTCTAACTATCCATACTTTCTCATCATCCCTATGAAGATGCTGCAGGTTCTTTGATTCCCCACAAGACCACCAGAGATACACAGAAGACCTTTCTCAGAATTAGAAAGCTTTTCAAGCAACAATGACCTTTGCAGTCACATTGGTTTCAGGGAAAATCATTATCAAGGAACACAGAAAAATTATGTTTAAAATTATCCTAAAAACCCCCCTAACAAAACCACACAACTATCCATCTTTAAGCTGCTCTGATTCTAAAAGATTTTCTGATTTTTCTTTTGTTCTAGACCTCCTTGCTCAAGTGTCAAAATGAGGTGGAAAATGGTTGTGAAATCTTCAATCCTTGTTAAACTCATGGTTTATTGTTCCAGAAACTGCCTGGTCATTACTAGATGACCCAGTAGTAACAAGACATACTTACCAAGGCTTATTACAAGAAATACACTTAAGGTTTCTGAACTTAATTGATTTTAAACATAACTGTGCTGACAAAACACTATGAAGGTAACTTGACAATTTATTGATTTTAAAAAGTCTGTTTTTCTCAATTTCTCAAGAAAAATTGTAATATTCAGGAATGTACATGCTAAAAATGGTATATTTAAGGGAACCACACTTTGGTGATACTTTGAACTAATATTATTACAAACATATTAGCAGATTTACAGCAGATTCATGACCAATTGCAAACCAGCAAAACTAGTTTTAATCTTCAGAGCTCAAGGTCTGCCTTATTAAAATTCTGCTGTAAAGATCAATGAAAGTTTTAAAAACATTCCTTGCTTTTAATACTATGTAGTATTATTGCTTTTAGTAGTATTTGAACTTAATGTTCCGCAGCTGAAGCTTATATCAAAAATTATCAAAAATTATTTTCCAGAGCAAAACAAAGGTATGAATGAAGGAATGTATTATAGAATACACTCAGATTTTGATTTAACAAAGTACAGAAAAAAAGTGTCACGCACCATGTCATGGTATTAAACAAAGAAGAGTATTCTCATTAAATAAATTCATGCTATTCACACATTTGATTGTTATTTCATATGCAACTAAAATAGGCTGCACTAAAAACTTGAAGTTCTAAACCCCTTTGAGATGAACGGTAACATATAAATGTTCAGTGTTCTCATGCATCAACATATCTACAGTCTATATAGAGGTTCTTTTAAATCAGTTAAGAAGCTTTCCATAAGTAGACAGTCAAAATGACTAGATAGTACATATTGTGGCCATATTATGCTTCTGCTAAGGTACAAGAAAGGTGGAAATGGTGAAAGATAACAACTCTGAATTAATTTTAAAATAAAACAATGGTTAGCATTCAATTTTTTTCCTCTGGATATCGTCTAAAATGCAATTGAAATTACCATCTCTGGGAAAAAATATATTTTTCCTTCTAGCTTTTAGTTGTGTTACAAGGAAAATAAAAATATAGAGTTGTGTCTTATTAATAGCTATTGCTTTAAGCTGCCATGCAAGTCAGAGGGATTTTGAATGTGCACAGCACCTTGCAGAACTTCTTAGTTACAGGACAAACACTTGTATACTTTTTATTAATTTACAAGATAAAGTATCCACCTGACTTAATTTTACATTAATAAGGCAAATATTACATACTAATTAAGACAATTGGTATTTTAATGGTTTTGATTTAATATATTTATTAACTTAGTTGTAACTGTATTAGGCAGTTGCTTGGGGTGACTAATACAGCAAAAAGGACTACAATATAAGCAGCAAGACCATTCCCTCTTTCACTTAATATATGACATCAAAGGAACACAATATCTTTCAGACTCATCCTGACAGCATTACTACTACTAATAAATTTGTTTAAACAAATAGTCTTCCCTGGATTTACTTAACTGAGCAAGATTCTCATATTCATTTTTGTTGTTTTGAATCCCATATATAAACAAGTTTAAAAGTATGCTTGGGAAACCCTGCATCTATCTAATATTGTGGAGAAAACATGAAAAGATTAATACTATTGAAAAAATTATTATTTTAAAACATTGTCTCAGGCTTCATAAACATATTGAATTTCTTGGTTCAATTTCAAGAGAAAATTAAAAGGAAATCCAAACCTCTCTCATTTGCTATCACTAATCTATATTTGCATGCTATTCAAGACAGCTGGAGATTGGTATTTAGGTGCAAATAATTTGTATTAAGAAAATTAGTTTTCAGAAAAAAAAAATCCTTTTATTGGTTCTGATGATCTGTTTCTCTTACCTTCTGCAGAAAGACCTTGGACATTTACGCCTCTGGCTGCTAGAAAGCTAAGGCAGACGTCAACATTCTCAATCTGCAATATGAACAGAAATAACAAGCAGCATAAGACTATCTGACAAAATGTAAAAATGCAGGGGGGTGGGGGGGGGGGAGAAGAAACAGCTCAGGAATGAATACTTTACATTCATTGCATACTGCAGCTCTTTACCAAAGTTTAACAAGAATGATTACTGCTAATTGGGGAATTGATATAAAGCTTTCATTGTCCACTTTGGTGCTTAAAAACAATTCATAAATGCCCGATCCAGAATGGCATGCTGGCAAACTAGCAATCCACCTACTTAACATAAAACTGGATTTTATATGCTACAAACAAGCAGCAATGAAAGCATCCATAGAGGATTAGACACTGAGTATATGTCTGGAGTTGTGGGTGACTGAGTTAACTGAAAAATGTAAGCAAAACCCTCCAACAAATGTGTTAGCAAAGGTATTTCCTTGGGATGATGTAGAATTCAGTGAAAATGATGTCACAGCAGTGGTTTTTTCTCTGTTTTTTTCTCTTCAAATCTTATGCTAAATAATTCTAATTTATTTAATATTTATGCTTCTGCGAAGAGTGCTTGCTTGGTGAAGGACACGGCACTGACTTCTGTCGGTGGTTTAGAAGAAATCTACAGTTTCCACTGAGAGCTTTAGGTAAGAGAAGAACATGCAGCCTAAATGTAGATCAGTAAAAGGATAAAACTTCTGCCTCTAAAATGAGTAATCACAGAACTAGTTGGACTCCTTTCCTGTGTCTATTTCTAATAGATTAGGGACCCAGAATGTTCCAAAATGTTCTCCTGAGTCACCATCTCCAGCTGGTTTCCCCAGTCCTCCTAGGATCTATGAAGCAAATACTCAGCTATAAATGTAAAATCTTTTAATTAACAACTTTGTCTATAAATGTGCTGCTATGAAAACAGAAAAATTATGTATAAAGAGGTATTCTGTGTCAAGTGTGTTCAACAGACTTGATTTTAAAATAATTTTTTTAGGTTGATGTATTTTTTTCAAGGCAATTAGGACCCCAAAAATAAAACAAAATGTTTAATGATATATTTTAAATACCTATTTTCATTAGAGAACATTAAAAAAAAGAAAGGAATATTCAACCCCAAAACCATAAGCCTGCAGTAGATCAAGTCTATGCAGTTAATTTTATTTGAATGTTTACACATTTTACAATACCTCATATCAACAGTTTTCAACCATCAAAATATGAGGGGTAAATTCATTCCTTGAATAAAAGCTACTTTATCCTTGGCAGTAGCTAGCCGAGGAGGAGGGCCTTTTATTATTGTCATCTTTCTATGACTGTAGTTCTGTCATTATTCTCAGAAAGTGATAGTAGCTAAAAGGAACATAAATATGCTTTTTACTACTGACCCTAGAAGTATATATTATGACCTCACATAGACTCTCTTGATCCACAGGTAGTACTTAGAAACTTAGAAGCACCTGCAAAATTTTGAGAAGTTCGTTTTAAGCACATTAAATTCCAAAGCATTTGTAAAAACATCTTTAAAAAAGTCTTTTCAAACACTTGTTTTCAAGGACGTGCTACCATTTATAGGGAATGATAAATAGTCTCTCTCCTGAATCAATTAAAAAAAAAACACCCCAAACCCAAACTCTGCAGCTAACACTAACTAAAGGTACTCCGAAACTGGGGTTTACCATAAAGCTTTCACAAATCTGTTCGGCACCAATTTGCACAGCTGCCAACGTGGAATAACCATCCTCAACCCAAAGGGGTTACTCCAGCTCTGGCCCAACACAGTCATTGCAGAAAATCAGGCGTTAACACTCGCATTTTCTTAAATGTTCATGTAGTTTTACACCAGGAAAAAAACCCCCACCAAATAAACCAGGTAATTTTGTGAGGTGTAGAGATGTGACACAGCTAAGTCAGCTGAAATCTGGCTGCAGCTAAAATAGGAAGATCTGCTTCTTCCTCACCTCCTCTTCCTCCCAGGCCCTGCCGCTGCCACCTCCGCTGGGCTTCCGCGCTTCTCTGAGCGCTCCAGGAGCCGGCTCCGCGCGGAAAACTCGTCCAGCAAAAAAAGCCAAACGTATTTTAGTCACTCAGGTTTCCCGTGCAGTCAGATGAGCGCAGGAGTCAGCAGAAGGGAGGGCACGTCCCAGCCTGAGTCAGGCACGGTTTGGGAGAGGACCGGGGAGGTGGGAAGGATGGACGGACGGACGGTGCCACTCCTGATGGCAGTGACAAGGCACCGGGCTGCCTCAGCCCTGACCTCCAACTGCACCGCCGCATCGGTCGTGAAAATAACGCACACGATGAGAATATTTCTACTCGACCTTTAAACAATGTCAGCTACACAAGAAAACAATTTGAATGGAAATTCTCCTGTCCTGAAGAATTTAAAAGAAATGAAGATTTGTTTGGATGTTCGCTGTGTAACTGAGTGTCTCTTTGAACTTTCAAATCAACCATGATGCAGAATCAACTACTTCAAAGATGGGAATTTTTGCTCTACAACTAAGTACTGGAAGCCAAAGGAAAGAAAGAAAAGGGATAAAAACAGAAAAGAAAAATCAGACTGACGTCAGTAGTGTCCACCTCCAAATAGCTGAAACGATATTTCCTAGCAGACCTCATATTGTAACCAAGATGTTTTTTCCTACTGGGCATGTGCCCTCTGCAGTAATTCAGGAGACCATAGCTATAAACAAAACCTAATTTATTAGGGAACATTTGAATGCTAATGTGCTGTGAAAACATCTCAATATCTATCTGCAATACTGAACATTCAGGAAATAGTAAGCCTAATACATAAACCTTAACATTCATTTAAGGTGAAAAATATTCTATAGAAATGGCACCTGGTTACTTTACATGTCTACTTCTAGAGCATGTGTCTTTGAAGTCACATCTCTCAAACTCTCAGACAAAACTAGTCATTACCATTAACACCAATGACTCAATATACTGCAGAACTACAAAGCAAATTCTGTTTTGCTTCACAGTTCACCAAGAGAACTGTAATAGAAGCCCTAGGTCCAAAGTCATCCCTCTTAGTGGTGGTGTATGAAGCAAGAGCAGTGGCCAACTTTCAGACAATAGACTGTGGTTGCACTGTTAGCCTTATAATAAAGTCTTGTTTTGACTTGTGAATTGAGCAAGTTTGGTGTGGCAACTCACAGCCACATAATACACTGAAAATGTCAGAAAATAACTCTTACAGTCAGTTTGCTGATAACAACTGCAGTTACTATACAACTCTCAGGAGCTGTTAGGAGATTCAATGAGACATGCATTAATACATTCTTGGGTTATTTTCACTTTCTTCCCTCTCCAGTCTAGGAAACATTACCCTTAAAGTTGTCCTATTTTGAAGCTTTCAGTGTGTCTCAAACATTGCTTTAATTACCTACTTCTTGCCTTGGCAAACCACAGTTATTCTTTGAACTCAAACCCTAGCAGCCCCAAACACTTTTTATTCAAACTTACTAACAGATGAGAGTAATTTTGCAATTACAAAAGTTCTAAGAGATTTCAAGCAGCTTCCACTCCTCAATACTGTTTCAATCAAGAGTGGTATGAATCCCTGAAGTCCATGTTTATTTAAGTAGTTAGTGGTGGGGTTATTATACGCTGGGGTAAACTCTGCTTAGAGCTGACACTGCATATGTAGAACTCTACCTGCTTATATATCAAGGGCTGAAGATTTTGCAGTGTAACACTTAACATAGACGCCAGACAAATTTTGTATCTCACATATGCCCACAATTTTCTAGTTAATTTTGCTTGCAAGAAGCACCAGTTTATAACACAGCTTATGTTCATTGTTATTGCGAACAGTATCAACAGAATTACAAAGTGTTGTAGCAGAAGATATAGTTCATTACAGTACAGAATTCAGGATATACAGATTGACTCCAAATCTTACATATCAAGACACAGAAAAGTGGCTCAAATTTGCATATTTGCTTGTACAGGTAGAAGTTGCCAAGATCAGGCTGCTGCTGAACAGCTCTCCATCCCTGTCAATCCCCTAATTTTTTTGTTCCAAAGCACTTATTTTATGTTAGTTTTAAAAGACCAGAAGAAGTGTAGTCTGTTGAACAGCAGATCTGCTACATTAAAAATCTTAAAACCTATAAAAGGGATAAAGAATTAATGATATAATAAACCTTCATTGCCATGTAGATATTTGTCTACTTAGCTATTCAATTAGCCATGTTGAAAGTCAATCAATACTACACAAGATTGCTTTTCAGAGGTAACAAAAAACTCTCTCTGATAATATAATCACTTCCTTATCAAAACTCAGGAATAATCTGTCCAATTCTGAAATGTAGCTCCAGCATCGTGGGTACAGATGAACTCAGTTAAGAGGATGATAATTTAGGAATTAAGATTCGTGGGCATCATCAGATAGATAACACCATTTGATGCTTTTTAAATTAAGCCTACCGAGTTATGCTTACAATATATTAAGCTTCATTCATAAAGCAAATCTTTTTAATATTGTTCATATAGACAGCATTATGAAAAAAGCACCTAAAATACTTATACCATAAATATTAGTGAGCCCCAAGCTATTTCTACACTCACATTTTAAGGGGTTATAGTCCAAATGATGGTGTACAACTAAGCAGCAATGTCACAACTCTGATACTATGAATACATTACATGGCATACAAAGAACATACATTGCAAATCTGCTGTAACATATTGCATTGCGTAGTCGTGGGTAATCTGCTTTTGACTGGAAGCTATTTGAAATTTTACTGACAGAAATAAATCACTAAACCAGACTGTAGGACTTGCATGTAGATAAACCTTAGCACTTAATACCCAGCAGTTAGCAGACTTACAGGAAGAGCTCATTTGTGGGATTGTACTCACCAGTGACTCAACATATAGAATATGTCTATTTATTATAATTATTTTTGCTGTTACCAAGATTAGCTTTCATCTCTTTTGTCTGGCAGACACCACTTTCTTCACTTCCAAACATAAATTTAATTGTGGGATGCTCAGAAGACAAGTAATGATGACTAATACAGCATTATGTTTTTCTGTATCTATAAGAAGCTCTGAAAAATATCTTGGTTTGACTAGCTCTCTCTTGTTAAGTTTATGACAATATAATTTAGAAGAACATATAGACACATACACAAGTTAGTTATTTGCCTACTTTGAGCTGGATTTCTCCTGCTGAAGAATGGGACACCTTTATAAATACAACACCTTATTATTACAGTGTTTCTGTACATATATGCTTCTAAAATTATCTTGATTATTTTGGCAGCAAAAGTAAAACAGTAATTTCTGTTAGCACTTCATTCAGTGCTATCTTCAATAGCTCTCTGTGTGTTTTGACATTCTGATTCATGACCCAAATCCCCAGATAAAATTTGGCAAAGGATTTGCTCTGTAGAAATTATCTAATGTTGCTGATGGCTGATTAGGGACACTCGTGGAATTAGTCTGCCACACAAACCCAGAATGTCGCATATATACTCACTTTCCAGAGCACAGAAACTCCATAAAACTCCTCAGTATTCATGTTTGAGGGTTTTTTTAATACCGATATTAAATAGTATTCCTTTGAGATTAGTATTATGGCATGAGATAGTCTGTGTCACAGTAACTGTATTTCAAACACACTTTACCAGCAAGATTTCTTCCTAAATTTCCCCAGAATATTAACCTGAGTTGAGAGACCTGTATTTGACTCTTTCGTTCCCATGGATATTCATCACTAAGAAAATTTGCAGAGGTCAATGGTTTTAAATGAGTGCAGGATTAGAAAATAATTTATTGTTATTACACAGCTCATTCTCATTCAAGTTCTGCAGCACTAATAGAATCAAAATCAAATAAAAATACAATTCAGGCCTTACACGTAGCATCCTGGACTCTAAATATCCACAATACACATGCTGCATAAAATGATTAAGATGAAAAATGGAAGAGCAGATATTATTTGTCTGTCTGACTTTCACATGAACCGAGTATGGAAGGAGACGCACTAACTTCTGAGTTCTGGCTGCTTTCTTAGTAGTAGGTGAAGTGCCAGTGATCTGGTCTTAATTGCAGGCTCTAAAAAGAGCAGAGATTCAGCAAGCAACTGAGATGCCTTCACGTGTGGATAAAAGCATTTCTGGTGCACTTGTTGGAGCTGGGGAGAGAATGAAACTGTCCATGGTAGCCTTGGTTATAGAGAATGCTCTGGAAGAAACTGGAAAATATTTCAAGGTGGGCATGGCCTAAACTCTGACCTTCCCTCGCCTAATAGAGAACAGTGGGAGAATCGGTCATGTACACTCACAGATACCTGTTTAACCCCTCTCTGCCCCCCCAAAGGTCTATTTTGGGGGCAAATGTATAGTCTTGCACAACCTGCTACACGTAAAGGTGCTCTCAGAGGTTGAGAAGAACAAGTTTATTTCACTTTCTGCTCTTAATTGACTCATCCATTGCACACACTGTGACTTGTTGACAACTCACTTGTGGTGTGGGAAACACCCAGATTTTTAGTTTGCCTTGTAACTTTGTTCCTTCTGGGTTTTCTTCCCAGCTGGTTTCACTAGTTGGTATTCCTGTTTCGCCTCTCCTTAAAGCAAAGGGCTAGAAAGCAACGAGATAGAAAGAGAAAATGCTTGCAGTTCTATAATGACTTATGGTTTTATCCTGAGTTTTATCACTAAGATCCTTTAACAAATCCGGACTTCATAAACGAGGCAGGTGGGCATTCAGCTTTTTTCACTATGTAAAAAATAGGCACAGGCCCAATACTTCCTTCACCAAAACCTAAAAATCAAACAACTCAAGGACTTTCTCCATTTCAAACAAGTGATAACTGAATACACTGCCTGCTGTTCTACTCACTAGCATGCTTTCCTTGTACGTATCTACATGTACTATGATTTTGTCAGGCTGAGTATTGGGCCCAAATGCCCAGTTGTGATCGCTGGCTTACACCAAGGAGGTTCAACTGAATCAAAAGCATCTTTCTAGATGAAAACTGATATACTGAAATGGATTACCCAGCCCAATGTCTTTATCCCTCTGCCTAGCCATTCTTCAAATGCCACATTTTCAACACTGTTTGGGAGTCTAGGTGATTCTTAAATGATCACTGAAACAATATTCAGTAATGGGAATCCCCTGTTGTTCACGTGAAAACAGATGTTCGACACACTTGAAGTTCTGCTTACCTCTTTAGAAAAATTTGCCAAGGGTAATACAATTAAAATATAAAAAAATCCTAATGCATTTATAATTGTAAATATTTTGTGGGACAAAATGTATCTAATCCATAAAATGTAAGCAATTGTTATTTACATATTATAACATATGGTAAGATTTATTTTAATTATTTATAAAAGTACCAATCAATAACCTCAATTATCATAAGAAACACCTATGCCATGTACTCCATTCAATTTGGCATTGTGGTTGATTTATCTGTTTCCTGTGAAAAGTTGTCACGAAATTTTATTTACAAAATTTCTGTAGTATTTTCACTACATTGTATTGCTGTATGTTATCTGCAATAGTTGATTCCTAGGTATTCCAAAAGGGAGGATCCTGCTACAAAAAACATTTTTTCTCAAATTTATCTCTACTATAGCTAGAACAAAAGAGTAGGGTTAAAGACTTTCAGAGGGAACAATGTGAAATAAATTCCTATGGGCTCATTTTATAAGCATTATAGTTGAACTATAACAAGCAGACTGGTTTCTTTTTATATTGCACAAGTTAAACTAGTTTAACACATATGAAAGCAAGCCATCTGCTTTCTTGTCTCTTGCATATTTAAAGTTGGGTATGCTTATTAACGTGTGTATGTGTTCATACTAAATTAATACTAAAAGATTTTTAGCATTGAGCAAGACTGTCTGAAAACCTTAGATTTCCATCAAGATTCCTTGTGAAGAAACTGTACATAGTATCATTATGTAATAAAAAATATTTTTTACCAGTACTTAATAAGGACACTTTGAAGAACAGAAAATACACCCAAATTCTTCCAAATCCTGAAGTAAATGCAATGGGAAGAGAGGTGGCCCAGAGTAATGCAAAACTTACTGTGACCTGACTGAGGAACTCTTTAGTTTCAAATTTGCAGTCTCTGTGCAAGATGCTGGCGTGGCAGGCTGCACGTTGCACTGTTCCCTTGACCAAAGACTACTGAGACTGGGCGAAATTTGCCATGAATTCTCAGTTCACCTTATAGAAATAGGGGAAATTTGAAGAAAGGGAAAATCGGGAGATAAACAAGCTCTCCAGTAAAACTTGCAAAAGTACAAAGAAAAGCAGAGACTTAAAAATCACATAATTCATGTTCTGATAATTTATTTCCCACAAGCTCCTAACATGACAGCTTACTGCAATAATTTTTTGCAACTATACTGAAAGGCAATGTCAAGTTTCCATGGGTGGTGTAAATTTGAAAACCCACCCAGACAAAACAGGTGTTAGCAGTCCTGCTGGGAGATATTAAGTGTGTTCTGCTGACTTGCTGTTGCACGTGGCCTCTTACCTCACCCAGATACAAGGTACATTCCATTTTTCTGTGGAAATTATAATGCATTTCAGGGTGTTAATCAGAATACACTGACACGCACACACATTCAGCTTGACTTTTTCCTAACAAACTCCCCATTACTTGCAATAGAATAATTTAAGAAGCATTTAATAAAAATAACTATCAGTGAACCATGTAACACCAGTCCAAAAAACTGTTCCAAACTAAGCATTGGCTTTGCAATAAGAGACCATATATGCAAATTAAAAACTGATTTACTGGAGGCATTTGGGGAGAATTTTACCTTAGAGGATAATAACTACTGGTATGTAGAAGGCCTCCCAGGCAAAAATTTTCAGGAAATGATGCTGGAGTTATTTAATTATTAGTTATTTTTTGAGGAAAGGATGATGGTGTTATTTAAAACTGAAATACCTTCCACTTCCTTTTCCAACAGATATTAAGGAACATGCACATCAAATTCTTCCAACACGCACTCCAAACACGAAATATGACCAGTAAACCCAGAAATGTGAAAACAAATTAACTTCTCAAATACTTGGAGAATTCAACAGACATATGTACTGACCTGCTGATAAAAGAATGTATGAGGTCACTGTTGAGGTCAGAGTATGAGCTGGGGTGTGTATTGTTTTTAGAAAATGTTACAGTGGGAAAAGGATCCCTTTTGGCATGTATTATTGTCAGTGAAAGTGACAATTGGTGTTGCAGGTTTTGCACCTAACCCCTGACTTTGTGCTTGGAAAGCTTGGGGTGAATGTGAGATAATCTCTGTAATCTCAAATACAATTTGTTTGGGGTTTTTCCTGTTTGTACACTTCAACAAGTTAATGAACAATTCAGTTATTCTAAATAAATCATAATATTCTAAATAAATCATAATATTCTAAATAAATCATATCCTGATCATAATTTATGGATGGCCAAACAGATCATTATAAACATTTTCATATAAATGAAATTTTCATATAAAACCCCCCAAAAACTCTAGCCACAAATACCCCAAAGAACGCATAAGAGAACAATGCAAAATTTTACTCTGTTCATCTATATAATGGTGTGATCTTGCTTCTCTTGTCTTCCTTTCTCACCCGCTCTTCCTTCTGTGGCTTGTCTGCCTTTGCTCTAGCCGGTTCTGTACAGTAGTCTCTACAGCAGACATTGTAAAGCACAAAATACAACGATGGTAATTTCTGAAGTGCTTTTGTGCTGCTATAATAGAAATTGTGAGAAGTAAGTGCTGGATTTTTGATTGGAATATAGTGCTGGATTTGGTCCTGAATAGACTCCTGGATTTGGATTCAGAAAACCATGAAAGTATTTCAACATCTTGCATGAATTTCTTAGAAAGCTAAAATATGACTCTGCAGCAGCATGGATCAAAAGAAAAGACTAGGCAAAAGTTCTCTTCCAGAGTCTCAGAGTAACTCCCTACTGCAGGGCTCTCATCTCCTCAGGCCTGTGGCCACCGCCACCGTGAAAGAGCCCTACACATGCACTAAGAACTCAAAATTGAAGATAAATACTACCCTGGGAGGACATTTTTAAGGCAATGATAAAAAGAACTCTGTTTAAACACAGTGTTTTTTAAAGCAATGCATCACTTCAGTGAGTCTGTCTACAATCTTTTGTTTAGTTATGCAACACTTCGGAGCCAGCAAGGTACCAACATCTAAATATTTATGGAACTTGGCAACTTCCGAAAATTGGAGGGCAATGTGAAAGTGCACGCTTCTTTGAAACAGAAGAGTTTCTCTCCATTGGGTCAAAAGAGAGTCTACAACAGAGTGTTCATTTACTAGATTTAATTAAACCTTTGAAAGCATTCCAGTTCTCTCCTTCACCACTATTTAGTACATAGCAACTTCATTTAGCTCATCAAAAATAGCAGCTTTTAGAAAGAAGGGCAATTACAACCAGTGACAGGATGAATCTTTTAAAAGATAAGTAAACAGGTAAACTATGGGGCATTTCACTGCATCTCTTGAACTTTGCAAATGGAATCCATATCCAGATGCAATTTATGCTTTCTGAACCCTCCCTCTTGATGACACCAGAAGTCATAATGCTACAGCTTGTGCAGGAGAGACACTGGCAATTTGCTCCTATCCTTCTGGCCTTTTGATTTTATAAACGTTCTGATGGTTTTTTTTAATTAGATATATTTTGCATATTACCCTGAAAAATATTTATAGAACATTGAGCTCATCAAAAGAAAAGCGATAAAATACTTGTCATTAGCAACCTCTAAAAGGACAGCCCAGAGATTTCTCTAGGTCTAAAATTATGTGGCTGGTCCCCCAGCTGGAACTTTAAGTCCTTGGGAAGATATATGCAGGAGAGAACATAACATAAATCACTGGTTTTCCTTTATGTTTACTTTCCATATTACTGACTCAAATTGATCTAAGCCCTAAAGAAAAAGACTCAAAAGATACAAAATCAATGATGGACTGATGTCACAGGTTATTAAAAATATTCAAATTAAACCAGACATCTTTAAAAGCCATAGGCATAATATGAAAGACTCATATTCAGGCTTTCACTTCTGCTAGTGTACCTGAGCATTGTACTTTATACCATGTTCAGCATAATATACGAAGAAATATTAGGTCATGCTGTATGTTTTCATACCATGCTTATAAAGAGCCTTCACGGTTACGTATCTCTTTGCTGTATGCTCATAACCATGGGAAGAATTTTTCACATTTTCACAGGATCTTGTGTCTAGATTCTCAGGCAAGGAAAATAAAAGCACCTGGAACCACGGAAGGCAATGGGATATCTTTCTCTTAAGGTCAATAGGGCCAGGATTTTTTTCTTGACTTCTTAGCCAAATATTATAACAGGAACCTCAGAAGTGCTCGAACCTATACAATGAGGCCTTAAGAAGCACTTACTCCTTGTTGTCACTTCACTTCCAGTTGTAGCTGATGGAGTGTGAAGTGTAGGAGGAAGCAATGTTTTAAATAGTTACCCAAGTGTTTTCAAGTTCCAAAATACAGCCAGTATTACTTGAAAAATAAGCATTTACTGGGCTTTGGAGGGACACATATCTTCAAATACACTAATTTATATGATATAACAATATAAATCTTTCAAAACTGTTTATGCTAAGAAATCCAAATAGAAGCCTTATATATACAAGAACTGCGAAGACACCCTTGCACATATGTTTACTGTGGAGTGTTGCTGTCTGTCTGCCCATGAACTAAGAGAGCTTTTACCAAAAAAAAATAATTTAAAGTTATTATTGGGAGGAATTACTGAGAAAATCCGTGAGTGACAGGCAAAACAGCCCACAAGACTGGGATGCTGGTTAGCTAGTTATGTATGCAGTTAGAATACACAAAATTGTAGCTATCTAACTTCATGAACTATTATTTATTTCACATGCAAATAGGTTTCAGCTCTCAAGTGTGGAAACCCTGGGACAAAGAAAATTCTTGTGGTATTTTTTCCCTAGAGGGAAATGTCATTGGTACGCTCCCATTGTAATTCCAAAGAAACTCTGAAGAATCAAGAGGTATGAATAATTCAAACAAGGTTCCAATTAGCTGACAATACAAGCGTAAACGAAGCATATTCTAATTATTATAGAATTAAAGACTGCCAAAAGCTACAAGCTAAAATACAAACATATTTCTATTTCAGGAAGACTGTTCAGATTCAACTTTTTGAACTTCACAGCTTTCATGCTGGTCAGGATGTCACCTGAAAGAATCGATAAGAACTGCTTAGGTAAACAAATGCTTTAAGTTGATATAAACTCTTCAAAAAACAAAAATTATTTGTGATTAGTTTGTGAGATTGAATACAACCAAGTCCCAACAAAAAAAAAAGTATCTTGGACTGACTCTGAAACTGAACCCTGCCCAGACTAATTCATATCCAGACACTGGGCCAACTTAAAATAAGTTCAACTTAAAATAAGTATAGCTCTGATTTATGTCATATGATCATCTGTTGATCATATGGTCAGCAGACTTCTCAGACTGGGAGTGTTTTAAATAATTCCTGCACATCAGAAAGCTGCCAAATAAATTTCTGTATTTATACGATTTATTTCTGCTGAAACAAAAATGGTTGTACTGTATTCTAAGGATTTGTGTATTAAGTTTCAGGTCACAGTGGATTTAAACAGACAAGTTACATAAAAAAAAAAAAAAAAAAGAAGATTGTGTTAATATTTTAATTAGCCTGATCAAAAGCCTTTCCATGAGAAGGGATTAGTTAATGCTGTTGAAATAAGCAGCCTTTGTGATAACTTGCCTCTTCTACTGCTAGCTTAAGCCAATTTACCTTTCTGTACCTTAATAGTATTACCTATAATAGGGTCACCAGCTGTAGCAGAGTTTATATTTAGAGTTAACATCAGTATTTAAGTCCAGTTTGATGTCGCCAAAATCTTTACTAACACAGAGTTTCAGCTGCCCGATCGTACCTCATGCCATTCCAGATCAGTTGGATCTGTGGGCTTCTGACGAAAGGAGCAGGTTGGCAGAGCAGTAATTGCAGTCAATGACAAAAACATGCCTACTCTGCACCCGGTCCCATGCCTGTGTACGTGACTGTAGGAGGCAGAAGACTTTTTCTGAGAAATCCAGCATGCTTCATCTTGACATGTCGTGGAATAAATGGTGATCACAACAGTAGTGCATAAATGAATACTGAAAGAGCAGGCAAAGAAGTACCCTCTAATACAATAAATTTAGATAATGGGGAAAAAAGGAGAATGGAGCAAAAAATTTGCCAGGGCCACTTGTTGTTGCTAAGTCACCTCTCTCGTTTTCAGAGAGGGACTATTGACCTGGGGGACCACTGCTCTGATGCAGTAGTGCATGCTCATTCACGTGTGCCAGCAACAAGGCATTGGGGAGAGGCTGTAGGTGGAAGGGATTTGCTACAGGGTTCAAAGAGGAATTTATTCTTTGAGTATAATTACTGCCAAATAAAAGAGCAAGGTTAGATGGGTTAGTGTGCATAAAAGTCAAGGAACTCCAAAATGGTGAGTCTGTAAAAGCCACTGTAAAATCAAGCAGATTTGGCATTCTTTCCATGAAACAGGCTAGCACTTAGCTGCAGCAGATGTAGGCAACTCCTGTTCCAGCAAAGATCAAGGGCAGAGTGAGAAAATACATCTGGCCTGATCATAGTAGTTTCAGTATGCACCTACTTTCTGTTCTTTCTCTTCATTTGCTAACATTATAATTGTATTATATTCTGGAAGCAATGCAATATAGCTGAAAAAAACTTTTTCTGGCATCAAAGTTTTGGTATATTACTTTCCAGCTGGAGAGCAGGGGGAGGTTTTCAAGTCTTTTTTAATAAACTTAACAATTACAAATGTAGAAGGACAGGATGGGTTTTGTTACCATGATGGTTTGTAATTAACACACTACATTGTTGGGACATTCTGTGTTACCTTATTATCCTCCTGTCTTGCAGCTTGTTTGCTATTAAGGCCAAGCTTTGAAATACTGGGCAGGTAGAGCCACTAAAAGATGATTCAGTGAGAAGCACTGTCACCTAGGCATAACGTACCACACAATACCTCCAAAAGCTTGACAATTTGTTGGACAGTGTTTATTTTAATTTTAAGCACATGTAAGCACTTAAAGTTACAAGAAGTGTGTCTTCTTCCCTCCCTTCTGGAGCCGAATTCACAATGCAAACCCTGTTCCACCCTAACATTGCTGCTTACAATCCCTTTCCTTTTCCATTAATTACAACACAGAAGCCACAACTTGTTGCTTTCTGGCACCCTCTACTGCTTTACACCTTACACCACAGACAGCATTTTATGGACAGTTGCACAGTTCCTGTAGCTCCATTAAAACATCTTCCCAGTAGATGGATTTCCCAGCCCAACCAAATAAAAGATGATGATATTCATATTTGATGTGTGCCCTCATTTATTGTTTGCAGATGTCAACGCTTAAATGTCAAAATACGTCTAGTACCTCTTTTCTAAACTCAATCTGGACTCACCCTAAGGAACAGAGATAGTAGCTCTGGCAACGCTGTAGAAGAGTTCATCAAAGTTCCCAGACTTTCGAAGCTCCCACAGACCTTCATTCACAAATGAGAGGCAGAGAGTGGCTTAAATGCCTTTCAAAGTGTGTAAAATCATTGGGGGTTCATCAGAACTACACAAGGTATTTCACATGGATGTACGTCCATGTGTGTACGCTACACCTCGAAACACAGACCCACATTGTTTCTTGAGAGCCTTGCATGTTATTGAAGCTGCAGAATTGACCGTTGCCAAGATAGGCAGTGGCAGATTATTTTAGGATGAAGGATGAGTGAGAGACCTTGGGACTCCGCTTCAATGTTAAGAAATATTCTTTTGTGAAAAGTCTAACTCTCGGAGAAAATTCACTGCTTCACAGACATAGAGGAATAACCTTTCCGAACAAACATACAGCACACAAAATTATAAGACAGTCTAAGCAGAGGTATTGTAAAGGGAGTGGTCAGAAAATCTTTAAATAGAAGTAAGACCTCAACTATAACCATAAGAGAACTGGCATTTTGCCACAGTTCCAAAATAATCAGACATTTGATAAAAATCTAGAAAGCTGACAAAATCTCAAAATTACCAAAAAGCCTTGTTTGGATATACTGTAAAATAAAACCACTTCAGAGGCATTGTTTATTTTCTTGTTCAGCTTAAATATGCATTTTTGCTGTTCAGCTAAACATCACGCACTTTCTTCTCTATTTTTAAATCCAGTAAACATTCTAGACATTCCTAGTATTTATAACATACTCTCCCTATAGAAGATGATAAAAATACACCATCATGAAGCACACACATTTACTGTAATCCTGCTGCTGCTATGCGGGAAAAAATGTATTAATGACTATAACCAACAGGTGCTTTCTAAAATACATGTCACAGTCAATTTGTGTGTATGTATTTTAACTGCACGTTTGCATGTTTGTGTTAAAACTTTTCAGTGCATTTCTATTAATGGAGGTTTCAAGGCCACTTATTCATCACTTCTTTGTCTAAGCATCTGTATCACAAATATATATTTGACCAATTCCAAAACTTCAAGGAATGTTCACATGACATTTTTGAGGAAAAAAAAAAAATCAAACAGAAAGTTGAAGAGTGTAGAAAGCTAACTACAGATGGAGGAAAATGGGGAGACTGTTGACTACATCTCTTCAAACAATCAATACTTCAAAGTGTATGTCACCCACTAGTCTTCAAGCATACTTCAGTTTTTCATCTCTGCACATCCTCCCAATACAGTTTAACATGAGTTTCTGATCAAATGACATTCCTGACAAACACAGTTGAGAGATGGGGAGAAAAGACGGGTGAGGTGGGCATGCCTTAGTGGTATGGAGGTACTGGCATGTTCCAGGTATAGATTAAAAGAAGGGGGGGTTCAAGGAATTGCTGGGGTGGTGGGGAAAGGTGTGAAGGAAAATTGCTGGGGGGGGTGAGGTGGGGAAAGGTCTGAAGGAAAACAGTTGATTTTAAGGAGCAAAAAGATCTTTTTGTGATCAGCAGTCTTGGTCTACAGAGGCAAAATGTGCATAACCCTAATCCCAGCCCTAACCAAGCAACCCTAACCAAGCAAACCCAACCCTAACCTAACGTCTCAATAGATTTCATGGAGACTGATATCATCACAGTATAAGTACTTCTTATGACATGATTATTTCATTAACATCTAGATGAGTTATTCTCATGTGATTCCACACATTAATAGGAGAAGGAATTTGTAAGCCTAAACAAAAAGGCCAATAACTGCATACGATTTGTATTTAATGAATAATATACTTCTTCCAGCCTAGTAAAATAATACCCAGGATGTGTTCCTGTGGCATTTTCTTTTATGACTTCAGACAGTCAAATGCAAGTGACTCAGGGGAATGTGCATCTCACTGCCTGATGTGAGTGAGTAACTCTGAGCTGTTCTGTGAAGAGGGATTGTCATGAATCCTGTGGTCCTTTTAATGTTCTCAGATCTTCTCTGGATGTAAATAGAACTGCTTGTTTCAGTGCCGAATAAAGAGGTCTAACAAAAAGCCAAGCCAGAATCAAATCATATCAAAAAAGTGATGATCTGGTTGCCTTCTCCTGCCCTTCCTTTCCAAGCCTGTAACATCTTTAGACAGGATGGATGAAGTTTCCCATCCTTTATGCTCGACTAGATCTAACACTTGCAGCAGTTCTCACACCATTTCCTTAGCTTGCTCTCTCCCTTGCAATAAAAACATATTTGGCCTCCCACAAAAAGGCAACTGTTACTCTGCTTGTCTGTCCAGCTCTCACCCCATCTAATTTTTCTCTTCCATTTCTAGAGTTTTTAGAAATTTTAGAGTTTGTTCACAAAAGCAGTCAGAATTCCTCCTCTGCCAGTTTCATGCTAAACCAATTTGCCTCTCATCTTACTCAAACTGGCTATGTTAATAACATTAATAATCTCTTTTCAGCCAAACTTGGAACCAGAATTCCAACATCTTCATCCTTGTATGTCAATCATCTTTAAAATTAACATCTTTAACTTTACCCTTACAGAAATTCTGTCCTCTTTCCTTCCTTTATTCCCTCCATTCATATTATCACAATTACTCCCATAATGTATCCTTAGATGGTCCCTCATTATTGCCCTTAGTTTTTTTTCTTTTGGGGTGGCACACACCTCTATTTTTGATACTCTCATTTTCATTTTTACACTAGTCTTTATGTCAAGTTAATTTCATCTGCAAACAAAAAATAAACTTCAATTTCTATACTGAGGAGACGTTACTTCCTATAACTATTCTTCAATCTGCATTATCTATTTGTATATTTACACTGTAGATATACCTACATGCATTGCTGTTAGCCAGAGAATTTTTTAATTGTCTGGCATTCAGGATTATGCAGAAAAGCCATGGGCCCCCTATAAGGCATACACAAGTTTATAAAAAGGGTTTATTGATATCTAAAACAAAGAGGGAGAGTCCAGTCCTGAAGGTCAGCTTCTAAAATTTTGTCCTGCACTTATCATTTACAATTCAAGAGTTTGAAAGGGTTTATTTCACTCTCCAAAGTGTCCAGTGCCCTGAGCAAATTAACCGCAGTCAGGTATAACCTGATGCTCACTGTGCTGGTTCAACAGTGGCCACTTCCCCACACATGGAAGAAGATCTCGTACACATTCCTGCTGTAAACCCCATTTTTTCTAGGTGGTGACATGAGTACGTGCGTAGAAGACTTGATAAACATTTCTCAGTATTTTGAGCTCCAGGACATGACATACGACTTGTACGCCACAAGATTTCTCAGACTGCAGGAATAAGTTTCAGGGCCCTATAAACCTGGAGCAGAGCTAAATGAAAACACATCTTAGTAGTTACATTCCTATCATTAGCCAAGGAAATATGGGACACCTCAATGAGACAGTCAGCTTGAAGACTTAGTGGATGCCAAAAGAACCGTAAATGCTCTGAAGCCATCTTGTACATCGTACACTGCAAGTGGCTGCATGTGTCAAATGTGTCCAAGAAAGTCTTCCCTGGAGCAGCTGAAGACAGTCACTGGGGAAGGGTGTGGGAATGGGGTTGGTTCTCAATGGGAAGATCACGCTCCCAACCTACCTAGGAAATGAGAGGACTTGTCCAAGAAAACATCTTCAGAAGGATAGTTAAGACATGCTCCTTGCTATGACAGTCTTGGGCACTTTCCTGGGAATCCCAGTAAGGGTACAAGTTGAATGTAAATCACCTACCTAGTGAGAAACGTCAGAAAGCATAGCTAGTTCAGTAAAAAATTGTATGGGTCTACTTGAAACTACCATCAGAAAATGGGAAATCTGCATATCTATCATGTTGAGGAGCATCATTTCCTGCATAGATAAGCATCTACTTAGATCCTTTCATAATGGCGCTGTATCAGCCTTGCCTGCCTCACTCCAGAGCTGCCACTGTTGCAAGGTAGGATTGAATAGACTGGGAGAAGAAGTATTTGTCATCAGTGTGGCTCCAATGGGTATTTTACACATAGTCCTGAAAAAAGAGAATTGCGTGAGGCTTTACTCTGCCAAACCACAAGAGCTGGATTCAAAAATGCAAAATTAACTGGTAAGTAAATTCTCATGCAGGAGGGACACCAAAGAACATATAAGCTGTGCATTACCATGACAAATTCTTCCCAGGGAATGGGAAGCATGATACTTCTGCCACCACTTACAGTGTCCAAGGAAGAACTGCAGTTGTTGGGAGCTGGGTAACATGCAGGGCAAAATGTCCTCATAAAAAGGGCCTTCTGGCTAACACCCTGGCTTGAGGCTACACAAAGGTATGGATAATATGGGCAGTTATCAAGAGCAACTTGGAGCCCTTTGATCTATTTTATTGTCCAAATTCTGCTTGCAACAATGGGAACAGAAATCCAAGTGTGGACTTTTAATTAAGGCAGATCAGGGTCTACTCCAAGAGGTACCAGCTCTCCAAGATGAGAGGGTCTTTTACTTTACCCAAGGAAGCCCATGAGAGAAAGTTCCCATTGTAACACAGACATGACTGCTCATTGCCGGTGTGACCGGGTCCTTTATAACACACCTGGCAGAGAGGGAGACTTGCAGAGCAGAGAGGAATTTTAAAATGATACTGGAAATTCCCATGCTAAGTGTACACAAGAAGGCAAAAGATAAGGCATTCGATCTGTATTGCCAGGAAGTTGACAGGATAGAGAAGAAATCATGCTTACCAGCCTTCTCATGGCTGTACACATCCTGTGCACAAAAGGTAAAGGCCCCTCTGTGCTGATTTTGGTGTTGTACATGGAAAACTTCTCTGGCAAATAAAAATAAGTATGTATACTCCTGATGTGGGCATGCCAAATAGGCAATGATCTGGATTACAATAATCTAGAATACAGTTATAGTGTCACTGGAAGGAGAATCTTTTCTCTTTCTTTGTTCCGGATCTGAATATTCTCTTAGAAATTAAAATTATCTTTCTAACTAGTTGCCAATTCAAGCAAAACTCTTAATATTCCTCTGAACCTTTCCACACAGTCCTTTACCTAACACCCAGGCATATTCTTCAAGTCTGCTCTCCCCCAAACACCCACACACAAGCTATGACTATGTCTTGCAGATTCTTTCTATGTAAGGCAGCTAAAATATGAGCTTTCCTATCTATAAACACAGGAAACCTCACTCAGGAGCTCAAATTTAATTACTACCATTTTTTTTCTCTGGCTTTACTGAGATCACTTCCCTAGATATCATGCTGTGAACCTGTCATCCTTTTCTAAAAGTACTTTTATTTTTTCCCTCTTAAGGCTACTCCATTATCGAATCCTAGATACCCCTTACCTACCACAGAGGACAGGGAAATGAGTTTTTGACTCTGTCCTGCCCATATGGTGAGAAGCCATTCCTTCTGACCACATTTTTAAACAGAGACTTTTACCAACTAAGGCTGTTTTCTCAGGCCTCTTATGCAACCTGCATCTTCCCCAAACCAGAGTGATCTATGGTTCAGGCTATTCACTTAATTTCTGAAAACTACATATGTAAGCATGCACCGTGGAAAAAGAGCAATGAGACTACTGTCTTGTGTTCCATTCACTTAAGCACACCAAACCTGCACAGCTGACAAAACTAGAGTCTCTTATTGCCTGGTATTTTCACAAAACTCTCATAGCAGCCAGTCAGGAAATCTGTGAAGATCCACTGGTAGCCATGGGGTGACAGTCTGAATTTAAACAAAAGGGGGTTGCGCAGGTGTCACTGTGGGAAGAAACTGGCCTGCACCTGAAAGGAGCTGGGATTACTCTTCAAAACTCAGGTTGAATTTCCAGTTGTAAGGGACCATATTTCTACACTTAGCCAAATTTCTGTATTTATTTCAACACGTCACACTTGTGTAGAAGGCTCACCTGGAGCTGTTCCAAAGCACAGAAAGTATATCTTGAATCCATAAAGCCAATCTCACCAACAACTGCACCAGCAAAGCCAGAATATTCTTACATACTTCAACATTGTGCAGACAGAGAGAGGTCACACGTGGGCCCACTTGACGGCGAATGTAGGGATGATATTTTCAGGCTTGCCAGTCCTCAAAGAGCTCCATGTAACCATACCCCACACATTTTCATTTGGAATTCTATGGGCCTTAGTAGAACCTACAACACTTACTTTATACAAAACTATTCTGTTTTTTGCAAACAATTAGACACAGAATTTAGCCACAGAATGGTAATGCTGATATTCTCGTCCTTGGCTTTTGACATTCCTGGATAACGAGGGATGCCACTCAACAGTGTCTGCCCAGCAACATCCCTGTCAGAGGAAATCTGAAGGCAGGTGTCTATACTGAAGGGAAGTATACATACTGTGGGGCAGGTATACCCTGTGGCACACTTAGTAGCTTCGGTTTCCACCTATTCATCCTGTCCCCAGGCTGACTCCCTGCTAAGGAGAGATTTTCATCCACCTCATCCCCTTGGAACCTTGGCTTCCTTCCTCCGGAGAAAAGCTCAAGCATGTAAGCAAAGAAGGAGCCACTGAGGGCTTTTGTGGGACTACAGGAACGCTACGCAATAAATTACAAAGCAATGTCTACCAGTATAGCCGTGCTCACTTTGTCCTACTTCAGCTTCAGGCTTCACACACTTCTTTAACTATGTCATAGAAAGTTCTCTCTATCACAAAAATGTTCCCTGGTGTGTGATCACTCCCAGAGAGTGATTCCCTTACACCACCTTCTTCTTGTTAAAGTACATAATTTTTCTTCAGTCTCATAGAATAAAGCAAAATCACTGGCATTTTGTGGACCTTTTCTAAAACATTTTTAATTTATTAACATATTTTTAAAGGCATTATTAATGAAATCAGGTACAATGTTGTAGAAATGATCTTATTAGTGCTGCACATAGTCACACTGATTGCCACTTTTTACAGATACGCTGCTACTCACCCAAAGATGGTGTCAGCTCTGCTAACTGCAACTTTTTACTGCATGTTTATATCCATTTGGCAATGTGCTACAGCTCCAACACCTTTTCCAACTCCCTGATTTTCAGGATGTGGTAAGCAGGACCTGTATTTTTATTGAACTCAACTCCCTCTGTTGGACTGCAGCATGTCTGTATCCTAAACCATAAAATGTGCCTTTGAAGCATACCTTTGGTTATATAAACTGGTAGAAAACTGTGCCAAAGATAAGATTGACAAAATGAAAAATAGTCTTCATTAAATGTATGCAACTACATTAGGAGCCTTTTAATAAGAAGAGTCTCTCCAGCCCTTCGATAACTATGAGAAAACCCCTGCTACTAACTACAGGTAAGAATGCTTTTGTACATAGATGTGTACTGGCATAGACAGTTCTCATGGGAAGTAGCAAGAGTAATTCTAAGGAAGAAAAAACAGCTAATAAGACAACATCAATCTCTGAAGGAAAAATCAACTTGAAAAGCAATATACTAAAAATTTTTGGCAACTTTGAATTTATTTTACCATTTATGCAGCTGAAAGCACCATAGACTGCATGAGGAAAGAATAGAAACATTAGTTTTGTAAAAGTCTCTAGGGACAATACTGCAAATGTCACCATAAAAAGATTTTCAGCTGAACACTTTTTGATTCTCTTGCATTTTCTCTGACAACCCCAGGATGGATTAAATTTGATACTCTGTATGCTTACTGTATGTTTGATATGATCTGTTTAGAAAGAAAACACTGGAGATCTTCCAGTGCATTTTTAATATATTCAGAAAGAAAAAAGAATTTGAATTCTTTCTCTTTGGACCATTAGAGAAAAGCTTCATAACGTATTTCCTACCCAGGACACTACCTGCTTTTTCTAATGATTGGGGAACTTACTACAAAAATTAAAGAAATAAATGGCTTATAAAGAAGCAGAAAGGAATTAGCTTTTGGTTCTATCAAAAAGCAAACCTTGAAAGACTATTATCTTCTAAATAAAGATGATTTGAGGTTTTCTTAATTGATAGACTTACAGAATAATTCATACAAGGAAAAGATAGAAATGAATGTGGTATTATTTTACATTGAAGGGATTGAAAGAGATGATGAAAAAAAAGCTGAAGTGCCACATTCCTCCTTGAATGCATAGCCATAAAGAAAAAAATAGCCAAGACAAGCAGAAGACTCTATATGATGCTGTAGACAGACAAGGTATGTTATAATACACAGTTTAAAATCCTTATTATCTTTATTAAAACCATTCATAAGAAATACCAGAATCTTTTTACCACAGTAGATTTACCCAGCAAAGAAGCAAATTCTTGCCAATTCTCTCACAAGTTTCATGTATTTAAAGTTTCTGAGATTTGAATATGAAATAATTTATTCCCCAGTACATCTCAGGTTCTCAAATTCAGTGTGCGACATCAAATGTACGAGCATGATGACAGCCACGAGGATCTTGGTAAAGCTAACTATGCAGAAACTGGCTGCTGCTGGGATTCACACGTTTTCATTTTTGTGAACTTGGACCTGTGGAGCCAGTTCAACTTGTCTGCAAGTACTTTATATATCACTGCCAAGATGAGCAGAGAGTGCAAGACATTGCAATAGGCCTAACTAAAAGAAAACTAAAAAAGCAGCTTTTTATACATATTTAAAATAAACATTAAAAGATGTTTACAAACTAAGGTAACAGCTGAATTGAGATGCCTTAAAAATCACTTGAAAGATGAAGCCGTTGGCCAGAGGAAAACCAAATGGTGAGTGGAACAGAACTTGGGAATATTGGTAGTGATGAATTACAAATTGATATCAATATCATCTACAGGCCATATCAAGTGTTTCCAGCAGCAAACAATCCATGTCAGTGCTCTCTAGCTTCTTTTAAGCTAATAAAATGTCTTAGACATCACCTCCTGGGAAGGGTATCAAATGGCAGATGAATACAGAAAACATTTCTCCCTAATTGCAAGTTATGAGAGCAAGGATCATGAAAACATATGTGAAAGAAAAGGGTGGCGGGATTCTTGAGGTTTAATAACTAAAAATGTTAAAATGAAAGTGGTGAATGAATGGCTAACAAACATGCTATAGGAATACCATGACTGTTGCTGGTTCAATGGCTGATGTTTTGACAAATCCTGACAGGACATATTGCTACATCCTGGCATATGTCAAACATGTAAACCAGCTTTGACCATCGTTACATTTTCTTTCTGCACATTACAAACACCCAAGAGCCCACTGCTACAAGAAGAAGAGAATTGGCCTATCGTTAACTCACCAGGCTAACAACATTGAGCACTGCCAAAGGGAAATTACCTGAAAATGCGATAAGATGGTGCCTTCAGCTAGGCTAGGTCGGTGCACAAGCCAAAACAAACAAATGGAGAGCAGACTTAAAACCTGGGGTCTCTGAGATGCTCTGAGAGGAAAGCTGACAAGTTTGAACTACTTCAACTTCAGTACATTTTAAATTTCCTAGCTCCGTCGAAGAAATCAGCAGTATAAAATTGGTACGTCAAAAGGCAGGAAAATAATTTGATCAGACTGTAGAGACAAAACAATGCAGTAAAGAGACCAAATCAAAGAAGGATGAAAAAATATATCTATTTCTATCAAGTTAGAGTGGCTAAACGTGATGCCTTAGCACTGTGCAAATGCCGATGTGTGACTACATACAGGAGCATTTGAAGCGCCTGGTTTGACACCCAGAGCACCCGAGCCATAGTCTTTGGCCTGGCTGAGCTGAGAGATGGGCTTAAAGGAGGAGGAAGACGGACACGAAGAGATTCCCACAGGTACTGCTGCAGCACGGGCATGCATCGACCATGCTTCCCCCATAACTGCAGCAGGGCTAGAAGTGAAATCTAGAATCCCTGTGCCACGTAAAGATTTACCTATCAACAGGGAACGTACCCAAATGTTGTCACTTTGGAGATGCAAACGTTGCTAGTGTGAATAGTTCTCTCTGCAGCTCGGTTTTCTCTCATGGAAATGAAGCTTGATAGACATCAGAGTGGTGGGTCCCTGAGCAATCCTAGATGGTCACTAACCAGTTACATAACCTCAGGAAATCATATCACTTTTCTGTGCTTTTGTCTCTTCTTGTTTGTCTTGTCTGCCTGGAATGGCAAGTTTTAATGTGATTAAAGTAGAGAGTGATTATCTCTCGATCTGTGTGTGTAATATTAGAGTTCCACGCTGGAGTTCCCAACGTTCTCAGCTGGGGCCACTAGGTGCTGCTGTAATATGAGTAATTAAAATAATAACTATTATTAAGGAAATTGCATATATTCTTACTACAGGCTATTTCAAAAAGCCTGAAAACCAGAGAAAAAACTCATTCTAAACCTGCACATTTTTTGAAAAGTAAGAACCGAAAGACCCGATTATTCACTTCACTGGTGCTCAAAATTTTTCCTTTTACCTTTTGCAGCTTTGCACAAAAAAGCTGCAAACACCTTCCCCCTTTAAAAAATACGCTGAACAAATGCAATTTTTTCCTACTCCATTTCCATTTTTAAGCCCAGCTTCAGCAGCTTGTTATTATGCAAGCTCATCCAAATCATTATACTCTAAAATCCTTGCCAGCTACACAGTCGTGCACCTTATTCACGTACTATTTGGATGAGAACAGAAAGGCAAAGTCCTCAGCAGGGGGGAGCATGACTGGAACTGCAAGTGATTCAGTAAATGCATGGTGATGTTACTGAGGCTCAGATTTTGTACCTGTCTGTTCCAGAGCCTTCTAAGGAGGCTTTATCTTATTTAATGTAGTTGACTAGCCATAAACACAGTACAAGATTAATAAGACTCCGTATGAATCACAGTCACAAAATGCTTCTTGCCTGAGAGTATGAAAATGTCTTTAAGCAGCTGCCAACTCTAGCTCAGAGAGCTATATGACTAAAGTGCTATTTCTGAAAGTCTTGGAGTCAGTGCATCTAACTGGACTTTACAGTGGACAATCCAAAAGGCTATTTATATTCAAAAATAATTTGGCAAGTCTTGTTCATCAAACCAGTTTTCCAGACACAAAGACTCCACTTAAAAATTTGTTCTTGGATTTACTGCCCTTAAAAATGAAGTTAAATGAAATTATCTGGATCATCAGAAGAACAGGTCTGCTAAGGCAGTTCTGGATTAATTGGAAGTGATGGAGTTTTGCTGCTGGGTTACCTCAAGACCCAAAGTTAGCGAGCACAGAAATGAAGTGACAAACACTAAGCACATGTGGAAAAAAAAGTACCGGGAAAACTATATGAGAATTAGGACTTTATGGTAAACGTGGGACAGAATATTCACAATTTAAATAAATCATTACTAAAAAGCATCTTAGGAAAGCGCAGAGGTGCCAACACAGACTAAAAATATATTTTATTCTTACCATTTGAGACTGGCTCCGGGGACAGCCATTGATATCTTCAACCTTTTCATTTGCTAAACAAAAACAGTGAGGAGAAAAGCAGAAGTAAACAATGAGATAAAACTTTCCTTTCCACCCCCTGGCCAAAAAAAAAACCCCAAACCAAACCTAAAAACCAAAGGAAAAAAAAAAAAAACCCAAACAAGAAGAGCAGAAAAGACACAGCAATAAAGTGCACAGGGTTTTGTTGACACAGAGCTCCTTTCTAAGTAAAGCTCAGTCGTACAGTAACAACACTCTTGTTAGCAGCAGTTGCTTCCACATGCCAAATCATGCAAAGGGGGAAGTGCGAAGGAGGTCGCTGCTAATTCTTCAGCCCCTGCAAAATAACTGCTGACATGAAATCTTCCACAATTGTCTTTGCAGGGTCAGGATACAGTTTCAAGGCATCCCAGAAAGTATGAGCCACTCCAACTAACAAAATGCACACATGGGAGACATATGGTTTAATGGAGCATTCATTTCTGACAATTCAAAGTGTGTAAGATACAGTTCTGGCCATTTAAAGTATGGTTAAACAGCCACTTCCAAACATGCTCACATAAACATATTTTTTAATTAAGACAAGGATGAACCACACAAATATCAGAGACATATGGACCCAGTCAAACTGTATTATTCAGGGTTCATCTTATTGTTAAATACATTCAACTTGAATTATATATTCCCCCATGCAAGGAGTCAGTTCGCAGTGCTTCTCTCAGCCCTGGTCTTACCGATGATCTGGATGATTTCTGCTAGCAGAACTCCATCTGCAATGTCCTGTTGCAAATCCTTGATCAACCGCTTGTGGCCAGATTTTGCTAGGTAGTGGTTAGCCCAGTCAGTGTAAATCTGCAGAGCAGAGAGGGAGGGCAAGGGGGAGAGGGGGAAGAGGGAAAAGAAGACAATAAAAATTCTTAAAACAAATGTTGGCTTGCACCAGAACTATTCTGGATCACATTCCCATTTAAGAAGTCAGCACCAAAGGAAACAATTTCAACGTTGTGTTTTTTGCCTTTTTTTTTCTTTTTTTTTTTTTTGAAACAGCCATGTCCCTCCCCCTGCCATTCTCTGGTTTATTTTAACTTCAAATGATTCAGGCTGTTTCATGAGGGTTCAAACTTGCTGTGACCAAGCAAAATTCCCCTTATGACTGTAAAGGAAACTCCTGTCGTAAATCAGTCACATCTACCGCAATTCCACCTCCCACCGTGTTTCTACCTCTACGCACGCCCCACCACCAACTTTCACGCTCCGGGGCTGCCTAAGAGAAAGTGATAGCAGAGACGCGCGCCTGTGTTTTGGGAAGAGTTCATCGGGTTGTGGCTGGTGATCCGGCGCCTGGCGATGTCTCTGTGACACTTTGGGCAGTAATCGCCGTGTCCCGCCGTGCGGGGACAGGTCGTTCGTCCCCTCGCCTACGGTTCAGCGTGCTGTAATGTGCACAGAGGAGACTGAGAGCGCCAGATGTACAGTAGTCTCATCGCTGGAATTAGAGTATATATTCTGGAAATATGCTGCGTCCTTTCTCCGCCAAAAGAGGGGGGGGGGGGAAGGGTGAGACTGAGCAGCACCAAATATTTAGCAACAGGCAGCGCAAAAAACGGCACTTATTAACAAAAGCTTGAAAAGGACCAGCTGAACTCCATCCTCCAAATTAAGGGGGGGGTGGGGGGTGTGAAGAAAGGTTGAAGGCATTTCATAAGGCGTATACGTACACAGAGAGAGCATTTGGTAACACACGCAGCAGCCACACGAGGGGAACCAGGTTCACTTAGGGGGAGGTAAGAGGAACAGACACGTTCCCCTACGTACGGACCGAAGGAATCGTGCAGCCCGAGAGGTGCTCCCACCATCCAGGGTGTCCCAGCACCCAGCGTGCAGAGGCAGCTCGGACCGGCGGAGCGTGGCCCGGGGGTGTCACACAGCTGGGGGGTAGCAGTGGCCCTCGGCAGCCGGCGCTGGCTCCCTTTTGCGGGGTGTCCGTGGACTCTCTCCTCACCCCAGAAAAAAGACTTGTACAGAACCTCCCGCTATCATGGGATGTTACCACTGAGAGAAGCATACCTGTACAACAGCATTACTGCATAAGCATATCTAATAGCTAAGGTTCTTTCTCTGCTGAGGATATTGTTTGAAAATGTTGAAACTGCACCTCTTCCATAAAAACAATATGAGCTCACTTTATAAACATCCTTTTATTTAACCTCACAGACCCTTGGGAGGAAGGGGTCAGAATCCCACTTTGTGAACAGAAAAACAGAGGCCAGAGCCATTAACTACTTGCTTAGTTCACCAAGGAAATCTGTGGCAGAGCCAGAGAGGGAAAGTGGATGCAATTCCCAGTCCAGAGTCTCACCCAGAGAACCACCATCCACTTCCCACCCAGGGAGAGTATCACTGCTCAGTCCACGTTCACATCCTAAGGACTCCTTCGCTATCCGAGTACCTTTGTCACAGATTTTCTCCCTCTTCTAAAAGAGACAGAGAATTGTAACTTGTGTGGTCTGCCCTATTTCCTCCCATATTCCTGCAGGTGGATCACCAGCTGGTTTGCCATAGCTTTCTTGACAGCTTTAGAACTTTAAATAACTCCACAGAATTAACCTGTGGAAGCGGATTCAGCTTTCCCACAGCCAAAGGATGCTGCTGTTAGATGGGGCCCTAAATTTCCCTGTGGCACCCAGAAGTCTGCTTCAGTCACCTGTGTTTTCACCAACTGATATTCTTTTTTTGCTATTATAGATGAGTGACATGAAAGGCTCCATTAAAATGTTTTTTAAAGCCAACTGTAGCTAAGAAAGTGTTTCTTCAACTGTATAACCATATATAATGAATGCTAATGTGGAGTCTCTAAAGGTTGTATAAACACATATTTAGAACAATATGAAATCATGATGATAAAAGATGCATACCACACCTATAGCATCATGTGTTCCCTACTACTAGTATTTCAACTTCAGTCATTCTTCTGAAGCAATGTCTCAGAAATATTCTCTGAGCTATTACTATAAGCAGAACTATTTTCTGTATTCCAGTGAAACTGATCCACTGGAACATACAGAATTTAATACCCACTAATATTATTTTAGGTTAGTTTCACATTACAAATAAAAATACTTTACCAAGCATTTCCTTTTTCATTTGTCACACCCACACATAATCTGGTGCACCAATCCTAATTTTGACTACAATTTGAACTATCCTCTCACTAAGCAGCCAGGGATATTTCATTCTAGCAGCTGCTTTGCAAGTATCTAGTATTCAAAGAATGGACTTCACACACCCATCCGCCCCCTTCAAAATTTTCTTTTCTCATTAATTTAAAAGTGACAAGCATAAAGAATGTAAACAGTGCTTTGTAAACAAAGGTGGATAATCCACATCATACCAAAATTTTACTAATGGTCAGTATTTTGATAATAATGCGATGGCAGAAAAAAAATACTGGGAGGAGGCAGTTGTAAAAGAGTTTTTTCACTTCAGCAGTATTCTAAAAAAAAATTTTAAAAGCTGAAGAGTTGTTGATGGAGACAATATAACAAACCAACACCCCGTTGGCAGTGGAAAGTCACATTTAATTTCCACTTTTTCTGTAGGGATCATCTGTAGGTTCCCCCCTTCCCCACAGTTAGCTCTTCTCATTCATCTCATTCTTTCGGGGACCCAACTGCTCAGGAGTCAGTTTTAAAAAATGAAAAGCATGTAGACAGACACATGAATTTATAAGAATGTACACACGCCACTATATTCTTTTTACATGAAATTCTCTGATGTGAATATCATGAGAAATAGAGAATCCCCCTCCACAGTTTTTAAGTATCAGTGTGACTATGCACCTTTTAGAAATCTTATCTTAAACTCCTCAGGGAAACATGAAGTGACAGTGTGCATCATCACTGACAGTACTCAGTTGGCAAAGGACAGAAAAGTCACCCAGAACAGAAGATAAAAAATCAGTAACTTAATGCAACAGGCTGCTTTTTAAGGATGCTCCTCCTTCATTGGGTGCTGAGGACCTCTAAGGAGGAGCTGTGCGTGCTGCCCCTCTTTTCAGACCTAGCAATAGCTCGTTCCGTCTCGCCTTAATCGTGCAGTCAAAATCCTCCGATCTTAGCTTTTTCTCTGATGAGGCTGTTTCGGAGAGGAACCCAGACACGAGGGTTAGTTGTTGCAACACTTCCTCCCCGCTGCAGTCACCCTGCCTCGCAGCTCCGCGCTGGGCCGGGCTGCTGACTTACTCATTTCCTCCCCAAATTTCCTCTCCTACCACCCTGTTTTACAGGCACGTCCGACCGGGGAGTATTTCCACTTCAACGCCAGGCTCCGACCGCGGACAACGTACGGGAGAGCCGCTCTTATCTGCGCCGTGGAGGACCGGTCTCAGCAAGACGATAACGGAACAGACCCAATCCTGTGTTTGTGTGGTCCGAGCCCCGTCCCGGCGCCTGGGGATTTAATTGCTCGCAAGATGAAACAGGATTCGGCGGGGCAATCCGGGCTCGGGCACAGCCTGCTCATGTTAACGACGGTTTCCCCTAGCATTCCTCAACCGCTCGTCATGCTAACCTTCAAGAGAGTAGAGGAAATAAACTCCGATACCCAAATATAGTTACGAACTTCACCTCGATAATTCACACGTAGCTGTAAGGGGCACTGCCGAGCCGCTTGGCAGGATCCGTAAGGAAACAGTACACCTCGTAACGCCGTAGTTTAACGAAGTGAAAAAGAGAGAGGATCTCACAGGTTACTGCCTTTCTGGGAAAATGCTTTAATCATAAACCGTGTGATTATACATCAGGCAGTGCTATAATGCATCCTCTTTAAAATTAATACAGAAGTGTTACCACCCACAATCAGTGTCAAGTGGGAGATGTCAGATGGATTTCGGAAGTGCTGTCAGCCTAATGCAATAATAATGCATGACACTTCGTTAGCGTCTTCCACAAAATCATCTCAACATGCTTTCCAGGCACAAATGAGATCACTCCCATTTACTTATTATTTCTGTAGATGTAGGGAAACTGAGGTATAAAGGCTTTCTCAGCAGATTTTTTTTTTTTTATTATTTTTTTAATGTGGCTCACTCAAGAGCACACAGGGCTGGGAATACAACCCAGATATTCTGAGTTGCAATCATTTCTTCTATATGCTTTTTTATCAGGCAGTTTTATAAATAGGCTTGGTGGGAAAATGCATATTCCAAGAATCAGGATCCTTCTGCATAGTTTTGTTTGTTTGCTACAGAATATTGAGTTTCAGATCTGAAAATGGCCTCTTGTTGCTATCGAGAAGACCGCTTTCCATACTTAGAGTATGCCTCTGTCACTCCCTTATGTGCCAATGCTGCTGCTTAGGAAGAACAACAGTTGCTGCCAACTGAGTTATGCCAAGACCTCAGGACAGATTTCCATGCCATTTAGGAGGATAGGTTATATTTGAAAAATATATAAATATTTGTGCACTATATGAAAAAGTTTCCTTCCTAGATATGTGAAAATAAACAGAGAGTATCCAGTTCTCATCACTTGTCCTCTAAAATACTCTCTAGGAGACAACTGCCTCCTCATTCATTAGCACGAAAGAATTGAAATGCTGGCCCCCAGTGCTCACTCTCATGCTCTCTTCTGTGCACGATACCACCCTAAAGCCTTTGGAGGTGGGGAGGCTTTTTAAGAACTCCATTTCTTTTTAAGAACTCCATTCCTCAAAAGGAATCTTTAGGCAACTGCAAGCTTCCAACAGGTTTTTCTTTCCTCCTTATCTTGTGGCTAACAAAAGTTAGAGAAATGGAAGGAAAAGTTATCCATTACAAAAAATGTTGCTAGTAGTATAGCTGGGTTGCAATGGTTCACAGCAATATACAATACTACTTTTTAGCACAGCAGGACTCTGTCTTTTATTCTATGTTTGGATTATATCAATACATTTCATAATCTTTTTTCTTAAAAAAAAATTTGGAATCAAGGGAAATGAAACTATTAAAAAGCCCCAACACCAGAATTTTAACAGTCAGCTGAAGGGAAAATATGGCACTGTTAACTTCATAAAAGGTCTACGTGACTTTCTAATGTAACATATTTAGTCTGCTTAAAATGTTGCCATTGGAGAGAACTGAGAGTTGATAGCGCTTAGAGCTTTTCACCCATAGACGCTCGTTCAAATCACACTTGTAGAAGAAGAGATTGATGACTTGTTTCTGTTGTTCTCCAGTATGCTACAAAATGGGCCGTAAAGGCTGTATATCTGTTTTCTGGGCGGTTTTCCAGTGTGTGGCCTACCCTGGGTGTTGAATACCCAGCACAGCCAACAGAACAGTCCCAGAGTCCCTGATGAAGAGGATTTGCCAGAGGAGAGGGCATGACCACAACTCTACTTCAACGTAGCTATTCTTGGCTAATAAATTGTGGGTAGCAAAACACGTGTTGGAGAGTCCCTGAAGCTGCTTGTATTTATAAAGAGAAGCTGGGCAACACATTGACTAGCATTAGAATAGGGGGAGGAAATCAATGAGACGCCTTTCTCCTTCCCACTGCCTCTACACTAAGGAAAATTTAACTGGAAGGCAGGATCTGACCTTTTAAATATTTTCTTATTGAAGGTTATTTCTCTAGGTTGCAAAAGAATAATTTATTAGTTTCAGTCCTCCACTTAACAAGGAAAAGGGCTAACTTTGAAAACAATGGTTCACATTTAAACCACCATAAGAGAGAGATCAAGCATCCGATTTATGTCCGGATTTAACGGACTATAGAAAACACACTGCGACTCATTTGCTATAACGTAAAGCTGGGGGCTGGGGGTGGTACTTTTTGTAACATTCAGCAAATTACATGAGAAGAAAAAATATTTACACAATTAAAAATATATGGCCAGAAAATGAAACTAGAATGACTTAATTTATAGGCAAAATGGAAGCCAATGCATTTCATTTAACAAAATGAAATGAGTATTAAGTGACATTCCACAAACCCCGTTTCTAAATCCCACTGAGCAAATGAGAACAATTATGAGTTAAGCAATAGAAACCATTTAGAGGGATACATACCAATTAACCAAAATGTCAAAATCCCTATAATATGATTCTATTTTGTAAATACCAGCATGTATCCATCAACACTACTCAGTAATTTTCAGATAAAAATACAATTAAATAAAACTCCACTAATCTCAACTAAGAAAATGAGTAGAAACAATACTCTTCAACAATCACTGGCAAGGTTTAGATGACTTAGCCAGCTTTAAGGGGGCTGTTTTATATTTCCAAGCTTCACTTACAGTTTGTGATCTAATCACCCAAGTAACATTTGTACTGAATGTGCTCTCTTTCTTCCCATTTCTTACCAAATCCCAACTCAGAATTAATTTAATACATGTGTTTGAGGCCAATATTCACCAACGGCACAGGGGCAAGACTCTGGATGCATCCGTGCCAGGTGAAATATAACAGTACAAGCCTCTCTGAGTGGGTATTTGTGTGTAAGGTTTGCTGAGTGATTTGTACACTGCACAGTTAAAAATCCAGCTCTTTAAAGAATGAAATAACTCGCTCATCCTTTGAAAAGAATCATACCGATTTGCTTTACAGTTTAATCATATTGTGTTCTTTATTGCCTTATTGCAGCTACTCTTCAGTCCTGTGCAATAGCAATAAAGTACCACGGGAAGGAGCCAGATATTCATCCTGCAGCTGAGGGGACCCAACCACCCAGCTGCTTCTCCGCACACTTGTGCTGCTGCGAAGTGATACTCGTTAAGGGAGCAACACCACCACAGTTATTAATAGTGGCCTCGAGCTTTCGGAATTAACAGGAGACAACACGAAGTGCCACACAGAGCAATCCTCCAAAACAGCTAACCTTGAGATTTTCTGTTATAAATACTCTATGTACCTGCCTGTACAACTTTGGAATTATTTCTTAGAAATGTTTTTTAACATTAAAGTACATTTCAGCAGGCATTTAGTAAAAGTACAATAAAATACAGGAGCTATTATTCAGGACAGATTTACATAAAACTGATTAAAACTAATATCTCAGTTAATTTTATTAGAGCGAGGAAGACCAGGATTCCCTGCTGGGCCTAAGTGTTACACCTAGAGACACCACTCAGAACGTGAATCCGTCTTAGCATTTTAGTTCAGATAAGCAGTATGCTTCTAAAGGCAGTCTCCTATCACTTCTTGTGCTCTCTCAGAGATCCTTTTCACGTGAAATGAAACAGAGAGATGAGCTGCGAGAGGACTCTGAATACACCCCATTCCCTAACCACCATTCAGTCCATGCAACAAGACGAGAACTAATCCAAGCAACCCTCCACCCCCAAACTGTGTACCTTAGAGATGCTGGTTCCTTAGTGCCAAACTGGTTTTCCCTACAGAGCAACCCTTCCTGCTAATATTGACGTATGTCTGTCCCAGAAGCGATGGGGGAGAGGGAAGGTGTGATAGAAAAAGCTGCTGAGTGTCCTGTGTGGGGAGACACGCACCGAGATGCTTCTGTAAGCTGGTGTGATGCTATGTAGTGACAAATATAAGGGGAGGACGTGTTTGGGTCTTGAAAGTGGTGATGTGTGAAGAAATTAATTTGACCAAAAGGAGAGTGTGAGCATTCTCCAATACAAATAAATGAGTTGAAAAAAATGAAAGTCCCTCTTTCTCCTATATGTGCGCGCACGCTTGAACAACATCCGAGCCTGCCCAAACTGGCACGGCGGCCGTCTGACAGTTCCTGGCCCCTTGGAAGAAACAGGTGATCTGGGAAGGAGCACCCGGGCCAGTCCAAAGGAGGAAGGGTAAAAAGAAAGCCATATTTCTACTTTTCTGGGCATCTAGGATAGCAATTATGGCCCTCTGCACCAGAGGCCCCATTCCATTCCCCTGAATGAGACTTCCGAGGCACCGAGGCTGCATTAATCTTATGTCTCATACATCTCTTGTCACTGCCAGGATAAGTTTCATGGCTAGCCCTGCAGTCACTTTAATAAACAAACCCGCAGTAAGCAGAGGTAAGTTTTCTGTAAAGGGAAAAAAGAACTGAATTTGCACAGGTTTCCTTTGTGGCTCACCAATATCGTGACAACACCGAAGAACAGAGAAAAAACTTCTCATACGTGACTAGAAATCCTGAAGTAATTTGCAGAACAAAACCATCCCTGCTTTGTTGATTCCTTTTTTGTTCACAAGCAATAAGCCAGCCTTGGTACCAAGCAGACCATTCCTGGATGGAGCGGGCACATGCCTTAGCAAAGCAGCAACAGGACTCCTCACACGGAGCTGAGGAGATTCCACTGTGAAACTACTCCAGATTTTCCATCAAAGCTCATTTTAAGGATTTATAACTTGGACTGAGACATTCTTTCCACACTGCGATTTGGCATTAAAGAACTTGGCCCGGGGATCAAAATAACCCTCTTTTCCAGCACTTCTTTTTAAGTGTGGGAAGGCAAATTTCTGATATGTAAAGATGCAAAAATATTAAGACACACTTTTGTTCTTTTGTTGCAGGAAAACAGTGGCAAATAAGACCGCAACTAACTTTAAATATAAAGTCTCCATCTAGCTTGTATTTTTTCAGGCTTAGAAACTGATTTGAATTGTCTGGTTTCCTCTCCTGTGGAAGAATGGCTTTGCAAATCAAAATAAACAAAATAAACTGTTCTCTTTCTGAGCTACATATTTTAGAACAAGATACTTTAACTCCTGCTTAATTTTACTGCAGGCTTTGATGTTAAAAAGCTGTTTGTCACCAACTTTATAATTTTAATATCAATCAGTGTGTTGCACATTCAGCACATCAGTCAGGTGCCAAAGGTATCACGACATTAATATTAAGTAGATATGTTAATGATTTCAAGCATAAGTGATCTAGGCCTCTTCTTACTGTCATTAATTTCTGTTAAAACAGGTCTTGGTGGTGAATGTGTGCGTCGGAATGGTCACGTGTATGCAACCATTTTGCCTTTTGCTACCTAGCTGAAGCTTAGGGAAATGAAATTATGCTTACACAGATGACAGCCTATACACATACCTCTTCAGTTCAGGAAATGTAAAACAGTGTTTTAGGACTTGAAAGACTAAGGACGCAGGTCGCTACATTAAAAATACCAGTTTGGGACTTATTTCCCTTTGATCACCATTGAAAACACTGCCCCCAAAAAAAAGGTCTACCCATTCTGATGATAATACTTAAATCAGCCATCATCCAGCACAACAAATTTTACGTATGAAGTAAATTCTGCCAGACAGTAATTTTAAACAGCAAAGAGTTGATAATAATCTTACCATAATTTCTGACAACAGAAGACTTTTCATCCTAAATGAGACTTAACATTATATTCTTCCTCATTTAACAAAAGACCTGTCTCATATACGGCTTTTGTAACACAACCAGGGCTGGAAGGACCGCACAATGGAAAGAAAATTGTTCTAGATTGCTACTAAAAACGTTCTGAACACCCTTACTTTCTCTTATAAAAGGGGAGATTTGCCTAAACACTTCTAGTGAGGGCTCTGGCCGCACATCCCATGGGAAGAGGCAGTGTCTCTGGAGTGAGGTCCCTGTGACCTGGGGACTCTCCTTCACCTGTGTTCCATCTGCAGTCTCCCATGCAAACCTTCTAACAGGTATCTCACATTTTAGGTTCTACTACACCCTTCTATAGGACTACACCACTCTGCAAAGTAACGTCAAAGGTATGTGATTCATGACATGAAGATTTTCCACCTACGATTTACCTCTGAAGACAATAAAAAATGCCTCTTAGCTCAGTATTAAAATAGCAACCTCAAAATCCACCTCCGCCGTGCCCCCTGCCAAAAAAAATGGAAAATAAATCTACCTACAAATAAATGCACCACTTCCAATTGAAGAGGTTTTTTAATACCAAACTAGAACATTCTTATGTTGAATACTAACATACTAATATGTGAACTTCAGGTCTGGAGACCAAGGAATTAAGTTTAAATAATGGATAATAATTAAGATCCATAATGATCTGAAGTTTGTATGTAGCGTCTTCCGTTACATTGCAAGGCCATTTACGAAGGATCAAGGCTTAGCTATGTAAAGATCCACCCTGATAGGAATGAACTCAAGTTCTTTATTGAGGCTTTGAGGTAGGGAAAGTTCATAGCTCTGCTCATTATGGACACCTTTGTATAAGCACTGGACCCTATTGCTTCAAAACAGTATCCAAACTGTGATCGCTGTACCTCTCCTCCTACAAACCAGATGCAGATTTTTAGCTTCTTAATGTTATATCACAATAACATGACATGAATTTTAGGGCACAGAGAGAAATGACTAGATGATGTGGGACTGAAAGCTGGAAACTCTTCCTAGTCCTGGACATACGTGCAAACTGAAGGGCTTGTCATCACTGACTCCAGGCACAGACAAATGTCTTAGAACTGAATGTAAATCAAATGATCTGTTAGAGTCTACTACATAGCTGGAATAGCAAGAGGCTGATACCTGAAGAAGAGAAAGGTCTGGAGAGAGCTGTGTGAAAGTGGAAGCTCAGCAACTACCTGACATTTTTCTTTTTCTTCCCCCCTGTAGCCACCACCTGACACTTCAGTACAAATGGTACTATTAGTTTAGGTATATGGGGTTTTTTCTACTTCAAGGCCAAACCCATATCTCTTATGACAAAAAAGAATTGGTGCTTTTGTTCTTTGAGGTCTGTTCTCTGGGTCGTCATGACTGGCCCTGCCCAGGGCACCCACCACCCTCTTCCTCAGGGGACTGGTCTCTTCATCTGCAACTCTTCACTCACTGTCCTACGCTTCCTTCTAAAATACAGACTCTAGTGATACCCCTGCCTCTTGGATAACAGACTAGAAATGAAGGATAGGGATTGACTAGCTCACTTAAAGGCCACTGCCTTTAAATTTAATTAAATCCATATCTTCTACCTCCCACACAATCACCCCCTGGGACTAAAGGCTTCTGTAAAGGATTAGGAAGGGGATACTCTCGTTGCAGCCACACCACTATCCAGAAAATAATTCAAGATTTGGGAAGTTGTGAGCAGGAAGCAGAGGATGAAGAAGAAAGGGACTCACTGAAAACACAAACAAATAACTCTGCGGGCTAGGGATTACAGCACTCATTTTGGACAGATGAGATTGTGCTCCAGCTTTTCCTTCCAAGAATCTTTCTCTATTTTGTCCTACTAATGTAAGTAAGAAACAGAAATGATCCTAATAAAAGGAGCATCATGTCTCCTCTCAAATGAGTCCCTGAAGCAGTAGCCTACTGCCTTGTGTCCCGTCCCGCATTATGCTCAGTTGTTTTCTGGGACTGTGGTGCAGGATGGCACGAACGGCACCACTAGCTCCTCCGTTAGCTCTGTCGGAGAAGGCTGGCACTCCAGGAGAGCCCACACAGCTGCTTTAATCGTACAGAGGCATGTGGAATATTACTTTGGGGACTTCTGTTGACAGCTCTCCATTTAGTCTACATTTTTAGAACAAGCAAAACTGCTTTTTCTGACCTTTCCCATTAACCTTCTAACTCCCAGATAAAATAAGAAGAAAAATAACATAATCGTGCTAGCTTTTAATTTTTTTTTTTTTTTTTTTTTTTTTTTTTTTTTTTAAACGGGGAACAATTATTGCCAGTGAATAATAAATATTTCATTCTGGAACACTGGGGGTTTTTTTTGCCAGGTCTAGCTTTTTGTTACAGGAGGCAGGTGCTTATTTCACCTGCCCTTTAAATAAACCTTGCTGGTAAGGTGCTTGACTCTGTTGAGCCAATGCAGCTTCTGAGTATTCTCAGAAGTACAATTTCATGTCTGTACAGGTCCTTAATGTAAAAACCGGGGATGGCTACGGATGGACTATAAGTGCTGCCAAAATAGGCAGCTGCTGAGTAGGAGTTCTGAGGATGAGAATGATGGATATAGGCACCTAAAATGCAAGTGAGGTAGGTCATAGGAACATAAATTCTTTGGGGGAGGAGGGAAGGTCACATTTCATATTTCAGGAATTACTGTACAAAGGACATCCTTTGTTAAAAGTCCAACCATTTACTACTTTATTTAGTGCATAAAATAAGTATGGAACAGAATAGTCCTTAAAACAAGTTTTTCCTTAAATTCTTACAGTTGTTCTTGAAGGCCTCTGGTAATAGAGGCCTTTCCAGTAGGACTTGATGAATGTGTCTCACTTCAGATGGAAATGTAAGGAGAAATGCTTTGGAGGAAATTCCTGAAAACATATAGAACCCTAATTTTTTTTTTTTTTTTTAAAGAAGAATTTATACATTTGGGAACTACAAGTTGGAGTGGAAAGTGAAGTTTGAAATTTTATCAAACAGATGTACCTCTCGAGTTGTGCAGTCCCACAGAAAGGCTTCTCCAACATTGCACAAGATGGCTTTGTTCTCAACTTCCCTGGGCAGGTTCATGTTACTTCACTATCAGTAATAAAATTCCATACTTACATCAATGCTTTATTTTATGTTACTGTCATTATCTTGTTACAGGTCATAATGGTATTGGCATTATCTGGCTGATAATTATTCCTGAGTCACAGCAGTAAAACTCTTTTAAGTCTCGAGCTCTGACCTAGTATCTGCTAAACCACTTAAGTTTCATCTGTGTATCTCCGACTGAAAAAGATGTTCCATACACTAAAGAAGAAAGAAAGTGGGCAAATGGCTTCTCTAATGTGTGGTTTTACAGTTAAACAATCCCAACTCAGCTAGATAGATTTAAGTGAGTCTCTCCCAAAATATTATGTTTCCCTCTATTGTGTAGATGCATGTACTGTATTTATTTCTTCAACTTCAAATCCACCAAAGTATTCTCTTATAAACGGTTATTTATACCACAGTGCAGAACAGGTGACTTTAGTACATGTCAAACAGACTTGCAGGATTTGGATCCCCAAGGAACACTGTAAAATGTCTAAAAATTCTGTAGTAAAATACATACTCTAGATTATGAATGATAAAGGGTCTTGTAGAAAATACATACTCTAGGTGATGAATGATAAAACATATTACATCCTAAAAATGGTGTTTAAAATTTTCACAATGATACTCAGTGATACAACACAGTCCTGTTAATAATTATCTTAAGAACAGGATATTTCAATTAATTGTGTTAGCATGCTCCAAATTCCAATCACACAACAGCTGTAGAGGTACAGAGGGCACATGATAATACTGCATAATCAGCCTTGCAGTGATGTTCAACCAAAAAACTGTCCACGGAATAAGGAACCCATCTGAATTTATCTGATGTGAAGTAAAGGTTATTTAAAAATGATAGCATGCTCATATAATTGCATGTCGTCCACTCTTTGCAAAACAGATGTTCACAAGTTTACTGGGGACTTAAGTTTACGTGAGAGGTTCACAGATGTCCTTCAGCACTTACTAGGTAAAACATTTTTTTTAAAAGCAGAAAACCCCACAACCTACACTTTGCATTTGGATGGATTTTTTTAGCTTGTGCTATGAAAACCTAAAGACCCAAGAAGAAAGCCAAGACTTGAGAAAATTTCTTAAATCCACAGGTTGATAGTATGGTTATAATCTAATTGTTTTAGCTATATATATTGCAATCATGGAATATACACTATAAAAGCAGAGTTCATGAAGAATCTAACCGAATGAATAGCAAGACCGCGTGCAGAGAGGCTACAAAAATTAGGGAAGGTGTGACGCTGGAGCACAACTTGCAGAGTTACACAAGTCCTCCGCTGTGTGCACAGCCCTCTTGGTGCCCTTCGTGGGAGCGTGCAGTGCAAGCGCCCCAGACCAGTTATGCCTTGCCCAGTTTCTTACGCCATTTATTCAACTGACTGGACCATCTGAATCTGGCACAAGCGAGCCTTTTTTGTGGAAAGCTGTCAGAATCTCAGTTTGCAGGGAAACCCAAACACTTCTAAACAAACGTCATGTATTTATTCACTCCAAGTCAGGAGGCAGAACAAAGGCTTAAAGCAACAAACAGTTTTCTTTTTTCCATAGCCTAAGCTTTCGATGTTCCTTGAAAGCATTTGTAAAGTCACTTCAGGCTGTTCTCTTATTCCTGGCTGGAAGATGCTGGCTCCTGGCCTCCTGTCACCGTGATGGTGGAGTTTTTGGAGAGCCGTGCCAGACGCAACGTGGCCTGGCCCGCTCCAAACCTGCCCACGTGCCCCTCGCGAGGGAATGGCCGCTTACACCCTGAGTGAGCGGATTGGGAGGGCTCTGTCCCTTTGAACATCACATCTGCTTTGTAAAAAGCCTCAGCAACATTTCAAATATAGTATTTCTCCTATTAGTGTCCTTCTGTACCTACTAGCTCTTAGTGATGCTTCTCCTTTCTAGCACCACCAGCCTTAAGCTTTAGGATGCCCTTTGGTCTTACTCTCTTCATTCAGCTTTGGGAAGAGTAAACTGCCCTCAGCCTGGAGAGAAGCGAGATAGAACATATTACCTAATAATTACTTCTGGTTTTGCATGAAAGATTATTTTTTGCCATCAGTTTGCCTTTGTCACTTGGTTCCTTTAACACATTCATTAAGGTAATCTGAGGCACAAATACTATTTAAAAAAACCTTATAGCCATAATTACCTTCTAGTAGATATAACAACCTATTCACATCAAAAGCAGTAAACTGCATGTAAATATAGAAAACACCTAAGAGATAAGAAAAAAGAAACCAACTAGCAACACTTCTTATCATACCTTTGTGTCATGAGAAAGTTCAGGAGCTATGGCACTGCAGTAAGGACAGAACTTATATATGGTCTTACCTTTAAGCAGGAATAAGAGTGGCTCTCAAACACTTTGCTAACCTCAAAACTTCTTCCTGTAGAACTGCTTTGTATTCTGTATAGTAATGTAAGCTTACTTACAGTAAGCATTTTTTCAACTACTTTTCACAGATGCCTTAAAAAGCAGCCCACTGGTTCATGTAGGTCTGCTAATGATGTGTTATAAATCTTAACACAAGGAGGGGGTATTTCATATGATACCAAATATTGAGAACTAAGAAAGAAAACAATTAGGAAAAAAGATATCCTTTCATCAAAGATCCATTTATCATAGGTTTCATCACTTATTTTTTCCCTTAAGAGAGAAGGTTGATATCTTTTCACATGTCTCTCTGAAGATATCTCTAAATTAAGAGATAAGGTATGCATATCTAAGAGACAGCTAAGCATGCAGTTTTGCTTGGAGCAAAGGTAAATGCAAAGCCACTTAGAGATTCAAGTAAGTCTGGCAGAATGACTTTGTTAAAATTGTTTTGATTGAGAAGATGGACAAAGAAAAACAAAAAAGAGCTGACTAGAAGCAGAAACAAAACTCAGGAACAGAAAAACCACCGCAGAAAAACAAAAATGACAGAATAACCTGAATAGTATCAATGTGCAGAATAAATAAACATTTCATGTTAAGGTTATGGCTGAAACAATCTCGGGATATGGGCAAGGAGATTGCCCCAGATTATTTGTTTTTGTCCTTTTAAGATAGAAGGGTGTCCTAAGTTCATGTAAGGCAGAAAATGGCATTTTAAAATTCCTCATTCTTCTGGGAATAACCTACTAAGATCTGAAATTTTTACTAGCTGTTCAAGTCAAAGGGCTAGCAATGTACTTTAGTAAGTCTGTTTACCAGCAGAACACCCAATATCATCATGTCAAGTACAGGCTAGAGCCTCTTCGCTTCAATCAAGAATATTCAACTGCAGCATATACTGATGCAGAAAAGAAGTAACATTCCTCTCCTCACAAAGGACTGAAACACGTTCATCTGTTTTCAGTTGGATCTTTCATTAAAATTTCTGGGTTTTAGCCTCCTCCTACCTATACCACAAGAAATCAGAAATAGCTCCACGGAAGACAACACATAAACAGAAGGATTTTTGCATTTAGGGTAAGAACTAGGGCCTGGAGCTAAACAAACAAATAAACAAACCAACCAACCACATCTCCCTTTGGCACTGCTGCACAAATGGAAGTGTTCATCACAGCTTATTGTAAGCTTATGGTACTAATGAGTATCTGATGCCCTGTCTTGTTTGCAGATACTTAAAAAGCTGACTTGTTTCTACATCGCATCAATTGCTTCACTAATGCCATTCAAAACTTCGTGCTGCCCTAATCCTTTTTTCCTGTGGAATTAGGCGGAATGAACCGCTTTCCCTAACACCGTCATCTTTGCCAGGCATCCAAATGAGTTCAAGGCAGGCGGAGGAAGGCCAGCGCTCCCAGAAGCACGGCAAAAGCCGGGAAGGGAGCTCTCAGGACGAGGGGTGGCACCGAGGCCACGGGGTGACTCAGGGGAAGCACGGAGGTGCAGGACGTGCGGTGACTAACCGTGGTGGGGAAGGAATGTCATCTCCCACCCCTCCGTCATGCGAGTCATTCATCCCAGTGCTTACTGACACGGCGGATGAAGGGGATTAATAGCAGCGGGCGTTTGCGCAGGAAGGGACTTCTGGAAAAGCAGGGCTGCATCCAGCAACCGCACGGCTTCCCAGCTCAGTCCTCTCGTGCTCTCCGTGGCTCAGATCAATCAATACACCAACTAACTGCAGGGGAATATATCAAAGAATATATACCTTGCATAACTATGCTGCACTATTTCTGAGGTTTGCCTATTCATTTATATGTGCATATTCCATTTATATATGCATATATGCATATTCCGTACCAGTTTTGTCTGGTATGGAAATAAATACAGCGGATCACGTGAAGTCAGTAGTATTTAGAGACAAGTTAATTTAATCCAAAATGCAGGCATCTAGCCTGAGGTGAGCATCCAGGCTCCATCAATATTCAGTGCCCAGAGAAACAGGACACTATGAAGCGGTTAAATCCATGCAGGAGCCTAATACAAGAACAATGAATTCCTCTCTGAAGATGCCTTTCAACAACCACGAAATCAACCTAGAGGACTAGTTTAATTTAAATTCCTAATTTTTAGATGATGAAAATTAATGAGACTAATCCCACCTGTAGTGCATATCTATCTTTAAACTCAAACTTGGACTCTGTGGTTGACTCTGGAGGCATCTGGCTGAATATTTCTAAGTGGAATGGGAGGATCTATAGAAATAAAAAGTACATGGCAGATCCTGTTCCTCACTGTTTTACTTTTAGTGAAATCTATGTGAATTTATCTGTTGATTTCTACTGGGGCAAGATTGAACGGAGTACGCCTGCTCTGGATTGAATTGTTTCTGTAGAGGAACAGCAGGAATTTGCAAAGCAGGATCCTGTAGAGACGCAGCTATTCCAGGAGGGACCAACTGATTCCCTAAACGTCCACAGCTCCCTGTCTTGTTTTTGTTTTTCTAGCTGCACAATCAAAAAACATCCCAGGCCTGGCACATATATTGGTATAAACAAGCTGGTCACACATTCAAATAAGCGTACGCATAATTTGTAGGAACTGAAGGCTAGGAATAAAAATACAGGAGGGGTTGTTGAGAATAGGAGTTCATAATGTGGCAAGACCTCTGTTTGGGGGCTTATCACACTGAAGGAGGTGATATGGAGATTAACAAAAGGAGAATGTGCACACATCGAACTAGATGCCTACTAGTTCAATGCTTAACTAACCCGCTCCCTCCCTGAGGGCAGTAACTCCTTGCTATTCTGGCAGCCCAGTACTTTGGCCTCAAATAAGTTGCTGCTCACAACATCTTCCTTGCCAGTTATCTACCCCCGTTTGGTATTACTGTATCTTATCAGAAAGGCAAGATAACAAAGATGCAACACATGCACTCATCTATACTAAATATCTGAGAGTTGCTAATGTACCAATGTACCATGTGCCAATTCAGGTCTTTTTTTAAATTACTTTTTTTTTAAGATTAGCAAAGACACTGGAATACAATTTGAAATACATCAATATAATGCAATATGAAGCTAATACTTAAAATGATTTAAATATTAAGGATGACCCTTACTGTTCTGAAGACAGACATAAAACCATCTTATTCATAATAAGGCACAACCTAAGGTGCTTTCTGTGATCTACGCCCCATTCTGAAAAGTTAAATTTGTCTTTATACCGTAGCTTTATGGAAGCTAAAACGTCCTATTCAAGTTCCCAGATTTCACTGCAAAGGCCCAGTTTGCCATTTCTGTCTTAGGCTTTTGGGCAACCCTAACTGCTTTTAGTTCTGGACAAACAGAACCAGGCTATTCCTATTTTACCTATAGTTTATTATAGGATTGCATTAAACTTAGACCAACTTTTGGGAAACACTGAGATTAAATCTTACAGCCAAAATACCACCGCACTGGAGCAAAAGTCAAATAGCACACTGTCAACAAGTGTTAACCTGATAGAGCGTAGAAATGTAGTCAACTGCTTCTATCAAGATCAATTTATTCCATCTATAGAAATAAAAAACTAAATATGAGAAATTAAGTAACGGCAGTAAATTACTCTAGAGCTATCCATGCTTTCAATACAAAAATATAAACACGTCAAGCAGTATTAATAAGTTTATATGACATACACAGAGCACTTACAAATGAACACAAGAAATTGCTTTCATTTTCCTCTGATCCTGAGCCAGCTCTGTATCAGGCCAATATTTTGGCATTAATTAATGCAGCCTTAAAACTGCTCCACCTTGCGCCGGCAGCCTAAAGCGTCCTGTAGTTCTCACGAACGATGAGGTTGCAAGCAATCCCCAGTTACACCAGCTCTGCTTCGCCCTACCAGCAGTCATGGTGCTCCATGACCAACAGCCCACTGGACCAGCTGTCCTCCCCAGGGCCATCACCAACTGATAACCATCTTATCTGGCGCTAGTCCGGCTCTCGGTCCTGCCAAGGCTGACCTAAACCCTATATATCGCTATTCAGACAATAATGCAAGCTTCCGAGTCTGGGGGGAACATTTTCAGGGCAAGGGTCATACTTTGATGTAGTGTTTTCAGCTCCGTTTAGACAGTGCGTACATACATAACTAAAGATGCTGGTAAGCTTTATTTTAATGTAAATCCTTACTGAGAGAAAGGGAAAGGAATTATCAGCACAATTAGCTGTGATCCATTCAAATATCAATGTCAATTTTTTGAACAAATCAATAATTTACTGAAAGAAATGTTCCCAGCCTGGTTTCCTAGGACATTTGTTTCCAGGCACACATTTTATTTACACAAAGGAAAACTCCTACGAGCATGTAAAAATTACTACCTTTGTAGACAAACAGGAACTGCAGGGTTCTTGCTGTGCGTTTGTTTGTTACACTGCGTACAAGGAAACTGTGTACAATTTGTGGTTGCTTCTTGAAAGAGTCACTCAAATGCCTAAATGAGAGTGAAAACTGGAAGGAGTATGATAAAAGCCACTATTAAGTGGCATCTTAAAGTGTTATGGGAGTGGTGGTTTTCTTGGCTTGGATTTTTGGCAGAAAGAATCTGGAAAGGTTTATTTGGTAAAATCTGGACTCCATATATATTTTCAATTGCAGAGTGTTTCACATGGGGTAAGAACTACATCAGCTCGCTCCCAGCCAAGGAGAAGGATGCTGTGTCGAACTCCACTTACACCGACAACTGAAGCGTTTTCAGATTGCTGGAAAGAATGGCACTAATTATCCCAAGACATACCGAAGAGGTAACTTACTGACATATGCTGACTTTTGTTGACATGCAGCTGTAACCTTTTTCCTACCCTCAATTTCCTTTTCAAAACAGTGGCATCCTCTGAACAGCAGCAAATCCACTTGCTGCCGGACTCTCGAGCTCCTGACCGTCCCCACCCTCATTCACTATTGCTTCAAGAGCGCTTTTGGTCAAGTCGTTTTGCACTTCAAAGCCACAGATGGTTACAAAACTTTATTAACTCTAAAGGGACTCTTTCAAGAGAAGCTTTATGTAAACAAACTGTGGCATCCATAACCAGCTCAGAGCCATAGTATATTCTAAACAGGTGCCTTTAGCCGACAGTGTATATTTGCCATTGCAACATAAACAATCCGGAGTATAACCCATGACATCCCATAAAAAAAATCAATCTTATTTTCAAGACATAACATCCCTTTTTGCATCAGACCAAAATCAAGTATGAAATGAGATAATCAACTCTGTTCCACAAGGCTAAAAAGATTAATAGAAGTATCTAAATGGCATATGAATAAATCTATTGACAAACCTCCCAGGACATATTGTAAGCCAGCTTCTCATTAAAGATGATGTTAAAATTTAGCAGAGCACCTGCTTCTCTGCTTGGAAAAAGTCGATATGAATACAGAGCAGCCAGAGAAAGGAAAAACTGCCCCAAACCAGGTCAGATCTGCTTTCTCAGCTCATGCCTTCGGATGTGAAGCAAGAAATCAGTCTTGCACCATGAAAGGACCACTGTGGAATAAACACATTTATCTCCGATTCTGAAGTATCGCATAGAGAGTATATAATAAGAAACATGTTTCACATTTACATATCGCTAATAGGAACTCAGCAGTCTTGCCTTTTACATTTTTAGCAGCAAAACAACTAAAAAGACTATGATAATCAGTACAACTTATGCTTTTCAAAGTTTTCTGTTCAAAAAACTTCACTAGCTTATAGTAAATGTGTAGTTTCTCTCAACGTACTCAGCTAACAGGGAATGACTTTTTGCCATTAGGCAGAGGCAGACCCCAGTCTACTTTGTCTTTTCTATATTGCTTGTTACTGTGATGCTATTCCATTTGGTAATATGAAAATCAGCAAGTCCCTGCAGATGTGTACGACACTGTTCTGCCAGCTGGTGATCTTTTATAAATTAATTTTAAATTAATCTTTCCCTATGCCAAAAATCATCATTAATGGTAGACTGAAACTTAATGTTTAATACATTGGAATGCATAATTCACTGACAATTATATAGAGGACTGAAGTTCAGTTCTGCTTTCCTACATATTGAGTACTCTATACATGGGCTTTTACACTGATTATGCAAGTGACACAATATTAGGAAACGATGAAAATTTCCAACTCCTAAAGGGAAGTGCTGCAGACAGGGAGATGAAAACCAAAACAAACAAAAATATTAATGTCAATAATGAAACAAACAAGTGAGGTACACATGTGGAAAGAGTGAAGGAGAGGGATAAACACTGAATTTTTTTCCAAGGAAAGATTAGCAAAAAGCTGGGAAGAAAACTAAATGGCTGGTTAGCTGGTCTATCACCTAAAAATCTCTCCTCAGCCTTTGAACTTGGTCACAGCTCTGCCTGTTTAATTTGTGACTGAAGGAGATGGGGCATGGTGCTTGACAGGCCCAAATATCATAGCATATTCAAATACAGAAAAATGGTTATTTTCTTTTTATTGGGTATGAGGAAATATCTGTTGCACAAATAATAAAAGGTGAACCTGATGCTTTTATTCTCTTGAATTGTGATAGAAATCCAAAGAACTGCAGCAAAGGCTGAACTGAAAGTCTTAGCTTAGAAATACCAAGAATATATTATACTCTTAAGACTTACTTACCTTATACTCATGAAACTGTAATATAATCAAAATACCCATCAATTTAGGGGAAAAAAACCTTTACAAAATGCATTAACCAAAAATGAAAAAATCAAAAATAACATGAGTACACAGGTAAGAAAAGCATGAGCTAAACAAAAGTGAACCAGGAAAAGTAAAACTGTGAATCTTAATTCTTCTCCTATTGCTTCTTGTCCCTCCCATACCACCAGCTTCACAATTCAATAAGAAAACAAATCAGAAGAACGGGAGGAAACTAGGCCACTACGCCAGGAATGTGGTTTTGATGAAAAAATTAGTCCTGTTTTATCCAATGGCAACATTCAAACACCTCTCAAAGCAGGCCAGACGTTGGCTGGAGCAAACTAACAGTGCGCCGTACACGCTTTTAGTCCGTTCTGCCTCTCATCGTATGGGCCATTTTCCCCTAAAGCCTCCACTCCCCACTGCATCGGTCAGCTCCCAGCATGACTGAACAAACGACACGGCTCCTTAAGCAGCCACTGCCCCGAAAAAAGCTCCTGAGCCCTTCTCACCACTAACAGCACTTTGCCTTGGCAGCGCCACAGCTTGAATTTAGGGGCAGGACCTGTGTCCTCTGCTGGGAAACCTGTGGAACCACCTGAACCTACCCAGCTCGTCCACGCTTGCCCAAGAACAGCCTGCACCTTTTTATCACTGAGGCGTATCTTTCATTTTAATTGCATAGAAGTTGGAGGCAAAGGAAAGCATAAGCTCTAACGTAAGGAGCTTGCAAGCTCACCTCAGACACTGCTCATCAGATGCACCGAGGCAAGGCTGTAGCATCCCATTTCCAATGTAAAATCTCAAGAACCTATACTAGAATACTGTAAAAATAAATAAAGTGGCAGAAAACCCAATTTGTGGTAATTACATTATTTCTACTGTAGTTTATAGAGTCTGACATGGGCTTCACATTCCTTTCTCAACATAACTGTCGGGCCCATCAAGATTTCTACAGTGCTGACAAAAGTAAAAGCTCAGTATTCTGTCTCCTGCGAGAACAAGGGACAGTCCAAAGCATCTTAGCTTAGCAAGGAGAAGGAAAATGGTTCATGAAACTTAATGCTCTTCTAACATCTGGAATTTACACCAAAAATTACCTCTGCCTCCCAGCAGCCTGCCCAGTCTCTGCAATTACACCAGCAAGCCCTTTCCTTTTGGTACCTGTTACTTTCCCCAAACGTTACTTAGAACCAGTGCAGCGCCACTAATGAGGAGAAACGACTAGAGGATTGCAACTTCCACACTGCCTCTGAAACGAGCTTCAGAAACAACAGCAGCTGTAATGTTTTAAACCAGCACTCCCCCATCCCAAAGATCCCAAAATATTCTAGAAGCAGCTAAACAAAGTACCATGTATGTTACTAATTAAAGTACCAAAGCATCAAGGAGCCCTACTATACTCCAGGATACGCCGTGCAGCTATATAAACAGGGAATAAAAGGTAATTCTTGCTTTAGGTGCTATAAGATCTAGCTACGAGAGAGAACATTGCAGATGGATAGAAAAGGATGTATTTAGGGGAATGCCAGACGCATCCATACTGCAAGTGCAGGTACACTCAAACAAACTGTATTTTCCTGGAAATACTCTGAAGGGTGTACGTGCTGTCCCTCAGGGAATGAACCCTAGTCTCCAGCTGTGGTGTTTGCATGCTTGTCTGGTGTTTGATTACTAATCCATATGGCAAAGCGCAGCATGATGTGGGCGTACTGGGTCAGGTCACTGGAACAGGGTCTCTACCTCTCCAAGGGCACCACTGTTTGGGCACGCACGGGGCAGGAATATAGGGCACTATAGTAGACAACACTCACCGCACGGCACCAGCCCAGTGAACATCAGGTTTACTTTAGGCATCATATTCAACATGTTTTAACACTCAAGTCATACAGGCTTAATCAAGACCCTATAGCTTATTTGGCCTGCCTAGAAGGCAGTTTTCAGGGCTAATATGATAAATATTAGAAAACTCCAAATGGTTTACATCTTATTTCCTACACAGTCCAAAAAGTCCTCCTCTTGCTCCATGTTGAGATTGGAAGGAAGCTAGTTCATACCCATTTTTTTGGAACTTAAATGCATAATATATTTCTAGCTAAGAGTCTTCTACTTACATATTTTTCTCTCTCTCACAGGAATAATTACAATGTATCCTTTAGCGCATTAATCTTCTCAGCTGATTTGCCCAATCTCATTCATGTTTTGTCTCACTTCTTTCAGATTAATTTTCAACTACGTTTAAATGCTATTTCACCCTCTTGAGAAAGACAGTCCAGAGTTTTTCCAGCCATGCCTACCATCTTTCAAAATTTCACTCATTCAAACCCTCACATCATGAGTGGCTTGGCACCGAATGTGGTTTAATTATTATTTTAAAATATTGGCAATTGAAGCCAGAAAGGGAATTGATTAACATCAGTATGTCATCTAATTAAAAATATATCTTATTTTACAATCTGTCACCAAAAATTAATATGCTGGAATTCTGCTGAACACTCTGCTGAGCCAGTGCCACAAAAGCAGAAAACAACTACACTCCTTCTTAAACAGAAAGCCTCCTGCAAAAGAGATTTCTGAAGGTGCTGCACTCTGAGAAAATGCTCCTCTTCCAGAGCAGCGGCTGCCTATCCTAGATCTAAAATGCCAGCTGGTACCCCATCTGAGAAATCACCACCGAAGCTGTTTATCAACAACATGGGAAAAAAAAAAAAAAAGCCCTTAAGCTTTTTCTTTCTCAAATGAATTATTAGGATGATTTTTTTTTGTGAAGGAGAAAGGTCAATTGTCTGGATAACGGCTGCCTGAAATGAACTGCTTCAGAAAAAGCTAAATTCTTCCACCAGTTTGTCTTTTAAAGCAGGTTCCTGCCCTCCCTCCAACACAGCTGTTCATCCTTGTAGCTCTTCCATACTTCTGAATTAGGCAGAGACACACTGTGACTGTTATTTTGACTTTCTGCCAAGAGTCAGAAAACTGTGAGATAGCAAGAAGCTGGATCCCCTTTTCCTCCAGCAGGTAGAGGAGCTCTATCGAGGCCAGAATTGGGGGTAAGGCCCTTGGGCAACCAAGTGAGTGCAATGTGTGTAAAGAGCAGAGGAGTAAGAAAAAACACAAAACAATGAGAAAAATGAATCCTACTCATTCTTCAGCAAGTGTTAGGCACCAGACAGTAGAAAAGGGCATTTAGGGAACAAAATAAGAATAGGGCAAAAAACTGTGATTTAAATAGCCATAAGGGAGCTTTTATTTTTCTGCAGCTCCTCCTCTTTGCTTACAAGATATAATCCCAGTGGTGTTTTATGCAGAGTGTGCTCTGTGAGCTACCCTATTTTTACACTCTTCTGAATCACTAGTCTCTACATGCAGATCCAAATGAATCCCAATAGGGGCCTCAAGATCCTCTTGCAAATACACAGTTTACAAAAGAAAACATTTGCAAGACTCACACAGTGAATGAGGTTAACTGAAAGGCAAATTATTCACGACTCAGTCCCAAAACTAAATGCAATACGTATCTTTTCTGAGGGGAAAATAAACCCGCTCTATAATACAGCAAGGTAGTATAGAAAGTGTGCATGTGCTCTGCTTTCAGTATCTGGCATTAGAGGTTGGTCTCTATAGCCGGATATGCTGACCATTCACAAGTGAAGGCAATTACTATACAAAGAGGAAAAGTTTTATGATGTTTTGAGCTCTACGGATGTGTGACCAAACTTAATAAAGCCCTGGATTATTTAGTGTGTTAACAGAGAAACAGCTGGGTGAACCAGATTTATATTTAATTATGAAACAGTGTCAAGACTCTGTGCCTGAAGCCACTGAAAAATTATCTGTAAAATTAATTTTGTTTAAATTGCACTATGATTTCCAGACTTTTCCCTCACAAATTCTGAAAGCAACATGACTAAGAAGCAGCCTGCAAAGCCTAGCAAGGACTTCAATCAGATTTTCAGAAAAATATACTGGTCCTTTCTGTTTGATTGCAGAAGGTTCTTATGACCTGAGTGGACAAACTCCACTGCCATAAGGAAGGGTAGCATGGTAAACGGGTGAGGAGGAGCGACCCCCAGGAGCATGAACGAGGGCACTTTCCAGAGAAGTAGTGCCAGTTCAGCAAACCGGGAGGCTTCCGAGTCCTGTAGGTGCCAAGAGGATTTGGAGCTCAGTGACAGTGGCCAGGCACCAAGGAGACCAGAGGTAAGGTCACCCCAAACTTTCACACCTCGCTCAGCCTTCTTGTTTCCTATAGCTCAGTCTCTAGTCAGTAAAAAGGATCCTTAGCAATGCCTTAACTTACCCAAACACCCTGGGTCCGCAGGAGTTTATTCTACCAAATCAGGGTTCCCAAAGCTTAGTTTTGACTGCTTCCTTTTCCACCCCTGGCATGGCCCTACTGTAAAGGGCTAAGATCAACATCACCTCCTAATTCTCACCTGTGGCACTTCCATCTTCTCATCCAAGTTTCCAGACCCCTCCTGTTCCTTTTCTCGCTTGCCCATTTCTTTAGTCCCAGCTTTCTCCTAACCTCAGTTTCCCCTTGGTTTCCCTCCTCAGCACAGCTCTAAACTACAAACCCTTCATTATTTCACTGGTGCTATATCCCCTGTATGCCACCCAGGCCTGAGGAAGATAAACCCTGTTGCTCAGGGCAGAGATTTGATTTTCTCAGTGCCTGAGGTCAGTATCACAGCGATTTCTGGTTGCTGGGAAAAGCAAGCCCAAGGACTGGAGCATGTTCAGTACAAGTATGATTCTGGGTGGTTTATTTTCTAAACTCCGAGTCTGTGCTAAGCTTGTGTGAACTGAGACTTTCCAATGCTCACATCCTGTTCAAATTTCAGAAGACTTTTCACAAGGAAGGAGTGAAAAGCACTTTCCTGACCCTCCAGTGTTCCCTTGCCAAATTCGAGTATTCTGCTCCAAAATAGAGCTGTTGCAGCTACTTAGTGAAATAGTCGTAAGACTTTTCTCACTTTATTTAGCACAGTAGTGCCTGTCTCCATTTCAGCTTCATTCTTAGAAATAAATGAAACACAATTTTATTGGTATTCTTCTAAAACTTCTACTTAAAGCCAACATCTGCCTAAAAAGTATTAGTCCGTTACGTTTAAAGTTGACAAACACAAAAATGGCTGAAAACTGAGGCCTTATGATGGAAAGAGAAGATTCGCTATCCTTCCATCTTTCAATATATCTGGGAGACTGGCACTGAATTTCATTGAGCCCTAGATGCTAACTCCCTAAATCACTTTGAAATTTTCCTCACAAGCTTTACCTGAGCTTTATTTCTCTTTGCAGATCTCATGGCATGTATGGGAGGGGTGACCATCTCCTCGCTGGAAACAAAGAGACCGACTATGGGGTTCTTGTCTCCTTTCTGCAGTCTATTTTAAAGGGTGGATATCTCTAAACGGTAAAGTCGGTGAGAGACACTAGTCCCTCAGAGACCCCTCATCCCACCGTAGGACAGTTGTGTGCAGACCCCACGACCAGATGTCTCAGCTCCAGGACCTGACTCTTAACTGCAGCTTCTGCATCATCTGTCTGCAATTATAAAACCTCTGCCTGAAAAAAGAAATAGAATCGGCACTAAAATCCACAACGTGCTAACGGTCCTGCGTGCTAATTAGCAGGCTGGAAGGAGGAACAATAATAAATAAGGCCTTGAATTGGAAGCCAGATGTGGCAGAAGCACCCTGCAGCTGCCGGGCAGGCTCAGGGGACAGCCCAGCCCAGCCCAGCACCCCCTTTTGCTCTGGGGTCTCTGACACAGACACTGGGGCACTCAGAAATGGAGTGATATGGTCCTAAAGTGTAATCCATAGTTCAGCAAGGGTATTTTATTCATTACGTTTCAAGCATATAGCATGTAGGGTGGGTTGGTTTTTTCCATTTGAAATACAAGTTATAATTTTCTTTCAGTCCCAGCAGACCACAACCCATATTCTAAAAATAGGGCTTCTTCAAGTTTCTCAAACAACTATAAAATAGGCCTATAAATGAAACGATTGCCTAAGTAAAGTAGCCTTCTCTGAAAGGCTCCTTTCCCCAAAGTTTTTCTTGTATATCTATTCATGAAGAAAACATCCTCCAAAAAGGTGTTCTCCGGTCCTGTATTGGGATATGAAGGCACCACAAGTTCTGATTTTTCTGTGAATGTAGACTACTTGCAGCATCAAAACCTACCTGGAGTCAAAACCCATGTTATGGGCAAGTAAAACTGTTGTAACGGGCTGTGTGGGAACTTCAGATGAACAAATTGGCCTGAGGGGAAAAAGGAGTCACCCTTAAGAAAAATGAATGAAGATTGGAAATGGAAGCGGAGCTGGGCAAACATACACTTTGAACTCTTCTGAAAGCACAAGAGGGGAAAAATAACAGTTAGCAAAAGCCCAAGAAATACATTAGAGGAATTTGCTTATTACTGGAGAAGTCGCTGAAGCAATTTGTCAGCTGACATGAAGCCTGCTAGGATCCTAAGGCACCATTAGCTATTCTGTGTCATTAATTGACTTACAATGGATTGGGAGATTCTAGCAACAGTGGGTGAGCAATTTTTTCAGAGAAAAATATGCTGTCATTTCATTGGTGTCATTTGTTTTACAGTACTTACAGTAACCTCAGAGTTTAAACAATGCTTAGGCAAAAGCAGGCATAAGACTGCAGGCACAGGAAGGTTTGGGGTTTGTTTTTATTCAAACAGAGGCAGCAGCACTCCGGCTCAGAGTATTCGGGTCTGTTTTCCTGTTACGCTTTTCCTTCGTAATAACTGCTTTTCTTTTTTTTTTTTAAAATACAGCAATAAAAACGGAAATTCCATAAAAGCTGTCTTCTTTTATATGAAAGTAAGGGGGAGGGGGAACCACAAAACCATATGGAAGTCAATTAAATGCTTTATTTGTCCAGCAAAAAAAGGGACTGTGTATTTCCTGAATTAAATTTGTTTTCATTGTCCTTCTGTGGGTAACTGTTTTAGGGAGATCATATACAATGTCAGTCCTCATTCATGACTTTTCAAAATAAAAGACTGTGTTCTGCAGGTACATAGTTTTACAGCTGAGGTTAACTCCTTAAAATCTTTGCTTCGTGTTTACAGTGATATAACTGGAAGCAGGCAATGTCCTGTTACAATTTTAGCAGTGCAGCTCCTACATGTTTCTCAATAGTTATATTGAGATATATATAATAATAGCTGTATAATTCCCGTTAGTCACTGAAAATGAATCTTTAAAGGAAAAGGTAAAAATATTTTTTTAGTTTTTTTTTTTTTTAATACCCACAAATACAATATGCATAAGTGGGTAGTTTGGGACAGCATTAGATATAGGGCCCTGATGAAGAAAGTCTGTCAAGAAAACATTACTTTCATCCCGATCCATTATTGGAAATTGCAGGTGAGACTGTTATGAAAATTGCACAAATCTCAATGCACTAATTCTTTCCTCTAATTTTTATTCAATTTGATGTTAGACATGCAGTGTTGTATTAAATATTCAGTATTTTTAATTTCAAGGTGATTTAAGAGAGAAATGAGTCAGCAAAATCACTCTTCTTTATTGCTTTAACATTGTCCTTTCTTAACCTTTACATTTTCAGCTGCTATTAGTCCTTTGGGGCTCAAACAATAAAATTTTAGATGCAGTCACCTAGCACATTGTTAATTGCTTCAAAAATAATACGAAAAGTAATACATACTGATGCTTAGATGTTCGTTAGAAAGTTCTCTCACAAATTAATATGTACCTCAGAAAGTGCAATATATACTGTAATTATATCTTACTGTCTATAATAAGTATCTAGGAGAAAAGGAAGAATAGCAAATGTTTATCCCAAGGAAACCACAAAAGGGGAACAAGAACAGGTAGCCTGGAAGTTTTGACATGCAGTTTTAATTTACCTGTGCAGGATTAAATTGGTATTTTGATGACAACTGCTGTAGATAGTATGTAAGAGCAAGAGAAGGACATAACAACATAGGACTGTAATTGATGGAAAGTTGGAGGAAGTGATAATATAAAGAATACTGTTTTGGATTAGAAAGACTCATAGTCAGCTTTTTATACAGCATCTGAAGAACTCAAAGGACATTGTTTTTTATTCTGCACAACAAGTAAAAGAAATCTGTGCCTGATTATTCTGCTTGAAAAAATACTCTGGCATGTTTATAAAAGACAGAAGTAACTGCTTATTACTAATTTCTAAAGTTGGATTCCTTAGCCATTAAATTATCACCACATTCAAGTGAGCTCAGAGATAAGATTTGTGCATTGCTCCAGTTTTCATATACAACGTTGCAAGAAATGTGAAAGTACAAAATCATCAGCATATTCTGTTAAACACAATATCCCAAGGCAAACAAATTGATTACAAACATTCAAAACAGATTAAAAAACTGAGATAAAATGATATGGAAAAAATTCATCTTGAATTCACTCTTACTATTTACAAGTTATATAAACTGATAGCTTCTTCCTTCACATTGTCTACCTTTGGATGCAATCATGTAAACTTGTATAATAAGCTCTTTAAAAAAAGTTGCAAGAGTAGAATACAAAGCTGGGAACTTCAGACAAGGAACATGATTTACTTTATAAAATGGAAGAATCTGAAAATTGAAATGTTTGAAACTCTTCTGAAAGGTGAGGTGAGTGGGGAGTTTTAAAATAAACAAAAATCCAAACTGAACCATTTGCCAACTTAAAGGGCTTCTGTTAAGGCATGTATCTAGGTGCACTGGTCACATAATATGAACTCAAGTACCAGCAATAAGACATACACATATATTTACTGAGTCACACCAGTGTTTCAAAAATGCTCCATTGCATGGGAAGACCAGCTGAGCACGCAGGAGGAGATACTACTGGGAAAGGGAGCACATTTGGAAGAGTTTATGGCCATAGTGAAACTGGTCGATTGAGACCTGATTTAGGAGCACTTCTGGGCTCCTGGCTGACATTAAGCTTCCAGCAATATCTATAGTTCCAGACACGAGTTCCCTTTGTATCACCTCCAAGCGCCTCTCTAAATCCACCCCAGCAGAAAATGCCCTACTCACAGATATTCTTACCTTAATTGTTTCTCAGCTGGATCCTAGAAATGCTATTTTACTATGCATGAATATTTCAGCAGTCCTCAAACTCTGCCTGGGAAAGAATAGTACAGCACACTCAGTACTATAAGCTGCCTGTACAAGCTCATGCTGGGTAGCTCCGAGATCCTGACTTTTTGTAGTAACTTTGGCAAAACCACTACTTAAGACTTCATTTTCAAGATATTCCTGATCTCAGCTTTGTGAAAAGAATTTCTGTAAGAAGCCTGTGACTAGCAGTTAGGACACAACTAAAATCCCTTTAGGAAGTGAGATTTGCTCCCAGCACACTGTTCTTTTAGCTTTTTTCAATCAAGATGAAAGTTTAGTTTAAGTTACTAAAATACTGATATTTTTCAGTTTCTCTTTCTTTGCTCTTAGAAACATGATTAGATTCAATAACAACATGGTAAATTAATATTAAATTGCTATATTTATGCATATAATAACAGAAAATTAAAATAAGAATTATTAGAGAGATAGGTAACTAAATAATGTATCATACATCCATGTGTGTGTGAGAATTCTCCATGTTTCTTTAGATTATATAGCAAATAACGAACATTACATGTAGGAAATTAAACAGTGGCTTTTAAACCACATGGATGCATGAGGAAACATCAAGACTTAAGTGACATCATATGACACAAAATGATGTCTTCTTCTATTCAGGTCCTGTCACCTGCTCCTACAACTATGTTTGCCACCACTAGCCTTCCCCAAAACTGGATAGCCATCACCCACCTTGCTGAATAATTCGATACAGCAGAAAACAGCCTAACAACTAACTGGAAATAATGACTGGAGTCTGGCAAGCACCAGAGCTGGCCGCAGGCAGCAGAAGAGAGCACATGGCTTGGAGCAGGAATGGAGGGAGCAGGTGAGGAAGGAGCTGGAAAATGTCCTCTCCATGCAGAAGCATTATTTCTGCTTAGCTTTAGCATCAAACACTACTTTGGGGTAATATCTATTTGTTGTTCTTCTTCCTAGCTTCAGACTGCCTCTGAAGCAAGGTTAAAGGTCAAGACAACAGAGTATAAAGTACTGGCAAGGAAAAGCTTATGTCCTCAAAGAATTTTCAGAAAAGCATCTCCGAAGAATGTATTAGCAAGAAAACTGAGAACAGAGTAAACAGCAAAAACCATTGGAAATAGCAGAGAATCCTGTGAATGAGATTTAAATTGTTGGGCTTATATAAATGCTCTCACTGCCACACACAGGCTTTCAGAATACAGAACAGCTATTACTTGTCTACAAGCTTTAAGCCCACAACTTCTTTCCAGTTAAACTGGGTGAAGATATACAACACTCATTTGCTCAGGCTTTTTTTTTTTTTCAAAATGAGAGAAAAATCTAATTAAAGCCAGCTAACAGTAGCAGTTAATGTAATTTCTGTAGACAGATTAGTACCTGGAAGTGACAAAAATGTTACCTTTCCCGTTCTGATCCTTGCACTGTAACATGTAGTCAACACAGTTGAGTAAATGTTGTGAAGCACAGCACAACGAATGCACACGAGCAAGAGGGAACAGCATCTATGTGCATCCAAAATGCACACACCAATTAAATGGGAAAGCCTCAGGGCCATCTCTAACTCCTTTGTTTATATCTTTTCCACCCAATTGTTCTCTCTCTGGCTCGTCTGTTAGAAAGGACGGGATGTAACCCAACAGATGACTAACTGTGTACAATCAAACCCATTTTGTTGCTTAACCCCAGCAATTGCCATATGTTATTTCTGAATCTTAAGGACCCTTGTCTTTAGCTATCCTGCTGCAGTGACCCAGAGTATTAAAAAAAAAAATTTAAAAAATCTTTTTCTTCTCTTTCCTTAAGCCAAACAACAGCTTGCAGTGAAAGACAGAGTAAAGACCACCTTCGATATATAAATGTCTGCAACAACCTATATGTCTCCTAAACATAATATTAGTTTTGTTCAATGTTTAGTTAAAAGTCACTCTTTCAAAGCATGTAGAAGTCAATGAGATTTTTTTCAAGGATTTTAATGAGCTTTGGGTAAGACACAACTGTTTTAGGTTACTGACTTCTATTGCTCCATGGGCTTCATTTGATACTCAGAAAGAAATACTAAAAGTTACTTAATAATCATATACCATGTAAACAGTGATGTACCCTAAAACACAATACTCAGCTGGTTTCCATCTCAAAGCTCAGAAGCTTATAATAATGCAAAAGCCAGGTGCATGGCACTGACCCAGACTTACAGTGTCAGATCTAACTTCAGTAAAACATCCCAGCATGTATTTTATAACAAGGTTATAAAATTTGATATGAGAAGTGGTAATGGCAATCTTCAACATCTAAAATGTATTTTGCAGGGTTTTGAAATTAATAATATTTTCCATTAGATGGTTTTACAGATGGACCTACCATAAAAACAGCATTCTTGTACCTTTATGTCCACTGCTATCAGTTTTTGGTAAAGCATGCCATTGCCATGTGAAATGAACCATTATTTTTGCACAGTTATATATGATACCATATTCTGACTATTTTAGCACTTATTTCACCTATGGATTATAATTTGATGAGCCTTCAGGGTCACAGATCTCCCAACCTTTACTTCATCTTTACACACACACTCATAAAAAAGGAGCTTTAGGCTTCTGTGAGACTTCCCGATAGTTTGCAATAGAAATAATAACTGAAAGCACCCACCTGAATTGGATGTCTAAATCCATTTTAAAATTTGGTTGAACCTTTAAACATAAAAAAAGTAATGCTTTTGTGCCTGTTAATTCTTAAAATGCTTTTACTGTCATGATTTGTATCAAAGAATTGCTTGAGGATTCCTGTGGTTATGGTTCCCTGCTCTGTTTGAAAACTCAAATGGACAAAAAAAATGGTGCTAGGAAAGCAAGGTTTAAAGATAAGCTTGTCCATTAGTGACTGTCCCAGTTCCTTCTGCAGAGGACAAATGTTTGGCAATAAAGAGAAAAGTAATTCCAACAGCGTTTCAAAAAGAACCTGCACAGTAAATGTGGTCCAGGTCTTAACAAAGAAATTAACTGCCTGAGAGCTTTCTCTTTCCCCCTTACAGAGCATGAAAAAGGTTACATGTAGAACAGTGTCACTGTTTTTTGAAGTACTTTGTCACAGAACCCAAAAGCACCGCCGACGATCAGCCAGCACTACACAAATCATCAGGACTTTACACAAGGAGCTGGGTGGTGGGTCACCGATGGAAGTGCTGTATTCATACCTCAACATTAATGCTCTAAACCTCTTGCATTTCAGTGTTTACAAGCCTCTTTAGCCACTAGCTATGTGAAAGACCAAAGCATGTTCACACACAGGTAATTAACGTCCCCCAACACTGTCCAAATAACAAAAGGTAAAGTATTCACTAAGAAACACTCTTCCATGGGCAGAAAGAGGGGCTTGAGGACCTGGTGTGTCTTATAGCTATAACTTTGTGATAGACCTCATGACTGAAGAAACATTTCAGAGTAGAAGGAAATAAGGTTTTTCAGGTTTGTAGAGGAAATCAAATAATGCTGGAGATAGTAACTTCATAGTTTTTAGCATAATTTACATACAATGACCAGTATTTTCCAAACTGGTTTGAGAATCCCATTCTCAAACCCTAGATTGTTCAAGGAGATTTCAGAAAGTCACTTCAACATACTCCTAACTACTTTTAAAAATCTTCCACTTCTACTTTATACATGCTTACATCTGCCGTCTCACAGCGTTTAGAACTGCATACCTTATTCTGACAGTCAGTGCAGGTGTACTCAGTTGTCACCCCCTGCCTCTGGAATACTGCGGCTCTGAGACAGGCAATTAATAATTACCTTTGCTTAAGACAGTCAATGCCCTAAGTGGGGAGAAGCCCGTAACCCCTAATCTAACACAGAAAATCAGCCCCTCTTCTATCATACATCTGCTTTCCACTGTCAGGCTGCATCTCACTGCACAACTGAGAGAGATGAAGACCTCCTCACCATCCTGAAAGTGTTACAATTTACCTCAGGTTCCAGTAAGCAAGCTGGAATTTAATACACTGGCAAGAACAATGAACTGCTATCTCCATGGTATCTTATACATCTGCTGCTTCTTAAAGTATTCCAAAATTTGGAAGTCACTGTATGGAACTGTACACAAATGATTCAGTCAAGCACCTTAATTTCTTCACATTGAAATCTTTCACAAGGCTCTAAGTTTTTCCCTAAAAGAGCAAGTATACCAGGCATATAATTTCAGCTTTGCATGTCCCTGGGTACGAAGGGATCTCTATTAAGATGCTGCAGTTTACACCTCTCTGTACAGATACGGGGTTTGAAAAAGTAACATACATTTAAAGACAGGTAAAGTATCTGCGGGACTTTTATCGCCATCGTTACAAATAAGCATTTAAAAGTAATTGGGTTGGCAAGATCTGGCAACACTACTATAAAGAAGCAAATCGTTAACCTCAATGCTGCTTCATGAAAACAAAGCAAGGACACTGGAGTTTACCACACATCCTATTTTTAAGTGACTCTAACAGTCATCAAAGGCCTCTGAAAGCTGAAAATGTGGAATTTCTCTGTTTACCCAAAGCATGCATATGTGACGGAGGATAGCAAGTTTCTTAACGATGACTACGTCAGCTGTCACTGGCAAAGCCATCTCTTGGGTCAGAGGACAGTTTAGTCTCCAAGCTTATCTCAGTCGCTGGCCTCCTTGCTGTGATCTCCAGCAGGGTATTAATTGATTCCAGTTGTAGTGTGGACTTCTGAAATATCAACATCTGTTCACATGCAAGACCACACACTTATCCTACACCGGCCATCGCATAGCTAGCTACGACTCATCTGAACTTAAACTGAATCACAGCCTCCTAGCAGTAAAAGGCTTTATGCAGTTCTTGTTAGTTTGACTTTCCATTAATTGCTGTTTCCCATTATTTCCATTTAAATTCATATTTTTAATTTGTAATTTCCCATATTCAAACTTTTTTTGTGTTATTTTTTTCTTGAGATACGTTTTTGGAGGGATTTTTCTTAACACTTTCTCTGAGAATGTCTTTAAACACAGTTAGGAAGATAATTAAAGCACCAGACAAATAAGAAAGCATTAAACTGAGCTAAGTCAGGAATGTCCAAGACCAATGTAATTGTCACTGATAAATGTTGTATGATTTTAAACCTTATTTGGATACTAATACAAAGTTTAAGACAGTTTTTCTTAAGAGAATTTTGACAAGGAACTAAAGGGCTGTAGAAATCCAACTACGTGCTCTTTTGCGCTGTTTAAATGCTTTGATCTGCAGACAGAAATGGATGGATGGACATACAGTAGATGTACAAATGAATGCTATCTCCAGAAACGTGATGATAAGGACCCAGTAACAGAGATGTCCCTGAAGGGGTGGTTTGGAAGCTTCTGCAGGGGCACAGACCCCCGAGTTAGGAATAAGTGGACTCCTCCCACTAAATTCTCTTGCAAATCCTGTTTCACTGAAGGTTTTTAATAGGCTATGGTCTAACGGCAGTATTTAGGGAGAGCTGAATTTCATTCCAAAACCACAAAATTAAGTTTCACTGGTACAGAGGATAAAACTTGAAACAATGGGTTAAATTATGTGATGCTAGAATCTAAGCATGATCTGCTTTTTCTTTGCTTGAGGCTGTCAGAATTGTGAAGATTATATTTTTCAAGAGCTTATTATTCTCTTTAAATGATGTAAGAATCATTGAAATTTTTTAAAAAGATGAGGTTGCGAAAAAAATACATTCTCATTTAATCTATATACTTTGTTCTTCTTCATTTTTCAGCACAATTCACCAAAATCAATAGGCCCCAAATGGAATTCCCACATTATGTGAAAACCTCTACTTTGTCTGCAAAATTATTAGAGCTCTGTTTTAGTTGGCTTTTGCCATATTTAGCAGGGTTTGAGGTCACTATTACCTTGATTACAAAAGCATGAAGTCATTAATATGCATTAGCTGATATAACCTAGAACTCCATGCATCAAATTATCTTTTTTTTCCCTCAAGTGATCACAGCAATTAAATTCAACCCTGATAAATTGGAGCGAGGAGAAAAGACAACGTGATAGTAAAGACTCATTAGGAAATAAAATGTCTTATTAGAACAGCCTGGGCTGTTCAGTTCACAAGATTTTGACTCATTAGGGCAGTTGGGTGGCCTCTAGCTGAAACCGATGCAGTTTCCAGGAACCACCGTAACAGTTACAAAGGGGAAATCCGCTGCACCTCTTTTTCTACATCACGTCCCACTACATGTCCCAGTGCTGTACCTCTCTTTCCCCATCATAATCAACCATTTTATGTCCCTCAGTGACCTAGTTTTCTGGATTTAGCTGAAGCATTGTGTCTCCTGGTCTCCTAAGCAATTATCACAGAGTAGACAACATCTACTGATTTGTACAGGGAAGTTTAATTATTTGCCATCTATGGAACACATCAAGGAAATCTGATATCTACAAACAAAATCTGGGCAGGGAATAAATAAAATAAAATACTGAGCTAGTTGCTGAATTTTCCACCGTCAATTTTGTTGAACAATACCTACGATCCTATTTACAGGTGTAACCACATCAGTCAATGTAATCTTCCAGAATTCTTACAATAGAGCGTATTTGAAATGATCAGGCTGAGAACAGATTCCCAACAAAGCATGGGAACAGAGCAGTTCCAATAAATGACAAAGGTATATGAAATCAGGTATTAAATTGCCTAACTTTAAACCTTTTACTACAAAGTAGAATCCGTAAGTCTTTCTGAGGCATCTAGGCTACTTATATAGTGCTTATATAAAAATAGGCATCACTAAAAAGCAATCTAAGTGTTCCACATAGCAGACTTAAAACTGCCTACGGCCTGCCTAAAGAAATACTTTAGAAAGGAGCGTGTCCAAAGAGTGAGATTCAGGGAAATGGCTCAGAGAAGCCTCCGTTTTCTTGAGACCCTCATAGGATTTGGGAAGTAAGCAAGGCTTTTCCATCACAGCTGGGGTGGCAAAGGAACGATGGTGCCTACCTCTGTACTCAGTATGTTGAAAGGACTTGCATGTTCCTTTTCCCAGTATTTCTTTGACCTTGTAAATTAAACAGACACTAAGTAAATAGGCCTTAAAGCAAAACTGGAAGTCAGGGCCCACCTTTCTCAAATGAGGGATGGACTCAGTGAGATGTACTACCCTATGTTCTTCTCCAAATCTTCCATAATTAGCAGTGAAGTGATTCAAAACCAGCAGGAGAAGAGAAACCTCACCCCACGTTTGCAGACAGTTTGGTGATTGCAGCTCCTCTGCATGAGGTAGGAAAGGTGGGTTTGACTCCCTAAGTAGCAGTCAGAACTTCAGACTCTTCCTCCCAGGTGTCTGTAATCGTCAGACTAGTATAAAAGGATGCATGCCAATTTTCACACATTTTTTATTTAAAACACCTGCCGCCAAAGGGGGTCAATGCATTTGCATTTAAAATGCAAACTGCATTTTAAAGAGCTTCTGATGGGTGGGAATACTTTCTGGTCCACCAGAAAGCACACAGGCTTTTCTGCCCAGGTTTTAATCTCTGACCAGTCTCAGACAGAAGAATGGGACTGTTTGGGCATGTTCCAGAGCCAAAAGCCACGTTCCTAGTGGGCTCTAAAGTTACACTGAGAGACAGCTGGTAAATTTAAGGTACTGAATGCTAAGGTGTAAAGAGATGCTGGGCTGAAAGACTTCAGTCATCCTGCTGTAGACACTTACATTCTTTATTTGATCTAGCCTGGCATGCTTTTCCATTTTCTGTGGAAAAAATTCCTTGCCTGACAAAATCCACCCATCATGATGTTTTACTAAGAACAAACTGAAGGCTGTTTCCTTGTGTTCACTAAGAATCTGACTTTACTGCTCATTTATGTGCACACTTTCAATTCTTTCAATTGATTTTTCAAAGCCAAATCAACCTGGGGAGACACTTATGAGTCTTGATTCTATGTTAAATTTCAGCAAGGAATTAAAGTTTTACTTCACTAAGGGAGAGATGAAGAGAATATTTCAGTGTTGAACTATGCTAACCCACATTTTTTCATTTATGACATATAAAAAACAATTCTTAGGAACTTTTTCATTCATCTTGTTCAGAGCACAACTCATCTGTAATCCACAATGCACTAAGAATGACACAGAATTAATCAACAGAATTTCTTTTCTTTACTGCAGTTCCACTTAGTTTTTTAATTAAAAGAAAACTTCTACTCAAATGGAATAAAAATTTTGAAAAATAATATCTTACCCTATTAGTCATTCTAATTTCTTTTGTAGAATGCTGTGAACATTTCTCATCACTTGTAGAGATGAATCTGACTTTGGAAAGTTCAACTTTATCTAAGTTGCTGACTGTAAAGGCAAATAAGTCTCTTCCCTTTTTGGTTGAATACAGGAACAGTTTTCCCCAGTGTCTGGGAAAGTGACTGAAAAGCACATCCAAAATTTAACTTCCTTAAGCTAAAACTAATATTTGTTTTAATCAGCTTCACTAACTAACACAAGAGATGCCTAGACAGACCATTAGACAGAAAACCCAGTGTAGAAAAATGAGAGAGAGAGAAATAAATTATCCTTGCACTTGACATTTCCCCCCCCTCTCCCCCCCCAAATAAGAAGTTTAAAACTTGGTACGGATATAAGAATGGCCATTTTTGGTAAGAGCAAAAGATTGTCTAGTCCACTAAGCAGTCCCTAACAGAAGCTAAAAAGAGGATGCTCAAAAATGTATGTGGAAAAAAAAAAGCAAGTATACATAATACCCCTTCCTTATATCTGCAGTTGCCAAACATTCTCAGCTGAAGAACTTTAGCCAGATGTATTTTTTAGGTAGTTAGTAAACTTCAGTGAATTTATGTTTTATGAGCTTGTTTGGTCTCCTCTTGACCTCATGTAAACTTTCAGCATCCACAACATCTGTGGCAAGTGGTTCAACAGCTCAAATACCAGCTGCATGAAGAATTACCTTGTTTGATCGTTCTGAGCTTGGCTTCTATAGCTTCACTTGTGGCCTTCTAGTTATTCTATCGGTAAAGAAAGAGAGGCTGTTCCCTCTCCCTGAGCCATTGGCATTCCCTCCACGCTATTCTTGATTTCACAACCCTTTTTCAGTCATGTATTTTGCAGACTGAAGTTCACTTAGTCATTCCGCCTACTGCAATCATTCCATACCTTTGATCATTCTTGCTCTTTTCTCAGCAACTTTTCCATTTCTACTTCATCCTTTTTTTAGCCGGAAAGACCAGACGTGCAAGAAGTATTCAAAGTGTGTATTTAAGACAGCATGAATTAGCACAATGGCATAGCTGGTGAAATTACATTTGCTACTTCCTTCTCTATTGCTTTCCCAATAATTCCTAATATTTAGCTTCTCTTTATAACTATATTGAACACTGAGCTGACATTTCCATAGTATTATTGATCATAACCTGAAGATCTTACTCCTGAGCAGTAATGACAGAGCCTATCATTTAACATGTGACCTTCGGGTGATTCTTCACATGTGTCTTTTTAAGAAATGTATCTGTGAAGAATTTCATCTGCTATTTCTTTGCTCAGCTGCTCAGTCTCATAATGTTTTGCAATTTCTTCAGTCATCCCTAGCCTAAATAACTTCACAGTATATATAACTTTGTCAGGTGACTTACCAGCTCTTCTTTGAGTCTCTTATGCACATGGTTCTAGCATCACTCCCTCTAGAACTTCACTGATAATGCCTATGCCTATTCACCACAGGAGGTGATCATATATTCCTAATTCTTTTTTTAACCAATTGCATGTCAAAAAACGTAGGAGTTCTTAGCTTTCGTGGTATGGCTGCTTAGTTTCTTCAAAAGTTTTTGATCAGGAAACATGTTGGAAACCTTTTGGAAATTGAGGTGGACTGCATCAGCTAGATCTACCTTCTCCTCATGCTTTTGGACCCCTTCAAAGAACTCCAGAAGTTTTGAGAAGCTGGTCTTCCTGCTGAGTCAGCCCAAATGCATTACGTTTCTGCTAATCTTCCCAGTACTGATGTTGGAGCCTCAGCTCTTCCTGCAAACTTGTTTAGAAACTGGTGTCATACTTGGTGTCATGCAGTCCCCCGGTTCCCAAGCATGTTTCAGCAAGACATTACATACCATTGCAGGTGATTCTTTAGAACTCTGCAGAGAATAATATCTGAACTTCTCAAGTTGTTAACTGTTCGTTTTGTGCCTTTCATTCATAATAATGTTTTCTAGAGTCACACCAGTTCCATGCAGAAGTTCTTATGAGTTCTTCATAGAGAAGGACACTGGCGAAAGTATCTCCTAGCATTTTCCACAGTACACAGAAGATAAGAAGAATCAGTGTAGCTTTTCTGCTACATTACCTTCTCTGAACACCTCTTTTATATCTTGACCACCTGTTGGCTTTACAGACCAGTGGAACTACTATCAGCAACATTACTAGAACTTTAATTTTACTTGCAATTATTTTGATTTTACTTAAAGTAGTGTACATGTGCGTGACTGTGTGTGCAAATAAGGTATTCGCCTGCCTTCTCAGGAAGGCAAGTGCAAACACACTTGGTAAATTGAAGGCAACGTCAGCATTGCTTCCTAATTATGACAGAGCAGTCGTAACTGCTATTTGAACTGCAGATTTATTTTTCTCAGCTGTTAGCACTTATGAATGTTGGCTCATTTGAATCATTATCTAGCAGGATTCTACAAATAATCAAGCCATTTTCAATGTGAATAAGACCTATAAATTTCTCCTAGGATCAACTTCACCTCTGTGCAGTGGTCCAGCCAAAGTTTTATGAACTGTCCTTACAATGCCTTGCTAGGGCTTATCTTTATTGTCATATGCATATCCTCTGCATGAGAATGAAGTACAGCTCAAACTGCAAAGAGCCAGCAAATGGCAAATAGGTTTTCAAATTCTTTCCATGTTAATAATTTACATTACCACAATAAATTGAATTATTATTTCAGGAAAAAAAAAATATAGTGCTTTTATCTACATAAGGATAATACCAGATATTTTGGCTTGGACTCAACATTTCTATTTCCTTAAAGAAATAGGTTTTGCAAAGTTTATTTACAATAGAAACATTTTCCAGAATTTTTACTTGTAATTTTATTGGATCGATTATTTTTAACTATCTTATGCGCAACATTGTTCTGTTGTAAGCAATAAAAAAGTATGCTTGACCCTAGGCAAGGCCCAACCAATGTATTTTTACTGAACAAACTGACCAAAGTGTAAAACGACATCCCCAGCTACAATGGGCATTTCAATTAGCCATGGTACGTTCACACAACAATGTAAACCTTGGCCTTGGTGAATAGCACGTGAAATAGCACATGCAACTCAGACTCAAAAAAAGGGAGAACTAGCAGTGATGTACATTGCTGTGTCTGTTGGGGTCTGCGTTTCCTGCAGCCATGCCAGCAGAGCTCACCAACGTTTATCCCTGGCACTGATAAGGAAGGAGAGTAGGTAGGCGTGATGAACAGGAGACTTATTCTTTGAACACTTTACCAATGAGTCTTTGTAAAAACAGCGAGTGATATTCTTGAATATAGATGGTTTAGTTTTGACATGAATTTCACACCAGTGTTGTCTATTTCAAGCAAAATAGTAATAACAGTCATGATCCAAGTGGAGGCACTCCATTAGGCATCCAAAGATCAAACACATTTTAAAAATATGGGGTTATTAGCAACTAGAGAGCTCTGTGAAATGAAGACTGAAGTTAAAGATGGTGTGGTTATTATTTGCTATCTGTATTCTAGTATGTTTGAAATGAATATTCAAAGTCTTTTCCGTTCCAAGCCTCTAATCTTCCTTTCAAGTGTAGCGAGCACTCTTGAAATCCTGAAAGAACAATATGAATCATGTAGGATTATCCACTGGCCCATCCATTTTTTTGAGTTCTGAATCATCAGTAGAAACCTGCTCCCTTCTCCTTTCCACAAGTCACTATCAACTTTGACTTAAAATGTGAAGGGAGAAGCATGACTCAAGTCTCAGAAAATAAATAGACATTAATCTGATGAATGGGATTATAGTACTGTAGCCGTATGAGAATAAATAAAGGAAAAAAATGCTAGGTTTTGCCAGCTCCATATGCCTGACTTCTAAAATAAAAATATTCAGGATTTCAGGGAACGTAGCTGAGATAATGATTCATCTTAAGATTTATTGGGCGCTGAGATGGGCATACAAACAGCCTCTGGAGAAGTTCTCTCTCCAGTACAATTTTTTTTCTGAGTAAAAAATTAGTCCAATATACAGGTTATAACCCTCAGAAAAAATTACCATACTTTCATTGGAGGACTATAGAGTATTTATAAGTCAGACCATAGAATGATAGAATAGGATTATAGAATGGTTTTGGGTTGGAAGGGATCTTAAAGATCATCTAGTTCCAACCCCCCTGCCAGGGACACCTTCCACTAGACCAGGTTGGTCCAAGCCCCATCCAACCTGGCCTTGAACACTGCCAGGGATGGGGCAGCCACAACCTCTCTGGGCAACCTGCTCCAGTGTCTCACCACCCTCACAGCAAAGAACTTCTTCCTTACATCTAATCTAAATCTACCCTCTTTCAGTTTAAAACCATTACCCCTCATCCTACCACTACAGCCCCTTGTAAAAAGTCCCTCCCCATCTTTCCTGTCGCCCCCCTTTAGGTACTGGCAGGCCGCTCTAAGGTCTCCCCAGAGCCTTCTCTTCTCCAGGCTGAACAATCCCAACTCTGTCAGCCTGTCTTCATAGGCGAGGTGCTCCAGCCCCCTAATCTTCATGGCCCTCCTCTGGACCTGCTTAAACAAGTCCATATGTTTCTTACGCTGGGAGCCCCAGAGCTGAACACAGTACTCCAGGTGGGGTCTCATGAGAATGAAGTAGAGGGGCAGAATCCCCTCCCTCAACCTGCTGGTCACACTTCTTTTGACGCAGCCCAGGATACAGTTGGCTTTCTGGGCTGTGAGCGCACATTGCTGGCTTATATTCAGTATTTTATCCACTAATACACCCGAGTGCTTCTCAGGGCTGCTCTCAATCCACGCGTCGTCCAGCCTGTACTTGTGCTTGGGATTGCCCTGACCCATGTGCAGGACCTTGCACTTGGCCTTGTTGAACTTCGTGAGGTTCGCACACAGGCCAACCCCTCAAACCTCTCAAGGTCCCTCTGGATGGCATCCCTTCCCTCCAGCGTGTTGACCGCACCACACAGCTTGATGTTGTCAGCAAACTTACTGTGGGTGCACTCAATCCCACTGTCCATGGCACTGACAAAGATGTTAAACAGTGCCGGTCCCAATAGTGACCCCTGAGGAACACCACTCGTCACTGGTCTCCACTTAGACATGGAGCTGTTGACTGTAACTCTTTGAGTGCAACCATCCAGCCAATTCCTCATCCACTGAGTGGTCCATCCAGCAAATCCATGTCTCTCCAATTTAGAGACAAGGATGTTGTGTGGGACAGTGTCAAATGCTCTCCACAAGTTCAGGTAGATGACATCCATTGCTCTTCCCTTATCCACCGACTCTGTAACCCCATCGTAGAAGGCCACCAAATTTGTCAGGCATGATTTGCCCTTAGTGAAACCATGTTGGCTGTCACTAATCACCTCCTTATTTTCCAGGTACCCTAGCATAGTTTCCAGGACGATCTGCTTCATGATCTTGCTGGGCACAGAGGTGAGACTGACTGGCCTGTAGTTCCCCAGGTCTTCCTTTTTTCCCTTTTTAAAAATGGGGGCTATGTTTCCCCTTTTCCAGTCAGTGGGAACTTCCCCTGACTGCCACAGCTTCTCAAATATGATGGATAGTGCCTTAGCCGCTTCATCTCTCAGTTCCCTCAGGACCCACAGACACATCTCATTAGGTCGCATGGACTTGTGCACCTTCAGGTTCCTTAGACGGTCATGAACCTCATCTCTTACAGTGGGAAGTTCTTCATTCTCCCCATCCCTGCTTTGCCTTCTACATCTTGGGCGGCATGGCTGGAGCACTTGCCGGTGAAGACTGAAGCAAAAAAGTCATTGAGTACCTCAGCCTTCTCCATATCCTGAGTAACCAGGTCTCCCGTTTCCTTCTAGAGAGGGTTTGTCCAGAAGCTCCTTGTTCATCCATGCAGGATGAACACCTCCCGGTGTTTTTGCCTGACTTCGTCTTTGTTGGGATGCATGGCTCCTGAGCTCGGAGGAGGTGATCCTTGAATATTAACCAGCTATCTTGGGCCCCTCTTCTCTCCAGGGCTTTATCCCATGGTACTCTACCAAGCAGATCCCTGAAGAAGCCAGAGTCTGCTCTCCTGAAGCCCAGGGTAGTGAGCTTGCTGTGCACCCTCATCACTGCCCTAAGGATCTTGAACTCCACTGCTTCATGGTCACTGCAGCCAAGGCTGCCCTTGAGCTTCACATTCCCCACAGCCCCCTCCTTGTTGGCGAGAACAAGGTCCAGCATAGCACCTCTCCTCATTGGCTCCTCTGTCACTTGGAGAAGGAAGTCATCATGAACGCATTCCAGGAACCTCCTGGATTGCTTACACCCTGCTGTGTTGTCCCTCCAACAAATATGAGGGTAGTTGAAGTCCCCCATGAGGACCAGGGCTTGTGAATATGAGGCTGTTCCTATCTGTCTATACAGAGCCTCATCCGCTCGGTCTTCCTGGTTGGGTGGCTGGTAGCAGACCTCCACTATAATGTCACCTGTCCCTGTCGTCCCTTCAATCCTGACCCATAAGCTCTCGGCCAGCTCCTCATCCATCCCCAGGTGGAGCTCCACGCACTCCAGCTGGTCACTAACATAGAGGACAACATCCCCTCCTGGTCTCCCCTGCCTGTCCTTCCTAAAGAGCCTCTGTCCTTCCATTCCAACACTCCAGTTGTAGGAGCCATCCCACCATGTCTCTGAGATGCCAGTAACATCATAGCCCTGCAATCTTGCATAGAGGCATTCAAGTTGGGCCGCTGCTGAAGCTGACTTAGTGGCTGGAATTCCTTAGTGCTGCTCTTCAGTTGCTCTCCTGCTGACCTGTGGTCCTTCTGCAGGCTCTGGGCATCTATTGCTGGCACTGGCATCAAACTGGTAGGAGTAGGGTGGATGGAGGTTCCCCTCCCCCAGCAACTTTATTGTAAAGCCCTCTTCACCAGCTTGGTAAGGCTGTGACCGAAGATGCTCGTCCCCTTCTGTGACAGATGGACCCTGTCAGCCCCCAGTAGACCAGGTTTCTCAATGTGAGTCCCATAGTCTAAGTAGCCAAACCCCTGACTGTGGCACCAGTCCCGTAACCATTTGTTAATTCACCTGATTCAACTGGCCCTTTCAAATCCCTTCCCTTTGACCGAGAGGAAATAGATTTGCAGCCAGTGAATCTTGATCATGTCTTTTAAATATTAATTTTGCTTTCTGGTGTTTTCAGAATAAAATAGTTTTAATATTGCTTGACAAGTCTGAAATTCTAAATATGCATATGCAGACAATTCCTGCATATATTTACATTAAAAAGGAATCCAGGATTTATTGAAGAGCAGGACTAATTTTTGCATTACAGTGAGAAAACCAAAAGATTATAAATCTTCACCTTAGCCTCATGGAACAGTTCAGCTTTGCATTTCTATGAGAAGCTCATTTAAACAGATGCATCAGTGTTTTTAAAGCAAGACAGTATTGCTTCTCATAAGAATTGTAGGGTATAATTCTTTATAATCTATCTGATCTTTTTTTGTTATCTAAAAGTTAATGAGAGCCACACAGTGTATTTAGTTACCAAACATTACTATAAAGTATCCAGCCTTATTCTAGGAAGATGAACTACCATAATTTCCCCTTAGGGCCACAAAAACAGATTGCAAGATTCTAGTCATCAACAGCCCTTCTGTTCACATGACCCTTTCTATGAACTATTTCAAGTTAACACAGATCATGACGCCTTCCTATCTTCCTGTCTCCAATACTTTGAACTCTCATGGAGATTTCTGGTATAAGACCAACTTATCAAGCAGGGAAAAGAACAGCTGCTATTTATTTCATTTGAGCTCTCTCTTGTGTTCTGCATTTGCAGGTGGTGGAAGGAAGTAGAACAGTTCTGCCAACAGCTCTTAGACCGCTTCACTATAGCTTGGTAATTATCAACATGGACACTCGGTCATTTAAGGAGTCGTAAGCACAACCAGACACAGACACAGCACTGTATTCTCAATCAGAAATTACACAGGTGCAACGCAAATTAAAAAGATATGATATTTAAAGGATTTCACAATTCTTTTGACTACTCAATGGTAGTTCTTCACGACCAAATTCACACAGTTAAGCAAGTTTAAAGTTTGAAACTTTAAATAAGAATTTTATTGCAAAACTTATGAGTTAAATATATTTATACTAAGTAAGTTATAAAAACCCCATCAATACCTCAACAACAAATGACACATATCTTGGAAGAATTGATTCAAAATATATGCCTTATGTAAATTTGCAGATGACCCTGCACTGTGCCTGTTACTGAACAGCAATAATCTTCAGTTGTATTTTCCGTCACTTGTTCTAATTTATTTATCATTTGTCACCACATTTGCAAACACTTTCTAAAATTCAACCACATGTGTTATTACAATAATGATGATGATGGTTATATGGAGTTTGCATTTCTCAAGTCTCTTCTTTTCCTTACGTCCATGAGCCAAATTCTATCCTTTAGATGTGCATGTGCTACCCCCTTTTGACTCGTTGAAAGTCATGTATAATCAAGAGCAGATTCTGGTTCTTTTTTCTTGAAATGCTTTAAATTATAGTGTTAAACATTCAAAGATGATTTTCTCTTTATCTCTATGGATATTTCTTATTTTTCCCCTATGAAGATAGAAAAATACTTCCCAGCAAGAAGGGGTTTTGGTTTGTTTTTCCATTAGTCCCAGATTTTTAGTAGGCTTCATACTAACCAGTTGAAGAAGGGTAGTTATTCCCCTCATAATGTGGCTTGCATTAAAAACCCTCTAATAACTGATTATAACAGAATTTTCTCCTCCCCTCACAGACATTCCATTCTGATATTTCCTAACTAAAACAGAACACATAGGCAGGTGATATAGACATTGTCTGCACAAAATCCTGCACTCGCTTAGCTAAAAATATGTGTGTTTCAAGCCAATTTAGTTAAACTCATGCAGTCTGTGCTCGCACACATATTTTGGTTTACAGATATATTAGAAGGAACTTTGCAAGAGCGGTCAGTTGGATTACAGATTCTTATTTAAAGAGTGTGGCCGAGATTGAAATTGGATCCAGAGAGAACATATTTCTAATATTAAATCCATTTTGCCCTATTGGAAAACAAAAGAGAAAACTGAGAGATTGGTTGTGGAAATTTCTGTTCTCACAAAGCAAGCTGTCCCTTTCTATTCTTTCTTATGAAGTTCAGAGTATTATAAAAACTGTCACGTCATCTAATCCTGCAGAAGTAATGTTCACTATAAATCTTCTCAAGCTGTTCATTGGTGGTCTACCTCTTCACTTTTACTATGCAAAGCCAACTTTCATAAGGAGCGGTATTTAAGGGCCCTAATCCTGTTATTTCATATATCTGGCTTTCAGGCACCTATTCCTCCATGGACATATTTGTTATACTGGGGACTTTTTTAATATATTCAGTCAATAGGAACATGTTTCATCCTCTGTAGAAGTATCTATTAAAAGCACATAGGAACTTGGGATCATATCACTTAACACTGAAATTCATATAAACTGATTTCCCCTCTCCATATCGTAGGGAGCATATACAAAGGGAATGGGTTTTCTTTACTGCTTAATTAGTCACCAAACCCCTCTCCACCGAAGCTGTGCATTGAGTGGTTGCCCATAGCGGGAAGGAGCTATGTGCTGCATGGTCTATGCTCTGCAAGTTGCAGCAGCCATCACACTCTCATTGCTCAGGCCAGCAAATGCAGCCTGGCAGGAGATTTTTCTCTTCCCTTTGTTAACTTTTACTCAACCAGCAATCTAATAAAATCCAATTTACCTTATACTTGTTCCTACAGGTTGATCCTACAAAAAAAAAAATAATTCTCATTTACTCACAGAATAGAAACAATTTTTTTTTCTCTCAATGCCATCAGAAGGATGTTTCCAGTACTCTCTGCTCCTGGCTCCACTGCACTTCAACAGAGACTGATGGATATTCCCAGTGAAAGCAGCACAGCTAGGGCACTCTTCAAGGAAACAGGGGTCTGTGCATTCAGACTGAGAAAAGCCTAAACCCCATGTCTGCTCTTTCTTGGTGTAACTACAAAATTTACGCACAATATTCAACTATTAAGCAAAAAGTAGACATGTCCTCCTTCTGTCATAGCTTGAAAGAAAAAGGAAATAGAGCTATGTGCTGAAGTCACTGTGGTCAACGCACTATGAGATGTGTTTGGAGCTTAGTCAAAGAACTAAAACCTTCTGGGGACTAAGGAAAATCCCTGAAAGCCCCAAGAAGAAAACAGGGACACAGCTATTCAGTTCAACCGGGAGGAACCGCTCTGAGGTATGCACAGTTATAGAATTTTTCAGTTAAGTAAATTGTTGAGGAAAAACTTAACTATGCCTGTCACTGGCTAAAAAGTGAGGTAAAAATGTTTGGACTGTTTTCTTAAATCCCTGGGGGGGTGATACAATTTGTGATCTCACTGTTAATATAGTACCTTTCAGCTTTAAGTACTTTGTTTCGACCTCTAGACTTTTTTCCAAGACTGCTTTTAAGATGAAGTCCTTTCTTTAAAGGATTATCATCTCAAACAGGTAGTAAACACACTCCTTTGCCTTATGAGTGTTTCCACTTCCCTCATGACAAGATGGATCACCTCACATTTGCTTAATGTATCAAAAATCATTGTCCCACTAGCTAGAAATCAGGCCACTGTTAATTAACACTGTTAATCAAGGAGATTCCTTGAGTCACATCTAACTTCTACACCTGGGGCTCAGAACATGGATCTTTATCTTAAATCCAGAGTCTTGCTCAGTTTTCACTTTCACAACTAAGTGCCTAGCTCTGAAGAAAACTATATACCCTTTTCCACTGTTCATCTAGAATATATTCATTCCTTAATATTAAATTCCACTCCAGAAAGTTAAATTTTTCCTAATTTGGCATCATCTTTCTATATTCAGATCAAAATGCACTGCAATCCTCAGTCTGTTCCATTCCAAAATATCATTTAAAATATGTTCCTCTGAGATGTTAAAAAAGTTTTCCTTCAGTTGTCCCACTTTATCTCTTGCCAATCTATGTTCTACTTAACCAACAGATGTCTTCTTTTTCCAATACCTCTCTTTGTCTTGCCACTGAATGGGATTAATTCCCCTTCCATAGTGTCTCCTCCATCTCCTGGAAAAAAACTTCTGCATTTGACTGTCTCTCTAATTTATTCAGTTCCTCTTCAAGCCTTTTCTTCTCTCCTTTCCATGATTTCTAATCATACCTCTAACAAAATGAATTAACTAGATTCTGTGCCCAAAACTCTTACAGGACTTTTGCATTATTTTTACTACACTGTAAACAAATATATGAATTAAAAAAAATTACGTTCATACATAATTTGATTATATTTCCTCTTCACAGTGCATAGTCTTTATATTTGTATGAACATTACAGGCCATAAATATTGGTGGTTCAAAATTCTTTTATGCTGCTAGGAGTCACATTTTTAAGTGAAAACTGTTTTGTTGAATAAGGTATTTGTCATGCAGTTTTTGTCTGTGATGAAGAGTGGACTAGAATATTTCAATTAGTTGGACATGCCAACTGACAAGACCAGAAGCCTCCAAACAAACTCAATGGGGAAAAATCTGAACAATCCAAAGTCTACAATACTCTCTCTCTCTTTCTTTCTTGTTTTTTTAAGATTACTTCCAAGATTGTATAATTCTCCTGTTATGACTGCCACACTAGGGAAATACTAAAGCTCTTACAGAATCAGAAATACTCTTACCCTCTCAAAAGCACACGTCCATAAACCCCCTTCCATCTTTCTTCCTCACTCAGGCACACCATGAAGGTGAAGGAGAACGTGAGAAGTGTGAGAGGAGAAAACAAAAGGGACATTGTAAACGGCAGAGGAGATGTGATAAAGAACGTAGCCAGAGAATGTTTCAGAAGCAACAGAGGATCTCAAGAGGGAAGAAAGAGAGGTCCTGAGTGAATGAAAAATCAAGTGAACTGAAAAAGGTGAGACCTTCTTGAGCAAATCATCATATGGACAATAAAAAGAGAACCCTGGGGTAAAGCAGAAGAAAATGAGCTGATCTCTGGTCAGATGATACTAAAAACTAATATTAACAATAATAATAATAATTATATTGTCTTTGGAGATATCTCAACTTGATTTAGCAATAAAAGTTCAAAAGAATTATTTGTTTCATAAATCTGCTTAATAGCTGTCATAAAATGAATAATAATAAGGGAAATAAATTTGTTTAGCCAAGGAAATTTCTGACCTGTTCTTAATCATCAGAAATAATTCCTTTTATGTTTCCCAAACAAAAGCACATACCTGCTTTTCATTCTGTTTAATTTAAAAGGGAGACTGTCAGTCAACTAAAATATTTCCTTCCTTCCAAATATGTGTGTTTTTCCTTTGAAGCATCATTTATTTAAAGCAGGATTTAACATTCCTCCTTTCTTTACATAGCTTCCTACAAAACTGTATGAACGTAATATCGCTAGTTTAAATATGTCAGCTCCACAGGAAAATTTATCCTTAATTTCTGAGAGGAAAGGATCAGTTCTAGTTTGTTGCAAAAGGAAAAGAAAAAAAAAAAAAGAAATTGTTATCAGGCAGCTTTCATTCATTATGCACCTAAACATACATTATAAGTAATCTGTATTAGCATACTATAAATAACTTCTTAATCTTTGTGCCTAATATTTGTGACATTATGAACCTCATGTTCATCAGCTCTGCTTATTCTAGCTGTCATGGTTACCTTTTGAAGTCCTGATCTTAAACAAGTTGCTTCTCATGGATGGACTCTGCAGCCACTTAAGCAATTCGCATGCTGCGGGCAGAAAACCTTTAGGAAGCTGCATTTCTCCCCTCTTTTTCCTTGGCTTTTTTGTGAACAATTTCTTTCAGAGTTATGCAGTCTTGAAGTCTGTAGTGTCATCGGACCTTAGACAAAAGTGGGTTTGAAACTGGCTAGAAGGACAGAATATATTTAGAGCACCTTAGAGGCTGCTTGAAGAGGAATTAATTAGTTACCAGAGAGGATGCTTCTTTGGTGAAACGAAGAAAAGAAATGACAGTTCTGTGGGTAACTGGCACAAGGTGAGAATTCAGTAAATGAAGGTTATAATACCATCCTACTGTTTCAAAACATTTTTACATTCATATGTGTCAGATATGCTCACACAGCAATTACAAAGGCCATAAAAATCCCTGGAAATACATTCTAAGAAACAAACTACCTGCCTTGCTTCAAATGCAGGAATAAATGTTGTTCTTCAAATATGACATGTATTGATGATCTAAGCCATTTAGTTATTAATCACTCCAAAGTACTTCCGTGATGATGAATGTGTGCACAAATACAGAATGGTAGTTCTGCTACAGAAGTAATCCTAACTGCTGTAATTCTCATCCGCATTATTTTCTTCTTTCTGTTTTACATGTATACAGCACATCCATTTACAGCCTTAGGCATCACTTTTGGCATTTATTGGTGGCAACAGCTACATCTTTTCATAAAACTGACTACATAGGGTCTGCAGGTAGGAGGAAGTTATAGAATCATCATAGAACAGTTTGGGTTGGAAGGGACCTTTAAAGGTCATCTAGTCCACCCCCCTGCAGTGAGCAGGGACATCTTCAACTGGATCAGGTTGCTCAGAGCCCCGTCCAACCTGACCAGGAACCTTTCCAGGGATGGGGCATCTACCACCTCTCTGAGCAACCTGTTCCAGTGTTTCACCACTCTCATCGTAAAAAATTTCTTCCTTATATCTAGCCTGAATCTGGCCTCTTTTAGTTTAAAACTATTACCCCTTGTCCTATTACTACAGGTCTTATTAAAAAGTCTATCAGTCTATTTCTTACTGCCTTTGTCAGGCCAGTCACTAGTATACTTGTAAGAAATACATTTGGTGCGTATATATTGGCACATAGAAATACATATGTCACCCCAGGAGAAGCCATACAAAGGTGACTTTGATCATTTAGTTATGCTGATAGGTAAATCAGCACAGATAGAATGAACTCCTGACCCTTTAGAGCTGTAATTTCATCTGGCAGTCATTTTATGAAAAGCTTGCAAAGTTCAGTATCCTGCATCATCAGTAGAATACCTTTCTTCTTTAATTCTTACATATGACTTCCCTCTTCCACGGCTTTATTTTGTATAAATCTAATGCTTAATTTTCAAATCAAGGATATTCAGATGCAGACTGTCCGATTAGCAGACAATCTTCCAATGATTCTGGATAAATTTAGGAAATAACACCAGAGTAATTTAAAGTCTACCCACAGTACTTTCAAAAATTAGTTTCCTATCCATCAGAGATATAAGCACAGTCATAAAAAGCTTCCCTATCTATCTCTGGTGTTTTTATTTTTAATTTGAGGCTATTGAGTCTTAGCCTAATAGATGTTTTAAATTGATATAAACTGACAACTGGTTCAAAAGTCCCATCCTTTTCCTTCACCCATGGCTTACTCCTCCTTTCATCTCCTGTTACAAGAGTCAACAGTACCAGAGAACAGATCCAGATTAAGTCATATTTTTTATTTAGCTTCTGGTATAAGTCTATGAATTCTGATCTATTTATCTACATGACTACTCAAATACTTGCGCCATCAAGACTGAGGGTAAGAGGCAGAATAACAGCCATGCTTAAGTGTTTGCAAAAGCAGGACTGGAGGCTAATCATTACCCAGAAAATGCAGGTGGAACAGCAGTAGTGCCTTATGCATTGCACATGACTTCAGCAAATATTCAGAGTCATGTGCAGATGCTAGGTAGTCTTTGAGAGACATGGAGTTCATAGGCTGATCATGAAACAATTTGGCCAACATGTACATCTGAAATAAATGTTACTGAAGACAGCACCTTTTGAATTTTAGAAATAAAAACATGTTGCTCTTTTTTGATAACTTTGACTACACACACTATATATCGAGTAGGATCTGGTAGTTAAAAGCCATAATGAACCACACAGTTTCAGTGATTGCCAGGGAATTTCCTAAACTTACATTTATAAAACCATTTTGCTTAATGTCAGGCAGTTTTCTTAAGGAGGCACTGACACTTTGTTCTCTTTAAAAGATATAGATGTATTGTCAAGGGTAGCTCTTAATCCAAAATTATAATCTTCAGTACCTGCCTTCCTGGTGTTCATGTGTGCTGAAGAGAACCTGACATTGACTTCAGTGAGACTTGTAAGGTATAAAACACCTGTGGGGATAAAAAAGGGTTTGGGAAGTTGCTTGATAAATTTTCTTGGGCATCAGCACAGTCTTGTTAAAATCAAATGGGCCTTTCAGTTTTAAAAATAAGATCATGCCTGAGTGGTTTTCCATATAAAACCCTATAATTAGAACTAGCTGTAATGTTCTCAAATGAACAGATGAGGCCATTCTATAAGTATCCTTTTCCTATATCAAACAGCAGCATGAGAGAAGCAGTACTTATCAGCCAGAAAATGCCAGTTGACCAAAATGGTCAAACCCATACATTCCTCAGCTGTTACATCTGAACAAATACTATAATGACAGATACTGATGGAAGATTTAGCATAACCAGTTGGTGTCTATTACACCATCTTTTTCACCTGCCCACTCAGGAGAATGAAGACCATAATAATTCAAGAAGAGTGGGACTGTTCATAATTCAGTATCATTTGTGGTAAAAAAGAGAACTGGAACAAGAGAACTTAGAATTCAGATTTAATAATCATGCTTTTTTTGTCCCATTTAATATCTGAGCTGTGTTTCATGGCTGCTGCACTTTAAATGGATTATTATCTGGCTAAATGACATCTAAAAAATCAACACTGAGTGTTTGTAGTGGGTTTCTGCAAGGGTCAGTTTTATATCCTCTCCCATGTAAAGGAAAATAAAAAGGTAAAATAAAAATGTATGAAACTGAAACACTACTTTCTTGATCTAAGAGGAAATACTTAATATGAAGAGAGACACCTAGACTCAACCCAAACCATGCCAGCTTGCTTGTTTTAGACAGCATGGCCATGCTGTTTATAATACATGATGCCTCATGCTGCCTTTCAGGAAGTCTGTTTTAGAAAGTCTAAATTAAGGCTAGTGACCCAAACAACTATCTTCCACTCCAAGATCAACGCCAGCTTCCCCAGAGGCTCTCAGTAGGGGACAGACAAAAACCAGAAAAGCAGCCAACACCTTTATCGAGGCCTCTTTTATTTCCTGTTGAGTGGTGAGCAAGCATAGAAGGTGCTAAAGCAACTCCTTCTAGCTCGCGAGACACCATGAAGGGAAGCTCTGAGCTGTTCCCGGAGCTCTGCTGATATATGAAATTATATCAAATCTTTAAACAGATGTGAGTGGGTGGTAGAGAAGAGGGAATCATGTCATAAGCACACAGGAACTCTGAGAGGGCCGAGGCCTGCTAAGGTCATCCATCTTCCCATCTGCGGTGAGGTGAGGTAGAACATCTTTTAACTTGGCCCGAAGTAATGAGAATCTGAATTACTTCTCCATCCCAAGGCTACTATAGGGATCAAAGACCATCAGCCCTTCTAATTTGCTGCAATGGCAATCTCTGTGAAATTTACAGTTTTCCTTCTGTTCGGGAGGAAGGCATGCAAAAATTGTTAGGAATAAAGTTTTATTCTTTGGCTGAGGAATGGGAAAAGACTTGGCTCCGAAGTCTGTTAGGCAGAATTACAAGTTATTAAGCTTACAGAATTTGCAGTACCCTGATCATGTACACCAAGGCCTCATAGAGCTGCTTAGCTTTTACAGAGCGCCGTGCAATGCACGGAGCCCTGCGCTTCCCGGCATCCTGCTGCGCGCACAGAGGTGATGCACGCAAACGCGTGTTCCAACACTCCCTCCCTAAGATTGGAAATAGAGTGTCGTGGAGATATACGGACATCCACGGCGCAGCAGTAAGTTGAATCATATCATATCCTCAAAGTAGATGCCATGCATTGACAGGAAAGGGAATGAAAATTTCTTTTTGATAAATTGAAGTCAATCTGAGGGGTAAAATCACAGAAAGAAGACATGAGATAACTCGTTTCAATAGTATTTGCTGAAGAATAATAGAACACACGTTTGGCAAAGAAAGTTGTGCTGATTCAAAGATCATGCCCTTACTGTTTACAAAGAACACCTGAGGAACAAAAATTTCAGTGTTAGGCCCTGCTGAAGTGCAGAAAAATAGAGGTTTCACCAAAAGAGACCGTGCAAGAGGTATAGAGCAACAATATGAAGATATATCCTAATATTTACCAGGGAAAAAATCCTTGTCCAAAGCAGGGAAGAAAGTTTTCCAAGAAAATTAGGCTGCAAGGAAGCTACATCTTCTGAGTAGATCTATAAAAGGTATCCTCATACTCAAGTCTATTATGTTAAGATGTTATATGTTTTGAAATGCAAGTAGTGGTATACTTTTTAAAGTAGTACACTTTTTTAAAACAACATGATAATGATTTGAAGCACAGAACTGCACACAGCAAGGAGTACAGTCAAATCAGGTTTCAGAAACTTTCCTTATCCAGTTGATATAGATTTGCCCTGCTGTCTGAAAACAAAAGAACGTGGCCAACCAGATGGCAACCATGAGTATAATCTTTCCCTGTGCAGGAATTTCAGACAAAAAAGCAACAGTTTGATGCTTGAGTGAGGCAAGGATACCTGCCAACCGCCATAAGACTGCTGCTGTGCACATGTGCAGCCTTCTGAAGAAAAAAAGACAACTCCTAATATATGTTATAAATAAATTCCCTAAGTGCTAGGATAGTTTCATTAGAATGAATAACAACTGAGAGGCCACTGGGACTTTCAAATCCATACCTTCTGGCAAAGAGTTAGAGGACCAGATTCTGTCCTTGAGCATGCATGGCTCCCAGATGTACCCACAGATAAAATACTCAGCCCAAAGTGATGTCAGGTGTGGTGTGAATTTTGCCCCATCTCACATCTGCGTTAATCCAGGCCCCCCTGAAGTCACTGCAAAAATGCCTTTGATATCAGTGACAGTTACATAGAGTAACAGTGGTTCCCATCCACTCCCCGTGCCCTGGTAAAACCAAAGTAATATTTGTAATTAAGGTTGGGAACAAGAACCAGTTACTGTGAAGTAAGCTGGTGGTTAATATTCCTTGCATTTTTGTTAGAATGAAAGACGCGCACATGGAGTGACCACAGGATAGCAAAGAAGTATAAATCCAAACCTTTGGGTTAGTGGTAATTAGCATTGTGGTAATTTATTCACGTAGATAAATCTTTAGAGTCTTTCAGGGCTAATGAATACTGGCCTTATTTGTAGGAATACCTTAGGCATTTGCCATAGATTTCACTGAGCAATTAAATACTTTCCCCAATAAACCATGAAAATGGGGTAAGCTATAGGAAAACTATTTTCAAACCACATTTTCAACCTTAAAGCTAAATGTCTTTATTTTCGGTGGCTTTGTTATAGTATCTTTGTATGTTGTTTTAAGTATAAAAGTTTTCAGTTCAATAATTTCTTTTCCTTCTGTACGCGTTCCAACTTTTTTTGTGCCAAATAGGCCTTTAAAAGTGTCCTCAAATGCTGCCTGTAGTCAGCCAGCCAGAAGCATCTTGTATATTTTACGTCAGGGGAATTTGTATTCTTTCCCAATAAGAAAATCCAAAGGTTCTAATTTCAATGAAAGCAGGCCAAAAGTAAAGAATATCTAATGCAATAAGATTTAGCATACTAAAAGATTTAACGAATAAGATATGCTGATTATCACAGTACCCAGCTTAGAACGGTTACAATAATGGATGCATTAGTGAGTAAAGGCACACGAGCAGTCCCGGTAAAATTCAGTTATTAGGAAAAAAGGAAACCTTCTTTCATGACTGTTTCCATTTGATGGAAATAGCTCTAAAATGAAGCAGGTTTTTCTTCTGATAGTCATGGAACAGCAAGATTAAAACAAAATTCACATGCAAATCAACAAACTGTAATTTTTGCAGGGGGATTACTTAAAACCGGCATTAAAAATATCTGAGTATTAATTATAAATCTGTCATGTTTAGCTGTACACTCCAGAAGCTTCTTTAACATGCAGTGCTTTAAAAGGGACAATTCCCTTGGCATTATCGTGGTCTCACCAAGATAATAGGAATCACTTTGTTTTACCAGATGGACAAAGGATTTAGGTTAAAAGTAAAGCAGTTTACTGGAGTGAACACTCTGCTAACCCCCAAACTACACATCTGATTAACTATGCATGCATTAGGTAAAAAATAAGGTTGCAGTTAGCAATCAAATCTGAAAAATAATGATTTGTCTTCCCTAGGCAAAAAAAAACATTTCCCCTATCCACTTCTTTAGTACAGTCTATTAAATTACTATGTGCTGGTGTAAAAAAGCAAAGGAAGTAGGATATAACCTCTGTGTTCTTGAATTTACTTCCTACCATTGTAACACATTCTTACTTTATGTGGGATTACCCCGCTCTTAAAATGAATTTTAAAGTTGACTCTTGTTCTGTTTTCCTTCTCCCAAACATAAAAACAAGCCAATCTAAACATGTTGAAATTACTCAGCAGACTCAGCAAAGTCTGGTCATGTTGTTGTTTCGAACGTCTTTCACCAATGGCAGAAAACTCAATTTTGTCAGTGTGGATTTAAAAGCAATTCATCATTGGTGCATCAGATTCACACAATGACTGAAGGAAGCAAAGAGCATCCTTTATCTTTACCACAAAAAAACCCTGTAATTGCAATAGTAGATAGAAGTCTTCTTTGGCCAAAAGTACTGTTGAGAAATGAGCAAACAGCTGCACATTTTTACTTGCTGAACTTAAGTGCATGAAATGAACCCAACACTGAGTCTAATATGAGGGAATCAATGGACTGTTGCCTTACTCGGTGCTTCTCCAAAGACTTTTGAACTGGAACAGAATTCATTTTAATGAGCATCCAACATCTGGAGAAGCCCCTTAAGAGTTACAGAAAGCCAAGTTTAAAAAAAAAACTGCAAGAATACCAAATCTCTACTGAGAAAAGACCAGAAAGAAGGGAAAAGAAGGAAAAGAAAAAAAAAAGAAAAAGAAAAAAAGAAGAAATCTTCAATTCTTATAAATATATTTGGGAATTAAGAGTGAATTACTTTATGATTTGGAGTATAAGAGATTTCCTTTAAAATAATTTCAGACCCAGTTGCTCCTTTGATTAGCTGCTAAAACTGGTCCACCCGTAATTTGCAATAGATTTTTGGACCATGTCCAAGTAACAATTTTTCTAATGGCTTGGAGGAGCGTAGTTCTTTTCTATTCTGTAAGAGCACAGCTATAACTTCTGACAGTACCGTAAACAACCAGGAGGAAAAACACTTCGAATCTCTCGAGGGTTTTTCTTATTGCCTCCTTTCTCTTTCCCGCTCAGTTTTCAAAAATTGGCTGCAATGCTTTTCTGTCTGGAAAGTAAAAATAACAGGATGCTTCTGCAACTGTATTTTACTAGTCCTATAGCTTATGCAGCAGGTGGCTAACGTCAGAAGAGTTCAAGTCAGACAGTCTCTGTGCACTTGCAGACATCCAAAGTCTTTTCTAACTCAGAGATACATATATGTATGTGTATATATGTTGGACTTCTGGCCTCAGTTCACCAATAATTTAAATTAGGCCCTAAAAAGCTAGAAAAGCTGGATCTACTAGGTAACCTTCAGAGTATCTCCAGATTTTATGTATGCAGTGAATGCTGTCTGATGTACACTATTCTGGGGAAGGACAACTGATAGCATTTCACAGACAATGAATTTTAATCTTCCAGAACTTGCCTTCACCACTATGGCCCTAATAAGAATGGTTGTTTGCCCAAATGAATTTTCATTTTTTTCATGGCTGAAGAGCCTGATAAAGGTGAAACATTTAAAGATCTCCTATCTTTTTTCCTCTTAGGATTTAAAATAAAAAAATAGATAGCGATACGTTAATAGATAGATAGGAGAACGGTTGAAGGGAGGAGAAATAAGATAAAGTTTTCTAAAGAGTTTTCCTTTTCTGCTTGCTATGATTTTAATAAACTGTGACCCCATTAAAACCACCACTCCATACACTTTTGTAATCAGTTCCTTTTTTGTAATTGTGCCAGTGTTGTATCCACTGTATATGAATTCATGCCAGATAAATATGGCTATGCTTCAAGAAGCACTATTTTTCAAAGCATTACCCTGAACTCTCTGGCTCAAGTACACAAATTTGAGGGACAAATGTCTCCGAAAAGAACAGTCTACAGCACTTCCAACCCCTCTCTCCTACATGACTCTTCTGCAGTTGTACAAAGGCCAACAAACATCAAATGAGACATGTAGACTGAAGCCAAATAATTCAGACTAAACTGATCAAGTTTACCCACTCAGTGCAAGATGTTTTCAGTTCATAAGATCTTTTTTCTTTTGTAGGCTAATTAAAACAGCTTGACTAAGACTTACTGAAATATTATGTTCCTTGCCATTCAAAAATTGTATGAGCCAATGCCAGCACTCCTCCCTGTTCACTTTTAAAGCCATATGCACTTCTCTTAAAGTTTTAAACCTGCTTGAGGTATCCACAGCTGCTTCTAATATTTTGACCGTTAAATTCTCTTCTTCCTCTCCAACTGAATTGCTATGAAGTATGCCAAACAGTTAATGTTGTTTTGTTTTTTTGGCTTCTTGCATAATGCCGCCGTATTCAAACACAGGAACTGTGCGACTGAACAACTAAAACTTGTATTTCTAGATTCAAAATTGAATAGCTGTCCCTAAAAGCTGTTCTTTGCCTATTTAGCTAGGCATTGTTCATGTTGGCATTATGTACAGCTTTTACCATGTACAGGCAAAATAATGAATACTCAAAAAATTTATATCTGGGCTTGAAAAGCCCAAAATAAAATGCCTATTTGGTATTTAAGGTTCATCCCGGTAACAGGAAAGAGAAATTAAACAGTTTTGCCCAGCCTTTTTTTTTGTCTCACTTGTACTGTCTGGGTTTCAGACTGCTTAAGGAATTTCTATGGATTTGGATAAATATAACAGAAAGAATGAGGCTTGTAGGTTAATGATACGAACTTTGCAGATAAGAGTTTTCTCTTGTTCCTGCTCTGGAAAATATGTGACTTTCCACAAGCCAGACACTTTCTTAACTTTAATGAAGTCTAGCTAAATTCAGAGTGTGAGTTTTCCCTGAACAAAGCCTAAGATCTTCAAGATTCACACCAAAAATGAAAATCACTCTATGACAAGCATATAAATAAGAAAATGCACAAAGACTTTTTCAGGAAATATGATAAATAGCAAAGCAACTGAGAGGAAGATAAGAAAAATCTGAACTGTAAAAGCTGTAGAGACTATATATGTGTATTATATATATACATATGGTTATACAGATGCATATACATCTCCATATATAGTGTGGGTACTGTATACAGACAAGACGGCCTACGATGAGGGAGAGGGAAAATAGAGTGGTTTTTTTCTCCTTACACATATACTACTCTGACACTAGATTTTAAATTTATTTCCTCATGCAAATAGACTTATGGTATTGTATTCCATTCATGTACATACCTAACAGCTTTTGAACACGCTGGCTAATTTGAATGAAATCTGAAGGAAAGTGAGGGTTCTCAAAGATTTTACATTCTTACCTTCCCCCCCCCGACACCTTACAAATGGAAAGAGGCAGGCAGCCAAAAAAGGCTCTCCATGAAGAGTGCAGTGTGAGCTCTCCTCTGGTTAGACTTTAGATCTGAGCAAGTGATCACCAAAAGGCACAAAATACTAAGAAACCAGACTCCCCCACTGTTTTCATGGGCAACATGCTATATAAAAATGTATCTAGAAATTTATCACTATTAGAGGGACTATGACAATTTGAAATAATAGGAATGAGTAATGGGGAAAAGGTGCTATCTAGCTTTATAAACATCATACATACTTCATGAGCTTCATACAACCTCAAACTCCTACTGGTTTAACTATCCTCAGATAAGTCCCTAGCTGAAAACTGTATTTTAAAAACATACACGGAAACCATATTCTCTTATTAATGTTCTGAAAACAGCATACCACTGATACTGCTATTGCAGTATCTAACAGAACATCAATGAGTGCTTACGTATCCGTCGGGTATGACACAAACTGCAAAGATTGGAGTTGGTCACCTTTCTGTATCTTAAGGACCCCACAGATCTAGACTATTCTGCTGGAGAAATTTTCGCTAGCCTCAGGAAAAGAAATCTGCTCTGACAACAGCCCTAATCCTCCAGTAGGTCCAGAGCCAAAGCTCCCCATGGAGAAGCCCATGCCAACAACGCTTACCACAGCCCTACTTGTTGGGAGCAGCCTAACGAGGGCTGGAAGTGCAGGGTAAGGAAAACGTTCAGTCCCTGAAGGCATGGAGGAAGGGTGACTCATCTGGTGCTGTTCCCAAGTCATCCTCGCCAACCAAACCAACAGCTCGCTCATGTGCTTCAAAAACCGCCCCATCTAGTTTTTCCAGAGCGGTAGGGATGGGACCACAATCTGGGGCTTTTGTGCAAGGGTAAATGAGGAGTCAGAAAGGACATCCTCCTACAAAGAATGGAGTGGCTGGTTCCACTGCTGTTATGTAGACCATGAGCTAAGTTTTCGTTACTCTGCATGTTATAGCCACTTTCCTTAACTTGTCAAGAATTTACCAAGTTTTCACCATTTCATATAAACACCAGCCAATGCAAAAGTAAAAGAAAAAAGTTCTTTTTTCTTTCTTTTGAGGGTAAATTTTGACAGATGGTTCATAGTACCTTTCTGACACAGCCTTTGATAAGAGTTTTTTAAGAAATAAGAGGAGGAGCAGAATCAGCAAAATTACATTTGCCTCATTGGTTAGCTAAATCCTGCTTCTAATTAGGTCAGTTATACAGGTGTAAAACACTCCAGTAAATGAGTGGGATTACTCTGGTACACAATCAGATAGGAGTCAAGCTCTAATTTTCCTTTTCAAATGCCTACACTGCATTTTTCAGGATTGACTTCATAAGGTCTGTAAGTAGCAATATAGAAAGTGTGGGATCTTAGGTGCACATGGAGTCACTAGAAAAATTGCTGGACTGTGTCTATGAACACTGTCCCGGCACAGACTGTGTGAATGAACCTTTTCTGTCGAGCGCTGGGATGCACAGCCCTGTCCTCCGTAGCTGTGATCCCCTGCCATCTCCTCCGGGTCCCCGTCCTCCCTCCCTGCGCACCCCTCCTCGGCATCCCTTTTAGTAGTTTGAGACTTACAAGTTGTCGGTAAAATCTTTGGGAGGGACATGCTACTTGTAAGCACAGTGACTCTCAGACACAGCACAGAGTAAGATAAGAGAATTTGTACTAATTTTCTGTTTTCTCTGCTTCTTCCCTCCTGTGGAGTTAGGAAGAAAAGCTCTCTTTCAATGAGAAAGTAAAATTGCTGGCTGCCTGGCCAAGCAAGTGAATGCAGTGACTGTGGCGTTTGTGTTGCAGCCATTTTCATACAAACAGTTCCAGATAACTTTGCAGTATCGGCCTCAATGTGTACTTTGTTTGGAAAAGATTCCCCTAATCATCAAAGCACTGCATAAAAAACAATCGTAGCAATTAGGGCATGCCAAGTAGAAGAGACAGCTGTGGAGAATTTTTTGTCCATTTCTCTGAACATCCTTCCTTTGATTCACTGGAGTTGAGTTCAAATTTCCAGCCTTTAACTTCCAGCTCTTTCAAACAGACACAGCCCTTACATATCTATCAACTGCTAACACTGCTCCACTGTCCGCGGAGCAATAGCAGAGCCTCGCTCCTTGCTCATCCACCCCTTCCCCAAACATACACGCTTTCTTCACCCCGTCCTTAGGGCACTGAAAGTCTATAAGGCTTTCATTGCCCCTTCTGAAGAGCGATTTCTGCGGCGGTATCTGACACGAAATAAGTTAGCATACTACAGCAAGGCCAAGAGAAGTTCAACATTTAAACATTTATGTTCTAACATAAACATAGATAAAAAATTCTATTTATCTGTGAGCTGCTTCCCTCTCTCCTCACTTATTTGAGGCTGGTTTTACATGACAAGTGTTTTAGAATGGAATCTAGTTCACTATCCCACTTGTACAGCATCTAGTATCACTGATCCTCATTTGAGTACTTGGATTTAATAGTTGGTAAGTGCATAAGGTGGTAGAACATATAAGCTTATTTTTAATGAGACTGTTGTCTACAGTATGCTACATTTTTATCTGAGACAGTGACAAATTTATTGCCGTGAAGCTGAAAAAAGTAGGTTCTTTAGCCTTAAAAAGTTAGTTTGGAAGAACTATTAAGAAAAACCCTGAAAATAGGTACAATACAAGAACACTTAATGCAAGAAGCGGAGCCCTTTAAGAATAAGCCGTGCTGTACAATAGCTCTACCACAGCTGCCACAGTGGGCAGGAAGCAAAAAACATCACTGGTTTCACGTGAGCAACCAACAAATTTCAGAGGAATTGTAAAAAGGACTGAGTTCAGCCTGTTACAGTTTAAATTAAGTTTGTGGTTTAAAACCGATTCCAAAGAACAAGAAAAATATTGACAACTTGGTGATTTGCTTTTCTCTGAGTTAAACTGTTTTAGTCTCACTTCTAATGTAATGGGAGAGACAAGAAAAAATTAACATAGTATTATGCACTTTCTTTAGGATGGTCAATACTGGTTTGTGTGATTAAGAAGCTACGACAGGAACAACACGTCAGGCACGAATGGTGACTAACCTTCACTGACCTACAGGCTGGGTAAGTTATTAAAACAATTGCTATTAAAAAGCCTTATAGAAGGTTCTCTTGGAACTATCACACATTCTTTGGGCATACAAACTACTCTTAAATTAACTGATTTTTGTAAGATATTTCGGATTGGACACTTCAGCAATAGTTTGATTGCTCTGAATGGAAGTGTAAATAATCCTTAAAAAAAAAAGACATCAATAAGGCAAGCTGAGCGAGCTGCTAGAAGCAAATCCCATGTCTAAGAACAAAGCCCCATATTCATTGCACCTAACTGTAGGTGCCAGCTTGGGAACTAAATTACCACAGGTTCTCTCAATACACAACTGAGAGAAAAGCACCTCTTGAGGGTGATTCAAGTTTAGGGGCATCTTTGTAGGTGTCTCTCTCTCTGCTGCCTGTGAAAGAGCTTCAAGTGACAGATATTGTATGAAATTCATCAGAAAAAGTCTTGTCCATCCCCTTGGTGGGATAAACCAGGTTATTACATTATGTTCAGACCTAGAAAGTGGCTGTTTCAGGGAAAATAAATAAGCTATGAGGATGGAATGAATAAAACAACACAGAGCCTCCAAAAGAAACTAGCACAAATAAAAAAGGTTGGGATTTAGATTTTTAAATGTATCTAGTGAACTTGACAGCCCCAAATTTTAGGTTGTCCAACTTGAAAGTTTTGAAAGGCAATTTGTTTCTGTGAAAAAGGTGGTACTTTGTAAAACCTTAAACACTCAGATGCACACATCAGTCACCCCTTTAAAAGGCTTATTTCCCATACGCCTGTAAGATTGATACATCAAAGTGTTTATATTTTTGGGTGGCAGACATTTAGCTACCTTTTGCCCTCTGTTTTGCAGGATATTGTTCTAATTTGCCTGAAGCCTTCTCTTTCTTACTCTGGGATAAGGCTCCACATCTGTGTTCTTGGGGCTGCCTGGTTTGAAATACGAATGGCGGCAACAGAATTGTCCGCACCAACACACGTCTTTGGGGCATCCTCAGAACAATCTGCAGGTCTCCGGCGGCTAAGACAGCAAGCACAACATCCAAAGGGAAAATAAGCAGACTGGCTAGACAGGTGACAGTTCCAGTGCTTTCCAAACATTTCTACTTAAGATAGTTTGCCAAGCAAAGTAGCTTACAGCTTACAGTTCAAGAGGGGATTTACCAGAGAGATTACAGTGACTGCAGTCTATGAGCAGCACCCTTTGCAGAGCACACATCCAACTTGATTAAGGCTGCATATAGCCCTGTCACTTGCTATAAGCCTTCCTACTTATTTCAAGCTGTTAAGCAACGACCGCAATTCCTTAATGCTATCCTTCCCCATAAGCAATGGCTGTAGCTGTTACAGCAATGCCGTTCAGATCCTAACAAGAAGAAAAATAACTCACGTGAGGGAGGTGGTAATCCTCAAGAGAAACTTCCCTAAAATGATGCATGCAATACTCCGCAAAAGTATGAGAACACTTTAATGAACATTCCATTTTTATACTGGCTGAATTGCTTGTTTTCAGATCTTGTTTCTTTAAGTATATAGGTAGCTTCCAGATTAATGTCACCCTTCTCTTCAGAAGTGCTGTGACAGCAAGTGGAGAAGGAAGGAGGTCTAATGCTGGCAGCTGAATGCAAGTGCTGTGTAAATCTGTAGTGAGATATTGCTGAGATAGTACAGAACTTCTGGTATACGTGCAAGTACACCGATTGCCCATCAACTCGTTAAACATTTCTCCTTGTGTGAACATATAAGGCCTACGTGTCTATATATACAGTTGCATTGCCATATATTCAGTAAACTAATTCATTATAGTAGTTCTGCTTAATGATCCATTTTACTATCTCTACTATCTCTGTAGCACTAAGCAGAAAGCTGTGAGAATGTATCAAAGTGAAACATGTCTCCACCACAGAGATATCTCCATTTCCTATGCAACTGGCTCATTTTAGTATTATCTTTGCTTGCCCATCACTCCTCCTCACCACTTCTCAGGGACTTTCCAAAACTTTGTATCACCAATCTATTTTAAGAATTAAAAAAAAGGATGCCCCTCTGATAAAAGCATGCCCAGATCCATCACACTTGTCAGGGCTATATGTCTGTGCTAGCTTTCAAAGTAGCCTCAAAAGGTTTAAATAACATACTTTGGAACAATCTGTTGTGAGATGTACAATCTGTAATAATAATGATAACGTTAGTAATAAGTACATGAAAAGAGAATATCTTCTCAAACAGAAGTTCTGTACTACAGTTAAGATTCATCTCAACTAATTTTAGACACTGAAAATTACGTGTTTAACTGAAACTAGATGGTTCATCTCCCCTTAATTAAGCAATAGATGCACATAGCTCCAGAGGGTGAGTCATTATACCTTTACATAATCATCTCAGGAAAGGGAAAGGAATTGCCCTCAATAAGTATTTATGTCTACCATCTGGCTGTAGTAGAAGCCCAAGCAACTAGCTCAGACTAGACACCAACCTTTTAACTGGCTATAATGAGGTAAGAGGAATTCCACCATGATCACAGCCTCCACACGGTCTCTGAAAATTTCTGGACACTAACTTCTAGCCTGTGTGTTGTCTGTTCTTAACCTTCAGCAGAGTCCTCCACCCTTTCCTAGTCTGACACACATAACTAATATTGCTTCAGTTTTCAATACATGCAAAAATTACAAGAGAGAATTAACAACTTTTCCTCTGTTTTTGTTCTGTGCTCCCCACTCTACACTGATGCTGGACTTCACTGATGTATGACGCAGGAAAAAGAGCTAGGAGTCTCTTGAACTTTCCTGGTATTTTCCATTGGTCCCAAGCTATTTGCAGACAGGAAAAATCAGTCCCAAACAGCCTGTCCCCTATGCTCCACATCTTCTATTCATGCTGACTATTTATCACATGCACTTAATCCTAGCTTAACAATAGCATTCAGCTATCAGGACTTAATATTACCAAACTAAAAAAGAAAGATTTCATTAAAGAAATACAACATTTCAGAACAATGTTCTATACAGACTCAACTCTTTTGGTATGTAGAATAAGAGAGAGAAGGTAGCTACGGATTGGCAATAAGGATTGTGAGCAGATTTTTTACTGAGCACATTTCTACTGCCAAAAGTCATTTACGGGTGGGACAGAAGGAGCCTCAAATTTAATCTTTGGAGCCATGAATGTGAACAATTCTTTATGCAGAATTTATGAGCTGTTTTACTTATCAGTGTTTCCTCAGAGTTTTCACGTAGTCAGATTGATTACCCTTTCTTCATACTGTTTGTGCATACTCAAGTTTGGCTATACAGTGCATAAAATGGACATGAACTGCATATTGTACCATACAAGGAAATTAAAGGCAGTGACATGCCAATCATGGTTATTAAATTTTTGTTCAAAAACACAACATGATATCACTCATAATAAAAATCTATATTTCCAAATACTTCAGCAACAAGCATAACCTAAATATTTAGGATTTTTTAATTAGCCAAATAAATAGGTCAACTAAACAGACAGAACACAAGAAAAAACAGAGATGGGAAGACTTTTATTTTTTCTATGACAAGCTCAGCTTTCATGAAACAATTCATCCTGAATGTTTTCATTGCACAAAGTTGTTGGTTTGGGGGTCCCGTCCCGTCCCCCCCCTTTGAATCCTTAATTTCCATGAATAAAAGTCTCAGATTACCTGGTTATCAGAAAATACTAGTCACCTGGCATAAAACAGTTCAGGATACCAACACAGCCTAACATTCCCCAGAATGAGGCCTTTGTCCTGGACCTACAATGCACTGCCTTTTATTTCAAGAATCATTTTCCCCATACAGTGCTAGGGACCCTGACACAGACTGAAGCTCTGCACATGGTCAGCAAGGCCCCCACAAAATAATGGATATACAATCTGTATGACCCAAGCAAACAGGGGACAGTACATCAATACATCCTTAGACAGACAAACTGATTTCCCCAAGTAGCAGCACTAGCAGTGGCAGTTTCTGTCCAAGTTTACTTGTAAAACGTTGTTATGGAAAGTCTGGCAGAGATGTTAGCCAAATTTCTCAAAAAACAACTTCACTCTGTGGCAACGCCTGATGGTTACTAACCAAATACTGGATAGATTTCTTGAGTTATGAAGAAACCTGAGTACAGAGATTTCAAGCATATATATCTTATTGGAGTTTAGGTTTTGGTTGAGGCTGAAATACTCCAAGAACAAATATGTGTCTATGAAGCATTTAAAAAGGAACAAATGTAAAAATTTAAGCAAAAATATTTCATATTTTTCATGATAACAGATTATGTTTATTTGCTATTTTATTTTACTTGCTTACCTAATCATGGTGTTAGATACACTTTGATACAGCAGAGTAATGAGAACATGTTACAGACATAATACCCTCCACGACAGGATACAGTCTGTTTTTTTAAAACACACCATGCCAGTTTGTGGAATAAGTAATGGCCTGTATAGCTTGAAAATCTATCTTGTGATAATGTAGGAGGTTGCAAATTGTCTAACCACAATGAAATGGGATGATATTCATACTCCAGTGAGTAAATGGAGAAACTCCCACTGATTTCAGCAAGAACACAGTGAGTTCTGATTTCAGAAGACTAATTTTGCCATGTTTCTAAAATGAAGTTCTTAGAGTGAGGGAGCGAACAACAGGCATCTCCCTAACGGACAACAGCGAGATGATAAAAGCAGAAAGCTGCAGAAGCATCCAAATATGGGGTAACAAATGCTAGTCTGTTTGGAAACCGAACCGTCAATAACTTAAACAATTTATTTACCATCTCTGCATTGGTCTCCTTGGTGTTGCTGAGGCAGCTTCACACCCCAGAGGAACTGGAGGAGGCAAAGCAGCCCGGGAGAGGGACAGTGGAGGGACAAGGCTGCAGAGCTGCCTGCCGGTCCCTGCCCTGCCACTGGGAATTTGGGGTGCTGAGCTGCTGCTCAGAGTGCTGTGGGTGCTACGCATGGTCTAAATGGCACAGGGATCAGTGCTTCTACTGGTTTTGCCTGGTTTGGTATTGAACATGTAAATTAATTCTACAAGTAACAAAAAGCAAGAAGATTTGTTGTACATCTCACTTTTATTACTATGAGCAGTACTTCTATCCTCTGTAAGTCTTCACCAAAAAGATGACATATATGACATATGTACATGTATATATATGTACACATGTACCATATGCATTAATACAGGTATGTAATGTACGTGACATATGGCACATGTGTATCAATAAAAAATTATTCAAGTGTGTAGCTCATTTAAATATGTCTCTAAATCACCTTCTACAATACTTAAAAATATTTTATTGAGTATACTTTAAATTTTTGTAAATACATAGATAAATGCCAGCAGGTACCTGCATATGAGCATACATATCCTTCACTATCTTTAATATGCACCATAAACTAAGTGTATAGTGGTTTCAGTCTACGTAGGATGTACTATTGGCACCAAAATGCTAAACCTACATTTATTGTCTCTGTGCTATAAAAATGAAATCTTACAGTGGCTTTAGAGGAGCTGTAGCAATCTATTCACTCAATGATTTGCTGTCTTAAGATTTTCAGTCATCTCTGCTCCGATCTGTGTCCAGCTGCTCCAAAAATGATAGGGCACACCGATGTTTGTCACGCTGTTAACACATCTGAAAGTATCCTAAAAACAACTGCAGAATGAAGTTAACTAGATAAGCACAAAAATTATTAGTTGAATAGCTCTTCTGAAGAGTTCAACTAATTGTTAAGGAGACAGACCCCAAACTGCACTCAAATGAAGACGTCGGGTTGATCTGACAAATGAAAAAGCACGGTGAAGTAATGTTGCCTTACACAGTTCTTAAACTTCCACTCAGAATTGTATCAAGTATTAGTTGAAGTATCATTCCTAAGGTTAATTAAGATAAACAAAGGTAGTTGTAGAAGAGAGCTGTTGCACTTAGAGTTTCTTATTTTGTAACAAAGCATCTATTTGTATATTTCGGTTAAAATGTTTCAACACTAAAAAAATTGTTGTATAATCACACCGCCAGTGATAGAACCACACAAGTCATACCAAGACAAGGACTTCATCTCAGGAATTAACAATTCCTTACACTTTGCCTCATAGTGGAACTACATGAAGTAATACCCCAAACTTTTCCAAAAAGATCCAAAATCTTTTGTTGCTCTGAAGTGGTGGCAATATGCATACCCTGGAAAAAGCCTCCACCCAGCCTTCAGTTCAGGGTAACTACTGCATCTGCGCAGAGTTTTGCAAGAAATGGGCTGAATTACAAATACAGGTTTGCTAATACAGTAGGAACCAATATTCACCTTCCAAAAGTCCATTTCTTGGCTATGCCACTGATTTATAGCTTGATCAAGATACATAATATTTCTATCTAATCAATTAGGACAAAACTTGTTTATGTCGGAACTGTGTCGTGAATTCGGGTTACTCTCTGCAAAGGCCATTGAGATCCTTAAAGACATGTATACATCTGAGTGAAAATTTCTGTTGAAAATACTGACTTTACTATCATCCAAGCTGAATTTTTTAATGGGAAGTGAAGGAAACTTTTGTCCCTTTAGACTGAAATGTGACCAGTATCACTCTGCCTTTGCTGGCATTTATATCAGTATTTCACAATGAGATCTCACAACTTCTCTCAAATTAAATGAGATCACCTCCAATGTTCAGGAGAAAAGGGATTGAATTTTCCATAGATGCAAATACACCCCTAATCCCCTTGCTTTCAGGGAGTCTGAGTTCTCCAGTATCTCTTTTGCTGATCTCAATCTCCTGTATTATATTCTTTTTCTGTTGCCAAGTCCCCTTTAAGTAATATTTTGAATGACAGTCTTTAGTCTGACACACCAGTTCCCAATGTGCTCAGTTCTGTGTGCTCCCTTCTCTGAAACTTAATTTGATTTGCTTTTTCAGCTTCCCTCATGACTCTGCATCTTCTTTGCATCATGTCCACAAATGAGGCAGGATAAGCCAGAAAAATCCTGCACTGACATGGCTGAGCCCTGGGAAGAAAGCCTTGGTTTCATTTCCACATATTTTTCTTTTATTCCCCATTCTCTTGTGCTAATAGCTTACCTTATAAACCCAAACTCTTTAAGGCTATGACTGACACAGCTGTCCTAGACTGGGAGGGTTTCTTTGCCCTCGTTCATTGGTGACACAACCACCAACCCATTCCAGACACCCAGCTGAAGAAACCTTGCTCTTGCTTAAGAGCAGTCTGTACCTGAAACTTTTGCAGATTAGACTGTTTCAAAAACCACATCTGGAGATGGCATCACCTATGAACAGAGCATGTGACTGTCAATCACTACAGAGACTTTCTCTGTGGAGCAACCTACTTCCAGGTTTCAGCTAATACTACAGAAGCGTACCAGTCTTCAGCGTGCTACTGCAGTGAGGTAAAGAAAACAGCAAAGATGCTGTTGTTCTCTCCTTACCTTTGTCAGGATCACGAATATACACAGGAAAAAAATGTATGTTGTATATAAAATGCCTTCTACTTGTGTCTTCTTGTTACAAGCAAGAGCGAAGAATGGATGCATTATTAAATTGACAGGAAGTTGTTAACATCAGTAACTGATTAGGTTAAAAAAAGTCAGTTTTTCTAAGGTCATTCAAAACAATTTCAGTAGCATGTTTAAAAGTAGCTAATTAGATTATTTCTTCAGTATTAAAAAAAATAAAATGAAACAGTACTTAGCCACCAAACAACTTTAATAATAATGGCATTATTACCATTTCACATATGAGCTGAGTTCAAGGAGGTACTTGATAGAAACCAGAAGTGAAACTAGATTGTGGCTTCCCATGCAAGTCGCTAGGCCTTACTCCCTCTCAGAAACATTTCAAAAGCAAATCTGAACCTGCAGCTCTCAAGCTTTCAGATTTGTGCTGCTCCTTCATGAGAAACAGATTCCTTCAGCTCTTCCTTCCAGCACTCTGTCTCTGGCTGGTGAGCTGGCCAGCAATGACTAAAGCAGGCAGACTGATCAGCTGAGGAAATTTCTAAACTCCTTTTGAACTTTTATTTGTTATTTCACATTCTTATTTAATGCCTATTTATTTCCACTACAGAGACAGCTTACAAAAAACCAACCCCAAGACCAAAAACAAAATCAAAACAACAAAAAAATACCCCCAAAAGAAAGAAAACAGCTTGTTTACTGCATAGATGTGTTGCCAGGAAATCCCATTGTTGTAGTGGTGAGTAAAAGTCCTGCACCCTGACTTATGTCTTACTCACCCTAAATCATGTATGAGCCATGCAGCCTTTCCTGATTAATGAAAGTGGTCAAATGTTTTACAACACTTGCTAGGAAGTCATCTTTCTGTGCATGACCACTCTGATTACTAAGCTGTGATGGTTTTACACATGCCCTGTAAATCAAATCCTGATGCACAACAGGAAGTTTTCATTGCCAAGTCTTTTGGAGTTTAACACAGCATCAACGTGATATAAAGCCAGGTGTTAAAATCGTCAAAGGGAGATATTTTGAAATGGAAAGCACAAGAGAGAGCTCAACATCTATTTTTGTTCTAGCTTTTCAAATTTGCAGCAATTCACTAATTGGAGAGTTTCACCTGAATAAAATATTTTGAACTACTGTGGAGAGATATATAGAAGGATGAAATGCTTTCCGCTGTATTAAGATCAGAGGGACAGAGCAGTAAAGGAGGGTTTACAGGAAAATAAACATAACTAAAAAGATAAGTCAGACCAAATGTCATGCTGAAAGTAGGTTAGGACAATACTAATATTATACTTGGTTAACTTCTCTCATGTTTTATGCAGAGTTAGTACAGACATTTAGTGGCTGGCACCTTCTCAGTTTATATATCCAGAAATACTACGGTCCAGCCCTAACCACTTTAAAATTATGCTTCCCTTTGATTTGCTTGTTTTCCAAGCTCTCTCAACTTGCTTTACACAGAACATACACAAGAGCCATCAGAAACCTGCACATCTTACACGGGAGAATTATCCCCTCGCATTTACCAGACAAAACACTCTACATTCCTTTTCTGAATTTTAAATAAGTTATGCTATCTTCCAGCCAACGTCCTCTTGCCAGTAAAAACAAGAAAGAAAGTTTTGTGACCTTAAAAACATCATGGGCAAGTGAAGATTCGCAGAAATTATTCCACTAGTAGGTTTGAGAGTAGATAGATGCTTCCTCCTCTTCCAGCTTAATCCCCAAACACCCTCGCTGTCAAAAGGCTATTGTTAAGGCATGGGCTTCCTCCAAGACCACATCCTGTGAATCAGGTCAAAGTGAAACACAGAGCTGCTTTAAATGAACTACTCTTTGCGTGCCCTGTATACAAGTGCAGGAAAAACTATGCAACTCAAAAAATTAGCCTACTAGAGAAAAAAAGACAGTGGACCTAGACCAGAATGAACACATAGTTAAAAATATTAGCCATTCTCAGTTGTAATTGATGACCTTGTTATTTACTAAATATAAGGGTTTCTGCTACCAATAAGCTAGACATTTAATTCAGAGGCAGAAATTAAGACCAAAAAAGTCATCTCTCCTTAAAAAAGACCTGCTTTTATTCCATAAGTATTTATACTTTCCACATCATATTTAGTAAATGAAAAGCCTATCAACAGCACTGTACACAGGACTTTCAATGAGTGTTACACTGCTCCACAAAGGGTGCAACATATTCTGCATCTCTAATAAATTGTGTCAGAGTCTGTGTTGATTGGATACATTAAAATCAAAGAATGTGGCTCCTGGAGTAAAAGTCCACCTCCAGGTCAGCGCTGGGCCCACATTGATGGTAGCCACTGACATTGAAATGAAGAAAAAGCCAAAACTGTCCTTATGAAGCAAGCAGGAAAAATAACTCATTATCTGGATGTTTTATTCTTAACTGATGCCTTAGAAAAGACAAAGGATGTGCTTGTGGTTGTGATGTGGGGACTGGGACTCAAGATATATATGACTTGAAATTCCTAGTCCTGCCACAAAGTCCCAGCCTGAGTGTGGGAAAATCATCCATTTCCCCTTTAATCTCTCCTCTCCCTCTGCACTGCGGGGTAATATTTTTCCCTTTTTCCCCGACTCCGTGTAATACAGCCATACATTCTGTAGGGCTGCGACTAACTTCTCCTGGGCACATGCAGGCTACCTGTTGTGATAAGGCATCAATCTAGTAAAAATTTCTAAGATCAAGGTCTGGTTGAAACTCAGAAAAAATCCACAGAAAGGACACCCTCATATGTTTTTACTTAAAGGGAAGAAATGTTTTTTAGCTGAATCAAACTTCCTAATCTTAGTTATACCCCTCACACTGCTGGTGCATTGGGATGCTCCTGTCTTCTAGGGAGCAGCATGTACAGCCCCTAAAAAATGCAGCCAGCTGAAATCTTCACTGCAGTGCTCCTGAAGGGATTTTTGAAGGATCTCTGAGCCCTAAACTGAATGGGTTTCACAGGGTTTCTATGTTCCTTGTTATAGAGCTAAGAACTGAGTTCCTGAGAGTCACTCCACTGCCAGATCTCACAGGATCTTGAGTCACGAGGGCACTCCAATCCCGATATCCTATATGCCAGGGAAATGAGGGTTTCCAAGCAAGCGACTAGCTGGCAGGTCTCCAAACATACCTTACCTATGTTTTTGGGAAACTTAACTGGAACTGCAATAATTCAGTGAAATGCCTCTGGAAACACCCATACCATACAATGGCATTCTGCTAAGGTAGCAAAGCTGTCTCCAGAGGGAGTCCTTACATCTCTAGGGCACTGTGGGCCACAGGGCTGTCAGCTCAGGTTCCCAGAGTAGCACGGGTTTATTAGCACAGACCTGCACTCAGAGGAATCAAGGAACGAGAAAAGAGAATGAGAAGACCATCAGGATGGCCATCGAGTCCTTTGCACGAGGAAGGACCAGTGCTAGTGATGCTATCAATAGCAAGTGTACACGCCTTTGCTTTTTAAAATACTCCAGTGACGCAGATACTATACCTTCTGCATGCAAAGCCTTCCCCTGTTTAACTACTGTTACTGCCAGGAAGTTTTAGCAAAGCCTAAAACTTCCTAGGGTATAATATAAGCCCATTATTTTTATCTAGAGATGGAGACCACTTATCTCCATATCTGGTCATGGAGAACAGATCACCCCAAGGGGCTGCAAGAGTGTTGCACCAAACAAATGTTGCTGGGTTGCTTCAGGTTCTGGAGCTCTGCTGGTGCATCCACAGTGCATTAACACTCAGACACCCATTTTCAAGGAAAGGATTTTTTTAATGAAAAGTTGTTTGGTCAGGAAATCCCCAAGAGGCTTCCCTAGGCACAAATGCAATACAAAAGAGTAAGAGTAATTGTTTTCTGCTGATGCCTAAAACCAGCTCACAAAACACAAATTAATATGAAATACGTTGAGTTCTATGTTCTTATTTTGTGAAAGAAATAAAACAAAAGCAGAAGGAAAGGTAGGCAGATGTCTTAAGCTCAGGTTGGTAAATACACTCCCAGTTACAAATTACAAACAAAAAGCATCTGTCAACCTACACTCAATACAATTTTCTCACAAATACAAAAGCTTTGAGAGTTGCATGTTGTGTTACTGTACATTTATCTCAACTATAGGAAAATATGCTTGGTACAGATGATTAGAAAATAAACATGTAACTGTGAAGTTGACTCCAAGCTCATACAGCGTGAGGCTCTTAAATCAGTTATAATATAGCGTAGACAGATGGTGCTGGATACATAAAGCACATTAAAGATGCTGTTATCTGTTTGATAAAGAAATAATTCAGAGCACAAGGCAAGAAGCTGAAATTGCTGACAATCTGAACTCCTGCCAGCTGTCCTGGCTTCACTAGGGCTGTGTGAATTTTAAACACACATAGTCCCAGGTGTCAGCAGTGCTGACTGAAATTTCTGGCAGCTAGTTCAGTGCTTTTGAAACAATGCTGGCTTCCCATCACTAGCAGTCACTATGGGGAGAAGATAGGCGGTCTCTGGCTGCTTCTGCTGCCCTTTTTGTTGCCTTGGCCGTAGTGCTGTAAATGAAACACTCGGCACAATGAGCGGCCTCCTTTCTTGCCAACCCACAAGGCAGACATCTCCAATGCACTAGCACTGAGAAAAGGAAGGGTATGACAAAATGGGGAAATAAACTCATTTATTTATGTTCCCTAGATTCAGTATGTCAAGAAACTCGGTGGAGCTTGGCCCTGAGAGACCGGACAAAAAGGTATCCAAGAAATTGAAAGGTCAAGGAGATGTGGGATTGCAACAGATGCTCTGCTTGGGAGACATTTGGGGAATGGTGGGAAAGGGTCACACAGAACCTAAGTAAATGGTGCGGAAGGGTTAGCTGAGGAAAGACGGAGATATGGAACTTGTTCATGGCACACATCTGGTTTTCCAATGTGCACAGTATTCCCCTTGGCGTGAGCAGGAGCTCCACCCATGTACGGAAAGCAAAAATATTTGTCTTGAGATCTGTCTGGATAGAAGAGCCTAGCCGTCCTTCAAGTTTGGTGTCTGGTGACGGGCAGGAGTTACCACATCACCAATAAACTGCTTAAAATTGATGAGGGAAAAATGGGAGGTTTCCCTGGGCATTCCAATGTCCTGCTGCAACAGGGCTGGCTGAATGGCACTGGAAGCCCTCACACCAAGACCGAGATGCAACAGTATGATATTAAATGAAATGAACCTCATAAGTCGCTTTAATAGCAACAGCATGTGTTTTTGCCTAATCACATCAAAGTATTTAGCTTTGTTTTGTGACACTGACGTTCATTTTGGATTACTTTAACAGTGTTTGCTTGGTACAAGCTGGCCATGCTCCCCAGGTAGAGCACATCTATTCTTCTCCGTTCTGCTGATTTATAGATGGCTTCCCCAGCCCAACTGCTCAGATTTCTGTCCTCTACAGAAGAAGCCAGTTGTGTCTCTTTCCTCAAGTGGACACATCATATTCTTTGTCATTTCTTCCACAAGGCCTTGCAGCAGATTCATTTCCTGAGTTCCCTTGAGATCTCCCTGTATCAATGTCATATTGTTTAATGATGAACTTCGTGGGGCTGGACCCCTCTAAGGGAGATCACAAATTACCATCCATTCATCCTCTGGGTACCAGAATCTCCGTACTACAAGAATCTTAATATAAACCCCCAAAACTGAAGTATCTAGAAAAGTTTTACGTTTACATGTATGTGTGTTGGACCAGTTGTGGAGCCTGACTAGCACTTTCCAATAATGAACAGTGATATGAAAAATGTTACAGTCATGACAGGAAGACTTGATTAGTGGATACTGAGAAAAACAAGTCATATGCAGAAGCCTGTAAAGATGTCTGCCAACAGGAAGGAAGAAGCAGATAAAGCAGACAGCAGCAGACAGATAGCATGGACAAAGAGAAACTGAAAAAAAGAAAAAAAAAGATAATATGACAGTAAAGGAATGAATTAACTCAGGAAGGAAGGCTAAAATCTTATCGCCCAAGTCATGTAACCAGAACACTACAATTAATATATCAGATTCAGCTCAGAGAAAATACTGTTTGCAAGTATAAATGATGGTGCAGTGCTCTCAAAAGAAGAAAGTCTGATGATGGGAGGAAAACCCTGGGTGCATAAAGCAGAGCACTGCAAGAAGCAGCCCCAGGAAGCCAGGCCAGAAGACCGGCCTGCCTAGCAGGGGCGCTGAGTCCCAGCAGCTGCTCAGCTTTGTCCAGAAATGATGGGAAGCAGCACCTTTGCGACTGCACCATCAAATGTGTGAGGGCAGCTGAAATCAATCATGGTGACCTGGAGTAAAATACTATTGCCATTGGCATTTTGCTGCAGGTCAACATAGTGCAGTCATCACTGAGTGACCAAAATAAGTTGGTTTTGCAAAGACACTCTTTCTTCATTCCTTTAGTTTTAAGCCATTATTTCATTTACCTTTCTACAATACTACTTGATATTTTTTCATTTTGTTACCATTTAGTAGCCCATTCTACAACTAGGATGGTATCACAAGGCAGCCTAGCATGATCTGATAATTTTGGTCTCGTTAGTTTAGCAAGCAGTATAAAAGTGGTGGCACAGAAATATGAATAACATTGTACCCACAGTTAGAAAAATATTACAAAAGATACTGGTGTTTTCAGACGTGGGTTTGCATAAAAACACTCTGTGGTCCAACTGAACAGCAAAACTCCATCTGCTTCAAAGACAGCCAGCATTTCACCTCATGAATCCAGCAGCTGGATTCCTTTCCTGTGTACATATATAGGAATAAACTTTTGTCTATATGATACTCAGGGAAAAAGAATGTGCTCTGAATGCTTGTGTTCAAATATTTTGCATGACTATTCACATCATAAGTGTTCATGCAGTCAGTTTCAACATTAGTGGGTTTAGCAAGAAAGCAGATGGACCTGTATGTGACTTAGGTACCAAAGCACAAATCAGGAAAATTTTGAAAAAAAGTGCAGTTGAATAAACTACACAGAGAATAATTTAAAACATTGGCAACTTATTATTTGCTTTCCTAGGCTTAACTATGTTCTATCCAATTAAGAAAAAAGTTGAACATAACCACCTCAGACTTTTCCTACCACAGTTTTTATTAAAATAATAATATCACTTTTATTAAACTTCAAACTACATCATGTCCACAAAAAAGAAAACAACCAAGACTGCATATGCAAGTGCAGGAAAATCATGTGAGATGGGAGAGACGCCTAGGGAAAAGAGAACTGATGTTTGCAGCTGTATTCCTAACCAGCCTTGGCAAGCCAGTTGTGTGCAAAAGCCAACACAAGTGTCAAAAGTCTTGAACAATCAGGTGTGGTGAGACTGAAGGCTATAGAGGAAACAGCTGGGTGGCAATGACCTGCTGTATTGACATGTATAACCCAAATTTATCTTGGAATCCTTAGCGCTTATAGATAGCAACAGGATATGTCACAGTGACTACATGTGTCAATCTAAGTGCCTTCCAGACAGGATGAGAAATCTGGTGACCCACAGCGCAGCATATGTAAAATAGCAAAGAAAGCAATGCTAAAGGTTGCAATCCAGCAGCCAAGGGCAAAAGTTAACCAGATGATTAATTCACATGTTCCATTGTCTTTTTCAGATAGATATCCATCATTTCTCCCTCAAAAAACAGTGCTGCCTTATATCCAATAATATAACATAAGCATACAAACAGTATGCTATATAGGCAGATTTTACTCTCAGTTGGAAACTCAGACTAGGTATTCATTACATTTTGATTGAAAGACATTTATCTGATCACTGTTATAATGAAACATTCCCAATGTACAGCATTGTATACCACAGAGCCACGTAGGAACATCACATGTTTGATTAATATGTTTGCTAACCAAAGAAATCAACCAAAGGTCTATTGGAGACAGCACTCACCAATGGTCAAGCTTTGGGACAACAATATCTGTAATGCAGAACTTGCATCTGGTCAGCAAACCTGAAGAGACATTAACAACTCCCTCAAATTTGTGCTTAGAACTACTGCTTAGATAACCTGGACATACTGCTGAGGCTGCCACACACTGGGAAACAGGGTGGCATGGATCTCCATTGCTGATGAAGAAAAATAGCATTCAGTATTTTTAGGCTGATACTTTGAAGTTTGCTGGTAAGAAAAGCCTAAAAGTAAATTCTTCATCTTAACCACCCACCTTATAGCCCAAATTACTTTGTCAAAAAGATTTCACGAAACTTGCTTAAAAGGCAAATAAAAGAACATCCCAAAAATGTGCCTGGAAGAAAATTGGGCAAGGGGCTGTCACTAAGCTTTCCTGGGACTGTTGGACTTGTAAGGGGGGAATACAGAAAGGCTGCAGAAATTAGAAACTTCTTAAATGCTCAACACCTCTGTAAATCCAGGTGGCCAGGGGAGGTCTTCAGACCATCACATGCAAAAACTGGCCTTACTCTTTAAGGTTCGTCTTTTTAAAGTGCTCACCTGCCTCTGTTAAGAACAGAAGGAGAGAAAGATCTAATGGCTCGTAGGTTGTTTTTTGGAGGTCGGTTTGTTCTGTGTTTTTTTTTCTTTAAAAAACAGTCTCTAAGTTTGCAAGTATTGTCAAACCCATGAAACATGAAATGGCAAATTGGGATCATAGTTTGGGTCTAGCCTGTTGCTTTACTCACTAGCATTTCAGCAGTGTTCAGGACCAGGTGCCTTGGAAGGATATGACTCCCCTTAGGTCTCATGCTGATCACTAATAGTTCCCAAGTGTTTTAAAGACTGAAGGCAAGATGCTTTATGTCTTTCTCCACACTTTTTTAAAGAATCAAGAAACATGTCTCAGGAGGCAACGTAACTGTACTTTTTTTTCTGAGAATAGTACTTGCAAATCTAATTTACTTTTCATGCAGTATCCATTAAAGAACAACATTAAAGAGGAAACAAAGAATATTTTCTTTTAAAAATAAGCAAGGAAGCAGGAATCACATTTGTTGAAAAGTTGTATTGTTATCTTCATGTTGCACTCATGTCATTGAAAAGGGCTGTTCATCACTTCTGGTAATCAAGAGGTGAATAGTCTGCTCCTTCTTTATTTTTCTATATAGCATGTCTGAGACCACCAGTGCCTCATCTTTGGAAGGCAGGGAGAGGTGATACAAAAAACTCCAAGGGAAAAATTAAGTGACATGACCAAAATCTCATGGGGAAATATGTGGCAGGGATTAAAAAGGAAACCAAATGTTCAGAATCCCAACCCTATGCTTTAACCACAAAACCGACTTTCTTCACTAATACCAAATTAACCCAGTAACTAAAAACAAAGGAAAACCAAGTATATATATTATGTGTATCTTGCCACTTTAACAACTCTGATGACACTCAAGTGTCCTCAAACTAAATAAGAAGCAACTACAAATATATGTTTAATCCCAGTGTGGTAATCAGTTCCACAAACCCAAAGTACTAGAAAAGCAAGGGAAAGTAACCTCACATAACACTGCTTGCTGAAGCTGTTAAACCACACATGCAGCCGTAATGTACTGACTGAAAGATCTACAGGAATATACTACTGACAAGAAGAGACTCAGTACTCAGGTTTAAAGCATGAAAAATGTTTTCATCTACAGCAGAAAGACCAGTAAAAAATCAAGCAGAAGTTTTTTAATTGTTATTTAAGACTCAAAAAGAACCCCCTTACAAAAGAAAAAACCCCAAGCAGTCTAAAAAACGTCATGGCATCCATCCTACTTCAGACAAACCTTTTTTTTTTAAATCACAATGAATCAGAGCTAGATAGGGGCTAGGAAGAAGCAATTTTGCAGAAGACAAAAACACAGGTACTTTTCACTGAGAAGCTGTTTTTCTGGTTCAGCAGTTCTGCAGCAAGAGTAGCCAGATCATTTGAAAAGTGAAAAGAAAATCAATTACTTGTTTTTATTTTAAAAGAGCCTCCCTGTGGGAATAGGTGTGGGCGTGAGAGCTCTTTTTAAACTTCATAATATAACATGAAGCAGCCAAGATTTTTTTTTTTTTTTTTTTTTTAAAGTACTGTCATGTCATTGCTCTGCTTACTGGGTGCTGGAATGTTTTTTTTCTACTTATGATTCTACTGATCCTTATCAAAATGCATCTGTGAAGCCTTTAACACTAACATTTAAAAACAGAATATTTATTCAAACAGCAACACTGAGGAAAACAAATTTCCAAGGCTGCTATACAAGTTCACCGGTGACAGCAAGTCTATTTACCCAATTACCCCCGAGTTCTGCATGCAGTAGGTTTCTATCGGATTTTTGCCTGAGCAAATCAACATTTTCTGAGAATTGAGATCCGCACAGGTAAAGTTTACAACTAACCTTGCTATCTTCGATCTCCTGGGTTTTTCCTTGAAGCGCTCTCCTCTCTCCAAAATCACAGGTTGACTTTAACGTAAGCTGACAAGAAAGCATCGAGCTCTCTGCCCCAGTAAGCTCCAAAGACTTTGGTGAGTACTGCTGCGAGCCGGCAGGGCCAAGGTTGGGTATCGGGAGGGCAGTGTGAACAGGCTTTGACCCTACGGCTGGCTGTCTTAACTTGGAGGCAACCCCAAGTACAGGCATGGCTTCTATAAAAGTATCTTCTTTCTGCCAAAGAAAATGCTCCTGACCTCAGTCTGGTAGACTCCAGCTTCAGTAATTCCAGAACAAATACTTTAAACAAAAGTAGCAGTCATCTTTTCAAAAACGTCTTAAAACAATAATATTACGAGTTTTACAAGGAAGAAAAACTTCTCCTTCATCTCTCCCCTTCTCCCTCGCAGCCACTCACACGCGCTGCTCAGTGAGTCAGTGGCTCGGGAAGACTAAACACTCCTTTGGGGCGTGAACTTTTCTTGAAGGTAACTGCCACAGAGCTGCCTGTCTGGGATTAAAGAACTCATAAATTCGCTTTCTCTTCTTCCTACAGCATTCCAGGTCTGCGCGTTAAGTGAATGAAGGACAGGAGAAAAGGAGGGAGAGAAGAGATGAAACCTCCCCGTAATCCAACTGTCAAAACAGCTCCGAGACCACAACACTAGAAGCAGAGACCTCTTCCTGACTACATAAATAACCAGCCCACATCTTAAAAAAAAACAAACCTCTTTTTTTTTCTGATTAAAAAAAAAAAAAAAAGGACCTGAGTAGTGGCCAAAGCAAACAGCTGTTGGAAGAGTTTTTATCCCGGAAATAATCTCAGCAATGAAGCTGTTTGTCTGATTCCTGGCTATTTTTCACTGCTGACAACCATGAGCTACGGTGTTTCATTCCCTGTTCCTCCCGTGAAATCAGGTTAAAATCGTGCAAGAGCGTGGCTAGGAACAGACGCTGAATCACAGTGTGGGTAACGTCTGTGTGCTATGAAAAATCCATACAAAAACACAGAGCAGGATATAGGAAAATCACAAGCATTGTTAGAAGATTTAGTCAATACAGCTTTTCAGAGTTCTTTTTTTTTTTTTTCTTTCTTTCTTTCTTGGTGGTGGTGCTAACGTCATCTATTCAATGTTAATGCTTCCCCTTCTAAAAACATTTAAAGCTCCATGAAGTCCATGTCCAACGCATCATTTCTGCTTGTTGCTCATAGAAATATTCTTGCTGGCAACCTCAAATCCTTGTACACGGAAATACAAGACAGATAGGCAAGCAGAGCAGGCTATAAAATGAGTCACGATGGACAGTCCAAATGGCTGAGCGGCATAAACACTTACTTAAAAGGACAACTGTAAATTCCTTTGACAGCCTATAGCAGGGGAACCCATTTTAAACTGAGATATAAGGAAAAAAATGTGCAGAAATGCCATACCATTAAAATCCTACAGGATTTTATCACCCAGCATTATGGACAAAAATGCTGCCTATGTTTTTCTTGTTACCTCTTCCAAAATAAAACATACAGAGATAGGATGGCCTGAATCCTATTCTGCCACTAATATCCTACAAGGTATTAACTATGCCTTCCCTGAATAGTATGTACTATTAACACTATAGATGTAAGCCCAAGAGAAAATAAGAGCCTTCTGGACTTTTAAGTTCTCAAATTAAGGATGGCAAGAGTTAGAAAAAAAGCACTGAAAAGAAAACAGAGTAAATGAGAAGCAGACTAAAAGGATTCTCTTTAATCACCCTTTGAAATTATTTTGCCGACTAAAACTGTAATACACAGTATTATCCTCTATGTTTCATTTACAAAGAACACACTGACACAGTAGTTAAAAATTCAACTCTCTATATTGACTTATAAACTACCCCTATTCTTGTTTGTAGGAGTGAATCTGACCTGGTTTAGTAATCTCCTGAGTTTTGAAGTGTGTGTATGGAGGATCAGCAAACCCATTTCAGCATCCTCTGCTTATCTCCTCTTTGGTTTTGCCACCATTAACAGTAGCCGCAATGGGCTTTATGCAAGACTGCACAGAGGTAACTGCTCTGCATTTTAGACAAGTTCAGCCCACAGAATGCACCACTCTGCTCCAACGAGTGGAATATTCTTGTTCGGTGTGACATTTTAGGTCTTGTGCAGAGCAAAGGGGAAGAAAGCTCCTTGTGCGGTCCGCATTTGTTCTCCAGCATCATAAAGCGCTGTGGCTGTGTAAGGAATTTAGGTTTCTTAGCACAACTGTTAGCAGTTAACACTTTAGAAAGTGCACATATGCAAAGGCTGAAGCGGACCACAGGAAAAGAGGGATTTATCTCTTGCAAGGTTTGAGGAGATGAAAAATCCTCATGAGGACTGTTAACCAACGATGAAGACAAAGAATAAACTAGAGTCATGAGACAGATACTTTCTTGAAAAGAACTTTGCCAAAGAAATGTAATTGAATCTTATTACTTCTCAGGGTTATAATTTTACGAAGTAATGCATTATGGTAATCTTGCTGTTCTTCTTTTGAGTACGAATGATGAGGTCATGATACCCACAGTCTCTTTTGCAACCCATTTTCCCAGCACAGAAACCTTAAAAGTAATAAGTAAGCAAGCTTACTAGGAAAGAGTCATCTGTAATACATAATCAACAGGGTTTGGAAATGATGTGAAGCTGGTGTTACTCTTTCAAAATAATTATTACTCTTTCAAAATAATTATTAATTATCTTATGACTTTTAAGCTAGTACCAGGTCAGGGACATCAACTTCAGAACCCCATTTAGCTAGAATTTTTACAATGATAAAACCCAGAAGTGCTTCTGGCCTACCAAAGATATAAAGAAGGATCTACAAGATTGTTTGCGGGAATTGGGAAAGGTAATGGAGGAAAACAACAATACTACTCCACAGGTAAGAATGTGGTTACAAGCCTGGTTGCAAGTCTGGTCTTCCTTTTTTATTTTCTCTCATTCTAATTCTAAGCAAAGGATAAATAAACAAACATCTGCAGTCTTTAGAAATCATTTAGCTACATTTTTCACTTGAAAGGCTTTTGTGTACCTCATGATGAGTGTGGGTTTTATGAAGGATATCGGGGAAGAGAATATTAAACAACTAAGCTTCAGTAGTGTTTTCTGTGCAAACAGGAAAGCACAGGATAAAGCATCTGTAGACAGCATGCATCAACTGGCACCAGATGCAGGTGCTGGTGGTGGAACTGGACAGACAGGGGATGTCACCGCAGGCAGAAGCTGTCTGGGCCCGCAAGGATTCTGTGACGGGAGGAACAGGGCATAACTGTGGGGAAAGGGCAAAGCTGGAAGCTGCCAAGAAGGGTGCCTCGTTAGGCATCGCGCTGGCAGCGTGAGCTGGATGGGATTGTCCTCGGCAGCTCTGGGGTGGGGAGCTAAACGACCATCAGGCAGGGCTGCCAGGGAGAACCCAAAGAAGGAATGAGGATGATGTAGGTACGTGTGAATAGCGTCCAAACAGAATGAAGGCATGTTTGTGAGAAACCAGGGGTGGAGAAGTTGCAAGCGGTGGCTATAACCTGGGGTTATGTGAAATCAAAGACAACGCCAGACTGCTTGGCATGAGGGACAAATAGATTGTTGGCAGGATAGAGAAAGTAGTGAGTAAAAAGATAGGGCTGACAGAAACAAGGGACACATATCTTCACTTGGTTACATGAAGCTGATAGAGATATCTAGAAAGGGATTGCAAAGAAACAGCTCAGGCTAATCATTGTACAGAGAGAGGACCTGTAGGTTTCTAATTTACTGGCTTAGACATTTATCAGCTTAGACATCCTCAAGCCAGGCAGGTAAGGGACATCATCTGGATTCAGGATGCAGGAGGATGAACACAGATCATGACTGAAACCCTGCCACAAGGGAAATGATGAAGTTGTACAGGAAAGGTTAAAGAATTGTGAGGAGGCTAGAAGACAACTGAGCTGTAGAAAGAAACAGAGGGCAACATTTCCAGTGGGACCCTATATAAGGAGATGAAAGTGGAAAGAGATACCAAAAAATGGGAAAACAGAGCAAAGGTCAGAACACAATTCTTAGTAGTCTTGTCAACAGTAGTGGCAGTTCCAATGAAGTGTTGAAGGCAGGGCCATTTCTTTAGCTAATAATGATTAAAAATTATGACATTCTGGCTATAAAGCATGACTCTGAAAGCATCAAGGAATCAATGTTTTTACACAAATTATGAGTCGGATGAATGACTTGTACCTCAAAGTAAGACAGTACGTATGGATTCAGTATAATAATCCCCACATCCCAGAAAAAGCCGTAATATTTATTTCATATAGCAAGAGTAAACACACCTGAAATCCAAGCCACCTCATAAAAGAAGGTATCTGTCAGTTGTAATATTAAGGTGAATTTTTGTTCTCAAGGCTTAAGAGGAATAACCGTTCACAGCACAACGCCCCAGCATAAATTTCCTTTCCTTCATCGCATCCGATATCAGAACGAGTCCCACGAAGGCTGCTCCCCTTCTGTACCCCCAGCCCTCAGACAAACTGCTCACATGAACTGAACAGACAGCTGGCAGTGTCTCCCAGACCACAGGAAATATCAAGAGAGGGGACACCTGCCTCAAAAGTGGAGCCAAGAGATTTGTTTGCTCCTTCTGGTCTATGATCTTCGACAAGGAAGCTGTTGCATGTGTCCAGGGTCAAACAGGAAATGTCAGGGGTGCGGAGACTGCAGAGCTCTGTTCTGAGCTGTTTCCCTACTTCATCCCCCTGGTGTAACAGCTGTGGCTATAGCTTACGTGAGCCGGGCCAACTTCGGAACGAGCTTGAATGTGCCGATGCAATCACACGACGTTGTGCGCGCTCATTTCAGGTTGAGCAGAAAGTTTTCCCCAGCTGCAGACAGAGAACTCTTGAAAAAGCAACCAAGGATACTAAAATACTGAAGGTACCTAAAATGGTTTTTATGATTTGTTTAATAAACCCAGGTAAGCCAGGTTTAAACTTTTATAATATGAGCAAGAAGCAAGCTGCGCATCTGTCTGGTGTAACAAAATATGTTCAATCTGTCAGATAAGGAGACAAATTGTTCAGCTCTGACTCACGTTCACAGCATAATTCTATCGACATTATTCTTCTTATTACAAAAGTCAGGTGAATCCATTAGTCTCAAGGTAAGACACGTAACAAGAATTTAATCCTATCTGCGAGTATGTAATGCTACTGAGTAAGCTGCTATTGTTTTTCTTAACAGTTTGGAATTCCCAAAGATATATAATCCAAAGCCCAGTTACAGTCACAGAAAAAGGTGCATCCGGCTTCCTAAAGGAAATCCTTCTGCTTTGGCTGAACATTTGGGGAAGTTTTTCAAAGAGGACAACTTTTAAATAAGGATATCGTTTTATCCTCTGAACAATTTGGCCCTTCAAAGCTCAGCCAGGAGTTTATGGGTTTGAATGCATTAACTGGTAGAAGTGACCAGATCTTTTATAGTTTTTATTCATGCTGTACATTTGCAGTATCTTCCATCAGATGGTTTCAAAGCTTTATGCATAATTTAGTACCGTACCTCCTTGTGAAGTATGTAAGATATATTAAAATATAGTCAAGCAGAACCATGCAGCTAAATGACTTTCCCAAGTCTATATGGGGCCTCAGTACTCTCTTTCTTGAGTAGGGATTGTTTTGGTTTATGCATCTATGTGGGTTAAAAATTATAATTATTTCTCTTTGTTACACACTGTATTTAATCATCAAGTATTTGGCTTAAAGGAATCAAGCTTAAATACTATAGGATTGGGAAATGTAAATAAAAATTTTGTAAGGATAAGAAAGGACTAATAGCAACTGAACACACTGTGTAAGTATTTACATACTGACCTACTGACTAGACCATACAGCCAGCTGGTAAAGCTTAATGAAAGCATCAGCTTTCCTCTTTGGGAGGTGGAAGAGGAAAAGAAAAAAAAATTGGATAATCCATTTGTTCCTTTCTAAGTAAATGAACCAAACAACAAATGCTGAAGACTCTCAAAGCTGCTGTTAACTGCAGATAACAAGTTAAAAACCCCAGTTATTTCAATCTGCATAAACTGGTCTGAAAGATTATACTCATCCTAAGAATTGAAGTGCCAACTTTTCTTTCCTTTCTTCCTTGTTCCCTCAGTTTCTCATTTACAAACCCTCTCCAGGGCGCAGTGTGCCACAGCAGGCACACCACCTTCTCCAGCATCCTTCTGGCCACTGGCAGGTACCTTCTCCCTCTCGCATTTCTGTTCTCTTCCCCGACTGGCTTTCTGTCTCTGAAAGGATTTCTGGCTTTGTATGACCTTTGGTGGGCCATGGTGAGTTACTGATTTCAACTCCTGCTTGCCCTATATCTTTCTGTCTTAGAATACATTACAGGTACAGACACGACTTCAGTACTGCACGGCCAAAGGAGCATTTCCCTCACTTCTCAGGGCATTTAAGAGTGTTCCAGCTCTCTCTAGAGTTACTGGAGAAATATCTAAGGCAGATACCACAAAACCAGACATTTCTAGAATGCATGATTAAGTTCTTCGGTGATAATATTACTTTCAGTAGAATTGGTAAGAAATAGAAATCCTGGTCTGTTTTTATTAATGTATTAATGGAAGCAGCTTTGCTCCATTTGAAATTTCGACTAAGGTTTAAACTATCTTTTGTTCCCCTCAAGAGATGGTCCTCATGAATTCTCTGCAATCACTACTGCCCTCAACACAGATGCCCCTAGAACAAAATTCTCCCAATGCTCATACCCCCTAAAATCCTGACAGGATATTTTATCATGCTAAGGAGACATTTATAAGTCCTAATTAGATGAGAAGGAAGTTGGCAATATTTGTGGGTTAATCAAAGCTGTTCTGACTCCTGATACTGTGTGAACTGTTCAGAACTTTCATCTAAAATTTCTTCAGAGAATAAACTTACTATAAATTTGTTTTTAACAAACTGTAAAAAATAACCCATTAATATAAAGAAACTGAGACTAAACAGGAATCTACTGATTATCTGCCATCAGGTAACTGGCAGAGTGGCAAACCTATGCTTTCATCTGCTGGAAGGGGAAGCTTTCCTCTTACGAGCACTGTGGATCTGATAGAGGGTTTCAAAATCATAGCTATGCTGGTATTCACTTCAGGATTGTAGTGAAAAACTGCTCCATAAGGTTCCCATTGGTCTATTAAAAAAAAAAAAAAACTTAAAAAAAAAAAAAGCTCAGAAACATCTGCTACAGTCATGAGCAGACTCTTGGCCAAGTGCGGCAACAACAGTAAGAGACTTTGAAGTCAATCAGCTTTGCTATCACCAGCAGATACCCCTGCAGTCAATGGAAATTACTGCACAGAGAGTTTGGGAGATACGAAGAAAACTTGTTCTGCCAAAAGTGTATATAGACAGCAGTGAAGAAAAGAACAATTTTTGTAATAATCGTGAAAATGGTTAGGAGTGAAAGGTTAGCAATAGGTGTTTCAAAAAAAATAGAATACTACATTCATACTTAAAGAATACATCATGAAAACAAAGATGGATAGATTTTCAGGGACTAGCTTTGATATTTGACCTTAAACAAGTGTGAGCTGCACTGCAGCTGGAGGAGCACTTCTGACTCACAATCTGTCTGCTTCCTTCTTGCTTTGAGACTGTAGTCATTCAATGCTGGCTTGCATCATCCACAATTTATAATACCTACTGTGCTAGCTATATCACCTCTACCCATCTGCTTCCCCATACCTTGATCTAAGTTGCAACTATTGCGTAATATTGCCTGTTATTCCTCACTGCTTATCAGTATAGGTGATGTTTCCAAGCCATGTTTTTGGTTCCCTGTTGGTCTTTGCAGATAGTCATCATAACTAATTTTGTTATCAAATAAGCTTTCCTACAATACCCATATTATTTTCTTTAGCCACAGAAATATTTCATATTTAACCTACATTTCCTGTGATTTGCACTAATTCAGGAGATACTGACAGGCATTTTAAAGGCAAGATTTCCTATGGCAAACTTAACATCTCAACATAAAGTATGGACAAGCATTGTAGTTCTTGCTGAAGACTTACAAGTTCACCATTACTTCACCTTCCCTGCCACAATTTCCATTGGAAAATCTGGCATTTACCTTAATCTGATGCTAGATGGGTGTACCGGGGGAAACATTTCACCCTGTGGCAGTGTTAGGTTTACTGTTGGAGTCGATGATCTTAAGGGACTTTTCCAACCTAAATGATTCTATTATTCTATATGCACCACTTCCAATCACTGTCCTTGCACATCTGCTGCTGCCAGTGGTCTGAAGCAGGATACTGAGTGATGGATCCTTGCTCTGACCAGTACTGCCATTTGAATCTCAAGTTCTTAGGTGAAGAACAGATATTGTAAAGTACCTTGAAGTCACTCTAGGACTTTTGTTTTGTTTTGATAAGCAGACATGCTCTTTCTGTCCCTGTCTTTGTGCTATTTGCCTGCTCTGATTGAGGAGTTATGATAACACTATACAGAGCCCCCACTTTTTAGCAGTGTTTCTTCACCAGGGCTTATCATCACACTCTCTGTGGCTTCCTGCCCTTGGCTTGCGCTTGGCCAGCTTGGAGCTCTGGCAGAGAAGGTCTCTCATCTCTACCTGCAAAATATTAAGCAGACAGGCCTTGTGTGTCAATGAATGAAAAACCTTGACCATGTCCAATTTAGCTGTAAGCGGGTAATCTTCTCTTTCAAATAAAAATTGGCCTAATGCACGTACTAAAAATCTCAACCGTCTGCCTCTATCTCCTGTTGGCCATATGTGAACATTTCCTACAGTTAGCCTTGAAAGCCTGTGTCTTGCTCCATTCTGCTGTGATCAGAGCGTGCTCCAGGCCAACTGCTGAAATGGATTCTGTATGTCGCTAGAGCAAACCTTCCAGTTTTTTGATCAATAGGTGTCAAGGATGAACTGCTGTTTCTCATTACCAAACACCTCCCATCTATACTACACCATACACCTTGTGCCATCTTAACAGAAATCTAATAGTATATTACAATAGCAGCTTTTCAGGTCAGCAGACTCTCTTTTCTCACTGCCACTCTATAGATGCATGATTTTATCTTTTCTGTGTATCTTCATGTACATACGAGTACATATGTTTAACATGTCTGACAGTCATTAATGCCCTTTGAGCAATTCACCTGGGTTGTTTTATCTTTCACAAAAAAAAAGAAACATTGTATAGCACACAGCTGTCAAAAATAACTTCAAATCCTGCAGATGTTAGATGCTTCCTTCCTGCTTCTCAGCATACTGGGGAGAAATATTACCTTACAGATGTGGCATGTTAAAAAAAAAAAAAGGAGGCTATGGTTATTTATTATATTGGACTTACCTTCAAGTGCAAGAAAAGTGCTAGATGGGAGACAAATGATAAAACTCCTCTCCCAGCTTTCATCCATCAGTGGGGCTTTTAGAACTGACATATGTAACAAGCATATGGCAGCCATAAAAGCAACATCAGCATTCACAAATTAAAAAATAAAATAGAAAGCCAAAATAATTTTGTTCCACCTACAATAACCCTAGGATGAGCTACGAAGAAAGCACAGTTTTATCAAAACCATAAGGGAGACTAAAGTGGTTACTTAGCTGGAGCATCCAGCTAAATAGATACTGCTAGCTAAAAATCAGCAAATACTAAGTTACCAGCCACTAGTGAAACTATCAGCAGTGGCAGGCACACCTTCACTAGTGACAAAGTCAGAGACCATTATTTACAAAAAATGTCTTCATTACAAATTCATGTAGCATGTAGTAGTTCAATAACTTTGCTGATAGACCCAGAAAGATTTTCGGCTGCTACAAAACTGCATAATTGGAGCTACTTCTGTCAGCCAAGTCTGGGACATACTAGTACAGTCTCACTCTCTACGTTTAGAAAAGGTATAATTAGATTCCATACATTATTCCTTTTTATTCCTTTATTATTTTTCTTTACTCTCTTTGAAAGTCTTATTTTTCATTCCATTCCCTTCCCTGCAACCAGTGAGAGAATCTTCTCCAGAATAAGAACAAGATGTGCAGGCAGTATTTTTATTTTCTTTTCAGAAACCATCATAGCACAGCATTACAATTTCTTCAGTACAAACCACCTGAGCAACACTGGGAGCTGTAACTAGCAGAGTATTCAAAAATCCACTCTGACAGCTTGTCAAAAGATTCTGGACTTTTCTGAAACCTACCTTCATTTAGGAAAAACCTCCCCCTTTCCCAGATTCCCACAATATAGGATTTTGATTCTGACTCTGTTTTCCCTCTTACTGTTCTCCTGTGGTTCTCTGAGACCTCTCACTGCCCCTTGCAAGTCTCTATACCTTATTGCCTCAAACTATAATCTAGGAACTTTTGCTTATATCTCCCTACTTCTTTTTGGTCTTCCGTGGAGCTTCTTGACTCCGCCATATCTGAGCACTTTCATTTTGCCTTACATGATAAAACTGAAGCAGCCCAATGCCTAATGTCATGGGATGCCACTGCAAGGAACAGGACTGTATGCTTCTTCAATATATTAGCTAAAGAAGAAAAAAAAAAAAAAAAAGAAGAAAAAATAGAGAGGTACACAATGTGCAGTCTGCTATCTGACCTGGAAAAGGTTTCTTTCTGTGATTAGAGTTTGAGTTCCAGGCTAGTTATATTCTGGCCAAATTGATTTTCCCACCCTTACAGAACTGAACTCTGTTCCTCATTATATGGGTGTAAATCTGCAGCAAAAACTTTGAACTTCCAATGAGTAATTCTAGATTTATGCCAGAGTAATTGAGAGCAGAATGTAGCCTCTTGGTTGCTCATAAATATTACACTGTTTAAGATTTCTATCCTCCAACACACTTGTGAACATTCCAGTTCTTTACCCTAACCCTCTTTTTTCCTTTAGGCTATCCTACAAGTTGACATCATAAATATTTGGAATTTTCAACACAAATCATATTTGGAAGTATTTTACTTTCAAATCAAGGGAAAATGTAACTAATGAGAATGTAAATATCATGAGAAGCTTTTTTTCCAGAAAAAAAAAATCTTTAAGAACAATACAGAAGAAACATTTTTCAGTGCTGACAGAGGCAGCAGGCATGACTGTCCAGCTCTTTTTCAAGTCTGCAGAAATTATTATTATTATTTTATTAATTTCTAGACTGCTGTGAGTTTGAGTAACAGGCAGCTCAAAAAGTTCTCTAAATCTGTGTTTTTAAAACTGTTACACAACTGTTTTGTAATCATTCAACTCATTACAAATAAAAATAATTTCAATAAAGTGTACTTTCTATGCTTTGGGTAAACTTTATCCCTGGTATAAATTTAATTAATTCCAGTGAGTGTTCCTCCAGCAGGAAAGAATTTATTGTTTATATTATATGCCAACAATTTGTTAGATTTAACTAAATATGAATCCTTCTTATGTTATAACTTCTGTTTAAAAATTTATCCCAGTAGGTTTTTATTTGAAACAAATACCTGATAAAGCCACCCTTTGCTGTCCACAGAAGCCAGCAGGGTCACAGAGATATGCCTGTGCATGCTAGCAACTTCCACCCACTCTGTTTGTCCACGTAACACCAAAGTACCTGGAGCTGAGAAACTTCGACATTGTCCAACTGGAACTAGAGAATTGCTTTTCTTTGATCTGGGATTTCAAGAGTCCCACACTTTCCCCCCCTTTGATGAAAGACAGTTGGTTTCAATTAAAAAAATAAAAACATTCAACAGGAGACTTTCCCAACAGGAAACAGAATTAAAGTGAGTCAAACCGTAGCACCATACCTTTTGGATCATAGCCTCAGCTGGGTCTGAATATCCCCAGTCATTTCAGACTTCGGCTTAGGCCACCTCAAGTTCTCAACTGATTATATCTGGATTTACATAGTACAAATGAAAGCAAAATCTTGGAGACAAACTATTCCTTAAGACGGCTTCAAGTTAGGCTGGTGAAAGGCTAGAATTTTAAAGGTCTCTGAGTAATCAATTCTCACTGATTTCAGTGAAAGGGAGGGGAAAAATCCATCCCTAATTGCAGTGGTCTCAGAGAACCCAAGAACCAAGCCCAATTTCCACAAAAATCTTTCCACAGACGGAAATATTTCCATAGACTTCGATGGCCACATGTGCTCAATAGTTCTCACTCAAGGACTCTGAAGCTGGGATTATATTATTCATGTATGTAAATCAGTTCAAAGAAAATGTAGAAATTAGTGGGGATGGTAGAAACTTTAGGACCATTATGAGATTTGCTTAAATTGGCAGGCCAAACTATTCGGCATCACTTCTATGAACTCTTTGAAATGCATTTGCCTTAAGCAGAAGCTCTTCTGAACTGATTAAAAAAATCATCAAGGTTGGGTTTAAAAATTTATTTATTCAAATTCTCTTATTCTACTAGCAGCCAAGTTGAAGTCAAAACTCATCTGTGAATGGAAAAATATCATTTGAATGGCAGCGGGTTATGTAAAGTCTGAGACTTGTTGCCCAGAAGTAAATCTGTGAACGTTATATTGAAAGTGCCAGTCTGAGAAATCAGGAAAGTATTTAAAACCCGAAAGCCTCAGACGCTTTTTAAATTACTTGATTCAATATAAGCATGTTGATTTTCTCCTTTCCTGAATGTCACTGAGAGAAGCCATTGGGTTTTTTTGCCATGACACTCACAATATGACCAAAACACCTATTCCCAAATGTCTTCGAAATTCCAACTCCCATGCCCAAGGGTTTTGACTCTAAAGGCAGGAGTCCTAAAGTCTTTCTGAAGTTTATCAGAAACTTCCTTATAGCTATTGATTTTCTATAGATAAGACTGTGCTATAATGACAAGGGAAAACAGTAGCAAACATGAATAACCTTTTTCTATGTGCTTCTGTAGTAGATAAGAGTCGTAGCCCCACACCAAGACACAAAGAGCTGTACAGAGAACAAAAAAGAGCCTGCCTTCCCCTAGGGAATAGCAGGGGTGAGAGATGTCCTCCGGGTTTTCCTGGTGATTCCTCACCGTTGCCTAATATGCCGGTCTGTTAGAAGAGATCTGAACTATGACACAGGAGAAGACCAGTAAGCCATCACAGCTATGATACGGAGAAAATGATTGTGAGTGATTATGGTCTTTCGGCCAGTAGAATAGAGATGGACCAGAGCAGATACTCAAAGTATATATCTGTAGGAAAAGCAAGATGGTCGATCACCTGTCTATCCATCCATCCACCCATCTATCTATGTAAAAAATGTTACAAGAGCCTGGCCATTCTTTGTTTTTATGATCATTTTATTCATACACCTATGTATTGAACAAGTAAACAGTACTACTGTATTCTTATGCTTACAGTAAGGGGCATTTATGAGTCACGACTTGGATTCTATGACAGTTTCATCATTACCCATTCTACTGTCCTTCAGCTGATCAATGTAGGAAAAAATCCAGATTATTATGCATAGCCCATGACTACATTTCAGTTAAAAATCCTATGACTTAAGCTGCCTTCTAATCCTTCTAAAGCCCTTAATTACATAGATTTGAAAATGTACCCTATAACTATTATGTGCCCAGATTTGAAATTAATACTTGGTTTTCTTTCCCTTTTTAAAATGTTCCTTACTTGCCATCATTTTTCTTTAAAGATTCTATACTAAATCCAAAGTTTTATTAACAAGCAGCTTTTAAAGAGGAGAACTGAAAGTCACGAGATATTTTTTCTGCTTGTAGCGCAATCTATTTTGAAACAATCAGTGTGTTTATAGAGTTTTAGATGTATGCATAAATTACTGCACTTAATGAGCTATTTTTAATTTTCTTTCTCACATTACGTCAAAGATGATGAGGTATAGATTAAAAAACATGAGTTCAATTATAGTGAAATAAACTAAGACATACAAGTAGCCTTCAGCTGTACATTAGCGTAATGTGCTTCCTGAGGGTTTGATCCTGCAGCTCTGCCACATACTCAATTCTCATTGCCATCAGAAGGAGTTCAATCATCAGATGCAGGTTATAAAGAAATATCCATTTCAAGCCATTACGCGGAGCTTGCAAGTTGAAGCTGGTGGGTGTTGTGCAGATATAGGACAGTAGCTGGCTCTGAGGTTTTTGCTAATTTGTTCACCATCCTTTGAAGCACAAAAGCAGGAAAGGAAACCGCATGAAATATTAAATCATCCCACATTTCCAGGAAGGTTCTGAAACAATTAAAAACTAATACTATAATGTATATATGTTAGTTGGTTCTCCAAGAAAGCCAGAAAAATTGTCATAGAAGGAATAAACTTTCCACTTATAACAGCAGAGTACATGTTTGGTTGTTATCCACTGGGCAATATAATACGTACTAAGCACTTAATAAATAACTATAAAAGCATGGGCTGTTATATTTCAGGCAACGGTGATTTCATTGGGAAATTAATTTAGATATTCCTCCAACTTTGAAGCTGCACAACCACTGTAGTTTTAAATTTGGAGTGGGACTTGACAAAGAGAATTTGTAAAAATATTAGGAGAAAGATGGTAACAAAGGAAATGTTTCTATAAAAACTAGATGAAATATATTTAGAAAATCTACATTTCAGCCTGAAAACTATTAAAAGCAAATTTTCCTTCTTTACTTTTCAAAGTATTTTTTACTCCTACTTCTTGTCTGTAAATTACTTTGTTCTCTTTCAAAATTCTTCTTTCAAACTGACCTCTTTAAATTACATTTTAAATCAGGCAGTGATCAATTTCAGTGAATAATTACAGCCAAAAAAGTACTGAAAAACTTATGTCTTCACTACATTTCTTCCAAATATTTAACTCTTAATTTTCAAAGTGTTTCATTTCAAAACATTCCAGATGTTTTACTTCAGGATGTAAAAAAAAAAGCATTTAAAACATACTAGATCAAACAAAATATTTTTCTCTCTCTAAAACAATTTAAAAATTTTAAAATAGATTTGCACAGCTGTAGGGCAAAAGAAGAATAGCTGATGTTGGCAAGCAGCTGTTGTGCAACACACATGTCTCACAAACGAATCGTAATTGTCTCTCTTGAAACTTGTGCTCCCCCATCTGTCAGTTGTATCCGTTACAGAGGGGAACATGTCTCTATCAAATTATGAACTACATTTTGTATTATGTTAGAACACATGTCTAAACTTGCCCAAAGCAAACCTATCGAATTACTTCCCAGACAGCTGCCCTTCCTGCAAAAGATGCTGGATGTCTTAGTGGAAGAATAACATTGAAAAACCATTGAGGCTGCAATCTGAAGCCAACTTACTTCTTCAACTGTTTGACCAACAGTAGCCCATGGAATAGTTATTTAATTTTAGGCAGGGAGACAGTAGGACTGAGGAGATAACTGAACGTAGCAAGGGAGCATTTGAGAAGACCAACAGAAGTCCCAGTTATGACCTGGTCTGTACCAAGAGAAAGGAATAACTCCAGGGAGTAAGAGGGTTAAAGGAGTAGAAAGGATTTTGCCTGTTCTAGGACACACACAAGCAGGGATTCATCTCATGCACCTTTATAGATCTAAGTCTGAGCAAGCCAGCCCCACTGTAATTATGCTCAACAGACAGAAACTACAGTTTGGTTCGAGGATGAGACTAATCAACCTCCTGAGACTCCTATTTCCTTCCACTGAGACTAAGTGAGTCTCCCTTAGATATGACCGGATTTCAGACACTCAAGGTTACAGTTTCAAGTTACAAAGAATGTAGCAGAACCACTGAAATAAACTATTCATACCTTTGTCCTCCTGGCCCCAACGCCATTCCCACTAACTTGTCACAGCCTTCTGCTCCTTGGCAGAGCCAATCATGTTTATGAATGGAATGGATCCTTTTTTAAACAAAACCAAGCTATTTTTTCCAAGGACTTTTTTTTTTTTTTTTTTTTAAGGGTAGAATAAATTGCCTAATCTGCCTCCAGTATAGCCCATAGCTTTTTGTGAAGAATGGAAGATGTGGTTTCAGATCATATCTTATAGAAGACAGACTTAAACTTGAACCAGCCAGAACCAGAACAAACATCCCAAGCCCTGCATTCTGTCTAAAAAAAGTTCCCATGCCACTGGCAGTTTGATGAACTTATCAATATTTTTGTACGTTTGTTTTAATTATCCATTTCGAAACCAGATGTTTTCTACTGCTGGGACTGTGCATTTCTAAAAGGTAAACTCATCTCTTTTTTTCACTTTTTTTTTTCATTTGCTAGCATTGGCAAAAAAAAAAAAAGACTGACAGTATATTCTGAGTCAATCTAAAGTCAATCTCAAGCTTAATAACATGAGCTTCATGTTACATTCCAATTATCCAACACAACTCAAATTCTGATGCCATGGATAGGAACATGCTACATCACTAGTCTTTAAAGATGTGTTCTGAAACTGGGACTGTGCATGGGTCCCAGATGTATGGACAGTGGCTATGTTCCATCTAAAGCCAGCTGAGATGGGAGCAATTAGTCCCACTTGCCACAGATGGGATCCCTTGCATATACTTGGACTACAAGTTCTTTAGGTCAATAGCTCGTATTATATATCTCTAAATTGATGGTTTCCAAACTTTCTGAACAATTCTTAGCCTACAACAGTGCAGCAGACTTCCATGTACCCTCATTAGGAAACTAAGCATCAGACACAATATAGATCTTAAAGGCCAGTGTTAAACACAAAGCTGGCTCTGCTGTAACCTCTGTCATAATCTGAGAAGTACAGTTCTGCATCAGGTAGCATGAGACCTGTTTCACTTAAGCACAATACTAAGCCCACACAGCAATAAAAAGACAATGCTATTATTTTATTCTTCACCATACATATGGGACCATTCAAAGTGGTGAATACCATTAGAAATAACAGTAGTGGGATAACAGAATCGAGCTATTGCAAAATTCCTGTGGAGGAAAAATTAGTCTCATAGAGTATAAAATCAGTACCAAGTCTCAACAACTTTTGTACATACCCGCCAATTTGAACACAGTTTTTTTGCAAGTAAATAATTGGTCCCAATGCAGCTTAAAGTCATAACCTTGCAACAAACTCCCACCTTTCATTGGTGACTAGATTTTACGTGCAACACAAAACACCCATACATGAATTGAAGATCAGGCAATTGTTTCCAGTTCTCGTCTTCACTCATACAGAAAATTGTTCCCCAGGTGCTTCCTATCCAACACTTAATGCCTTTGACAACCTACTGCTAGCCACATAGTAACAATGTATGAACATTCAAAGCTCTTTTTCAGAATTTCAAGAAATAATAAGGCAGCAAAATGAGTATCTGTACTTGGGCAAACTTAAAAACAATAGTTATTTGCATTTAAACAATCTGTTGAACCTTTTAAGATCTCAGAGTATTACACCAGAATGACATCAATGTATTTTATAATTTATGTGGCTGAAGGACACCAGGTTATAGGGAAACTTCATTAAAACACTACAAAAGTTATTTATATATAAAGAACAGAAACTTTTTTTTTTTATCTTGGGAATAGCTTGTATGTATTTAGCAGGAAAAAATTTTCAAAAATTAATAATCAATTGAATGACTGTTTTTCCACTTGTGGTTGTGCTTTAGCCATTTAATTCTTTCTGCCCACATCCCACTCCTTAAAAACGGTTGCCTATGCAGGCATATAGGATGATATTACAAAGTCTCTTACCATACATTTATCCTTCAGTGTTGCTGCTTATGGATCGCCCTTACAGTATATTTTGGCTCAAAGGCACAAACTCACTCTTTATTTCATCTCTGTGATTTATTTTCTGCCCTCAGGGTACAAGAGCTCCAAGAATATCAGCCCAGAAGTAGCGCAGAGCTATCTGCAATATTTGTTACGCTATGACTGCAATTCATATGACCTCAGCTGCCTTGACATGACTGGTGGCAAAACCTGCTGATAGGATATATGCATTTTTGTCTAGCCAAAGGATTGAATTTACTTTCTCTAGCTAGAAGGATGGTTCCACTTCCTGTCACTTCATGTATTTAAGGACCACAGAACTGTGTATAGCCTTAACTGAAATGTTTATTGATTTACAAGTCAAAATGGGTCTATGCTAAGGGCTTCAGGGAAATTTCCCACTTAACCCAAGTAGTGGTTCAGCTCCACTGACACTAATAATATAAGGAATATCAATGCCGATTAGATACTAGTCTGTTTACCGTCACAAAAATCCTAGATATGTGCCTAAGAAGGGCTCTCTGGGGGTATTCGACTGACCCCCGAGCACGGAGTGGGATTAAGTACATGGGCCACACACATCAGATCACTGCCTGAGCATTTCTCCACCATCTCCCATGAAGGGGATTATAGAGCTTCGCTAAGCAACCTGTTCCAGTACTTTACCTTCAAAGCACATAGAAAGCTTTCCCCCCCCAGCCGGTGTTTCAGTACCAGCATGTATTCCGGCTCAGGAGAGGTCTGAGTGACAAGGGAGTCAGTGTACGGGGGTGGCCTTTGGCACCAGGAAGCATTAGGGTTGTTGCTCTTGTAACTTGGGAAGTTGCCCTAAAATCTTTCTTGCGGGCAACACCTCAGTAAGTTGAGTCAAATTTCATTCTGTCACTGGTCATATATTTGAAAAGACTAAATCCTTGGCTACTGATTTTATCACATCTCACACTGCATTTTTTCCACAGGATTTCAGGCCAGAATGGGAAAAATCTCCATTACGATTAATAACTTTCCTTTTCATACAATGTTACTATAGTCTTTTCATCAATAGATAATTTACCAATATGCAGGGAAAGCAAGCAAAAATGTTTTAAATGTATTAAAGCAAAAGATGGTCCAAATGCAAAGACAAACACTTTTAAATATACATACATTTTAAAAACAAAGTCCCTGATTCTGTACACATTTATTTATATATTTATCTCTTTTATAATTTAAGTGGTAAATTTTAGCAAAATCAATTAAGTATTGGGAATAGTGCAACTAAATCTTTTTGAGGTGTCTTAATATTCCCTTTAAATTTTTTCTACAGGATCATGTCAAAGAAAAAAGAATAATTTGATGAGGCTACTATTTTGAGATTCAGTTGCATCAGTTTTATATAGTGATGTAGGGTCTCTTCAATAACAGTAAACTTCCATGATTACCAAATAACAGTGCATGTAAATTGCTGATTATTTTGAAATACTTCAGAGCTCAGAGCCTTGGTTAATACTTTAAAAATTAATCAAAGAAATAGAATTACTTTATCTGTAGCCCTGGCAGCTTAATACCATCAAACATTCGCGTGCCTTCGTAGCTCAAATAGATCCATCACTGGTTTCACACAAGGCAGGGCTGGCTCTCCTTGTACTCTGCAGCTTTTGGCAGACCTGTGCACAGGTGGAACTGTTAGTTATAACAACTTTTTTTTTTTTAAATAAGAGGAGGTAAAGACCCTTTCCCATTCCCTACTCCGAAGGAGCAGGCATTGCCAAACGCGGATCTGTGGACAGAGGCTACATCTAAAGAAGGGGCCCTTGAGAGCAACTCTGAGCTCCCATACCCACTAGCGTGCCATACAACTCCACACTGCCCCAGGCTCTCGTCAGCTTTCTGCTTCTCTCTTCATCTTCCTTACCTCAGATGCACTTCAATCGATTCCCATCTCCAGACAACCATGGAAGCAGGAGCCTGGGAAACAGCTCATCGCATATTCACAGACAGGCTAGGATACTGCCTGAAAAGTAGACTGTGGCACCAGACTCTTATCTTTACCCTCCCTGTACTGCTCAGGGACCACAGAGAGTGTCTTTCTAGTTACAAATAACCAAGGAGCGATGGCTCGTTGGGTCTATCTTCATATCAAGTAGAGATGCAATACAGCTGGGAGACCCAAAGTACAGTCTGCTGATCATTCAATAAAATGGGATTCCTCAGCCCATTCTAATGTGCACCAAAGTCAATGCACACCAGTTTCCTCTGTAGTCAGGTCTACTGGGTTTTTTGTTTTACCTGGGTTCCCATCAATATCAAATTAAGAGAATTTGGATTACAGGCAAGAAGCTTGTTGTGTTTCTTTAATCTATATTTCAGCAAGAATTTGGAAATATGTATGCATGTATATGTAGGTTGGTTTCATTTCCACCTTTAAAAAGTTTTCTCTAACATTTACTCAGTTTTGGTTTTCCTCTTATTTAATTCTTGGGCAGTTTAATCTTGATTTTGCCCATGCAATTGTACCCAGGCACTCCAGAGTAATGCACACATTTGAACAGTGATTAGAATTGAACTGATGTAAAAATAAGCATGAGTTAGAAAAGACACTCAATAGAAAAGTGTATTTTTAGGCTCAGTAGTGGAAAGTTCACTCAAAGAAAGAGTAAATATGAATATAAGCATAATAGTTTTAATCTACTGTGTGTCAGTTCATAGCTAGGTGTGAAATCCATGAAGACTGATGTTTTAAATCTAAAAACAAAGTTAGCCCCAGTTTCTGCATTCATAAACCAAAATGGTTCATAGTGCTGTGTCTTTGCATTATCTCAAAACTCAGAGGAATTAACCCCTCAGAGAAATGTTCTTAATTTTAAAGAGTAAACAAGAAAACTATGGATGGGCACCAGTATTCCAAGAGTAAGAAACACATTTTGCATCTGACACATACCACTAATTTTTAATAGCTTTGTATGGCTTCTTGTTTTTGTTCTAGTACATGTCCAAAAACTCAGATGCATATGCATGACTTTTTTTGCATGTGGAAACAGCAGGAAAAACTGGTTAACCGTGGTGCAAGAATGTGTTCAACTCATGTGTAAGTGCAAAGGAAATATTCTGAAAGAAGCAAGATTAGAAAATATGGCTGTAAAGAAGGGCCAGAGGTACAGTTTGTAGTCAAGTCCAAGAATGAATGGGTTTTTAAACTCTACATTTTATTATTTTTCCATATACAACATCCTGGACACCAAATACATTACAAACAGAAGTGCATACATCTGGTGTCATGAAATGATTATCAGGACATCTTATTGAGTTTCAAACAAAAATGGTATAAAGTAATTTTAAAACAAAAAAATTAAATCTAAAGACTTGTATGAAGCAATAAACGATAACTGCAAGTCAAAGATGGTCAGTCCCTTTATAGCAAATACATGTAGAAAAGGCACTGGAGGCCTAGAGCGAGGTCTGTGGCAGGAAGGAAGAAAAAATGCTACTAACACCTCTGTTATAATAACAGGATATCCCATTTAATCAAGTCCCTCATCACAAAATGCTTTTCAGGAGAGTATTGTAAGTCAAAATTCGCCGATGTTATACAAAGGCTAAGTTTTAATAAACTGTAAGTGTCTCTAATGTTTTGGCAAGTTATTATAAATAGGGATAAGTCCACCACAACTTTAGGAAGTATCCAGGCCCATATGCCACACAAGATACAAAGATGCCTTTTAAGTTTGCACTTCATTCTACTTTTATTTCAGTAACTTCCATTTCCAAATGGGTTGAATTTTGCTGATCCCTACAACTTTTTTCCCATTCTGAAATTCTGAGCTAGTATCTCCTGGAGACTTTCTGCCAGACACATTGCCTTCCATGTGACACTGCTGATCATCCTGCTCCAAGGGCAGTTCTTCCTACCATGTCCTCCCCTGACATTTTAGAGAGAAAACTGAGCTGAAACTTTTCACAGATTTCAGACTAATTATCCATTCCCTTGTGAAACAGTGAAAGACAGCATTTGTAATGCCTAAGGAACTCTTAAATTAGGCAAGCTGATTTTGAGAATTAAAAAAACTTAATGAAAAATCAGACATTCACTGAAATGACCCCATATACATTACTGAAATACATATTTAAGATTTTGAGGCATTTTAAAATCTGGTTTTAATAGATTCTCGATTTAATGTTTTTATAACAGTAAAGGTGACAAGCCAATAAAAATATTTGGCAAGTCAATTTTTGCTAGAGTGGAACATAAGGAACCCAAGCTAGGACAGATACAACAATCTAACCAAGTCCATGTCTGTCATCCTTGAAAGCAAAACTGATCTGTAATTCACCATGGAAAAAGCTACAAAACTGTGTTTTTGCTATAAAATGGGACTGAACATTTCAACCCAATTTGGGCAACAGAGTCCAAAAAGAAAAAAAAAGAAAAGGAAAGAACTTAGGGCAAGGAAACTTTGTTTGATTTGGATTTAGTTTATTTCATAAGCAAAAGAATGGAACACACTTGGGCTCAGGAGAGCAAAAATTCAAGCATGAGAAAGGATGGAAAAAGAAATTTTACCCCTTCTTTAAACTGTAAATGCCTACACAGCTATTGTATTTACCTAGAACTGTTTTGAAAATGCTACCTGGGCAAAGGAATAAGTTGGTTCCTGAAAGCTTTGTTAAAGTGTGTGCACAGAAGCCCTACAAAGGAGACACACTTTTGGACTACCCTAGCATATTTTCTCCAGAGGAATGTTTTGTCTCTATAAACATGGCAGCAGCAGGGTCAAAACTGCTGCATTTCATTTCAAGATTTTCCAGCAGAATACAAAATGACCTCCTTGGTTATCTCATCCAGGATGTTTGTATTTTTCCAAAAGCATACACATGTCCAAATCTCTCTCTCTTTTTTTTTTTTTTTTTTTTTAATATGTGTCAAACATTGCTAAAGACTATTTGGCATACATTCAGAACAATTATTAACACAAAGAGTAATGTGGGGTCACCTGCTTCCGGATTATTGAGATTTTTCTCTTCTATATTTATGTTATTTACACAGGAAGGGAAGTAGAAACTATAAGAATCTCTTTTCTTCTAACTAGGACGTGGGACAAACACTAGAACTTACTACTCTAAAGTATACAGAAGAAGAAATAATGTGAAATTTATTTCAAGACAACAGAATCACCATATGCCATAATAAAAGATAAAAAGGGCATGTATATTATCTCCAGCAAGATTTAGAGAAGCAAAGCAATGAACAGTCTGGAATAGCATAGTCTGAAACGTATTGTTTAAAACCTGAGGAATTAGTCCAAAACAAATGCCATGGATTTAGCGCTTGCATATATTCCAGCTAGGTTTAAAAAGGTCAGAATTTTGCCTAATATCATTCAGTGTCTTCTGTCCTCTGGCAAAAACCTTAGTACACTGCCATTCCAGTGAAGAAGAATGAAGAAAAGGCAGGTCTTACTCCTTGGAAGGAGATATTTGGGATGGAAACTTGGAAAATTTTTATTTAAGAATAAAAGTAGTCGAGGATTACCTAACAAAAAGTGCAGGAAAGAAAGAGAAACTTCAGGCTATGCCAACACAAGGAAACAGCCTGCTATATGACTTCTACTAAGGTCAAACAGGCAAAGCAGCTTTTATGACACAGAAGCAGTAGAAAATCCCTAGGAAATAAGAGATCAAAGCAAACCAAATCTTAAAATTAGGCCAATTTTTCCCAATATTAAACTCTAGATCATCATAAGTGCCATTTCCAACATATAATGAACAAAGAAAACTACTTTTTTTCTTAATGTCATGATTTTTATCACTCCTAAAGTAATAAATACTTTAAGTAGCTTGATTTATTTTCTTTTTTTAACATAAAAAAAAAAGGAGGGGAGATTCTCAACCTATTATATGAATGCTGTAATCAGGTTAATCCACACAGAGGAGAAAAATCCTTTTCCCTAGGCCAGACTTATCACAACAAAACTCAGATAAGTGGGCTACTGCAAATACCACACAAGCTCTTCTGTAGACAGCTGTACTGCAAAATAGAAATAAGGTGCAGGAGGGCTGAAAGCTGAACCCCCACAAATTAGAACTAGAAATTAGATGTAAATTTCTTAATTGTCAGAATAATTAGTCAATAAAACAGTGTAACAATCAATGGTTGTGGTGAGTTCTCCATCACTGGAAAATTTTTAGCTAACACTAAATCTTTCCCTAAAAGACAGACCATAGTTCACCTACAATTATTGGAGACTGTTTGACTCAGAAATCCAGACCACATATTCACAAAGTATTCATATCATCTAAAGAGTCAGATAACCTTAGTTTTAAAAAGGAAATAACTATAAAGCCACTCAGCAAATCTAAATGTAGAGGAGAGAGATTGAGGGCTAGGTGTGCGTGCAGCTTATTTCTCAGGCAGAAATAACCCTGACAACGCAGACCTTTCTGAACTCAAATACAGCCTCTGTTTTCTAACAGTAAGATAAAAACGCAGTTGATGTAACACAAGTAGCCCCGAGCTATTGAAACATTTTCCCAAACCCCATTCCACAGAATGGAAATAAAAAGAGGAGTTCCTCCCCTCAAAAATATGTATTTTCTGTTCTTAGTCCTCTGAACAAGGTAGGGAGTACCCTGAGCTGGTTACTCATTGTCCTGAATGATTGGAGGTAGATAGGAAAGGAATAATATCCAGCTCCAGCTTTGAAGACAGAGGAGAACTGAGCTGATTCAAGGAAGGGCTACTTCTGCTTTAAAGAGATTTTTGAGTATTTCTAGCACGGCTAGAGCTGCCACAGGGCTGACTTCCATCCCAGGACTCAGTGGTAGTTTTATTAATCGATGGCGAGACCAATCTGTTCATGCATAGAAGATATTTTCCTGAGGCCGGTTTTTCTAAATGTCGAAGATGGTCACCATAAATATGGCATTTGCACATCTCTATAGACATAACTCTCTCCAACAATCGAAAACAACACACATATCATTAAAACTTTCTAATGTTTTTACACAGAGGTTTACTGGCAAGTTTGTAGAAGAAAGTGGAAGGGAGGTGGCTTGTTTTCCAAGTGAACACAACAAGATTACCACTTCTCATGTCATCTGTTAAAAGTGGGGAGTTTGGGCTGAAATAACATTTCTGTATCGAACTACTGCAAAACACTGAGCAGCTGCTGTTGCTCAGAGATTTTCCTAGCTTGTACTCATCCACTTCCATTTAATGTGAATCAAGCAGTGAGTAAAAGTTTTTCTCACAAGCTCGTCTGACTAGGGCTGTGTGCCCGAAATCTTGCCTTTTCCTTCAGCTGTATCAGCTGTTATAATAAAAGATACATCTCCCTACAAACCATAAGCTCTCCTTTCATCAATGGAAGCTGAAATATCTGTGGCTGAAAGCACCATTTTCTCTCTGACAAAGGCAAATGTCTAATTCAGAAGGCTGAAAAGAACCAAGTGTTGGACATTCAACATCTTGATGAGCTCTCATGGAAAAAAAAAAGCTAAAAAGCACCAAGACTGCAGATGTCAGTTGTGGTGGAAGCAAAGGAAAAAAACATGAAAGCTGTAACAAATAAAAATATGTTAAAAAGGAAGCCAGGCTGACACTTGACTGTCTGCTTTGATTTGTCTGTCCCTAGTTTCTGTGTGCTTTGAGCTGGTTTCAGTCTGTCCCCAGGCGAGTCGAGGGTAGGAGCACGCTGCCGGAGGAATGAAGGCCTCTCAGTGATACCTTCTCCACCTCCAAATGCAACAGTGTTCCAAGGGTAAAGTACTTTCAGTGCAGATTGAGACACCAGACCACAAAGGCCTGTTAATCCAGCAACACCAGGAAATATTGCATATTAACAGCACTGTTTCAGATGCTTTACTTGGACCCGAGCCACACGCATATTAAAATGTGTGAAAAATATGATGTGTAATCAGTGCGATTCTGTGGCCAATTCTTCCTGCAGGCTGTACAGGGAGGGACTCAATTCCCATCTGGTACGAGTCAGCCTTGCTCCCCTTGTTAACGGTATGAGGTTGATTCCCAGTAGCAGAGCACCATCCCACCACCTCCAAAGGATTCCAAGTCACACCAGGTTGCCCTGTGCAATTGAAGGAAGATTCAAAGAGACGGACACCAGGACTACCATTATGGCTTCACTCCTGTCTCTGTAGGTTTTCCTTAGAGATGGAGTATAATAACATGGAGAAGAAAACATTTCCCTGCATCCTATGGAGTTTACCAAAAAAACTATATTAGCCTATTGACAGATCTTTTGGGGATTCCTGTGAAATACTGGGGGTAGAGAAACATCACCATTACGGCACTGATTGGTCACTAGCTGAGTAAATGTTGTCCGTTGTGACGGCTCCAGTTTCCTGCTAATCTGATCAAATCTGGCAGATTTGACTGTTTTCTGAAAGGAGAAAATAGTTGTGCGTTTGCACAGTCTGATGAGAGATAATTTACAGATTTTTTAAGAGTCAAGGGAGAGGAAAGTGGTGGGAGGAAGAAGGAGAGAATTGACATTCTGAGATTGCTGCTCATGAGTTTATGTAAATATACAACTTTCTTTGACCTAGTGTGAAACAGCATTTCAGCAAAAAAAATTTATTCTACTCTGAGGTGTAACACATGTATTACTCTCTTTTACTTTAGCTTGTACTTATCTGAGAAGTTTATTCCCAACACTAACTTTGATGTAAGATCACAAAAGAAAAATGGTACAGTGCGTGAACAAGAGGCACAGATTATCGAAGGGTCACTGATGAGTACCTACCCTGATTTGTAAAACACACTGCTGAGCACCACCATGGCACAGGTGCCCCATGACACAGAAGACATTGGAGTTAAGGACTTACCAGTGCTTTTGTTTTAAATTCCTACATGCAGAGGTTTATAGCTCAAACATAAACTTTGGCAGACAGATTAGTATGGTTGAGCAAAATAGCACCTTCTGAAACATCAATCTGGCTATGTCATTAAATTGGCCTTCACATGAGCCCAAAAAACACACTGACAACACAGAAAGAGCTAATGTTTCAAAATACAATGGTTTAAGAGACCTCCAGTTTGAAATGTAAGGGGTTGCATCACATGCATCACAGACATTGTCTCAGTTGCAAAGTTACTATAAGAGGCATCGCACACTTGCCTTCAAAAGCATAAAGAATTGCAAAAAGCATCCATTACAAGACTGCAGCTGTACCTTTTTATTTATTACCTACACGTGATAGTCTAATGCCCAAAGTTCATGGCTTTTTCAGGGCCATTTCAACTTCCATGAAGAAGCCTGAGGACAAGTGTGTATTTCATACCGACATTTTATGTATTGGCTGTAAAGTACAGAAATAAAGTAAAAGATTTACACTACTTTTTGCATTGAGGCAAGTTGAAAGTAGCCCCAAAGCTAAGAGTTTCTTAATGCCACAAAATGTCTTCCTGAATACAGACCCCTGACAAACAGCTGTATGTGGTTTTTTTTAACGTATGATATCTTTGTAGGATGAAAATAACTTGCTTTGAAAAAACACTTAAGGCAAAGTTTACCATTGCTTAAATAAACGTTTACAGTAAGATTTCTAACTTCCATAAAGTCAAGATGCTTTTCAATATTTGGGAAAAAAAAAAAAAAAAGCAGATGCATACCTCCGCCTCCCATATGAGAGTTCCGTTGAAAATTACAGACCTAATCCTCAGAGTTCAGCAGTAAGATTGCTTGCATATGTACAGAATGAGATTGTTTTAACATTGCTATAAAATTCCCCCCCCCCCATCTGTATGAATTGCATATATTGAAACAATGTCTGAATCTGGCTTTAAGCATCTACCAAAGAATTTATCTGAGTTAATAATGACTGTATTATGAATAAATGTTTGATGCAAAAATGAAAACAAGACCTACATTACAAAATCTGTGGTCTTTGCACCTACTGGTATATTGGAAAGAATTCCAATCCCAGATATCTTTGGACAAAAGAAAATTTTATTTAACATATATTTTTATAAAAGCATATCTACCAATAAATTATATTTGAAAAGAAAGACAAATTACAAATGCCGGCACTCATGCATATATCTACAAACACACACACACAGACACAGACACAGAGATAAGTAATTAAAAACAGTAGTTCAGCTGAACACAAGAAAAATCCAAAAAGAATACATGAAAACAAATATATTATGATCTGACTGTATTTCTGGAGGCCATTATATTTCTCTTGATAATAATAATGAATAAATTATTTCAAACACACAAATCCAAACTTGCCTCCTAGGTCCTTAGTGCAAACTACTTTACTTATATTAGACCTGAAAAAAAGTTGATGAAAAGGCAAATTACCTTCAAACAGCACAGATGTTTTTCAAAGGCTCTAAATTAGTAAGGAAGTATTAAAAAAAAATCAATGTTAAAAGAAAGTTTAGCCGTGTTAACACCATTTATAGCAGTTGTATTAAAAAGGAACCAGATTACTCCCATTTACATTTAGAAATCTGGTACTTAAAATGTTTAAATGGTTGAACTGACAGTTCAGTATGCTGAAATCACAGTTCACAAATATGATTAATGGTGAAACAGTGGCAAAATTTGCAGCCACAGGTTTCACTGAACAGGATATCACACTTATGAAATGTTCTCATAAAACAAATAATGCCAGTAACTATCAGGTGCTGCAGCATAAACTACACAGCTGATGGGGAAAAATCCAGTTCTGTTCTAATTATTACCAAATATTTCTTTTTTTCATGTGGTTTAGTTAATAAATGTTAAGCACTTGTTCTAAACTATAGCATTTAAAAATTAGCAGTGGATTTCTTAGCATTTGAATAATCCATAAAAGCAACATGTTGATTTAAATTCAAGCAATATATTAACTTGCCTATAAAAACTGCCCTCAGTATTTGACTTAAAGGCGGTGCATTGCTGTCTGAAAACACCGACTCAAAAACACACTGTTAGGAATTGGGCAGAGTGACTGCAGAAAATAAACAAAATAAGTAAAAGACCCTTATTCATTCTGGATTAAATTCACCCCTGTGCAGAGTGCTGGCACAAGACTTGTGTACTTCTTATGTCTCACTTAAGTCCCATTTTAGAAATAAGAGCACATAAATTCATGCTGTCACAAATATTTCTTAGACTCTATAAACTATGTCTTCCCTCTCTCACAGCATGTGAATTTCTGTCTTTCCCGCAGTACCCTGACCTTGATGGAAAACCAGTAAATAATTAATTCTCTTCAATCTGAACTACCATAGTTAGGTCTCTGATTTTCCATGAGTGTGTGCACAAACTTCAGCCACTCTTGGGATAATTTACCACTACTGTATTGTTCTTTAATTTTCTCCTAATCAGAGACTATTAATAGAATACTGGACTATTTCCAATTTTTTTATTATTATTATTTTTAACTTTTTCATTTTAGCCTTCTATTCTTCTAGGAAGACAAATTAGATCAATTGCAGCATGGTAGAATGAAAATAAAACAAAAGTTTCTATTTTAGAATTCATGCAGGATTTTACTCATGTGTTACAAAAATACTTTTTTCCACTACTTTCCTATTGAGATGCAGAATTTAGGGACATGCCAACAATTTTTCCAGTTGGAAGCACTCTGTCCAAATGCCTTCTGGAAGGTATGTTCCCCAAAATTTCAACTTTCCATGGAACAGTGCAGCTTTGATGATTTAGAAAAGTATGCTGCAATGAAATGGAAAGAAAATATTGTTGTTTTTCTCTGGTTCAGCTCTAGTGCATTGAAATGAGACCTCAAGATCTTGCTTCGAATCACTCCAAAACCCCACTAAGCTGCACTTTCCAAGCCCATTATGCAGTGACTGAATTAGGTTGAACTGCTACTTTCGCACAAGGCACGGCTTGCTACGGCGCTGCAGCTCCTGCGACACGGCACGCAGAGCCACGTGCATCAACGCCGACTTACGCACGGGCAGAAGAGGCAGCTGGTGAGATCAAGTGGTTTGGGAGCTGGAGGAAAGCAGCAAAATAACCTCGGTAAATGTTGGCCATGGCAATGCTGCCAATTAGTGGTACCAGCTCAGTGTGTATCTTCTAGCAAGAAAACACAGTATCTTATCCTAGGTGCAGAAAACTAAATTTTGCCTACACTTCTGATTACACCATGGAAACTGTATTCCTTCTGGGAGTCTGGCTTGAAGACAAGAGTGTTTTGCTCTCTGACAAGCTCCCTTACAACCAAGAGCATTACAGTACAGAGCTGAAAGCAAGTCTTTGGGTCAAGAAAACAACAGGGAACATTTTGTTGTCTTTACAGTGATATAAGATGTTTCCATTACAAAAATCAGAATGCGCTTTGACATTTCTAAATCAAAATTTGCAGTCCTCACACCTACACGTACAGACAAGCCCCCAAATTAAATTTTTTACTTCACATTAGCATTAAAATATACTTCTGAATATTTGTTATAGGCCACCCATGCCTAACTCATTAGCTCTAGTAAACTTTCATTATTAATGGACCAGCACAGAGCAAAGCATCACAGAATCTGTGTAGAAATACCAAGAAAAACTAAAACTTACCCTTAAGACTATAATGGTAGCTATTGTAAGAAACAAAACCAACCTCTTCCAACATCTGCAACTAGACTTGACATGCAATATGCTGCTAGAACCAGTCTTAGCAAAGCTCGATAACCTGCCGTGCTGGATGACATCCTCTAACTCCATTTATCCAGCCTGCTCCCACTGACGGTTGTTACTGACCTCTCAGTGCCTATAGGAGAAGATACTTTACTCAAAAAATGCACAGGCTAATCTGCAATAGCATTGTTTTTATACTGCATTTCATCTAACCAGTTTCTTTGAAGCAGAAATCTGGCCTGTGATTCCTGGAAAGCTATATGATTTAAAAAAAAAAACACAAAACAACCAACAAAACAAACAAAAAACCCCACCCCAAACCAAACAGAAACAACAAAAAAGGAGGAAGATTTTGGTGAAATTTTCCTGATTAGGAGTATAAAGGCCAGTGAGAAAAGCATTCCCATCAAACAATAAAGACGATGCTATTTGGGTTTTTTTCCTCAGACTGACAGCTGCTAGACATAAGGAAGTACAAGTTCCATACTAATCCCTGAGAGTGTTTCCATTTCATGATATCCCCACTGAAATCTGTGAGATACTGAACAGCTAATACAGAAAAAAAGTATTTATTTTATGATCTGGGAGAAGATGAAAGATGACTGTATGGAATGCTTAGCAACAGTTGCAGCAATGATTTGGGATTCATATGAATAAATTGTTCCCATTAAGATGTTTGCCCTTCACCCAGAATGCTGCTTAATATGGGCAACCTCAAAACATTAAAGAAATTATCTTCATTGTTTGAACTACGTTGCTGTTGATGTACTGCCCAACTGTACAAAACTGTATTTCATCTGGTAAGATTTACAGTGAAATAAAACCATTTCAAAGAGCATTCCCTTTAAATTGTCTCTGTGTTACATAGATGAAATAAATTCTTTCATTCCAAAGATAACCAAGAATACAGTTCTCCCAGGTTTTAGACAGATGACCTACTAAAGGACAATTAAGAGCATACACTGAGGCTCTGCTGTGCGTAACACGTAGAGGACATAGCTGTAAGGGCTCGCCTAAGCTAATCACTGCAAATAACTGCTTGTTACATCTGTCCTCAGCATCTCAGAAAACATATAGGAAGAAAATGTATGTCATCTGGACTAAAATGTACAATTGGCAATGAAAGAGTATTGCTCCCATATACACAAAATGTGAGAGTTTGAAAAGGGGTTATCAAGAGCAAGGAAGGGGGAAAGAATGAAAACACAGACCTCAAAATAAGAAAACACAGATGGAGTGAAAAGATAGTTAGAGAAACAAATAAACAACAAAAGAAACCGTAAAGCACTTAGTTTCCTTCACTTTCCTTTCTCAGCTAGGGTTTTTTCCTCAGTGCATTTCTATGTTATCTCTGTATGACTAATCGAGACATCTTTTGGACAGAAATCCTGGAATCAGTGACACCAATAAAACTCTTGACTTCAGGAAGTTCAGGATTTCAACCCTCATCAGCAATGTCCCGCGTTGACCTGGAAGCACTTTTGGTATTTGCCAGTAAGAGCAAAAGAGCAACCCGAAATGCCAGAAGTCCACGCTTCCACGGCAGGGCAGGGCAGCAGCGTGAGCTGTGCTCCGAGACAGGCCCCGATTTCTGTTAAAGCTCTGACATCCCTGCTATGATTTTAAAGAAATTACATCCTTCTCTGCCTCAGCTTTGTATTTTACAGATGAACCTATGCTGCTTCAAATGTTAGCCGTAATTTCTCGGGTTTGACTTCTCAGCAGCGAAGAGCGCTGCGGTGTACTCCTGCGAGCTGAGCCCGGCGCTCAGGCAGGCGGGATCCCCCCGCCTGGCAGCATGGGCACAAAAGCAGGCTGGTGGGCAACCGTGCGTGGTGCCCTTTTTCTCTCGGACGTCCCCAAAGCTCCCACACAACAGTGCCCACCTGCTCCCCCTTCTGCAGCTTCCCACTGGGCTGTTTGTGGCCACTCATGAAGAAGATGGCTCCCCACTAGCTCCTGCTGCTAAGAAACCTCTATGCGAGCAATCAGGCCTACCTACTTTTGGGTTGAAATCCCGGCACTAGGTGAGTCAGTGGCAAAATCCCTATTAAGTTCAAAAGGATTGAAAACCTGACCACTGAAGGACTGCTATGGTCCCCACGTTGTCCTAATACTCTTTTTATTCTGGCTGAGAAACATGTTCCTCAGGGTTTGCTTTCTGGTCACTAAGAGTGTCTCGGCTTCCTCGTGGACACCCACATTGTCCTTGGCTTGGCACTGATGGAAGGATTCCTCTTGCTTGCATCTCACAGGTTTTTCACTCCTGGGAGGTGTCTGCAGAGATGACACACAAGGACTCAACATTGGGATGACAAAGTGTCACTTGTACTTCCATGTGCAAGTGAACTTTTTATTGTATCTTTACCCACTAGATACACTTCTGCTGAACTGATGGAAAGACTAGAGGAAGCTTCTGTGTGGAAGTACCGCAGTATTTTCTCAGATATTCAGTCAAAACTTCCACGTCTCCCATGTATTTTGCTCATGACACAGCAATACAATTTTCTACCTTTATGACTTAAATAGGAACAAAAATACATAATATTGACTAAGCACCTGAACACTGATAGTAACAATTCTTCATTAAATAGAAACACGCCTTTACAGAACAAAAACCAAATTACCTCAGTCCTCAAATTGCAGGTAAGTGATGTAAAGAGACAGAGTAAAGAGTAGACCCAAACTATAAAGACTGCCGGATGTTTTTTTGCTACTTCTACCACTAGCATTCAGATAAAAATCATGCACACGTCATCCCCGTGCCACGATATGCCAAGCCCAACTGACAGCCTTTCTGTTTGTTATCATGTTTAGCCAGACTACAGAGAAACATTCTCTATTATGACACTGATTATATAATTAGATATCTTGATACGGTTGCAATGCCCAGAAGGATTGATTTGAGGCTTCTTTTATGAGAGGAGATTCTTAGAACCAACCTGAAAACAATGAATTGATGATAGCAACAGCTGGTAGGAAAGAGGAGTACTCTAGTCAAAAGAGGAGAATCAAGACTGAGTGCTATCATATAGCGTTGCTTAATCTCAATGTCACAAAAGACCATTTTAGCCATCAACAGTAATCCTTAAAACCTAGGAAGAATGCAGCTTTGTTTCTGGTTGTTTGAACTGACTCAGGCAATTTAACTTTAACCCAGCTTCTCAAATGACTTTATCCATCTAACTTTAATCTCATAATAGTAGTCAAAAGGGAGAGAAAATTAAGATAAAAATATAACATTTGAACATAAAATACAGTTCTGCTTTCAAAACCTTCCTGGCAAGATTTCAACCCAACTTTGCCCATGTCCAGCTTTTATTCATAATAAGCAGCAACGCAGCCCTGTCAGCAGTTTAAAAACCGTGCTAATTATGGAAAAAGGAACTCTCAACTCTTTTCTAAAAAGAGCTGCTTCCGAATTAACATAGTTATCTCCCCCTTCCACATCCCCTTTCTTCTCCCTAATGTAAAAAGTCCTCATAAAATAAATTGCAGTATGAACCCAACTGGGAGGAAGGCTTTCTTCAGAACCCAAAACAAACAGAACTGAATGGATTTGGATGCTTTTATTGGGTCTCAACAAATCAGAAGCAATTTTGTTTTTACTTAAGGAAATAAAAGCTGTTCATTCCAAAACAGGCATTTAGGGTGAAATTCACTCTAGCACAGAAGGTCAGTGGAAGTTGTAGTCTCTACTTAGGTCCCACTTAAGCCCTCAAAACCTGAAATAAGAGACACAGAAACCCAGAAACCCTTTGGTTAGCCCTCCTGTGCTTAGACCCAAAAAACTAGTGAAGCAAGATGAAGAATCCCTTGCTGGTTTTCAAGGGATGGAGTAGATCCATAGCTCTCATGCTCTTGCATTATAGGATCACCTGAGACCACTAACCACCTGGGATCTAGCCAAAACTCTGTCCTTTCCCCATATTTTTAACTCAGATTAATTTTTTTTTCCTACTTATTTAAGTTGTACTCAATGTCTAGCCAAATATAACCTGTAATGCTGCTTTTCAACTGTGGTCATACTGCAGACCATTTTTTAAGAAAGAGTTATCCTACAGCCACCTATCCTGCAGCCGCCCAAACCTGACACACATTTTTCTTTGGAAAATTGCATGCTTGATTGCATCAAAAAGAATATTAGAATGGTGTGAAGGGAGCTAGGTGCAATAGGCCTGTATTAATGTGGGGTGATACTTCTTGGTTATGACCCTTCTTTCTTTTTTGTATCCATAATGTTTGTTTACTTTTCCTTCCCTGGTTATGGGATTTTACTCGTCATCGTTTACAGACCCACCACTTCTATGCTTGTCCTGTCCTGACCTTTCCAAAAAAGCGTGAGTACAGTAAACTTTATTGCAATAGTCCTAATACTGAAGAATTTGAACTGGGAGCAAGGAAATATTCATACTTAAAAATGTAATTTCCTAAAATGGTTTTGGAATTTAAACCATTATGAATGGAGCCACAAGAGATTCAAACATTCCTACTTTGCTAGCAGGGAAGGCCTCTGATGGACCACCTGGAAATACTCCTTCAACCACTGTGTAGTATAGTGGAGGCCACCTCAAGAAACCACAGAATGAAAGTCCCTCATCTGTGACAATTAGACACTGTTGCATAAAATATGCAAAGTGTAAAGCTCTCTGAACAACAGATACTCTAATTAATGTATGAAAACTATATCATACTTTCTATTTAAAAAGACTTTTTAAGCATATTAAGTTTATTGCCACAAATCCACTGTGATAAACCTCAGGAGCAAAACCTGGCTCTACTGAAGGACAACTTCTCACCAATTTACACCCACAAAGTTTTATTTGCCATTCCACAGAGTGGGGAAATAAGCATGGAAGCTTTAAGCCAGTCAAGAAACTGAAATAATTCAGTAATTCAGAGTTTCCCATCTGTTCTTTCACCACTGGACTAGACTAAATCTCTTTCCCAACAGACCATCTATGACAACAAATTATTGTCCACTGATAACAATGAGCCAGAAAAAATATGCAATTAGCCAACTGAATAATTATGGGTTTTATTTTGTGTACTTAAAAAGTTAAGCAAAAAAGAAAAGACAATTACATTTTTCCCCACTTTCAACTACTACCCCTAAAACCAAAATAAATACACTCAAAAACCTATCAAAAACAAAGCAAGGATCTGTGAAGGGCCAAGCAAAACAAAAAACTTCATATAAAAACTGAGTTTACATAGAGATACTGGAGAGCCACATCATTTACTTTTCCATGTCCTTATCCTACAAGTCTTTGTACACTCACTCACATACATATTCCCAGTGATTCTCTAGTGTATTTCTTGATATTGCTTTCATTAGCTCTTTTCCAAGAACAGGAATTTCTTCTACCCCATAGTTCAAGTGTGTATGCTCTAGCAGCCTAAAACCCACTTGTAAATCCATTAAACCCAAAGGGACTCTTCCCTTGCATTAAGTTAAGCTCATGCATAAATATATGCAGAATCAGGACCCTCTAACAGATTTATATTGTCTTAAGCAAAGCAGGATTTCATGGTTTATATCAATTTTTTTATATCAATTTTTTCCTTAGTAAGAAGTTCTGGACCAATATCAATTCCTTGTTTTTTAGTATTACTTTTTATTTTAGGTCCTTCCTGTGGTGTTGGGGGGCTTTTTGGTTCCTGAAATAGAAGGATCTTTGTTCAGAACACCTAATATTTTCCCTTAATGGCATAGTAATAGTTTCCTCTTCACATTTTTAGCTTTTCAGGAGGAATCCTGACCATTTTAGCTTGCTAATGTACCCTCAGGGATGCAGTTACAGATGCTGTATGCCCACTTCCTTTCCTTTTAGCCAGAATATTGACTCAGCCTATCCTTTAGCTACTCCAGGACTGACAAATAATTATATTTCCATTTACAATGGTGTAAAATTGGAGTCATTCTACTACATGTCTAATACTTTGATACTTACGTCACATTCATCACTGTGGTGCATAAGCAAATACAAGAAACAAAGAAAGCGTTTGAAAGTACTGCAATCTTTCTTTCACAAGAGACTGCAGCAGCTTTAAGTGATCCAGAGCAGTATGGCTTTTTCTGTGGATTAACATATCTGGCAAAGCAAAGTAACTCATGTAGAACTTGGTGTTGCCACAGCTTGTCCACTCCCAATACCTTAACTACATCACTTAGTTACCTGCATAGCTCATTTATCTCTGAGACATGCTGCAATGCAGCTTGAAACAGAATAACAATTAGATAAAGGTTTCAAATGTATTTTGGCTTCTAATTCCCACAAAAAGTACTGGAAGCTTGCAATTGAAAGGCAGTTTAAAATTTAACCCATAGGTATTCATTGAATACACACAGGGTGAAGCATGTATCCATCTTTAGGGATGGATAATTAGATGGCTGCGTACAGGGACACTGATCCAGACTCAGAAGTGTAAAGCACTCTTATGTCCTAATGACCAAATCTGTGAAGCTACTTAAGCACCTAACTCCTACTGACATAAACAGGAGTGAGTCAAGTCAGTAATTTTGAACATCTGGGTTTAATCCTAGTTTTGAAGTCACTTGTGTCTAGTTTTTAAAGTCATTTATTGCCTAATATGCTGGTAAGTGCTTAAGGGTATTTTCAAAAGTGCCTGTGTACTGACTTTCAAATTAAAACTCCATGAACTCCTATTTGCATGATAAGACACCTTGAAAATCTAGCCTTGATTTGAAAATTGGGGCTTTTGATATATCAATTAAGCCCTAATTCTCAAAAACATTCAGGTGCGAAACTGCCACAGAAAGAGGGAAGCAGAAGGCCCTGACAATTGTGAAGATTTTGCCTCTACGGGTTGCTGAAAGTTTCAGACATTTTATTGATTTTTAGCAAACATTTAAGTACAATCTGGGATTTTGTATTTGCAATTTAGCATTTTTTTTTTAACTTAGGGTCCTCACTGACCTCCACTGAAGTTGCTGAAAATAGTTGCAGTAACTGTTCCACTAATTAGAACTGGATTTGGTCTTTAGAGAGTGAAAGTACTAAGGAAGAGGAGTTTTACATTACTAAATAACTATTTGAAGGAATGATCACAGCAGTCAGAATTCACGCATTCAAACATAAGCACCAATATGTTTTTACAGAAAATGTTTAAGACATCATTCAATATTCACAGTTCTGGAAGCCATTCACTTCTCTATAAATTGATTGTTCTTGGCAATCAAGCATTCTGTATGTGCCAAGGAGGTTTAAAAAAAACCCAACAAATTAAAGGCAACATACAGCAGCATTATGTCAAGACTGATTTTAAAAAGAGAGATAATGAGATATCATTGTGCTGTATTTTTTTGGTAGGACTTCTAATAATTTTTTTATATCGCATTCAGCACAGGAACTGTTTTTAAAACCCGATTGATTTATCATCATTGCCTGTCTCTGCAGGGTTATTCCCACTTTAGAGGTGAGGATCTTGGGCACAGAGAGAACAGCTTCTCTGAAATCAAACATGACACCTTACGGCAGAGCCAGAAATTTCAAAGCCCTGAGGCTTATTTCATGATCTTCACCACAAGATCATCGCTGTTTTCTATATTTCATTTAAGATGAGATGCTCAAACCACCTCAACAGCTTGGGCTTTTAATTGGATTTGTACCCCCAGACACCTAGGAATTTTTTAATTCCCATGCATAATTTACAACAAGAATGTGCTACTCCTGCTTCTTAAATAATAGAAAAGTTTCTAATAATAGAGTAGTATTTGATGTCCTACTTCTAGGGCTAAAGCTTGCTGGATGCACTATACAATGACTTTTTTAATAAGGAGAAGCATTGTGGACTTATTGGAGCTTTTAGTAGAAAGTAAGAGTTCAGAAACTCAGCAGCCTTCTATAGTTCTTAGAGTACCTCTAAGTTTAATACCAGCACTGTTCAACATGGAGAGAAGAATCTATTACCCATGGCTATATTTACATTAAACTATTTCATAAGGTAATTTTAAAGTCTATTACTTAATATAACATGCATCCTGCTTAAGAAGCAATACACTTCAGAAAAATAAAATTGCCAATAACACCACTGTTCCTAAAGCAACAGTAAAATGGTTTGAACTGCTTTGATGCACACACACCTTCACTCCTTAGAGTTTCAATACCTTTTCATCAACAGATGTTATAAGCAGGCAGCCAGCACAGGCTGCATCAACGTGGTACCACACCAGACCTACACTGGGGTCCAGTGCTGTTTCTACCAAGGGAACTGAACCAACAGTAACAACACTGGGAAGTTTTTGGCAACTCTTGCTGGCAAGTGTAGGACTCCCATGTCGATTTTAATAACCAAGAAATGAAAATGCTTTTAAGTGTGCCTTAATTGGGTGCTGCTAGGTTAATTCTCTTGAAAAGCAGCAAGTATCACCCAGCAGTTTGATGTTAAATGTTTCAGGGTGATCATTGCTACTCTGTAGTGGGAAAAACAGGATGGAATTGAAGGATCAGAGCCTTCTTTCAGAGGAGCAGACTGGAAATTAAGAAATGTATCCCAAAAAACAGTTCCCGTCCTGCCCACCCACTCACCTTATTAGCTCTGCTCCCAGCAGTCTGTTTTTGGCAAGAAAGTCCTCTTCTCTAAAACTCCCATTCAAACTATAAAACAAGTGAAAATTGTTTTGTCTGCTTTTTAGCATTTTCTAGCTATTTATTTCAACCTGAGACATCACCTCAGTGAAGGAGTATTTTATATCAAGGTTCTTTTATGGGTAATAATGGAAATAATATCCATGGAAGAGTCAAAAGGACCTTAAATTACTTTTCCAAGTCCAAGTGATGGTCCCACTGCTCTCAAAAGAAGCGGGATAAGTCTTTGTACGTATGTAAGTATAGCATTGTTCAAAATGCACGAGGGTCATCTTAGTCCTTGTTTAATAAAATATAGCCATTTATGTGTAAAATGCGATATACTGGGTTTTGATGAGACAGCAGCTATCTCATGGGATAAGAATGACAGAGTGTTTTCTGGCATGGCCCAGAGATGTTTTAAATTTTTTTTCATAATCATGATGCCAAAAACTGATACAGATTTAAAGTAGAACTTCAGCAATTGCTTGTTAATGAAAAAACTCCACCTGAACATCTAATTAATGACTGTCAACAAACTAAGTAGGTAAAAATGAAAAATAAATGTTTTATTCATCTACATCATCACAGCAAGTCGAAACAACAATTTTCCTAACACACATGAACTTACCCTGCAATGCTTGGGCCTAACTTAATGAAAAAAAAAGACTTCAAAATGCTAAATGCCTTATACACTAATTTTACACAGGAGAGTCCTTATGGCTTTAGCAGAGTTCAGGAGTCTAGAAGGCTCAGCTGCTCAGTTCACTATAAAAACGACTGTGCGAATCAATTTCTGACACCTGGTTTATTTAGGCGGTTCTTACACTGCACGTTTAGGAAAGCAACCCCCAGAGAAATAAGTGTGTCCAAAGCAAAGAAAACCTATAATTACTTCTGTGCCCTCAGCTGTATCAGAATGCATCTCCTGCAGGTTTAAAACTCATGAGAAGAAGAAAGATCAGAAGAATGATCTGCAGTCTGAAGTAATTTCTCAGCTGGGAATTTCCTGGAAAATTGTGCTACTCCATGCACATGAAAATAACAAAAACGTGTGTATATGCCTATGGATGGATGCAGAGGGCTCTGAGCAGTGTTTATGTGCAAAAGGGAGTTATGTAAACTCCTGACTATTACTTAAGTTTAAATCAAATAACACCTATTACAAACTGCCCTCTACAGGTAGCTATAATCCCATGGCTAAAGCGTAAGTCTAGGAGATAGGAAATTCCTGTTATTTCCTACCCTGAGTCTGAACCTTCCTAGCTCTGTGACTGATGCTTCACCTTGTGACACTTGCTATGGCTGTCAGTAGGTCTGAGACTCCAGTGGGAAGACAGGAAGGATGGTCCAGCTTTGTGTCTTCCATGCAATTATCAAGAAAATATCTACATGCAATATTTAATAGAAGTCTGTATTTAATAAGGTAAGCTCCTTGCAGGCAGGTGCTCCCCAACACAGTATATTATAGCAGCTTGTGTAAGTTGGTGCCCAGGATAAATTTTCAGGGACTCGAGGCTCTCTTTTCCAAAATAGGTCCTTCAAGCTTTACCCTCTTCATTGTCTCTCTCTCTAATTTCCATCTTGCAAACCCCCCTGAGGATGTCAGTTTAGAAGTGCTAAAAGCCTGCTTTAATAGATGGTTGTATCATCACGTACAGCTGGAATGGGAGGCAGAAGTCACGCAAATGGGAGAGGTAGAATTGTGCCCAGGAGAACATGAGATTTCATTCAGTTTGTTAGTGACACTAACACAGTGACATTGGGGTCATAGTAAAGGACATAGTAAAGGACCAGGAATAGTACTGTCTACCAGATCAGGCTTTTCACTAAATGATATACTACTTTGTCTAATTCTCATTTTAAAAATTCATGTGAACCCTCCATTCACATTTCCTGGGTGTTTATACACAGGTTGAGTTTGGATTAATCACGTTTGCCTAAATCACGCAGTTGGGTTTGCACAGACACACTCCCACAACTGGCTTGAAGTGGCTCGATCATCTAGGCAGAGTACACTGTGGACAACTTCCACAAGGGGATTTTACACAATTATATGTACCTACCTGCTGTTTGTGCTTTTAAAAATCTTCCCTCTAGTTGCAAAAACCTTCAGGTGAACTCAGTTTGCTTCATACTTAAAAGCTTATAGCCTGATACAAATGTTGGGACTTAAAAAGTATCTCAAGCTTTTTAAAAAATATATATACATGTGTAGAGATACATATATTATAAAAGCCTCTAGTAAATACACTTGCCATGATGTGTCACTGAAATTACAACATTAGATGCTCTTTTTCCCCTACACCAAAAAAAAAAAAAAAAAAAAAAAAAAAAAAAGAAAAAAATTCTCCCATGTTTTGTGACTTATCATTGGCAAAAGCCTGGAGGAAATATTTTTCTTTCCTTACTAAAAATAAAAAAGAGATAGTTCATTAAGTTGCATTTGGCTGTGTTTATATGCTGCTGACAAAACACACAGAATATGCAGATAGGATAATGCACTGCTTAGTTTGTGTTACTTGATGGAAGACATGGTGGATAACTTGTTTATGGATAACCTCCACTGCGAAATTATTTTCCTGCTATTTAGTGTGGCCAGATCTGCAATATTTTTCATTTAAAGAAAATTTTATGAGCCAAGAGACATGTCAGCTGTGGAAAGGATACATGCAGCATCTAGAGATGGAGAACTGCATAACAGACAAATAAATCACTCTGATAAACACTGGATACAAAATTGTAACATGGGGCCTCAGGGAGATCCTCATATCTCTTCAGCATATCATTGGCTTTCATGGTTTCATGGCAAAAGGTGAACCAATACTCTAGGGAGACTTAGATTTTAATGTATTTCAGTAGTTTTTATTTGATGGAAGGGAATGGAAGAGAAGGAAGGGGATCAGAAAGGGAAGGAAAGGATCAAACTCTTAATTCAATCCCCTGCACATAATTATTCCCTTATTAAACTGTAGGGCTGTGCAAATTATTTGCATTTCTTCCAATAACTTTTGGCAGTTTTGTTTTCTCCAGTTTTGCATATAGAAAACATTTAATTTTCACAGTACTAAAAAACTGAGCTGTAATATTCATTCAGAAGTGAATTGTCCAATAAAGAGTCAATTTTTTATGAAAATAAGACTAACTTCATTTTTTGCAGCAAGACACATTGGGACAAATTCCATACCTTGACAAACTGATTAGAAAATTTTGCACAATTCTTTCAGAAATTATCTTTCATTGTAGGGATAAAGTGCCTAAGAATGTTTTCAAGGGCACCTGAAGACGGAATTGCCTGTAGATTTGTATTTACTAATTTGTAGGGCCAGTAAAAGGCCTTTGCATTAGCAACCGTATACTTCTTGCTGAGAGTAAGAAACAAATGGCTTGATTTGAAGAACATTGAACCAAGGGTTTGCAACGTCAAACACAAAAGAGTGGAAAATGTCATGGAGCAATCAGAAAGAAAAGTCTCAGAAGACAGTCCAGCGTTTGATGCTTTAGATCTGATTGACAGAATTTGAGCATTCTTAGAAAATCAAACTGGGACTAAAATTACCGAGAGTATTAAGAATTTTGGCTGATGAAGACATTTTGATCTCGTGGTGTCCCTGAAACCATTTGTCTGTCCTTTTTCTAACAAAAAAATGTTAAATGTGCTCAGCACAAAGTAATGTGACACAGTTCTCACGACGAAGTCTGGGGAAAGGGGAATAAAGGAGTCACCATAATGAATGTGACATAGTGTGAGGGCCGAGCATGACAGGATCCTAACGAAGGCTAAAGCAAAGGAGGACACAATATAAACACAATCTAGTTGGTTTTGGACAAGAGCCCAGTGATGCAGGCAAGGAGAAAGGAATGTGTCTCAGTGAAAAAAGACTCTATGGCCAAGGCCATCACAGCTGCACTCCTGTTTCTCAACTAAGCCCTGAGAACAGCATAAAAACAAAAGTTCATTTTATATAGCTGAAGAACATCTTGGATGGGATTAAGAGAAAAAAATCAAGGAACCTGAAAGCGACAAAGCAGACGTCTAATACATTGGGGAATTCACTTGAATTTAGTATCATCTGACTTGTGCTTAAAGTCTTGTGCTTAAAGTCTTATCCTCTTTATTTTTTTAATTGATCCTTGTTAAGCAAAATTCAATTTTCTTATTCTTGTAAGTGATGATGGAAATGCCTAGTGGTATAATGAGGCTATCATAAATCTCCTATCTAGGTCATATATGGAAACCTTACAGAAACAGATATGTCAAAAAAGGAAATGCTTTAATAAATTATGCTACACAACCATGGTTTATATGTGATTTTTGCAATGAATATGTTAATCCTGAAGAAATCGAAGTGGTAGAGCATTTGTGGGCCTTTTTGTTGGAAAAAAATCTAAATTACTATTTCATATATGTCACACTATCTTAACATTAAAAGAAGAACATTTTTTATTAGTACCCTTTTACTGCTGGGTATCATTACAAAAATTAGCTATTTCAGTGTTTTATGACGCAGGCAATACACTACCACTCTTACAGTTGAAAACCCCAAAGTAACAGAAATTACTGATACCAAATGTGAGACTTCCACAGCCAGAGTTATAATTAACAGAGTGCTGCCTTCTGGGTTTCTGTCCTCAGGCTTTTCAGGCATGCTCCTCTCGGTTGCAGTGTACAGAAATCAGGATTTTGAGCTGTATGCCTGTATTCTTTATCACCCCAATTCAAACACTGGAAAAATCATATCCTGCATGTCAAAGGCACTATTTAGCTGTGTTCTTACTTAAATGGGAGACCTCTTTCCTTTATTTGTAGTGCAGACTATAGCTGACTGAAAATTTTGATAAAAATAGGAAAAAATCGGTACACTACAAAACGAAGTTTTGCTTTTCCAACAGATCCAATCCTACTGTTATATTCAGGTCCAGATATTAAATCCGGTACAGCTAGTACCAGGATCTCTTGTATGTTCTGCTTTGAAAATTTCAGAAAAGCACTAGTTCAAAGTGCCAGTTGGAATGACTTTCATCATCAAACTTCACAACAGCAAGCATACAGAGACACCTGGAGACCCACCTTTACACGTCAAGGCCAAAGAGCAGAGTACTTGATCTACCTGTTAGGGGAGTTTAGTTTATTTGTTCAAATTGTTTGATTGAAATACCTTTTTTATTTACAAAATATAGAACCATCTGCCTTAAATCCCAAGCTGACACTACTCATTACCATCTGAATTGAGCTGCTTTAACAAATAGAAAGATATGCTCTCTGTGCTTTTCCCCATCTGAAGGCAGAAACAGGATCATTTTCCAGTTGAGAACCAGGCATGGAAAGGACGGGGAAGAGGCTCTGTGACAAAGCAGCACAGACTGCAGAATTCAAGCCTCCTCCATCCTCCACATCCTACTCCTCTCATCCACCCTGAGATACAAATGCCACCAAAGAGCTCAAACACAGCAACTTACCTCTGTGTGGCTAAGACAATACAAGGTAAAACAACAGCCTTGTGCTGCCTATAACTTGCTACTACTTCCCTCAGGACAAAAATGATTAAATAAAGGGAAGAAAGAGAAAATTAAGGTGATTAAGGACTCACTTGTGATACTCTACAGTGAAAAGATTGGTCAGTGAACTCACTTCAGTAGTGGTGAAGGGCTGTGAAAAGCTAAAGGATGCTGCTTTCTCAACCTCTTGTCAGAGGAACTTTAGCAGATGCCATCTGAGATTGCAGTGACACGCACTGCAAACAGACTGCACAACCATGACCAGATAAGAGGTCCCCATGGCCCGGGGGAGGTAAGTAAGCTCACAGCTTTATCTGCAGAAATTTTGTGTATTTTCTTCACAGACTCCTTTGGATGTCATTGGCTAAGACTGCATAAGATAAAATATTACGTTGTAATTTCCACGGTAAATAAATAAATAAATAAAAATACATATATTTACAATACAAGGTGAAACACAGGGAGATTTTGTGCTTCCATGTCTATCAGTTCCCTGTGATCCACTCTTCCAAATATATTGTGCTTCACACTGATTTAGCATCTCAAGTTTGTTCTTAGAAGGAAGGAAGTAAAGAAAAGGAGGAAGAAAAGAAAAGGGGGGAGTGAAGGAAGGAAGAAAGAACAAAGGAAAAGGGGAGAAAGGAAAAGAAACCTACTCAACTGCTATCATCTTAGTCTAACAAGTATTTTACATCAGAACTTGTTATTACCATTGCTACTGGGCAGACGCACATATGATTACGTTTTAGCAACTGGAACTGATTGTTTTCCACTTTCACATATTTCCAGTTTGCTCAGACACCAAAGTCATTCAGATTAAGAAAAACACTAAGCAAGGGTTAGCATAGCTCTCTGATGGAACACCCTCTTAAAAATAAACTGCTGCTTCCCCAACTTTAAACTTTTATATTCCTGATCACAGACTTCCCAGTATACTCCATAAGATGGACTGACTCCAGTAAATGTTCAACCATCAGGTAAATTTTCTAGCCTCATCCCTTATCTCCCTCCTTCCTAATATAAGGAAAGTAGAAAAGCTCACTCCATACAATACAAGAGAACCCACACTCAATCTCAAATGAAGGCGTTACCTTGTAGCTTTTATGTCAGAATGGATTTTATTTCATATTTTACACCAGAGGGAGACACTATGCCAAGTTTAAATTAAGAACAAAAGTCCAAGTAATGGTGTATCACTTGTGGTTTTGGCAGTGGTAAAAAAAAAAGATAGCCTCAAAGAAAACATACCTTTTATGGAAACCAAATATAGACCACAACTGGCAAAGAGAAAACTGCATGGACAAACAAAACTGCTGGATAAACAAATCAAAATTACACAGGAAGCTGACACTCATTCTTTACAGTGGAAAACCAAAGATAAAAATGAGTCATATATTTTATATTTTTGGACAAGGCAAACTTCCATCTGTCTGGCAGTATATGATTTATATTCTGAAAGAAGTCTAATATTTCCAATATTACCCCTAAATAACCAACCAAATAATCAAGCAGAAGGATAATTTAAAATAGTTGATGTCATGGAATAGCTGACTGCTTTTGAATAGTCAGAAAATGGCTGGCCTTGAGCTGCAATATGCATTTTACATTGAATGATTAGAATATGTATAAAAAGTGAGTGAGTGAATGAGGGAGGGAGGGAAGAGAGGAAGGAAGGGAGAAAGGGAGGAAGGAAGAAGGAAGAATAAGAGGAAATAACACAGAAGAAGAAAGGAAGAAAGAAAGAGAAAGAAAAAAGAAAAAGAGAGAAAGTGAGAGAAAGAAAGAAAAAAGTAAAATTCCTAATAAGCTCTAAGTATGTTATTTACTGTGTTTCTTCTTGGAAGGTAAGAACAATTTTAAAGGAAATTACTTCTCCCAGAGAATTTTAAAAATCTATGTCTGCTTTCACTTTTCTTATTTTTCTTTTGGAAGATTTTCTTCCTGGTTTGTTTCACACATAAGGTGCCATTTATAAACACTATTACTCATTTGTCTGGAAGGAGTGTAATCACATCAAACTCAATATTAAGAAGAAAGTCAGTACTATAAACTGGCTCAGGAGAAATGAAACAGTCAAGCACCAACACATCCTGGCTCACATCTCTGACAGTCTTTCCACTCTGAAAGCCCTAGCAGATCTTGTAGTAATATATTTTTATGTATTCCCAAATACAGAATGCCCATTATCTTACTGTTGTCTTCCTCATCCCTTCGCTAGAGGTTATCACACCCGTGGGAGAACTGGCAGAAACAAAAGAGCACCTAAATCTCCGCTACCCTCATTCACAGGTAGGTGCAGCAGATGAACTGTAAGTGAAAGGCGGCGATGAATTGTGATAGCAAGTGGGCAAAAACACAACAGTTTCTCACAGCTCTGCTATGAGCACAGTAATGCCTTTAGGGACAGGAGGATATTATGTCTATTTGAAATGGAAGAGGGTAATAAATATTACTTCCGCAACTAATTCCTCCTGAGTCAGGCCCCTATATGTCCAGTAATGTCACTTTTCCTTTCAGGACATGACTCCCAAGCCTTTCTTCCCTGCACAGGAAAAAAAGAAAACCTAAGCAGGTTACTTTGGAATTTTGTCATTGCAAGAGGTTGAACAATACTTTAAAATGTATGCTGGATGTCTTCTGATGGGAGAACAAACACTTTAAAGACTTAGCTGACATTTCTGTTTCAAAGAATGCAAGAATTGTATGACGTCTGATCCTTATTTTCAATTTCTATGCTCTCTCCTACCCCAGGAAACTCAAGGCTACCTACAAGAGTCTACTGATTTTGAAGATTCTTCTCACTGGGCTAAATTTAGAGCTGAAGTACAAAGTGCTGTGAAAAATACTCCTGTATATTTAAGTTAGCACTCTCTTAAATAACCTCCTGCTCATCTAGTGACATGCTGGTGCTGTATTTCACCAAAATTCTGAGAAGTCAGGGTGATTCTGCAAAGGTATAAACAAAGGCAGGTGGGATTTATCTGTAAATAGCACATATATAGCTAAAGTCATTTCATCACCATGTTTTTTGAGACACGGACAAATCATGTCTTCCCATTCACCATCACACACAGAAGTAACACTTACTAAACCTATTTTACTGTTGAATGAAAAAAAAAAAAGTGCCATTAAATAACACACACAGCTACCAAATGAAATACAGATACTTTACAAACCCCTTTAAAACCTGCTTGACAGAAGATCTGTCATCTTTTACTATGGGAACTGTGATTCGTATTAGGTGACACTGTAGGTCTCAGCTGAACACGTGAGTAATAGTATATTTTGGTATGAAATAGGCTGAGTGAGGTCTTTGTACTCTAGGAAGCAGAAATAAATGCAATGATTCATAACATTTTTGTACAGTGCAGTGAGCATTCCTATATCAAAGTTCTCTCTCACTGCTGTAGCAACAAAGCAGGACAGCAAAAATAAGTTACAACTCCTCAATAGTTTGGAATAGCTTAGGAGGAAAAAAAGGCCAAAAGATTTTTAGAAAAGCCTTGACATGAACTCTTGCATTTCCAAAACTTGGGGAGGGGAGAAAGAAATAAAGAGACAAAAAAAAGGCTTCATTTCCTTTTCATTCCCTAAACCCAACAGTAAGTGCCACGTTGGTATCATGGCCCCAGTGTGGTTTGTGGACTGCCTTGCTGATCTGGGGCACCTTTGATCTGCCGAGCAGCTACACACACCACATGAGAAATTGGGTGGGTGCTGCAATGTCCCTCTGGAGACATGCCACCCACTGGGGCCCAGATCCCCAGGGCCCCACTCTGCTGCGTCCACCCACTTTGTTACCTCTCTTCTTATATCGTTTGGTACAGCAGAAGCATTCCCTGTCGGGTTGCAGAGCCACCACCGGTTCACACACTGCAGAAGAAGAAACCTGAATATGAAAACCTCCCAGTTAAATCAATCTACAACCACCTCCCCAATCAGGACATGTTAGTAAACAAATTAAGTTGACAAAATATGGACTACTAAAAATATTTTGAAGATGATATTCCGTGATGTCCATTATTATTATAAACCATAAATCATTTTCGGAGATATAAAATTAACGTTGTCATCTGTATTAATTCATTCTCAGTATAAGATTTGCTCCTATTAGGTTATATTTACAGATCATGCCAAGCATTAAGATGGCATTTTACTTATAAGCGCTAGCCTATAAAGTATTTAGTCAAATTTCTTTTTAGTAAACACAAAAAGAATGGAAGTATCACATCTTTGAGGGTGAGGATAGTTAAAGGGACGTTTCCTGAAGATAGCCTGTTCAGGCCCAGCCTGAACTAGGACAGATGCGGACCTGACAGTATGAGCACACCACAGCTCTTACTGTCACAGTCAAGTATCAGCCTGATCATGTGCACTGACTTCATTTAGCTTTAAATGGGCAGCTTATAGCTATGAAAAATGGAAGTCGGACATCTGTTCAAGCTTCAACGACCCATCAAATGGCTGTGATTATGATAACCCATTTTGCAAATATTTGTGCCCAAAGGTATCCATTTACTGCTGAGAAAAAAGTCAGTGCAGGACTGGCTTAAAGCTGCAGCACGTAGTGGAGACCACTCAGTAACTCTCTGGTAGAGCTCTAAAGTTAATATTTATTGTAAAAATGGCTCAAGGTTTTACACCAGGTATACAAAAAACTGAGCTCCTGAAAGGTAATTAAGCATCCAAGCGCAGTGCCCTTTGAGATAGCTAACTTCGTCTTTTGCCTGGGGATATGTAGAAAATAGCGTAATCTCCAACATATTCCTACAAAAAATGCAGAGAGTTATTAGTCCAGCCTATATCCAAGGGACAAGCTCTCTTTCTCCACTGTCAGATGGCTCTGTTCCAGGGGCAAATCCAGAGCACATCTAAGACAAAAGGCCGATAACACTGTTTATGTTAGGTAACTCACCTAGAGATCACATAATATGCATCCAAATACTTGTGGGAACTCTCCCGCTTTCTCTTCTAGGATCTGCTTCAGTTTGAAGAAATAATTTTATATTCATTTCTGGACTACAGCCACTCTGTTCATGTCCCAGGCCCCGTGAACATTGAATTATGGCTACAAAGCAGGAAAGCACTAGCAGAAGGAAGAGGCCTACCTGTCTGATAGTTAGATGGTTTAAAAATCCTAGTTAGGCAAAGTAGAACAACCTCAACCTCAGTTGTCTTCCTCAGGGCTGCTGACTACGCTGGGGGATTTGCTTTTAGATTCTGGGACAAGAAAATCAGTACTTAATGCCAGAAAAGGATATCAGGCAGAAGGAATCTCCCATTTTGCCCTCTTCTCTACTGAATTTTGTTCGCAGATAGCTTAAATACTCTTCTGAGGATTCTCTGCTTGCATACTTGCTCATGTATTGCAGAAGTGTAAACTGAGGGTAAAGATTGCTCCTAACAAGAGCGAGACTAGGAAGAAGTGTCATCTGTGTTGCCATGCACCCTTATATTTTTAATCTTTCTGCCAGCACCAGCAAGACCTGGTGGGGGTCAGCTCCAGTCTACATATCACACCATTGCATTTCTCTCTGAAGTGAAATTTCAGGATTTATTTCACGTAATATTTTACAATTTCAACAAGTGTAGAGATTATACAGCTAAATGTCACAAGGTTATTCTGTCAATAATGTTGACAGAAAGAAATGGGTTTTGCTAGTGGTAGAAAAATTTACTTTTGGTAAAAATAATTCCATTTCTTCTATGCTAACAGTCTCGATAAGGAGACATTATTGCACATTGCTGCTACATATCACTCTCTCATTCTCCACACTGGTCTATGGACTCACCTTTAACTCACTGCACTAGAAGCTGGGCCAGTTTATCACCACACAGAGCTATTCCAGGTTTCAGTTAATGGAGCAAAAGTAAACATCCTACATATAAACGACAATGATGGGGTCTTGGAGTTACAGATCTCTCAATCTTGCCCTCGAAAGCACATGTGATAAGGCAGCTACTTTTAGCAATGAGTGTAGTATTCAAACAGAGAAGTCCTGTGAGAGCAAAGCAGACATAAGACATGCAGCATCAGTCACTGAATACCCCCTCACAGGATATTGTATTGAAATGTTTTTCTGAGTTATCATACAGAAAGGAAAAACGTGCCTACGCAGACATGTGCTCCAGCAACTGTAGCAGCAGGCTGTCATCAAAATGGCTGTTACCATCAAAAGGCTTGTGCACCTTCTCGCAGAAAGCTCATTCAGAACACACAGGTGGGTTCATATTCAATAAAGGAATAAACGTCTATAATAAAAAGAGGTGAGGAAGAAGTCATTCTTTCTTACCACTCCTATGCAGCTACCAAATCAAGTAGTGACTTTCTGCATTCTCCAGCAATATTTTTCTATCTTTGTATAGATACTGTTGGGTTTCAAGCTGTACAGAGAGAAGGCACTTTGGTCTTCAGACAGCCTATTTCACAGATGACAGAATTCAAAAGTTCACTCTCAAGCCTCCACTGATCATTAAAACAGAGGTGGGAGAAGGGAGGAAGAACAACAGTATAATGGGCAGCCTGCCATGCCCAAGTCATCTCGTGTAATATAATATACATATATATCCTTCATCACATTTGGCTTGTAAACTCATTGCCAATTTTCTCTCTGTTTTTCATCAGCTCCTCCCACTGGGATTTAGGCAGTGCAGTAAGAGTTAACAGATGCAGCTGATTTTAAAGTGTTTATATCCTTCCCATGACAGAAATGTTGTTTAAAAAAAAACACAAACCAACAATATATTTTTATGGAGGTGGATAAGGTGGAGACAACATTCTTGTCATGTCAGCCTTGAGGGAGATGCTTAAAAATACAAGGACACACAGACATGCTATTAGAATTGCAGGGAGAGGGAGCATGGCTGCTTGAATTGTCGCTACTCCATGACAGCCTTGACGTTTACCAGATGGAGTCAGATTTGTCTCATGCACATGCATAAGCAGAGGCAGGCTTCAGCTAAGCCAATATTTTTCCTTTCAAAATATTGGCATTAACACCTTAGCTTTAAGTAAATATAAGCATGAACTAAAAAGAGAAATTTGAATCTTCTCTGCAGCCAAGCAACACTGCTACAGCTTTCTTATGTGCAAGGGGATATGAAGTGATTTGTAATATCTTAAAAAATCATTTAAAAGTCTGTAATAGACATCAAAAAGCTGTTGCAACAAAGATGAAAGAAATGATGGTTTTAGCAGCTGAATGACTAGCTTCGTAATCATCTTCAAACTATGACCGTAATTAGCCACTACTTCTGCTCAAACCTTAAATCTAAATTCAGTTTTGCAAACTAAAAAGGGAAAAAAGAGAAAACCTGAAGACTTATAATTCTTACGCATTTTGCTGGAACGCCTTTCCCTAATATCTATCCAAAATTAATAGGTACTCAAATATACTAAGTGCTTACTAATCATTGTGCAGAAAAAATAAATTCTGCTTGATGGGTTGTGTAAGTTTTACTTGCATGTAAATAAAATGTATGTTGTTTGGTGCCATAATATTTCTTCCAACAATATTTTAAGTGAGACTGTTGAAATTTCATGGTGAATTTATTTTACTTTCCACAGTTACTGTACCAGTCAAGAAAAGCACTGAACTTTGTATTCAGATCAGTACTTACATGTATGTACAAATATGCACATATTGATACTTGTCCCAGAGAAGGTGCTAGTTAAATGCTTAAAAAATGAAATTACATTGTTCATTTGTTTAAAGCTACAGAATTAAATAACTTACTAAACTGAAGTTTATATGAAAAATATCAGAATAAATCTGACTGATTTAATAGTCTGATTTTAAGGCTGTTAAAACTTTCTATGCTTTCTGTTCATAACTGGGCATCATCAACCATTTGAAAACCAGGTTTTTTTTTTCCCCATAAGGAAAAAGGAAATTGAGTACAGCTTTTCTGGAAAAAATCATTCTATGCTTCTATTAATGTCTACAGTTATTAAAAAATATTGGTTTTTATCTTCAATTATATTGATTTTCATATGGTAGGAATCCAATTGAATTCCTTTTGGTTTTCCATATTTGTATTGGTATCCCCTCCCAAATAAAAAGGAAATAACAGATCATCTATGAGATTAGAATATCTTGGTGACCTTTATCAGCTCTTAAAATTCCCTGACTTTAGAGAAGGATGTCTTCCCTACAAATATTCTTAGAATAACTATTGTTTGTGGAGTAGAAAGGGAAGTAATAGAAGTAATTACAAGTAATCCTACATAATGATGCAGAACCATGAATAAACCTGTTGCTAAAGCTCCCTTTTTCAATTAAATCAGATTCTGACTCTCATTGCTATTGCTGTAACTTACTAGAAACAAAAAGTTTCCTTTACATAAAACTAGTACTAAGGCAACCTCTTTGATGACATTACCTATTTCCATTTTATTTAAAATTTACTCCTCTGGAATAAAGAGAAAACCAAGAAATAAACAAGACAGGTATTTACTTGTGTTGCTAAAAACAGAAAGAAAAATAGAAAAAAAAAAAATCTGTTATTTTGAATGGTAGGTCTACCAAGTCAATCATTCACTAACTGGGCTTAATTTGTTATTGCTGGGATTTGTTTGAGAAAGCTGCAGGGGACGAAAAATACATTTTAATAGAACCATTTAAAAGGGCAGTGGTTGCCTCTGCAAAGTAATGACATTTCAAAGATGCATCAGGAAAATAAGTATCCATAAAAATCACAACAAACATACAAATCTCATCTTGCAGAAATATTACCAGAGTTTTCTCTAGAGGCAAGAATATATAGAGACCTGAAAAAAGCTGTAAGCAGTGCAAGGGACAGTGTTATTTTCTTTTTTCTTAATTTTTAATAATTTCTCCCATATCCAAACCCAATATGTTTCAAACCTAAAATTGCTATCTATTAGGCAAACAATGGCAACAAAAGCATGCTGCAATTCTGAAAACAACACTATAAATGCACATGTGCAATGCAAAGGAAGAAAAAAGGCATCCTTGGTACATATAATTTACTTTGGGGATGTATGTATGCAATGTAGAGAGAATTAGGGAGGAAGAAAGAAACACATTATTTCTTTAAAGGTGTATTTCAAGTATAGCTCACTTCATTAATTCTGTCTGTTTGTGTAGCCCATCTCTGCTTCCTTTCCTCTAGGCTTGTCTGATCTCCACGTCTGTCACCAGTGGCTGGCTCACAGCTCCTTCCTTCCTACTCATAACCAGCCCAAACTCTACCAATCTCATCTGCTGATTTCCAAACCTCCCCCTCATAATTTCCTGGCACAGTTTGTTTCTTCCCATTGTCTAATCTTCCAGTCTCAGTCTCTTCGTGTTCCCAACCCAAGTCTGCTCTCTCATCTTATCCCCCACCCAGCCTTCTACCTAAAGCGAACTCCTCCTTTAGCAGAGGGAGGAATGGGATCATTGCTGAGAATTCAGGAATGATGGGTTGCCCAGTCTTGGATAGTACTTTATCCTTCCTGGCACCACAAACCACTGAAATTACAGGAAAATCCTGCTTTACCCACCTAGACAGAAAAATACAGTCACTCTGGCAAAGAGTTCATGTGCAGCCTGGACACATGCAAGTCTCTCAGAGAACAGCGTGTACCAGCAAAGAAGAATAGGCCACAGAAATCTTTACTGAACATGCCTGATGGATGACAATCTTCAAAGGCTTATTAATCTCTCAGACCTGGACAGGTTTTCACAAGGACAAAAATGGCATGTGTTTGACACAGAGGTTACAGGGCTACTATATTTTAAAATACTTAAAATGAAACATCACCAAAATTATTTCAACAGTACAAAAGAACATGGTTTTTCCATGTTTCTTCCAAACACATGAGCTGTCTTGGCTGAAACTTTCAAAAACCGCTTCAGACAGAAAATCAGCAGGCAAAATTTAATTCAAATTAAGCACAATTTGGCTAAATTCTACCTCAATAGTACTTCAGTGTTCCCTGAGTACCTGGATGTCTGGTGGCTTGAAAACATGTACTGCTGCCTTCCTTACTACTCTAATGAAGAATATTCTGCCTTTGGTATCTGTCACTTTTTCCTCTTTTCCCTGTTCTACTTGTTAAAAGTTCAAAAGAGAAGATATGCTGTCATCAGCAGGAAACATGTAGAACCAGCTATTATATTCTAAGTAGGAACGTAAAGATGTTATGCTACTTTCACACATTCATTTATCCGTGTCTGTCTAGTAGCAGTAGCTGCAAGGGAAGAACATCAACATCACCTGTTTAAAAGCAGAAATCTTGCTATTTACAAAAAAAAATTATCATTCACATCAACAAAATTAAGGCCTTGACTTTCAGTTTAGCTAAAATATGAATGTATCTTTCAGATTAATGGTAACAAAAAAGACAAGTGAGATCATTAAAAAAAAAAAAATCACAGGTGAAGGACATCCGAATATTTCTTAATTCCCAAAGGACTTCACATTTGACCATACTGGTGTACTGAAAGACTAACAATTCAGTGTCTATAAACAGCATTTAAAAATAGTTCTATTCTCCCAACCATTTATGTGGGGGATGAATATCTAGACAGACAAGTAGAAAACAGGGAACAGAAAGGTGCTATGTTTTAGCATTAGGTAATAGATTAAGCTATTCAAAAATTAAATTGAACTGACTAAATTTGCTGAGACAGCCATGAGGAGGAGATAGTGCATGAAATTACTGAGCTAAGAAATGCATGGATTTTGTCCTGCTGGTTATCAAACTTTGTAGTTTGATTTTCTTCATAATGAAGAATCATATTGGTGAATGAAGGGAAATGAAAGAGACAGTGGCCTAGAGTAGTTCTAAAATTTCACAGAATCACCAAACAATTGAGGTAGGAAGGGACCTCTGGACATCATCCAGTCCAATCCCCTGCCCAAAGTGGTGTCACCTAGAGAAGGTTGCTCAGTCAGGTTTTGAATATCTCCAAGGATGGTGACTCCAAAACCTCTCTGGGCAACCTGCTCCAGTGTTTGACCATCCTCACAGTATAAAATGTTACTTTATATTTAAATGGAATTGAAAGATGTGTAAATGATGCAAGCTGTAGTGGTTATTGATCCCATTTTTATTTGGTTATTGATCCCATCAATGTGTGCTTCATCATATCTACCATAAAAGAAAACTCTTAAGACAGCAAAATTGCAGATAATTATTGGACAATGTAAAAAACTACTGTAATCATATCTTAAGACAGGATAGACACACACAGCCAATGTTATTACAGCAAATAATCTTTTGGACTTGGGTAATACCCATGAGAGTAAAGGATTTCTGAATAAGTTTTATTGTGTTTAATGGACCAGGATTCACTTTTTAGCAGCAAAAATCCAAGAGTTCCCTCTTTTCTATGAGTAGATTTGCTGTATCAGTCCAGTGAATTTCCCAGACTTCATTCTAGTCTTTACAGAAGTTAATACATGTCATAACAGCAACAAAATCTACAAGCCCATGAATTTTAAAAAAGAATATTTAGTGATTCTAGCACAAGAAGTGAATTTTAACTGAATGCTGTATACAAATAAAATAAGAGGCTGGCATTTTGTTAACATCCAAGGAGTACGTTGTGGTTGAAATTCATCCTTCCATATCCAAAGACAAAGTAATTGGTCTATAATTAACTAAAAGGCCGCAGCTTCTGTTCAGTCTCTTGCTGACTGTGGACTGAAATAGTGGCTGTTGCCCTTTAGCAGGCAATTTGGATCAACATATTCCTGTTAACAACTTGGCACATCTGTAATCTTCCCCGGCATGCTGGCTAAATCATCGCCAGCATAGACTCGCAGGTTACCATACTCCATATGGATACAGATGTTCCTTTCGGAATAAACCATACTGTTCTTCAGAAATTTCGGCATGTAGGGAAAGCTGATGAAAACATTTTCTCTACAAAAGCTTTCAAGGCTAAAAATATGGTTTAATTTAAGGCAGAATTCTAAGGAGAATGTGATTGTTGCTGAAAACGTTTTATTTTACTATGAGAAATATAGTTTTATACCAGCTTTTCAGTTAAAATGCAATATAACTGTATCAAGGGTATATTCAAAATAACTACTTTTACTGAAAGTGCATTAAGCTGTGTTTTGAAGAAATAAACCAAAATCCGAATTAATTTGAATGGAAAAGGTCTTTCAAGTAATCTCTCTTCAACAGAGAAACTCACACACAAATTAAATATCAAGGGTGTACAAGTTATAAAGAGCACTGTGTAACTGAGGTGAAAAGAGAATTTAAATTACTCTTCCAGCTTGATCCATATATTAAAGCAACCTTAAAATTGCTGCCTGGAAGTGTCCTCAAAAGGACTGTTTCTTGGCCCATGACCCACCAGGCTCTCTCAGGCCTGATGTCTCCAAGACCCAGTTCTAAGGTATCACAGTCCTTTCACCATCACACCTTGGGCAACCCAGCACAAACAGCCCCTCTCCTCTGATAAAAAACTGTCAGCCAGGGACCCGAGATTGCTTTTATGTCCCGTTACAGTAGCAGAACAGACACCCCAATCGAGAGTCAGGGGAGGAATTTAATTGTGGGAAATGAAAAGACAACGGGATTAGCAAAGAAGTCGGGGTATCAGAACCACGAGCAGCCTGCTCAGAGCTTGCCCCTGCTAACGCCTGCAGGGCCTCTCCAAAAACGTATCCCAGTGAGCTGGATCCAATCTGCAACTCGGGAGAACAGAGCCTCTTGCTGATTTTGAGGTTAGGCTGCCATGGGACTCCAGGCATTAATGTTCGCCTACTGCTTGTCTGTTGGGTTTTGTTGGGATTTTTTGTGCCTTTTTTTTTTTTTTTCTTTTTGATTCTGATTCTAGAGGCAAGACTGGGCTACAATTTTCTCCCTATTGGACTACATTGTGTCTGGCATGAGGGGCACTGATCGGCTGGAGCTTCATGTGTCACTGTAATACCAAACAAAAATAGCAAAAAATGAGGGCTGATGCAGAAAAATCAGAAGGATTTAGCAAAACCCCTATATGATGGCTTTAAAACCTAAAGCAGGTACTGGAAATATTCGGTATAAAAATGAGGCAAAACTTCAGGGCAGCTCATTAAACATAGCATGTTAATTAGAATTCAGAGTGAAAAGTGGCTGAAACCTGCGATATCTGACAAACATTTCGAATTTCAAAGGAATGGGATGATATTCTGCCAGTAATGACAATGTATGTGGCTGAATACAAGAACAGTTCTGATAGTTCTTTTATTTAAACCATATCCCTATAAAAATAAGTGTGGAAACAGCTTGGATGTTCTTCAAAGAACTCGATGGGCTGCATAATAATATAAATTGAGGCCATTTCAACCAAATGGAAGGAGAGTATTTTCATTTTATTCCATTTCTGTAATTTTTGATGTAATTTGAGCACTGTTGCAGACATAAAGTAAATCTCATTAAGCCTAATCAAAACCTAATGTAATACATCATTAATATGAAGTATATAAAAGATATTTATCTATTTTGTATAATCAGCAAAAAGTTTGTTACAGACTGTCATATCAGATTCCTGCATCTCCTCACATAAATTCCATTAATTAGAGGTTTCTAGTTCTCTATAAACCAGTCACACATCAATTGTACTAACATGAGTAATTAGCTAAAACACAATAGTGTTCATATAGGTGAGGTCAAGAATTGGTTGCAAAATAATTTCCCTACGGAGAGCCCATCTGGTTTGTATCTAAGAGCAATGGAAAGTATATCAGCAGGAAACCAGATCTTACTTCTGAGCAATTTACCCTCCGACTCTTCCCAAACTGTAGTGGCATCACTGAAACTCTCAAGAGCTACAGAATGTAAAAGTAGTATCTTCTCCATAGATTTTATGACCATTTAAAGAGAGTTATTATTTTGTTAATCCCACCATCGGTAAACTCAGCACAAAAATCATGCGAGTTTCTCACCATGTTTCTCAGTCAACCATTTCTCAGTGCAAGACTTGTATGCAGAGTTCATACCACAAAGACTTCATCCCACTTGACTCTAGGTTGTTCACTACCATGCTTTGAAATCCTTGCACAAATAAACAACTTATCACACTTTTCAAACAGTGTGTACAAAATCTTTTTTGTGATGTAATATTTATTTGTTTTCAATCAGGTTTTCCCATACTTGCTAATTTGTTAATCTGTAGTTCACCCATAACTAGGACTTGCAGTCAGTTGTGGAACGCAACAGGCATACATACACCTTGTGCCTTATCTGTCTCTGAATTTATTGCCTAAGAGAAGACTGATCGGTTTTTTTAACATGTTGTCTCACTTTTGCAAGCGCTAAATTATTCAGTGTTTGAGACTTGATCTGGCCATAATAATGCAGGTCACTTTAAAATCACTCTTATAGGCTTCAATATTTTGATTTGATCATGTAAACGGGGACTAAAACCTTCTCTTCCTTTTGTAATTATATAAATACTAATATTACCATTGTTTATAGTACAGAGAATGACTTTAGTTCCTGGCAGACATCTTTTCCTTTCTAAACAATTTGGCTTAGTTTTCTAAGCAGTGGCTTTCAACAGCAAGTCCATGAAACTCAGGGGAAATCTGCATTACTTCTAAACGGCCTTGAAGAGGCAAGAAAGAAAAGTAAGATAAATATATTATGCAGAGGTTTGTACCACCACTGAAAAGTGTCAAAGTGTTAAAATGTAAAGAATTTAAAACCAGCATTCTAAAGCTGTCCTATGAAACACTATAAATATTTGTTGCACTTATGTCTTGTAAATACATATTAACTTTATTCTCCTGTCCTAAACTTTGTACTGTTTTCTTACTGATATTCTGCTTTACAGGGTTGAAATAGGCCCTGTAAAACACAAGTTGTTTGGCATAACTGTACATTGTCAGGATGTAAACAAGCTGAGGCCTCCAGGAACAACGACTGAACTTTATCATAATTCACTTCTTCATTCTCAGCAGAATTGGCACATGGCTGTTAACAAAAATACTTGAAATGAATATAACCATGTCAGCAAATACGGGATACTCAGACCATATGTTCTGAGCTTAGTTAATGATATACCCTGAGGTATATTAACAAAAGCTAATGGAAAAATGATGTCATCTTGAAGCTCATCAATAATTTGTACATTAAAAAAAAAATTCCTGGCAATAGCAAGTTTTATTTCACTTATTAAAATATTCCTATTTTTGCTGTACTGTAATAATCCTATTCTTTTTCCTTTTATTAAGGAAAAAAGTCATGGGTCATTATACACAGTTATTCAATTCTTGATCAAGGGCTGTGATGCTTCCATGACAACAGGTCATATTCATTAATCTGCTCATAAGTTTTAACTAACCTAAACAGAGAAGTAGGGTTTTTTCAAGACCTATAAAGTGTTGATACATTCACACACACCTTGGCAGAACATGTGTTGGTTGGGCGGGTTTTTGGTGGTTTGGTGTTTGGGTTTTTTTAGCTTATGCCATTTTCCTTCATGCTTGCTGTTGTGACATGTTAACATTAAAGTAAATCTTTGCTATGCTTCTTTTTTTAAAATTTATTATGCCTTGATTATTTACACCAAGGGAAATACTACAGCATGGCTGCACCTCTGCTTTAATATCTTTTTGCTCTTTTCCTGCCTCATTGTAGATGACTGTGGTAAAAATTAATTCAAGTTGCTAATTATTTTTTTGTGATGCCTAATTGTTTCTATTGCTTTTGGTTATTACTAAAATGATAATTGCTGTCTTGAATTTACACCTTCTCTTACTAACACTCATACAGAGTAAATACAGAGAGTTTCAAACAGGTGCCAAGTCGAGACATGCAGCCATTCTGTATTCACCTTAGAGCGTCCTAACCCACAGGACAGCAGCAAAAGTATCAGTCAATGGGTTACAAGAAAATCACACAAGCTCTGTCCAAGAAGAGAAGAGTACATCTGATTCTATGCTATATTTCCAGCCAACAGATTATGTTATTCTGAAACATCTAAACTAATACCACACTCAGTGAAGATTTTAGGGCACATTTCTTTTCATTTTCTGCCAGACTTTTTTTGCCATTCCCGCAGAGAAACATAAGCAACATGAAGGAGAAAAATATCTGATAAAAACATAAATGTCAATGAACTCACAACCACCTGCAGCACTGGGCATTAAAAAGAAGCATGTTTTTATGAAACCAGCACTTTTTTAAAAACAGCACAGAGGTAAAATGCAAACATACAAAAGAATTGTATCATAATTGTCACATTTTAACTTTTATTGTTACCTTTTACTGGCACTAATCCCATAGTGCTCTTTAAGAAATTCATGATACTGTAAAATAGCTTAGTATATTAAAATATGGCATTTTTTAGGCAAAATGGAGTTTTTAAAGTTGTACAAAATGGTGTAATAATAGCTATTCATAGGGTTTCTTCTTTTTTTTAATAAGGGCAATTTCATTTTGTGTCAAATCCAGATACCCTTAGGAATACAGACCTCAGTTTGCTAGATGTTGGCCAGCCTGGATGCATTCTGCACAGGATTTACTTAACATTAAAGATACTAATAGTTTCTCTGCCTTCAAAGGCTTAAGGCATAAAATGCTGTGTTGCATTAGTTAGTAGTTTGTGGACAAGGAAAGAAAAAAAATCATATATGCATTTTTTTTTAGATTTAAACTACACTACAGGGCAGTCTCTGACTTTTGCTCACAAGCAGCTGGAAAATGGTCAAAGTGAATTTTAGTGGCAGGACATCTCTGTTCACTAGCCATGAGAGTGAAGGACAACATTCTTTCCTAATCCCAGGGGGAAGGGGTGGAGGTGGAAATAATAAAAAAAAAGGACTCTGAGAATCAGAGCAAAATTTTAGGCCAGCTGTAGGCACAAGAAGTGGAATCTAAGGCCTACCTCACAGTTTAGGGACCTAAAACCTACCTAGCCCTAGCCCTACAGCAACCTCCTGTTTCCAGGGACTGCTTACTGGAGTGGAAACTCTCCATCCTGTAACCATACTTCCCTGCATACCCCTGCTCGTTCTCAAGGGTATCTGTCCCGGGAGGACAAGTGCCTCCCTCCAGCCTTTGCTTCTTTCCTGTCAAGGTTCACCCAGACAAGCATGCACGTTGCACTCCGGTTGCTCACAAAGACCCCTCCAAAACAGATAAGGTCAAGACTGTCGCTGAAGAACTCACCCCTGGAGTAGAAGGGTCTAGGCTTTAGATGTACTCAGTTTGCAGAGCAATAAAATTAGATGTCCTGTAATGCAGAGAGGACTGTCCTAAACTACCGGGCCACCAGCAGATGCACGAGCTGACAGTACACTCTGTTCTTCCAGCCCACCGGTGCTTGTGTGCAGTCAAAAACTGTGTGATCAGCTGAAGAGCAGATCAAATAAAACCTGACCCTGTGATTAGGACACTCGACTGTGAGAAGACAGACCCAGCTCCCTGGAAACTGCATGCATTTTACATGAGACTTCCATCAGACGATTAACACTCCTCCAAGTGTCCTGTCTGCACGGCTTCATTCAGGCTCTTTCTTGTCTACTCTATATTTTCTCCTGCTGGGATTTGGATGAGTGCTAAGATGGAACTGAACTGTTAGTGCTGGCTGTCCTCAGCTTGGTGCTTAAATTGTTAAGAAGCAGTAATACTCAGATGTTAATAACATGCTTAGGTGGGAAGAACGCTGACTACTTCTAGGATCCTCAGAAACAGTCTCATTGGGAACACCAGGGAAATCTGGATACCAGAGCTTATGCGCCAAACCAGAATAACCCCAGGAAGCTGAGGTTGCTGCCATACAAGTTTCTTTTTGGTATCCAATGCTTAGTTAAAAATGTCCAGCATTCCAATTATTTTACTTGGTTTTATAATAATTACAGTGAAAAAACCAATTACCCCCAAAACAAAGGAGTCTCCAGAAATAGTAATTATGCTCATTCCAAATTTCATTGTGCAGTACCAAGTAGTTCAACATTATAATGCTTTACTTTGGTTATTTCATAAGCCATTTGATTTGGAAATCAACTAACCAGCATAATAGTCTAATATTCATGCCAAGACAGAAAATCCAAATAAGAATAAAGCCAACATATTTCAAATAAGATGGAAATAGCTGCCAGAAGAATCCACATCAATACAAAACAAAAATCCACTAAGCTTAGGTTCATCCATTCCTTCTGAATTAGGCCAGGAAAGGAAATAAAGCAGAGTGGAAGGATGGGACAGGGTATATACAGGAACAATGTATAGTGGCATACAGTAGCACTGGAATGCAGTAGTAACGGCTCAGAAAAACAAGTCATGAAGGTTTAGGGGCAAAACAACCAACCAATGACATTTTATTGGGCCCATTTACTCTGATTTTAAGGGAAAATATGTTTCATTTATAGCTTGGCCTAATGCCTCAAATATGCATCAGCAGCAACAGGGTGGTCGAAACAGTAAGCCTGCTTGTAGCTTAACCGATGACCTTACGTTGTGATTCCCCCCTTCCTGCCACGTTTTGTTATGAGTCGGTTGTGTTTAGTCATCTTAGTGCTTACATCGTTATGAGCACTCACCATGTGGAAATATACACTGTAATACCATAACAATGCATTGATAAGAGAAAGGAAGAGGACAGTACGGATGAAGAAAATCAAGATCAGACTGAAAAATCAGGTGGTGTTATTTTTCATTTCCACAAGTCTAAATCTTTCTTCTCTGCATTTTATGTTAGGGATATTTCCAGCAGTTTTACACAGCTCTTTGATGGGGATTTCTCAGATTCCTGGTATTCACCTCTCTTGCTTTGCTTAGTTTTATCCTATTATTATCAGCTTTCTCCTAGGGCAACATGAAATAACTCCATTCTCTTCTTCGTGGTTACATCCTACTTCAGTGTCAGAGTTTATGATAACCCAGTTCTTGAGTGTCCTGGTTTCGGCTGGGATAGAGTTAATTTTCTTTCTAGTAGCTGGTATAGTGTTATGTTTTGGGTTTAGTAAGAGAATAAAGTTGATAACACATGATGTTTTCAGTTATTGCTCAGTAGTGTTTATACTAAGTCAAGGATTTTTCAGCTTCTCATGCCAAGTCAGCAAGAAGGCTGGAGGGGCACAAGGAGTTGGGAGGGGACACAGCCAGGACAGCTGACCCCAACTGGCCACAGGGACATTCCGTACCATGTGATGTCATGTCCAGTATGTACACTGGGGGGAGCTGGCCTGGGGGGATCGCTGCTTGGGAACTAACTGGGCATCAGCCAGTGAGTCGTGAGCAATTGCATTGTGCATCACTTGTTTTGTATGTTCTAATTTTTTTATTATTGTGGTTGTCATTTTATTATTGTTACCATTATTATTTTCTTCCTTTCTGTCCTATTAAACTGTTCTTATCTCAACCCAGGAGTTTTACTTTTTTCCCCCAATTCTCTCCCCCATCCCACTGGGTGGGGGGGAGGTGAGTGAGCTGCTGCATGGTGCTTAGCTCCTGGCTGGCGTTAAACCACGACCTTGAGTTATAACAACTGAAGTTATAAACACTCAAACAACAGAAATGGAACTTCCAGAAACAGACAGGATTATGGACACATGCAGGATTACAGAACCAGAAAGCAACTTCAGACTTCTTCAGAAAAGCTGACAACATTTTAATATTTCAAGGAGAAGCTCATTTATAGAAGCAGCAGCAAAAAAAGACTGCATGTGTTGGTATAAATAGAGTCCTACTGAAAGAAATGCAAATAAAAGAAAATGTTTGGAAGTGTATCTAACAATGATTTAAGAGAATCAACACTTTTTTTTCTTTTTTGTTAGGAGGACAGTATATTAGACATAGGTCATTATATTCAGTCTTCTGCTATCACATTAAATCACTTCACTTCATCCCTTTCATAGATTTCTGCCATACTCCATTTTGAAATAAGTCATTTTTTTCCCCAAGCACTTGAATTTGAAAGCTGTTTCATAACTTCACTTCTCTGATGGTTCTAATTTCCATCCCTGATGTTTTTCAGGATCATTTTATGGGGATTTTTTTTCTTGTGACAGTCATTCAGCTGTTCTTGTTCCCTAATGCTCATTCCTCCCCATCATATACAACACATGCATAAAGAGAAATTATATCTCCTCTCAACTTCCAATTCACTTGGCTAGACGTGCTCTCATGTAATACATAAGATAAATCAACCATTCTCCTGACCATCCTAGCAACGCCCTATTTGTATTCCAGTATGTTTATATCACTGAGAACAATATTCCAGATGACACCTTACCAACACCACAGATAAGGAAGTTTTCATGCCACTATCTCCATTGAACATACTTTGTCCAAGAACTCTAGGATCATATTTGCCTTTTCATCCCACTTAGAGCTCATATTCATCTTATGATCAACAGATATCGTCTCTTCTGTTATTTTCAGGTGAAGCATTCCATATATTATAAATACAGAGTCACTAAGCAAGCTGATGTATCTTTTCCCCAATTTATATTAATCCATGGACCTCAGAGATACTCTTTCATGATGTTTTGATCCTCCTTTGATGATGCATCTCAACTTTGTGATCTGCAAATGCCACTGGCAAAAAACTTGTTGTGCCACAGTTGTTAATGAGAGTCTTAAACAAGATCCACCCCCAAACCTATCCTAGAGCAAGTCTACAAGCAACTTGTTTCCAACCCTAGTTTGGGATTTCCTCATTCATGTTTCTTACACATCTTTCTCATCATGTACCAATTCCTCCTTTCTCTACCTTAATAAATACTTCCCCTGTTGAATATTATTGACTTTTTGTGAACTATTATATTTCCTTCAGCAAGAGGGACAACTATCTCATCAAGCCAAGAAGGTATAACCTACCTTTGGTAAATCCATGTCACTTTCTATCTCATCATTCATTTACCTCTATGTTCTTTCTTCTGAAGTATATCATAAAGCATTTTATAAAGTTTTATAGCTCCTTGGGTCCATTTTTTCTTTAAATATTTATAAAGCGCTTGCTACTCTCTGTTCATCCATTACCATCCCTAGTTTGATAGCAAAACTCTGGCCTGTAGTTTCATATATGCCAGACTTCTTTTTTCCCCATCATGCACCCTATGACCAAAAAATTCCAGTCCATTTACTGAGAATACAGTCCTCCTTGCCTCTTGAATATTGTAATTTCCATTTTATGCACTCATTCTAGCTATTTAGTCACCTAGCCTTTGGCCCCATGTTCAACATCAATATCCTTACTGAAAACTGACTCAAAGTATTCATTTAGTTGTGAGGTCACCCCGACTTTACCTTTAATCTTGATGTTACAGTCATGGTGTAGTGATCTCCCATCTTTCTCCTCTCTCTTTTCATGTGACTAAAGAACCTACTGCAATTTCTCATGTTTTGAAAAATGTTTAACCCAGCTTCACTTTAGGAAGCTCACTTTTTCACAGTACTTCCTGACTTTTAAAATGGACTTTCATTACTGCCTACTCAATTCCAAGTTCTCTGCATATCTAGATAACCCTTTTGAACTACTAAATTATCCAGTTAAGACACAAAGCTTTTTTCTTCTTCTTTTTTAGGGGTAAAAGTTCTAAATCCTTTTGCACTTTTGGCTTAAAAGAGCTCCAAGTTCACCAACTCTCAAGTCTAGCTGACCTTGCTAGGAAGCTTCCTTAATTCCACAGAATTTGCTATTTTAAAAATGAAAGCTGCTATAAATCTATGCTTGATTTAAATAGAATCAATGTGTGACCGCAATACCCAAGGATCTTTTCTGCTAACAGTTCTCCTATAATGTCTTCACAACTTACCAAAATGAAATGTAAAAAAATCTCTTCTTGCTGGTTCAGTGGCACTGCGGTGAAAAAACGCTGCTCTCATTGCTGAGAAAAATGGGCTCTACCTTTGTTAGCAATGTTTGTTCTCAAATTCGTAACTAGGGACTGATCTTCCACAATGACCCACGTTTCAGAAGTATTTTTCTCTCTAACAACTTCAAAGATACCACATTCTACATAGTAAAATCTGTACCTTGGCATTATCCCATTTGAAAGTCTTTCATATAAGTGATATTGAAATTGTTTTATCTACACGCTTTGCTGTCTATAACATGATTAGTATATACTGAGCCCTTCAGTGTATGTGCCAGTTGTATTAGTTACCTAACCATATTTCTGTTAAACCAACAATATGCAGTTTCAAAGTGTAGAGTAATTCCTATTTTTTCACATTTCGGCACAAACCTTTGAGCTGTGATTTGTGGAGCACAGCCAGTTCCAGGCCTTGTTAACTAACTGTGGTCCTTTCATTATCTGTATCATTTGCCTGGAAAGCCCCATACATGTTTGTTTTCTTTACCTTTGCTGCTGCTTGCTGTCAAACCTACTGCTCTTCCATCTGCTTGTCACCTTTCTACTTATTAAATATAGGTAAGGAAACTATGTAAGTTCTTTCCCTCACTTTGTTTTAAAGCTCTTCTTATTATTCATGCCAAAGCCAGTATTCTAGTCAATCCACAGTGAAGGGACCTATTTCTGTGAGTGCAATCTAAGCTTGTGTGACTGGTAATTGTGCATGTACCATGCTCATTACATAAACAAATCTCAGTTGACATTACCTTGACATTTTCATCTCAGCTACATCAGATACAAGCTATTCCTCTGATGCTACATCTAATTCAGATGAAGCAAAACAAAATAGTAAGTTTTAGCAATTAATGCTTGTGCTCTACCAGCAGTACAATGCTGTGTTTCATCATTAATTTCTCTCTCAGTGCCCATTTCCACAGATAAAATCACAACAGTCCCTTCCTTCAAGCCATTAAAAAAAAAAAAAGCTTACAGTGTAGCAAATCTTTATATTGGAGCATGAATAAAACCTCTCAGTCATTGTATTTGTTGTTTGCAACATGGAGAAAGAGTTAAAGTGGAGGCAAGTACGGACTCCTTTAACTTTGACAGGGTAAGAGGGAAAACATTCCCATTAAAGTAAATACCAGTTAAATATAACATGAAAGTGAGCCTAATTCCATATGCTTGCTTTAATGTGGTACATCAAAAGTGTTAATGGCAAGTGAGTTGACTGTATATAAAAATATATTTACTGGCTACTCCTCTAAGAACAGGTTTTGGGGTGTGTTTTTGTTCTTTCTGAAGTTGCTTTTTTATTCCAGAGGATTTCAAAATACAACTCTGAGTGATTGTTTCACCCCCCTGAGATGGGAAGACTATTTATGTGGTTTGGGAACTGACATGTTGCTGGTTTCTCCCCCTAACTTCTGTGTTTTAAACTGTTTACATTTCATGGTTGTGCATCTCTTGGCTAACAATGTTTTGGGATGAATGCTGTTTTGCATTTGAGTGAAGAATGCAACAGACCCTCCTGGAAAATGCACACTCAAACCAACTCTCACATTTGAGAAGCTGCCACGTAAATGAATTGCACGTTAGAAAGTAGGGATGTGCTGCAGACTTCTCTATACAGTTTAGTAGAGATCTTTTACCTTCTATTTAGCTTGAAGTATAAAACCTCTACCCAAAGAGCAAGTGGGGAAGACTGGCCCTAGGGTGCACATGCTTGAAGTTGTACTTCAGAAACTTACAGGAATATTTGGTCTAGGATGAGTTTCGTAACCTGACCTGAACACTGTTTTGCCTTATGATATTTACTTCAATTCCGTGTTCACAGAACAGTGCTTGGTTTTCTTGTAGACTCATGTTAGAATCTCTCCGACTGCAGTAACTCTGAGTGGCCTGAAATGAACTGCTCAGTATCGAGTGCAGCTTTTTCATAGAGTTTGCTTGTTCTGCTCCAATTACACACCAATCATTTTAAAGCTACTATTCTTTATAATACTTTTTTTCATCTTTCTCCTTCCATCTCATGCTTCATTCAGAATGTACATCTAGAAGCTTTAAAAGGTTAAACTAACAGAGACACACATAGCTTGGCTTTAAGGCACTTGCTCTTTCATTAGCTTCCTATTTTGCATTTAAAAAAAAAATTAAATGCAGCTCACTTCTGCAAATCTCAAGGGCAGAGGCTTTCTCCCTTCTTTTGCAGTTAATAGGGTGTAAAAATCCTTCAGCTCATCAGCCAGCACACTGCCACTAGGGAATTGAGAAAAAAACCAACATTTTGCCTTTCTGAACTGGAAGCTGAAATTCCCCAGGGAAGACGTATTTTGGAAAAGATTTAAAAGAAGTAACTGCTGGCTGCCATGAGGACTTTGACAGCCTTCACAGAGCATCTCTTGAAGAGAAACAGCAGTTGGAGAAAGAATATCTGGGGGGACAGCTTTGAGATTTGACATCATTTTCACGCATTTCTGCCTGAAATTTCTGCTGTGTCATGTCAAGCTGCAAGCTTTGCTCTAACCTCCAGACTGCCTCCTCACTACCCATCAGACATGAAGGAACTCATCTTCCAATTATCTCTAAGCTTGTATATAATTCATGTATAAAATCTAAAATCCTATTTAGAACTCAAATCTTATTAAAGAGAACAGCTCATAATGGAAAACAAACAAAAGACAAAATTAAGCCTGTTAATAACAACAAATGAAAATAAGCTAAAAACAGAAGTAACAACAGATCTCATTTACATTAAGTGAAATACTGATGGACTCCAGTGGACTAGGAAAGCTGGAATTTTAATTTTCTAAACTGCAAGTTATAATTAGGTAGCAGCTTAATTTCAAAACCAGGTCCACTTATTCTTGCACATAACAAATCATTCCTGTTTGTCATTTTAAGCCAAGAAGGCAGCATGTGGTCTTTTTGTACGCACGAGACTGAGGGGTGGAACAAGAGTAGCAAGACTCCTCCAGTGCCAGCGGAGGACTGTGACGTGAAGGGCAGTGTACAAGCCTGGGCGTATTTCTATTTGAGAAAAGGTTATGGCAAATTAATACATGTAGAAGGGAGACTGAATTGTGACAGCGACTAAAGGGCACTGAAATTATAGGGCCTTGACAAGGCACTCTAACTCATTTTTAGACTCAATAAATCAAACCCCACTTCCCTTTTTACCACCAGCTATGCATAAAATCTGTGAATTCTTCCCAGAATATTTAACTGCTTGCAGTTACCTAACTTCAAAAAGATTTCACCCCACTTCTCTGATTTTTTCTGTAACATGGGCATGTTTCTCCCACATTTCTCAACTTTTTTCTTTTTTTTTTTAATAGATTACTGCTGTTGTTTCTGGTGGTGCTTTTCACTGCTGGCCAAAACTGTTTTAGAGCAATAATCATTTTTTTAGAATTATGCAGGACACAAAAACACTACTTAAGACTTAACCAGACCTCATACTAAAACCGTTGTACACCACTAAAGTGCCTTGTTGACAGTTGTGGGCTACTTCCTCTGATACTTTAACCTGTGCATGGATATCAGCTCTATCATTTCTGTAACACATACAGGGAGGATGAAACCACTTTTCAATTATTTTAAAATTATTTAAACAACTGGCAATTCTGACAACATCCAGCAGGTGGCATGTGTCACATGCAATACAGTGAAATTACACAAATACAGAAAGGCCCTCTGAAAAATATTGATAATATTTAAGAAAAATTAACATGTCCTCATACATAGTTCTTAATTCTGTAATGCACTGAAGTAAGAATTTCGAAGTGATTATCATGCAAAGCTGAAACACAAACCTAATAGTTGTTTCAAACAATGGAGATAATTTTTCTTGTAATTTCTTAAAATAGAACTGCTTTCAGTACAATACATGGTGTGCCTTCTTGGTATTAAAGCATTAAATTAAGTTTAAAAAAATTGACATTATAATGATTTTATAAAACCTGATACTCATTTTCAAGACTTTGTAACATTTATAAAATCATAATGAAACACAGAGTTTGTTAAGAAAAAAAAACCCTGAAATTTCATTCAAATTATAAATTTACTTACTTTCAAGGGCATATAAGTAAAAAGATTATCTTTACTATTTTTCCAGCTGGCTCTGTAAAAATAGGCACACAATCTTACGGAATGTGCCAAAACTGGATGTCTGTCACAATTTTTTTCCATTTAAAATGGAAACGTAGCTATTCTTTAATAGCTGGAGATGTAGACTCTGCTAATGTGGGCGGAAGTAACTGATGAAATTAAGAGGGGAAGGTCACAGTCTGTAACTGAATTGTCCAACCATGACTCATGACATTAATTGAGTTTTTAATGCCCTTGTGTGATCAGGCTTCATAATTCTCAAATCCCACTTGACTCCCTGTACCACCTGTGCATATTCACAACTGGAAAGACAGGATGAAGGCCCTCTTTCTATATTTTAGAACCTTCCAAAAGCACTTTTGAATCCTGAACTTCTGGCTGCGTATCTAAGAATCAGACTCTGTAATAAAAAACCTGATCTGCTAATGTTTCTTGGCCTATATTAACTTAAACAAAATTATTCTTGAGGAAAGAATATCTAACTAGTCAGTACTAAGAAAACAGGTTTTTTACCTTTTTTCAGCTAATGTAGTTTATGCCTTCTTTTTACACTAATCCAATTATCCCAGCTTAAAGTACCCTACTGAGCCTGTTGTCCTTCAGCAGAGCAAAATTGCTCTTTATTCTATGAATTTGCATAGATCAGATTACAATTTAGGTTTCTAATACCGTGTTCATCAAGACTCTTCAAAGATCTACTTTTATATATCAGAATCATAACTCTTAACAGGACTTGAAATCAGAAATTATGTGCTACTCTGTAGAAGCTCACCTCTGAATCTATTTATGAAATGGAAAAACTGTTGCAGGTACAGGTGATGAAAGAGTAAAATACATTAGACTTGCTTAAGCATAAGCATTTTTTAAGAGGAGGCCTAAAAATAATTGTCTGGAGTATTTTTTTTCCTTCTTTCTGCTTCTAAACATTCTTTCAGACCTACATAAAACACTTTTTAAAGAAACAACTTTTCCGGTTTCAAGAACAGAGCTTTTGATGTTTCTTAGCTGCTACAGGCTAGTAAAAGTCAAGTTTGAATAAAGCATGTGTTTTTCTTGGTGAAAAATACAATGATATGATCTCTTTGCTCAGCAAACAGAAGTCAATGATAAATCTCATTTATTTTTAATAAGTAAGACTCCTTATTTTCAATATGACTGTAAATAATTAGCCCAGCAACAAAGTAGCATAGCATGTTCTGGGGAACTGACATTTCATAAACATCTAGTGTCACAAGCAAAAAATATTTTTTGAATAAATAGCAGTCAAGGAATATAATCAAAATTGTTTAAGAAATTATGAAAACTAAGAAGCTCTTCGCTGATCAGTTCAAAGAGATCAAAAGAGAACAATGGCTTAGTATTCCTTAACAGCATCTTGTAGCTTCTGTGCTGAATAGAGATGACAAACCGATAATTTTGTGCTTAGGTCAGTTCTTTTCCTATGTTTTCTCCTCTCTGAAAGTCCACACTATATTGACAATTTGTACCAACTGGCATCATGGTATGTGTCGTGGGGATACCTGGCCCCTGAGAACTGAAGCACAATTGCTAACTTATTTCATAAACAGTTGGCAAGCTAGTGATTAATTTTCGGTTGCTAAGAGCTTGGTGTTCCTCCCAACAAGAAGGGAAGAGGAGCCTTACACCTCCCCTCTCTTCTGAACTCTTGTGAGCTGGGAAAGGAATGACATGTAACATTTTTTAAGTAAATGTCTGCAACGAGAGTTATTCCTTTGAAAATGCAGCACACAGCTCATTATCTCTAAGTAACATCACTCTCAGACACAATATGTGAGAATATACTTTCCAAAGTCAGACTCTTTGGAACATTTTCTGCCAAATGGCAGCTCAGGCTGATAGTTGCTTACACTCTTCTCTAAAAGAAAGAAAATAACTGAAATATCACGTGATGCTGCTCTTGCTACAGTAATCCTCAAGCTGACTGAAAAGGGGAAGAACAGGCCTAGTCAAAACACAAGCTAGATGATAAAAATGCAAGATAAAAACGTTAAAGACACATTCTGGTTGCCAGCATTACGTGACTCAGGCACCCACTGCCAAAACTGAGCACTGAAGGGCTCAGCACCACAGACCCTACGAGGAGCAGCTACTCCTACGTCACTGCTCCTCAGGGCAACACGGGCTCTCCTCTTGCCGTCAGGAGCTCATAGATCAAGGGATTATGACTCAAGGCATCAGTGGACAGAAAGATTCTCATTTTGCTCAATTTAAAAAAAACAAGTACACGCAGAAATGCTCTGGTGACACGTGGTCTGTACAGTTAGATGTCCTTCGTGCTTCTCTGGCACCCTACAGTCCAAATACCCCAACAAATACCCCAGGTGCGGGTGCTGTATTTGGCCCACACAGCTGGACATGACTCCAACTTGCCTCCGAGTAGCGCAGGGGCCACACTGTCTGTGACAAAGTATTTGGGTAACAGGCTGGGGTAGTGAGAAACAACCATTACACATATCCATCCCTTCTGTTCGATTCCTGCGACTGTGACATTTCAATCACCACAATATGAAGGCTGTAGCACCGTTACCCTCTTCTCATAGCGTACTACATGGCAGTCCGCACTGAAAATTTAGGAGCGGTTTAAGGTACTGATTACCTCTGATATTATGAACGATGAATGATAACAATGTGCAAATTATGAGCACACATGCAATGGAGTGAGAGAGAAAAATTAGCAGGTGCATTCAATTCTACATTGTTTGTAATCATCCCAATTAAATGAATCAGAATTTATATGCTGATAATGTAATACACATAAATTATTGCTGTGAAATAGATGCAGGAAAAAAACCACTACACTTAGCACTTTGAAAACAAGAAATGCTGAATTATTTCAAAATATTTCCAAAATATCAACAAGAACTATAGGAATATCACAGACTAATTACCTGCAAAAATGTCATTTGCAAAATCAGCTCTTTTATTGTAGATGAAACATCTTCAATAAAAACAAACAGAAAGCCCCTGCATCTGTTCTGAAAATTAACGTGGTTTTAAAATGCCCCAAATTCTCCTTTATCTTTCATGCTTTTCATGCCTACTTCAGCATATTTGAAACACTGAAAAGGTTTGTGTATGTATAAGCTCACACTTGGCACTGCTTCTGATTAGGTTTATATACAGTAATCAAAACTAATTCTAACTGTTCCTTAAACAACATTATTAAGTTATTTTTGCAGGCTGTGGTGCCTCACATGTTTTACGTGGCCTCGAAGAAAACAGAAAGACACATTTTTCTTGGCCTTAAAGGTCTTCATTCTGCGAACAGTCAGGACACAATGACAGAGCTGGAAACAGTTTATTGGCAGAGACTAACTGACTAAAAATGCCCTTTTTGGACATGGCCAAATTACCCACAGTTTCAAGCCAGATTTGGCAAAGAATTCTGGCTAGATGAAAATCCTGGGATAGCTTTTTGGACTTTTTAGAAGCAGTTTTCTAAACAAAATGTTTCAACCTTTTGTTTTGAAAGGGGATTTTCATTTCAGGATTGACCTATTTTTTAAAAAAAGCTGTAGGAAATATTATTGAACTGAGATCAGTTTTGTTCAACTAAAACAAATGATAGACTCTTTTTTGTCATTAGAGCCTCCATATCAAAACACTCATCATTTGTACTCTTCTATACAGAAACACTCTTGCAATGGCTAAGGAAATAGGAACAGAAGACAAAAGATCTGGTCACACGTTATTTGGTACCTGTACACTTTCATGTATTTTCCTCCAAAAGTACCAAATTTTGCACTCCAGTACGTTCTCTCTTCCAATCTAATCCTTACTGAAGTCTTTGACTTATTACTATGTCAACAGTATGGGTGTATATTGTGTTATTAAAAAAAGTGATGACTCCTTATGGTCAGAGATAAATCTTGTTGCTGCTTACATTAACCTTTATTATGCTTATATAAATCAACTGGTCTCCAACATAAGCCTTCCAAAGAAAAAGTTAAATATAATCCCATTTGTATAGCCACATGATAAATTTTACTATAAAAACATGCTCTTTTTATTAATACTGGAATTATGATAGAAACTAAAAAATTAGGAAATTCCTGAATAAGGATGAAATATAGCACCTGTTCTCAAGCTAAGCACAATGGATCTGTTTTAGAAAAGGACAGACTTGCTTGAACATCAACAGACACATGGTTCATTTTACTCAAATTGCTATTTACATCGCAAAATTAAGGCCAAATTTGATTCTTATAATTTACATTGAACTCCCATTCATGAGGAAAGTTCATGCCTGACACGCAGATGTGTCTTCTAACAGCTTCCAAACATTTTCAAAGAAGATTTTTTTTCATTTTAGGTTATTCATAACATGACATGCCAAAGGCTAAACTAATAAAAAGTATTGTAGTTGCAAAGCCAAACACTAAAAATTTTAGGAAATGTCATAATTATACCTTTTTGTCCCACCTTAACACACCTTGCTTATGCATACTCTTAGGAGTTAATGCATTGTCATGCATTAGAGCAAGATCTTCCAAACCATAAGCCATAGGCACAGTACTCATTACCAGGATACAGTCCCACTAACAAACCCCAAAACACAGGCATTATCACAAGGACAAAACCAGCACTTTTATACAAGCAAAACTTCAGTGAGAGTCATGTGGAACAGGACAACCGCAAAACTGTGCAGTCTCTACCCACAGAACAACTTTCCACAGAGAGAAGGAGGGAATCACACTTCACAACACATATGCACGTTCTCCCTGCTGTTTCTTTGGAAGTTTAGGAGAACTGCTTGCCAGATTTTCTTTCCTCTTCATACTTGTGCAGGTTGTTGTATACCAGAGGTGCGGATGTGTCGGAATCATTTATGTACCCATTTCTGCACACCTTGTTTGCATCGCATGCTGGGATGCTATGACATTAACAGAACTATAAAAATGCAAAATAGGATTGTTATGAACGAAGGATATTTATGCGACTGCAAAATAGCTATATATATTCATACATATTGTTGCTATGTAGTGCGGTAGAGAGGTTCAATGTGCTCTGTAGCACTCTTCTGATCCTGTTCACTGCTGACTACACATAATTCCGAGTGCCCAGCAGCATCCCTATTGAGCTCCTTCCTCAGCTGAGGGGTTAGGGATTATTGTCCCTCCATCACACACTTCAAAGAGAAATGTGCCTGATTTGTTTAGTTAATATTTATTGTACTTATTCTGAGTCAAAAATGTGCAAAAAATAAGTAAGTAGTTACATTGACACTGCTAAGTTTAAATTTATAATTATCTACTCTTTGTTCTTGTAGCTTTTTGGCCTATGTATTCGGTTACAGTAATAATAATGTTAAAATAACAATCACCACGCTTGAAACAGTTCACTGAAAACATCAAAATACTAGATATTAAGGCCTACAGATTGTTTCTTAGCAGCATATACCTTTCTTAAATAAAAACAACTTTCACATGTTTCCTGTGTTAGGATTTTTATAAATTCAAAATAAAAGGGGAAGGTTGTAAGTACAAGTAATAGATGATAACTGCAACTATACAGTTTAATGAAGCTTTTGAATGTGAATATATTTATGCTTTCTTTTTTTTATTAATGGAACTGAATTCAAATAAACATTACCATCTTTCAAGGAACAATGGCATTCTTCATTCATAATTTAAATGTTCAAGGGAACCATAATTAAGAAAAAGCACTCCACTCTCTTACTGCCAAATTAAGAGCTACTTCAAAGTCCTTGGGACATAAAGTTTACGAAACATCAACCTCCCTTAATAAGCATTGCTTCCATGAGCTATTTTGATTCCTCCAATTGCTAATAACACTATTTGTCTTCCTAGAAATTCAGAAGTAGCATATGTGATAAGTGAGTACAATATAAGAAAGGCTTTTTGTGGAAGCCTAAGGTACATTTATATCACTTTTATGGTTGGTCCATAGAGTATAGCACTCTGTGTGAGCTGGCAACCACACTAGATTGTGCCATGGTGGTTGTGCTGGCCCACTGTTCATATCAGTTGCAGAGCATTAAAAAAAAAATAAAATATCAAGTACCCTTTTCTTCAAACACAATAAATCTAAGATGCAGCATACAATTCTTCATATAACACCTACACAACAGATTTTGGAACCAACAATACTCGAGAAATACAATTTCATGAAAAACGTGTTTCATACTTACCACTAATGTTTACTAATGTGATGTCTTTCAATGATTCATAAGAAATTACTAAGGTAGCTATTAAGATCTACTGAATCATTCATGGAACATGCTAAGCACAATTCCCTGGTAATGCAAGCTGATTTGAACAGATTAAATTTTAAATTCAAAGTGCATGTAAGCTGTAAAAGAAATTACTCAATGTCAGCGAAGCTTAACTTTCTCTAGAAAACACCAGAAAACACCAGAAGCTCATCCTTTATTTATTTTTACAATTTGGGAGAGGAGGGGTGGGGAACATGTTTTCATAATTAAATATTGCTTACAGAATGAAATCTAGAATGAAATCCAGCTGTGTATGGAAAAATATATTGCATTTCATTTAAATATGAAGACACCTTCAAGTAGAAACTGAGTTTCTCAAACTTGTGCAAGGGGGGAAACATATATGTTACATTACAGAGACCATTATACACTACATGTATATTTAATTTACTACCAACTGTTTAGGCATGGGTTTTTTTAATCTCAATATGAAGTACTGCATATTATAGGGATATTTAATACACAGAGAAATTATCATTATTTAATGGAGATGTCCCTGAAAGACAGAAAAAATTCAGCACAGTTTCTGTGTTTTATTTGAAACAGTTTGAACAGTTTTGTTCATATCTGATTGGTTAAGACATCTTAAATGAGAATAAGAAGAAAGGAGGTTATATGCTACTAAATATCTTAACCTTAGCATTCTATTCCTTTTTTTTAAATCTGAGGTTACTCTTAAGATGTTGAATTCGTTTGTGGCCTTACAGTGTTGTACTGCAAAGACATAGGATGTTGAATCCATCTAGGCAATACCTCCAATATGCAGAATTCCTGCCCTACAATAACAGGATTTTATTTCATAATTCCAGATAATACTTTAAGCAGTAAACGTAAAAGCTTATACCTTGACAAGTTAATTACTCCACAGTCTAAGAATCCATTTGCAAGAGCATATTAAATTGTGACTATCATCAAAGTCTTCCTGTGGGGCATTTTATCTCATTAGTAATATGTCTGACACTTGACTCAGAATTTTATAGTCATCAGGTCAAACTACAGCATTTGCATCTATAAATTATGTGATAATTCCTCCCAATTCAATCAATACTACTGGTTAGTGACTGGTACACAGTAAATGACATGTTTCTAGCACCACCACAAATTTTAGAGTGAAAATGTGTATCACTTTGTATTTTACGGTATTCAAAAGAACAGGAATGAAATATGAAGAACAATAATAGGCCAGAGAAGAACACTAGCCAAGAATAACTTACATCAAAGAAAAGGCAAAAGCCATTTTTGTTTGCTTGTAACCTCTTCTTAACCTATCTTGAAGGTACATCCTCACATGTTCCATTAAAAGAAAAGAAAGAAAGAAAAAAAAAAAAAAAAACAGTGAACACGATGGGTTAAACCCCGTATTTAGCCTTGAAATTTTCAACCTGTATTTTCATTTCTGATGCCCTGCAGATGGGGTAGGTAGTTATTCAGTAAGTTCATGCAGTGAGAGTCTAGGCACACAAAGTGAGAATTGCAAAAGCTATGACAAGCATAGGACAGTGATTTGCTAGCTAAATTAGAGGCTGGAAGAAAAGCCTGTTGATTTCTGTTCAGTCTCAATCTGACTCAGACTATATTGATCGTATGAAGGAAGCAGCATGGGAGATTACATTAGTTTTATCTACTTTTTGGTGCTGTGGTTCCCTCTAAGTCCTTCTTCCATTTAGAAACCCTATACAGTACCTATAGGGCAGAATGACATTCCTGCTCTTGGCTCTGCTTGTCTTGAGCCTTGCCACCTCTTTCTTTTGATGATGGATATTCCAAAGTAACCTGCAACTCTCTCATTTTCAGATTCAATTTCTGCCTTCTGTCTGGGCTCTCCTACAAATCCCAATTTGACTCTAACTTGGAACAGGGATTTGTGGATCACTGTACCAAAAGTTGTTATCACCACATTACCTAGGTTAATATCTTTCACTGTGAATCGGTGTTTTAGTTTTATCCACATTCACCATAGCAACTGGGAAAGCACAAGGTATGTATGTATAACCTAATTTCTTCATATGCGCATATGTATCTACTTTGATTCAGGATATGACTATATATTTTCATGAGAAATAATTAAAAAAACCCATAGAACTCAGGCATGTGTTTGGTCTTAGACAAGAAAATCAATGGATGTTCTGTCTAAGTGATATTTATTAGACCAATATCTGTTCATTGAAACTGTATCAGGTAACTTTCCGCTTCTGTTATTTATTTACAGTTTCCAAGACGTTGTGTAGATCTGCACTTATCCAAATACTGTTCTGCAGATTAGACTGAAAATGGCAGATAACAAAACCTCACTTCAGCTGACTTTATGGATACAGCAAAAATGTATTCTGCCATAATCCCAAGTAATTTCCCTCAGTTCCCACTGAACCGTTAGGAGAATGAGATTCATCAGTCTCGCCAGGTCTAATAAGAAAAAATTATTGCCAGAGAAAAATAAACATTTCCGGCCTACAAAGTCCTTTCTTGCCTATACTTTGTGATCACTTGAGTACATGGCGACATACTTGTGTTCTTAAGCATGTACCTGCACAGGACCTTTGGAGTATGTGGAAAGGTCATACAAGCAACTACAATTCTAGCACCTGCGAGGTCTGAAGAGCCACCTGTTATTTTTTTTCTCCTCCCTTGTTTCATGCATATTGGTTGACATTGACTGTAGGTAAGATGTCAAAAATATTTTGTGCAATATGAACACTAAATTATTTGTTAGGAGATGAAAAGCAAGCAGCCTGGGTGAGCACTCCCTGTAGAACACAAAAAATGCAGACACTGGCAAAACAAAGCAGAGCACCTCTCTGCCCAGAGGTTTGTATTTGAATGTTACATCACCATAATGTTGTAAATGAGTTTAATTCAATAAAAATGTCTCGATCTCTTAAAGCGTAAATTGTCATTCAAAGAGAAGAGAAGTAAAGCTGGGAAGACATATACAGCTGACACCCAGAAAATTAACTTACACATTTATGGATTAATCAATGCACACTTCATAAAAGGAAAGACATTACAGCGACGCTGCCTCAGTGAGATTTTTTATGTTAGAATAATGAGCTTGGAGGGGGAGAGCATTTTATCCCAATTATCCATGTTTTGGAGGGACAGTTTCTCCACAGCCACATCTATAATCGAAAGTCACAGTTGAAAAGAACTATCTACAATTTAATTTCTACATTACAGCTGAAGATATGTAACCCCCCAAAATGACTTACTACCCTGATTTTTCAGGTAACCCACATTGTTTGCTGCTGCCACAACATTCAGCACTGTTGGATTGTAGTCTGACATCAGACCTAATCAACAGTATTGATAAAAATATCACACAGATTATCTCCTATCTTTCACATGAAGGCATGAGGCAATAGTGAGAGACTGCCCAAACTTTTGCAGTGGAAGAAAGTGAACCTGGTGACCACTGACCATCAGTCCATGCTTGAGGAAGAGAAGGACCCATCATGATGGTAAATCATGGCAGATGTTGGGACAAGATGTAAAAAGAAGAAAGGGAAAAGAAAAGACTACCAAATTAAGTTTTCTAATATAAATTAATGAATGGGGGAGGAAGCTAAAACTAAGCTAGTTCCCAGAAGTTCTGTCACATGTTAAACATTCAAATATGGTGCCTGCAGTCACATTCTGAGTTGCTGGAATTGTTTTCTTCTTTAAATATGAGGAGACAGAATGAGCAAACAGGGAAAATAAAGGGCAGGAAAATATAACATGAAGTCACCAATGCACAGCAGAGGTGCAAAAAGGGAGAAACTGAAAGTAAAATAGAGTAGGTACATGATAAAAAAGCAAATTCTTCAGAGAGAGCAAGCATTTTAAATTAACCATAAGTTTAACAGTTCTAACAGATCTAAGCATTATTTTCACATCTGTCAAGCACATCCTATCACTGAAGTTCTTCAATGACCAAGACATCTCACATGTAACTACCTATGCCAACTTGAACAAATGAAAGCCATTTGTATTGGGGTCCCTATGTTTAAGGACTATACCTCTCGCAAATGAATTTGAGCCAAGATGAGAAAGACTGACCCAAGAATGGCATACTTAAAGGTCCGTGGGGCCTGAAAGTGTCTGAGGCACAACACCTCTGCACATCTTGCTTTAAAGAATCTGCTGTCAGTCCTGAAAGGAGGGTAAGAAGGCATCTCCCTAGAAGAACAAGGCAGCAGAAACACAGTGCAGAGAAGTCAGGAACTTCCCTGTGCCCATTTTCCCACAGAAGAGAGATTATTGTCTAGAGAGATAGGCAGAGGAAAGGTTATGCAAATCTCCAAGTTTTTAAAATACATCACATAAATCTAAATGATTTTATCCTAAACTCCACATAGTGACTTTTCCAGAGGACCCAACAGGCACCACACAAAACTTCCACTTGGCATTCCTGCTATTTAGTGGTTTAAGTCTCTGAAGAACAGCCCTTTCATTAGCCTGCACTGCCAGCTAAATTTTCAAATGCTGTAGTTATGATGTCCACGATCAGATGATGGACTTGTAAATTCCCTCACTGTTGTTGTGACCTTAGCTTCCCAGTATTCTCTTTTTTTTTAAGTAAAGCCAGCTAATGTAACGACACTGAGAGCTTACTTAGAGCAAAGACTATAGTATTTTCACATCACTTGTATTTCATTTGTAAATTTGAAGGCCATTAAAACAATATTCATCTTCTGTGGCTCAGGAACAGATTCTAGCTAGGTCAAACGATCTCTTTTATCATACAAAGCAGACACTGTAGCTAGATCAAGTCCTCCCTGTCTATTTAAGATGCAGCTCACATTGACAGCTAAACACTGATCTGGAGATCTAAAGACTTAGAAACCAGGCTTATTTGTTAGTTTCTCCCTCTCTCACAAAGTGAATTAGATATTAAGGTTTTAATCAGGTGTTTAGTCAGTGTGACTGGATTGTTTGGCTTGGTGGAGGGTGCTCCTTTGTCTTTGGAAAATTATAAGAGGACAAAAGGAAGCAAGTTTTTAAGTGTGATTTATGATTTTTGACTCATCTGTCTTGAACAATGCTACTTCAAATCACTGGATGCTTGTTTTATATAACTGTATATTGCCAAAACAGTTACCAAAGCTTGCAACAAACCCTCTTTCTGAAGCACTATACATTTTGAGTGAAAAATTAATGCATTTCCAGAGCTACGGTGGCATAAGTGACTATCATGACAGCCAGAAAATCCAAAATTCAAAGCATCTCACTGCATTTCTATAGCAAAAAGTGACAAAAACATCATGACTCAAGCTTTTTATTTAAATGGTCTTTGACATTATTTTAACTGTAATTTGATGAGAACTTGCTGAGTGGATTATCTTGGTCAGATTAAAAAAATACAGCAAACCACGTTAAACAGGAGGATTTTTAAAGGTTATTTCTTTTGTTGCTTGAACTATTCACTTAGCCCACTCATCACTGTTAGCATTTTAAAATATTCTTTGCTATTTCATACATGTCTTTCACCTTATTATAGTTTCAGCTCCCTCTTTCATGCTTTAACTCACTTAACTAGTAAAAACTGGATTGTTCCATGCTCCCTTTGTAGCTCTTCATTGGCTTTTGTTTTTCAGTCATGCCTGTTTTCATGGACATCTACGCAGTGCTCAAGAGGGAATTTGGTGTGTGTATGTGGGAGTTAGGCTACTCCTAATATGCTTCTGAGAATGCCTGTAAAACAGCTAGGAAGCTTACTACTGTGTTCTTTCCTCATTGCATTTTTCCTTTTTAAAATATTTTTTTATTCTATCATCAAGTTCAATGTTTAGACTTTTCACTTCCCCATGGTGTTTGATTATCAGTTTCTAATGGAATGTGGTTCACATTTAACAAGTTTAAAAAGAAGAAATTAGGATACACGTTCCTAATATGACCACTGGAGGAGGATACCTGGATGTAATACAGCCCAGAGAGGAAACTCATAAATCTTCCTTACTGCATGCAAAGATGTGCTGTCTTCATTTTCAATGGCAGCTGTTATCAATAGTGTAAGACACTACCTTTCCAAACCTAAGACTTTTTATTTTTTGCCAAATCTTGCATCAGCAGGCACCTAGGCTAATTATCTATTTTCATGATCCATCTTTCTTTTGCTACATTCTTAAAAAAGAGGAGGGGGAAAAAAAGAAAAACCAAAACCAAAAAAACCCCAGGTCCCTGATCCTGACTAGGGTTTGCAATCAACACTGTAATATAAATATTAAAAAGAGTTATCCCTTGGGAAATGGATATGCATATGCATGAAAATGGAATGAGCTTTTGCACAGACAGAACTGTGCAAGTTTTTCCACGGTTCTGAGACACTACAATGCAACCCATCCACACTGAAAACAAAACAAAAAACTTCTTAGAAATTCAAACAAAATCAAGGACTTCAGTTTTGATTAAGTAGGGTAGAAAAAAGTATTTATGTGCTGACTGAGGCCACAGGTATATCTTGAAATATGGATGGAAAACCCCTCCATCATACACTTCATTTGCAGCTTGGAAGAGCCCTAGATTGAGAGCACAGGATGTCACTGGGGAGCTTAGTTCGTAAAAGCAAAACACATAGGACCTTCCATCTATTGTCTGTAGGTTCATTCTATCAAAACCAAACATCATTCTCTTATTTACTGAGTTTGTGGTTACACTATGATTTTCAAGATCTTATGTACCTGGGCTAATCCATGAAAAAAACCAGCACAAGAACTCAACACTTCTATCTGAGGGCTCAGGCACCTAATCAAAATCAACCCCTGTTATGCTGGAGGTGGTTAACAACTGCACAGAGCGATTCTTTTGTGTGTGTGAGATCAAGAGTGGCAAGGTTTGAGGGACTCCAGCTTCCACTTTCCAACTGATTGCTTAAAACTCTACTAAATTAAGTGTCTAGTCATTTGATGCTTCTGAAGTATGCAGTGGGCAATCACAGCGCACACTGACTGGCTAATCTACCATGAACTTCACTCTCAGAATTTGTGAGAGGAGAAGTGCGAAACAGCAATTGGCATGAGAGTACAACTATAAATTAAGTAACATTAAGTTGATTATAGAAAGTAATGTAGACAAGAACACTACCTGCTACAAATCATACTGTCCTCTAGCAAGCAATTTCTGTAGACTAGCAAAGCAATGGTCTAGTACACAGGGCTTGGCTGGGTTTTTTTCTGAGAATAAAAATTGACCCTCTGTTCTTCATTAGTGATTCTCAGCTTGCTCCTGTGAGAATAATTCTGCACTGGCATATTGTTATTTCATCATTTAGACAAATTCTGTATAATTAGTTTTTAATATGTCTTCATGAAATCTAAATCTTTAATCATCATTCATGGATTTCTTTGAATTCCTTCCAACTTTCTAGTGCCAGCTTGTCCAGGATTCAAACCTACTCCTCGCAGCACTGCAAAATGGAAGGACAATTTGCTCCTGAGGTTTGTATAGTAATACAATGTGATCCAGAGGGAAAGATGTTAGACCAGGTATCATTTCTGAATAACTGGCCATCAAAACATGGACTGTACTTACATTTGAATTCTGATGCATAAACTCTCTAATTAGAGAATATGAGGCTTTTCCAGGCTTTGTTCAGATTAATACTGATAAAGAACATTTACAGGTCAGAAGGGCTAACATTATTGCCTGGTAAAAATACACCAGATGTATTCAAATGTTCCACTTACACTAATGATAAATAAAAAGAAGAAAGTAAGCTAACAGCAGTGACTCACAGTATATAATGCTGTATCACATACAGACTTCTGTCAACTGAATGTTAATTCCCTTTTACAGACCTAACTTACACATGATCAGCACAGATCCTTAAAGGAATCAGCTGGAGGCCTGTGTCTATCATAAATAATGACCATATGCTTCCACCTGAATTGTTAATCTGTCCTGTATCCCTTATACCTCATCTTCTTTTGAAGCCTTTAATGAAATACCTTGTCAGAAATCTATATGGCTATGGTCTCCCATGCTCAGCAGGGAGCCAACTAAAGCAGTATCTCAGGTGGATCCCGAGGGAAAATGTGGCAGTTGACCTGGAGTAGCATTAGACTGCAAGTCAATGCAGGTTGGCTATTGTTAATTTGAATTTTGTGTTAATAAATGAAGCAGCAGGCTCTATCCCACAAATGCCACACACAGAAATGGACAGGCACCAAGTGAGCATCTGGGAAGTTCTGATGCTGGGGAGAAGACCCAGGTACAGTACTGGGACCTGACATTTTCTCAGAGAACAACAGAAATTGGTAATTTCTACAGCAGGAGCAGTGGGTCACTACAGCCTTCTTTCCACAGCTGTAACGCTTCCCTCCCCACTTGTCTTTGGCAACACCAAGGGGAAGAAGGTGTGTGGCAATATGAGAAAGGTCATTTCTCAATACCAGCCACCCTATGGAGGGAAACGAGTTGGGGGAGAAAGGCAATTCCAAAGTGCCCTCCCTTGTCCTGATGGAACAGCCAGGATGGGGAGCGATAAGGGCGTTTTTTAGAGGCAAGACCTTGCTTGCTTTCCTCCACTAACCACATAATTAGAAAGGAAGCATTGTGGGTTTAATCTGAGTGCTTCTGAGCTGAAAAAAAAGATCTCTCTGATGTTGGAATAGATGCAGGCATCCATGGATATCTACCTCACCAGGATAATCTATCTTTCCTTCCTGTAATCCCAACTGAGCAAACCACTCCTCCTGATAATAGCAAGCATTGAAGTTAAGTGTGTGTATAGGTCTTGCTAAATTTAATGTTTAGCACAAAATTAAATGCCTTGCTGAAACTAGATGTAAGCATTCCTGGCTGACCTGAAGCCGCAGCAAGGGGTGCAGAAGGTCCTGAAGCATAATAGCAACTACAGAGCAGATTTCCTTGCTGCAGACAGCATTGGGGAGTGTTCTTTTCCCTTTATCCACAAAGCAAAGCCAGGCTCAAAGCCAGTTTTCTGCACCTTTTCAAAGGAGAGGGGATTAGTTCTTGTATTTGTAATATAGCTAATCATTTTTTGAAGCAGTGGGTGCAAGATTAAATTTGAGGTAACATAGAGGTGCTAGATTATACCAAGATGTTTGGGCAGGAAGGTGATTCTTCCACTTGGTAAACAAAATCAACAGCCATAACAACAGATCAATCTCCTCTAAAATAGTAAAAATAAATAAGAATCCTGCAATGACCTCCCCTAAATACAGTAAGTGAAGCCAATTAAAATGGCAGCTGCAACTTGCTATTCCACACATGAACATAACTTGTCTCAAGCTATAGGATGGATGTCTTGTAGTATCTGCCTAATCACGTAAATGTGACTAAACATCTCCATCATCGTAAAAAACTGTTTAAATGTCACCACTCCACCACTCTTTTTACATACGAGAGTAACCATAATGTCTGTTCTTTAAGAGAATGAATAAAACATATGGCTTATTTAAGTGACATAGGGACAGACTGTCTCAGGCACTCAAGTGAAAAGATGACCAGCATAAGAAAAATGAACATCACGTTAATGGTTTATTAACTCCCTTGTGAGTGCTTTGCAAGCCATAGGTCAAAACTCCCCATTACTAATTCAGAATTTTTCTCGTAGTTGTCCCAAAAATATAGAACAGCAACTGCTTATCTTTCTCTTTTTCCATTGTTAGTACTTACTATTTCTTTAAAACAGGTTAAGATCTCTCATTTCTGATACATATTCCTATTGTATCACGCTAGCTACAATGCTGAAGCTCACTTTCCATTACAAGCATGCAATTAGGCATAATCAATCCATCGAATAGATTTCATAAGATTTGTGCAAGAGGTTTCTTATAGTATTTGTATTGTATTATTTATTTCTGTAGAACATGAATATAGATGATGAGTATGATTTAACTAAATACAGAAGCTATGCATATACCCTTTTAAATAAGATATGGAAACTTCCAAAAATCATTTATACACAGTGTATGAAAACTGTACGTATTTTATGAAAGGAATTAATTTATGTTCTTTTTTCCCCGAGCAACTGAAGAAAATGCTTTACTACGCAGAGGAAAGGTGCTTTTTCCCATTTCGTAGAGGCAATTATTGTCTTTAATTAGATATCTGACCTTTAAAATTTTTTTCTTTTCCCCAACTGCATCAGGTATGACACCCCACCCCCAGCCCCAGTAATTACTTTCCACTGCAGACAGCTCTTCTTTTGCCCTTGACCATTCACAGCTACAAAGCACAAGCAGAACAGTACAAGCAGCAAGTGGTAAGATAATACGCATGCAAAATTTAGACGAATTATGCTAGTGAAGTTGATTTGATGCTTCAACTTCTCCAACACGGAGTTGAGGTGGTGCACCCCTTTCTACCCTAGTCATACATGGGGGGAGGAGGGGGTGGCAGGGTAAGAGGGAGGTGCTTATCCTTACTTTTCCCCGTATCTTCTTAATAATTAGAGGTATAGTAGATATACCCTTAGCTGTTGGAGTAATTTCATGAGACATAATTCAGAGTCTATAAAAAAAAATAATACATAAACCTGGAATCTTGATGTGCTAGCTTGTTTTTTCATTCTTTATGGGATGAACACAGAAATATATCACCCAAAGTATACATTGCACAGTTCATCTCAAAAAGAGGTGGGGTTTTTTCCTATGGTGAAACTTGTAGAAAGCAGAACCTTACAAACCTCTGCCTATACACATACCATTTGCTGTAACACCAATCAGGCAAACTGAAGGCAAATAAGCTATGTGTTACAAGAAGAAAAAAAAAAAAAACCAAGAAAAAATGTTTTTTAATCAGTAAAACATGAGATTATAGAAGGTACAGGAAAAAAAGACTCACTTAAATTACAGAGATGCTGGAAATGAAACAGCTATTAGAACTCCTTTGTAGGCATCCACTGAGGAGCAATTTCTTAAAGGCAGCACAAAGCATCCAGAAGAAATCATTAAAGTAAGAGCAAGAATGAGTGTAATGAGTCATTGTTTAACAGTCTGTGAGAAGGGTTACGTCTCTGTGCTTGAGAAGAAACATCAGGGTTTGTGTCTCCCTGCCCTGAGGTAACAAGCAGCTCTCCAGTGTAGGAAAACAATTTTCTTGGCAGAACTTCCCACTTGTGCTTTTACAGTGCTGGAGCCCAAGGTGGCAGCGTTACCTTCAGGGATTGCTCTCTGCATCCCAGAAAGGAGGCAGGAGAAATACCAGACAGTACTCAGCAAACTCCCAACTGCTTGAGACAAGGTGCCTTTTCAGGGAGTTGACGTCTCCCTCCTATAGAGCAATAGGAATATTTTCCTCAGAAAGAAGTGCCGTGTCACTAGTGATTTTTCAGAAGACATGCTCATTAGAAAACTTCCCAAACTAATTATTAGGCCACCTTAAAGCTTCCCCCTTTGGGGGTCTGAGTGACCCTAGTGTGGAATGTGTTCTGTATTCAGCAAGAGCCATACACTGCTGCATAACATTTTAAACCAAGAATAGGGAGAAAAGAAAGGAAAAGGCTTATTTTTCTTAAAAATAAGCTTGGTCCTGTATTTCAATATAGTCATCGTGTATTTCCTTAAAAAATCTGTGGTTATCTTCTTAACAAGCTTCATAATGGGTAAAGCATTATAAAAACAGCTTTACGATCCACCATGAGATATAACAGTGAAGCAGCAAGCTTACTTTTTATAAACAGCACCTTCAAGCAAATCTGCCTGAACCTAGTATTATTTTTCCATCAAAAATTTAGTGAAAGAGTCAGAATCCTTAGGCATTATAACCTTGTTCTTTTTGAGTCAACAGAGTTGTTTAAAATTATTTTAATAACCTGCAGCATCTTTTTGGTGGTGGTGGTGGTGGTTTTAGTTTTTATGGTGTTCACATTGATTCTAAATACAGAAAGAAAGGAAAAGTGCAGCCTGTAAACCATCGCAGCATATATCATCAGCTCAACTACACAAGCCAAAACAGCCCAGGCAAAATTTGAAAGAAGGCTCAACATCACAAGAAAGCTTGAAAACCGAACTCGGGAACTGCTCTGTTTGACTGCCCTGAAATCATCATGGGAAGCAGACTGTTCTGGAAAGATAAAGCAAACCGTGTTACTTCTACTCAGGGTTTATTCAAGCTAGATAGGAAAAGCAGAAAATATCAATATGGAGAGCCCAGCACTAATGACAGCATCATTTTATCAATTTCAAGCACCTAAAAGTTTAACATCTATACTTAAGCTTTTCTTACAATTAATAGAAAGGAGGTGGAGTGACTTACCTCCTGAGGGTTCTCATCTTTCTGTGTTTGCCATGTAGAGATGCTGGACAACAAATACAGACTAGAAATCTAACTTTTACACAGCTAAGCTTAGGTCAGCTGTGTCTCCACCTAAGCAGAAAAGTAATATAATAAACCTGAAGGAACTCAAGGTTTAAGAGAACTGTTTTCCACCATGTAATAAAAAGCCCACCGATTAACCTGATTTATCTGTAAAAACTAATTTTATAAAAGAATCAGGTTTAATTAAGGAGATCTTAACTGCTGTTGATAATATTTCTTTCATTATCATTGGCAACCAGTAGCAATATTGTCAAATTAGCAAGATTTTAATTTATAATCTAGATTTTGGTTGGAAATGTAAAGGGTATTTGCCTCAAAAGTGTTTGTTTAAAAATAAAACATCAGATCAGAGCGAAGCATTAGCAGGTAAAAATCAATTCTGAAATTTCATATTTTTAATGTTACATTTTAGTGCCTAACTGTTTTAAGATACTAATAAGTTTCTACCATAGGAGACAAACTAAAGCAAATTTAGCACACCTGCAGTCTTGTATGTTACAAGGGAGGAATCTATGGGGATACCTTATTACCAAAGCTGGTCCTCCATTAGCTCAGAGAGATGGACTGTTGCTGCTATGAAAACAGTCTTCAGAAGAAGAAACTGTGATTTTCACTGCTTGTAGTGAAATTACATATGGTTCTTATAACTGCATAAAATTTTATTATAAAACTGCCTTTGGTTTATGCATTACTGATGACACTAATAACATTTATTTTCTTTTTCTCCTCTGAAATCCTCAAATTTTTACATTTCTCTAATCCACTAAGAAGGACTTATTATTTAATTGAATTAACTCTGTAAATACAACTTTCTGTCACTTCAATAAAGAACACAATAAATCAAATAATAGAAACAAAATAATTTATCTTCTTAGTTGCAAAAAAAACTTCTTTATAATATTCACACCAAGAAGAGCTGAGAATAGCTCTAGTAGGAGATGAATTTGTATTTTCTCATTTTTTCATTTTGCAAGCATATATTCTTGCTGTGTCAACAATGTTGTACAATTTAAAAAAATAGCTTTGTTGGTACTAAAGGGAAGTTAAAAAGCGTATAAACCCAATGATTTTTCTAGTGTTTTTTTGGTTGGTTTTTTTCATTGATGTTGTGGTGGTGGGTTTTTTTGAAGAAATCAGGTGCTTTTAGCAAATGCTACCTGTTATTTCTGCAGTCAAAATTATAAGTAAATGTCAAAATTTTCAATAATGTTCACAGGTATGCTGTGATTCTAAGACCATACTTCTACCTCAGGTATCCAAAAATGAACTGTAGGAGGAAGTTCACAACCTCTGAATACGATACTCAATGCTGAAAAACTTTTACACACACCTACACTGTATTTATCAATGTAGGAGCATTTATATTGCCAGCACAGACAGACTAGATAGTGACAATGAATTTGCCATCAGCTGCATATGAACCAAAGGCTGACATGCTGTATTTCTTTAAAATGTACTTAACAGTGACAGACATAAAGAAGAGCTAATATTCCAAAGCCCTAGACACCCACAAAATTGATAGAGAAAAGGATAATTGCTAGGAGTATGTTTATCAGCAAAAATGCATTACAGCTTGAAAAGGCACAAACATTGTCTGCATTCAGCAGGCCACCCACTAATGAGATTGCCTTTTGCAGTTGCAGCTGATAGGGGAGCAGAATAGCTCTCTAATTAGCTTTACGGACTAGGGGCCCATGTTATCTTCTCAGCACTAGCAAATTGGGAATGCCAGGGTCTTCTGCAGTGAAAGGAAATGAGATGTCTTCCTTACTCCCCACCTAACCAAAACAATTAAGAGTCAGGAACGTCTTGGTCACTTCATCCGTTCATTCATGAAGGGTAGTTACTTCAGTTCGACATTTTTACAAGCCTTAAACTTATTGAAGGTAAGCCTTAGGTAAGTCAGATGTATATCACTGACAACAGTAATCTACTTGATAATATTTTATGAAATTTTCCTCTTGCCTCTGGTCCAAATCTTCCTTGCTAGGGGGTCATAATGTGTTTATACATAAGCAAAACAGCCTCCTGTTGCAACATATATACAGACAAAATATTTCCAGAGAGACCATAATGTCTTCTCCTATTTCAGTTTCTTCTCTTCAAGAGCATAAAAAAATTAAAATTGTATAGAAACTGTCCTTTTATCTACAAATCATTGTGACAGTGTACAGTGTCAAACAATATCATCCCTGTATTCTGTGAATACCTTGATGCACACCAATACTCGGACTCAGGTGGAAATTCTGATATCCAGATGCTTCTGTGCAGGCTGAAGCACCCGCCAGTAAGGACCTGATTGGGAATCAGTCCTTCGGCCTCCAATTCAAAGGACATAACACAACATTTATGCCAATATCATGTATGGTTAAAATTACCCAAACTGGCTTCATAAATTCTTTATTCTTATATAATCTTGCTGACAGGACTTTGTGGTTGAAATTGAACTTGATACAAACCACGGGGAAGGCAGCATAGAGTATTAATGTTGCCTGAATTTTGTTACAAAACCTGTATTTTAATTGTATGTACTTTTGTCAAAATTCAGCTGTTTGGCTTGAAAATTTCCTCACTAGTTTCTGCATTAAGTGATAGGGTTGTTTTCCTCAATTAGAATAATTCGAGGTCTCATTTAGGAAAAATCTCATTTAGAGAAAGATCTCCATAGTATTCATAATTTTGAGCATTGATGTAGAAGCTGGCACATTTTTTGTTTTCTGTGTGAAAATTTGCCAAAATTTGTTATTCAGAGTCAATGAGGTAAATCAGATTTTGCACACTAGAAACAGCTTTGATACTGCTGGTACCACTCTCCAAGATCCCATTTTCATTGAGCAGCCTCATGCCTTGAGAAATCTAAACATTATACAAAAATATTCTCCTGACCTCTCAGTCTTTCTGGACCGTATCACTCCTACGGAGATCTACCTCACCATAACACCAGTGCAGGAGAAAATGGAGCACCACCAACTAAAAAATGGGCATGCTTTATACAAGGACTCTAGAGGTTAAAATTGACTCTCCATTGAGATAAATATCTTGGGTACACGGTGAAGAAGATGAAGGGAAAATGGTTGTACTTTCATTTCTTAATAGGCTGCTACATACAAACTAAGTAATGGGGACTGCAGTGTGCGGAGGGTACATGGGAGCTCCAAGAAAAGCAAGTACCAAGACAGGATGGAAACTGCTGGATGTACAGTCAAGTATGAAGTGCACAGAACACATGTACTCTGAGATAAACCGATTTTCACTTTCCCTGGTGTCATCTGATGACTAAATTGGAAGCTGGTAGAGAATAAAGCAAGGAGTTGCAGAAAGGTTACAGGGGTTGGGTTGTCTGGAGAATTGGCTTTTATTCCTCTTTGTGCCAAAAAGTTCCTGTGCGTTGGTAGTCATGTAAGATAAATCAACCCCTTTGCAGATGTTCAACTAATTGCATATTCCTCCTTTTCTGGATGCACACCCTAAGGTCTGGTCTACAGAAGTGCTGAGCTGGCATAGCTGCAGTGGAAGACAACAAGCTCTATGCTCTGAATGTAACAAGTCCTATGTAACTCTAAATATTATGAAAAATCAGGGCCCAAGCATCTCCAGTTGGACTTCTAAAGTAAGCGAACACTGACCTTAGAGCCCCTCAGGTACTAATCCATAAAACATTAAAAACAAAGAAACAAAAAACCCTATCGCCTCACTAGACTATTATGAAGGTAGGTTGCAAGGGCAAATATTCAGATGCTATAATGATAGATATTAGAGAATAAGTCACAAGAAAAGTAGTCATTTTATTCTGTGCCTTGGGTGATACAGGACACTAGGGAAAACAGTATGTAACTAGTTTCTCAAAGACCACAGCCATGGGAGCCTAGGCAATGAATTTCAGAAGAATCAGCAGCTTTAACTGTTATCTTTGCTAACATCTGATTATTTGATAATGCTATTTTGACAATGGTCTTTTAATATGACAACATATGTGTAAACATGTGATTTTATATAAAAATTGTAGGGCAACTAGAATGCTACTGGTTTATATATTACACGTAGTCCCAAAAGAGTGAATTTTGTTGGTCTCTCACGTGCAAGGTAACAAAGAGCAGTCATCTGACACCACACTGGATACTAAATTCATGCATACAGTACTGGAGTAAGCACAAAGTAGTGCATTTAACACATTTAAAAACATGCCAGGAGAAGAAGAAAGCCCTGCTGCTCATTTTTATGAAATAATTACATGTCATTGAACTGCTTCAGGATACCAGCTCTCCCCACAGATTTGAGAGGGATCCTCCTGAGTACCCTACTCTATCCTATGCTGGAATTGTTAAAGATGCCTCTCTAGATTTAATTCTAAATATTTATTAGTGGAAAAAACATAATTTACATTGAGATTAAAATGGATTGAGAACTATGTCAATCAGTTTGAGGAACAGTTTTACTGGGATAGAAAATAAGCAAGGGCAGCTACAGTCTTTGCAAAGCTTGTGATACGGTAAGAGCATAAAGAATTATAGTCTGCTTTTATTTTAAAGAAGCAATAGCAGCATTCTTTTTTAAAGTATCAAGAATGTAATGTCATAATATCTAATGAAAAAACAAGCATTCAAACCTGACATTTAACAGTAAACGTAAAATACATTTTCTTAGTGAAATTGGTCATGTATGACTTCATCGAAACCAAGAGATTAATTTCACTCACAGGGATTATCTGAAATGAGTTTTTCAATTAACGGTCACTAGCTGAATAAACCCCTAAGGAGATCTTAGTCTATGTTACACTATACTACACAAATAAACTTGGCAAAAGCTGAAAAAGCAGCAAGACAAAGGTTCTCCTTGGTTTATCAAAGGAAACCCATTATCTGTGAAAACCTTTTATTTACTAATTGTAATTTAAAATTGCTGTACACTCTTTTCAATAAAGATAATGATCTGTAGAACACATGGCTACTTCCTAACACATTGATTTTTTAAAAAGTACAGGCTCCTCTCAAGTTTCAGTTTGAACCTGAAAATAAGGGACTTCTGTTGCCACACAAATCTCTCATAACAGCATCATATTACCATCAAAGGCTCACAGAAGAGGCATTGGAAGAGATGAACACAATTGAACAGCTGCGGACTTGCTCTGTACAGCCCTACAGCAAACACTGAATATGGAGATGACCCATACGTACACTCCCTTTTGAGCACATCTCGCCTGGGTGTAACTTCAACTGAGCTTCCTTGAAGAGCAGGTCTAATGTTGAGCTACGTTCCTGGTCGCTGCAAGCACTGAGATCCATCCAAATATTTTAGCATAACCTCCCAAGCAATCCTATGACTTCTTAATATTTTTAGTGTCAACTGGGCTAAGAAGTAAGTTCGTTTTAAAATCAAGTATTCCCTTCAACTAGGTAGCTCTAAACCCAGATGCAAATGGAAAAGCCAGCCAGGGAAAAACTGTGAGAGCTCATTGACGGAGGAGGTGTTCATAAGGTTTCACAGCTTCGGTGCTAATAACCACTTGGCACTTTCCTCCTTTGCAGCTCCATGTTCACCAAGTCTTAGACTTCAGATTTAACATTCCTCAGAGGAGGTATTGGCTGCAGTGTCATCATTGCTACCTCCTATAAAAACCTTCAGGATTAGTCCTTAAATATAATTTTGAGTATGTAATTTACTGGATTAAGTGAAAAGTGCTTTTTGAACCTTTCACAAAGGTGAAACATCCAGTTGCTTCCTGCCTTATCCAACTTCCCCATCTCAATCTCTATATTTTCCTGTCTTGCTTCCACTCACCTGCTCTCCTCATTCCTCTGCATATCACCAAGTGGACCATTTACAACAGACAGTTTTGATGCTTAGAATTAATTGTATGGTATCTTCAGTCATTTTTATGGATAATAGAAAGTACCTTGCTCAAGAGCAGGAGAAAAATAATGTGCTATTGAAAAAATTACAGAGAAACACTCCATTTAAAATTGCTGAAAGCTGCAAATGTTCTTGATGGGCATTAAGGTAATTTGGAATAATTTTCATGAAAAATAACTGCCATTTTGAAAGGCACTATTACTGTTGCCTGAAGATGACCTAAATCCACTGAACACACTGACCGATGAGAACACTCATCAAAAGTGGTCATGGTTTTTACTGTGCTTGTTTGTGGAGGAATCTTGTTTAGCTCCTACTGAAAAAAATGTTTATGTTATGAAGAGGAATGTGTAAGAAAATAATCCTCATAAAAATTCTGTAAGTGTAAGGGATTTGTTAGATTTCAGGAAGAGAATTTAATGGGAATATAGTCATATGCATTATTCTACCATTAACAGTATTTGGAATAAATTATGTCCGCATTTACTTTTTCTTAATTATTTTTAAGATACAGAACTGAATATTGATTTTAAATCACAACATTAAACAGAAACACTTATAAATTCTCATCTTTTGTCAAAGAGCAAGCATATGCAGCAGATGAAACATTATTTGTCCGTAAAAGATATGCTGAATAGGATACGAATCAAGTGTAAAACCCAGTTCAACCTATGAATTTGTAACTGGCAGCTCCCTTATTATTTGGTATTCTCCGTACTTTTAAAGTACAAGCAGTTGTAAATACAGATATGTTTTTCACATGAAAAAAAGAACATTTGTTTCTTCTTTAAACTGGTCTCTAAGATAAATGTGATAACAATTAGTGAAGAATTATTACAATCTTGATAAGCAGAGTACTTAGGTACTCAGTATTTAATGTAGAAAATGCGCTCTTTAAAACTTATCAATTCATTTGCCAGTCTTTAAACTTTTAAATTTCTTTTTCCTGATGTCAATTCCAATAATTAAAAATAAATAAAAGCCACATCAAGAATATATCCTCAACAAACATTCTTGTTAACCAACTCCACAAAATTTCCAGTAACTGAAATGCAGGAAATTCTCTGGCATTTCTTACAACATGCCCTACTTCCTTTCCCTCTCAGCTTTTCAACTCCAACATACTTTCAACAACTCCTTGTGTTGCTGCCTTGCAAACTGTCTGCAGTCAAGATGTTAGCTGTGAGGTCAATACATTGCAGCAGGCCACCCAGTTAGCAGTAAAGGGCTACATTTTCTTTGTATAAATAGTGGGCTTCCCTTTAATGTCTTTGTTAACCTTTGAAATATTTTGAATGTTCATCTGTGTTCTGGGATTAATCTTCAACATTTCACACTCCAAAGCAACCAATAAATTTACATTAATTCATTGCTTTTTCTTTGTTAAAAAGTGATGAGCATAGATCCCCTATAACAGCTATCATGTACATATATAACTACACGTGTAAATGTATATGCCTAAACGTGCCATACATGTTTGTGTTCCAGTAATATCACGGGTTTTGTGCAACAAGTTACCAAAGATATAAATATCTCTTCCTAATTATCATCTGGAAATCTGAACAGCCACCTAAGACTATGTGACTCTAGTCCTTTAAGCAGTGACACATTTTCACTGCATATCCTGACAGCAAGAGGTTTCAAAGCACTTGCTGCAGTTCCTAGTTTATGAGTTAAAGAAAACGAGACCTTTCCTACATAACTGAGAAAATGCTTCCCAAGACACCACTACTGAAATGAGCTGAACTTGCTGTAATTGCTTCTCTTCTCAAGCAATCCTTCCACCCCTTGTATCACCAGGGAACAAATCCTTCAGAAATCCTTTCTGTCCATGCTGCCCACTCTCTACTCCCAAAGGCTGATCAGGAAGTATAAGGTGACACGACAGATGGAAATTGTATATTTGTACATTTGTAAATTGTATATTTGAGATAATAGCTTATTTGTGATTTGTGAAAATTGTTTACTTGTGATATATGGTATGTATTTCTTGAAAAGGTAGGTGTAAGCAGAGAAAAATATCCCAGCTGAAGTGAGAAGCTGCAAGACTAAGAGCTGCCATGAAGAGCCAGGTGGGCTTCAGAGATGGGGAAGAATGTTCTTGCACCCATAGCAAACTGGACTGAGTTTGCTAAATCTCAAAAAGGCACAAAGTAAACTGGAAACAATTTTGGAAGCTGAACCCTAGAACAACAAAATGACCAAAATTGTGTTGTGTTTTTTTTAATTTCGATTCTATGACATACTTATTTGAACTCCATTCTAAAAGCTACTTTTTTATGTATATTCTATTAAAACTTGTCTTTCCCCCACCCCCATCCTTTAGGCATTTACTGTAGAAGGTCTAGGAACATCTACATCAAAGCTCTAGATGATTCAGGACATTGGCATAAAGGGCAAAGCAAAATACAGATCCTGTTTTCATTCAGTGGTTCAACCAGTAAATAAGAGATTAAAAATGGATCTGTCAAACTGATTTCAGCTAGGATTTCTTCAAAATTGGTATGTATTTATGCTTATTTTGCTGCAAAATGGAAAACCCCCAAAATGGGGGGTCTACTTCTAGGATGACTTGGAACTAATTAATTCTCTTAATTGTGTTAGCAGAACCGTACTTCCAAAACCAACTTTAAAACCCTGTTAAAATGAAAGTAGTATGAACTGTTCTGGCATTTCTGAAATGAAATGCTTTATTTTGACTTTTTTAGAATGAGCGAATTAAAAAGAAATCTTCTTTATTGACTTTAAACTTTTGACCAAAATCCAAACCAGATCAATATGTGGCTTCAGTGTCTACAAAATTTCAGTTTTCTCTTAACTTACTACTTGCTGAAAAGAAATGTCGCCTAGTTCCATCTATAAGCCCTGTAAGGGTATCAGTTATCAGACCATCCCAGAACACAGTATTTCACTCTTGGGAAGTAATACGTAAGCCTAAAACATCTCCCTGTTTCCTGCAGCTTTCCTGGTTCTCAGAATCCAGACCAACATCCCGACATCCTACGTTTCTGGGGGATTTGGGAGACTCCATCCTGTATCATACATGGAGGTAGGAAGTCTCCCATTCAATTGCACTGTAAAGCAGCACTGTGGATAGAGAAACTACTTGAGTAGTATCTTTTTGCTACTAACACACTCCTCCCTCCTTTACCAATTCAGACAATCATTTTCATATGTCCAATTTTATATTCTCTGACAACTTGACAACTGTTTTGCTAGCCTTGGTCAACCAGCAGAGAACCAACTTGGTGGTTTTCTTGATAGATTATTGCTAGTATAGTTTTCAAAGTACTTTTGTTTTCTTCTCTTTCTCTATCAAATGATTCCTTAACGAGAAATGCTGTTTTTCAATTTACAGGTTCCCACTTGAATGAACAAAAGACCCATAGACCATTATGTTTCAAGAGAGAAAAATAATTACCAGATCAGCTGGAGATCGGAGTTGTTTTTTTTAAAATATACAAAGTGCACATACTCAAGCTTCAGTAGAAGAGGTTGAAACTAGAAAGATGGATTTTCATTGCTTCCAGATTCCTTTCTGCATGGAGCTGGACATCATTCAACAGTTGTCCTCAGCTTACTTTACCCCTGTTTATTTTTCTGTAAACAGATTAAGTTTTGTAGTTGCAATTACCTCTCTCACATTTGTTAAAGAAGATTTACAGGATGGACATCTGCTCTGATAAAAATCCACTACTGCTGGTATCTTAGTAATTCATAAGCATGTTTCATATCAGACTTTTAATGATTATATCGGTCATGTGTTCAACCTCCATGTAAACACTTGAGATTGATTTAAAAGGGTCAGTTTGGTTTTTGGTTTATTTTTCTTTAATGGGGACATTGCATGTTTATGAAACCACATGTCATCATCAGCTCCCAAAGTGTCTAATCCTTCATTCCTGATACAGACACTGCTAACTTCAAGATAAAGTTTGTGTTTAAGGATTTATAAGCAAAATTGGCCATTCTGGCTGGAAGACTAGTACTGTTGGGGGGGATCGTCCTTGCTAGATGGTGTTATCAGTAGCCAGTGGTGGTTGGAAGAGCTGAGTAGGTACACATGGGAGCAGCACAACAGCAATGGAAATGCACCATGAAAAATGGCAAGAAGAAGGGAACAAGTTATGTTTGACCAAACGTATTAGTGACATGACAGCAGAGATAATGTGTCTTCCACTTCCACACAGAACTACCCTGAAAGGCAAACTTCTCAACTACAATAAAACAGAAATCTTCCTCTGGAACTGAATGATTCAGTGTAATGTAATAATACACAGAAAAGCAAAGCAGGAAAATGAAGTCTGGAGTCTGACTCCACTTCTGTGCTATTCAAAAAAGATTGAGCATATATTCCTGTGGTATGAATTTAATTCTGAAAGGTAGCTAACATAAAAGGAATTGTATTTCTTTTATTCCCAGTAAACCTAAACACTTATTCTTAGCCTTTTGTACTTCTAATGAATAGTCTAACATGCTTTTCAGAGAAAGACTTACGGCACATCTTTAACTCCAAAAAACTTGCTAAAAATAGTATATAATCATGTAATAAAGGACTGTACCCTCATGCAAATGCACAGATGCAAAATAAAATTGCATGAGCTACCTTAATTCCATCTCTAAATGATCAGTGTTGTATTCATGATACCATTTCCTTAATGCAATTTTTCTGCATTCGATACTATCTATTTCATAACAGCCCTCAGAATTGAATCCAGCTAATGAGTGATATGGCTGCAGGATGTTGGGCACCGAGCAGACAGACTGTCAGTAGAGACACTTTTTCTATTTTAGATAGAAGACTACTCCTACAATGTCTGATACATTTATTAAGACTCATCACAGGTGTGAAAATTGCAAGTAGGCACAGGAATCGAGTCTATATAGCTATGACACACAGGACAAAGTCTAGGAAGGTGGGGGGTTTGGGGGTTTTTCCCCTATTTTACAGGAGAAAAGCATGTACAGAAACAGTTTTAAACATTTACCACAAAATCACACAGGAAGTCTATGGGACAGCCAAGATTTGAACCCAGAGCTCTTTCCAGTTCCTTACTCACAGGCTTGTTTTCTTGAGGTATAAACAAGGAGAAATACTAATTAAAGTATGGGAGTAAACCCATTACAGCACTAGATCCAGGAGCATATTCAGCATTAGCAACCTAACTTGAAATGGGTTTAACCTTTGAAATGTCTCAAATATCTGTCAAATCATTATGAAAGAGCCAGTATCCTCCTAAGCATTAATTTAAAAAAAAAATAAAAATTAATTAATGTTGTAATGCAGCACAGAACATTTCAAAAATTAAAACAGCTATTCAACCATCACTTTAAATCTCCCTAAATATCAAATTGGTTCATCTTTAATTGGATACCTACATCACAGCATACCACTTTAACACTGAAAACCAAATCAGACAGCCCTGACTTAGCCTGCAACTCAGCTGTCTGTGCTGTGCATGATGAATCACTCCCTATTTTGAGCTGCTTTCCACACATTGAAACTTGCATTCATAAATTCACATTAGGCAGTTAATGGGACAGAATCGGGGTTGCTATGGCAACAGTGTGATGTGCCCTATAACTTAAGTGAGAAAATGAACACTAGTAATTATCACCAAGCAAATGGTATTTTCGCCTTTTGTATATGGTATCTTTTCAATGTTTAGTTTAGCTAATGAATGGATTTGTGACTTTCTACAGAGGTAGAATAAAAACCAACTAAAATTACTATTACCTGATCTCATACTACAAGTGAGTCAGAATACATCACCGAGCAAAGCCCATAGGACTTCCGTATTTGCAAACAACATTGACAAGATTATAATGACGTTAGGAAACTACAGTCCTGAGTTCAACAGCAGAGTGCATCAGATGCAATTCATAGGGAGAAAAAAAACATGTGCCTCAATTTTGCTTTCAATCTGAAATTAAGATTGTCTTCACATCATGAAGGCCAAATACTCATAAAGAACATACAACATCTGCATTTCTTGTTAGGGTTGCAACAGATAATATTCTGTATTGCATTGAAGCAAAATACACTGTCAGTGCTATTGCCAAAACCCTTTGTGCACTTGCTTTCCCTTCTTAGGAGGTCAGACTGTCCTAATGTTGTATTTAAAGGGACAGACACAAGCAGAATACAGCTGGACTGATATTCAAAAATTAAATATTCAGAAAGTCATGATCTTGTGATCTCTGTTATTTTTCATCTTATTTATTCCATGCATAATTTAGAACCTGCAATATTTGTTTTATGTTAACGTGTTAGGAAAAAAAAAGTACTTGTTGACATTTAAACTCTCTACCTTCCACTATTGATTTGACTCCCCTTTAACCTCCAGGAGCTTGGAAATCTGTTTTTTTTCCCACATTCAACAGTCAGCAGATAATTTGAAACTGTCCCGATTTTCACAGATGCTGAGTACAGCAGCTCCCATTTTTATCTAAAATAGCCTGAAAGAATAGACTGTCATCCACTGAAACTGCCAGTGACCAATATATGGTATGTCTTATAGCTTAAATGAGCATAGTAGTGTAACCTGCCTTCTGTTTCAAGAGAAAATTAAAGTGTGATTATTTAAAGAATTTTTGAAGGGCCTATCATCAAAGTACTTAAAACCTGAACATACAGCACATCTTTAAAAATTATGAATCTGCATGATTGCATCCTAAATTTCCATATCAGGAGCTTAGGGATGATAATAGAGGCACAAATCCAGTGACAGACCTTGAAAGTTGAGACTTAATGCAGTCCTGACCTAACTTTACAGCCTCTGCTATACCAACAAGCAGATCTGCCTCTAACGGGTGTGTTAGACCATGAAGTGTGCACAGAATTGTTTTTCTGCCTTTACCGACTCCCACTCTTAAAGCAGGCTCAAGAGACCAAATTGAGAATTCCTGTCCCATAGTAACATCAGCATTCTAGAAAATATAGGTAAAGCTTAGGGAAGTCTGAAGAAACAAGGAAAATGTTTGAGTGATAAGCAATATTAAAAGGAATAGGAGAGCAAGGAGCTACCACAAAATGAGTAAGACTGAACGGATGCAACTATCACCTGCTATACTTAACACTGTAAAACAATAACAGTTAGAAAATTGATGAACAGCAGCCTGATTTTAGTGCACTATTATACTTTTTATATATTGTCATAAAATAACAAGCTTCCAGACAGTCTAAGGTGTGGATGTTGGTAAGTGTGGGGTGTGGGAAAAGGAGAAATTAGTTTTATTGGCTATATCTCTACAAGCTGGGGGAAAAAAAGAACCAAAACAAAACAAACCAGAAACATGATTAGGTAGTCAGTGATTAACACATTTCCCAACTTTCCCCAATATCCAGCTTACCAAATATTCCTATCAAGTTGAAATCTGTATATCCAAAGATGATTTTCCATCTAACCAGGACCTGTCTTGTTTATTAAATAGAGCTTAGCTACTGTTGCTCTTTTTTTCCTCACCCCAAATTTTTATCTGCAGGCTTGCAGGAAATCTTTGTCTTCAGATTTTAAAGCAAAATAATGTAATTTGCAGTTCTAAAGCTGGCTGTGGAGTTAAGGAGATTTAAGGACTACATTTCAGATAAATAATCTCTATTACATGACCTTGTGATCAGTGGCATTTTCTAGCCTAGACTGTAATTCCCATGATGTCAATAGAGACAGTTTTTGGCTCTAAACACTCTTCATTGCAGACTCCTTCCTCAGGCAAATTATAATAGTTTGTTGCTGTTCTTCTGTGTATTTAATGATTAAACCACAGCCACTCAGAAAGGCAGATGATACAAGTTGAATTCTAATGTAGAACATAAGCAACATTTTGTAAACAAGCAAGAAATAAATTAAAATAAGGATGTAGAGTCCCCTGTTTCTACCTCAATGTAATCATCTCTCAGTGTAGAGCTATATTCTACACTTCATTCCCTTCATAAAATTGAGGATAGCTTTCTCTTAGTACTTCTATGAAAAATGGCAAAATTATTATATACTGATCTTTCAGAGAGGCAGCATTCAGATTTACCGGTCTGAAACCAATGGTCTTAAATTAGCTACTAGCTAATTTCATCCTTTTCTCACCCCAGCTTATGACCAGTGGTAGAGCATGCCTTTTTTTTTCCTCTCTAATTGCACGAATACATCTTTTTCTCACATAAATAATTTTACTAAATCACAGAGCAAGTCCAAATATTTACCAGATTTTCACCAAAAACACAGTTACTCACACAAGATTTATAAAATCCCTCTTCATAGTGACCTACCAAAACTTATTCCCAAAGCAAATATCCCAGCTGGGAGAGACCTTCTATTACACTTTTGAGAAATTATGACACAGCTGCTATCTACCAAATTCAGACAGCCTGCATAAAATATGTTATCTAAATGCTTACTTTAAGAGAAAAATCACTGATAGCAATCTTCTTGCTAAACACAGAGAAGTATATTTATTTACACAAGAAAAGGTTTTTATACTGTATTTTCTGCTGCTCATAAATTGAGCAAACAATTTAAGAATTTACTTTCTTCATAAATCTTCATTAAAGATTTTATTTTTAAAAACCCTCCATTTAAAGAGCACAGTTAGCTAGAAAATGATGGTCTAGCTATGAATAAAAATTATTAATCAACCACCACGTGAGAACATTCTGACCAAATTTACTGTCAGTGTCTCAGTTAAATTTTTGTGAATTATTTTGTTTCTTTAAGCAGGAGTTGCACTGTGAAAGAAAAAAGAATGACACATAGTGGTCAGGACTTCATTTACAGGAGGAGGGGAGAGGAGGAGGGTCCCCAGAAACAGATTTGTGTCTGTATAACGTCAAAATTCCCTTTTTGATATAGCCACTGACACTCGTAAAAACTCAGTGTAGACTTACAGCTTTGTACTAGCAGGGTTTACCTCAAACCAGGTACTGTCTGTCCTCCCATAACTAGCATAAAACAGATGGACTCCACGTTGTCTTCTCACACTCATTTGAAACAAAAGCAATGTACACCCATGCCTAAAGTGCCATCTTCAGATGATCTCAGAATATACTGATGAGTATGGATTCATAAAGCTTATTTTCTTTAATTTCTTCATATCTGGATCAAATATTTTAGTTTGATTATCTGTTCTGATGTTCTAAAAACCCCAATTTCTTTGCATTTTACCTCAACAGGGCGTGAATCAGGGTTGACTTAAGCCATCTGGCTAAAAACAAGGCATTTGCCATCGAGACCAAAGAACATTCAGTCCTCACTTTCTCAACAGTTCCTAAAACTAGGACACACTGGTAAGCATCCAGATCCCCCCAGATTTATTCTAGGCTAACAGAAGTGTATACCTCTGAAGATGCTGTGTCTATTCAAAAGCCAAACACAGAGAGGGCAGTAGGGGAAGAACCACCATTTGGTGACAACTGGGTTTTGGGGTAGCACAGTGGGAAACACCTTTGTATTAACAAGATTTCATTGGATTCAAATGGGCTTAAAAGTTAGCAGAAACATACCCTACTTTCCATAGAACTCTCTCCCCCTTGGCAGAAACTGGCTACTATTGGTGCAAGGAACGAATATCTATTTTCTTCCAATACAAACTTTGTTGAATCTACACCTCTGTTTCTTCTTTTTTTTTCTGAAGTTTAAACCATTAACAATATTGAGCAACATAGAAGGTTTTTAAATTCATACCTAGTATTTTGACAGAAGCAAAGTTTACACAAATGAAAGCACTTCCGAAAATCCCATGTTCATATGATATATTAATGGAATCAATAAGTGAGCGGCACCAAATGCACTTATTCTCATGCTTTACTTAAACATCATGGACAGTTTTGTGCCAAAATACACATACTATCTTGCCACACCATTGGATTTGTGTAGCAGTCACAGTCCAGACATTTACACACCCATGTGTGCTTTTATTTACATAATTAAAAAAATCCCCAATGACTTTAAGTAAGGGTACTTATCAGAGCTACAGGGAGACAAATGTGCATAGAGCAAGCATATGCCCACAGTATAGCTATATTCTAGGAAGTGCATATCCTGAGAACGGAATCTATTTAACTACTAAGAAAAAGTTAAATACTATCAGTGGAGAGACTGAGTAAAAAATGCAAAAACAATTTCTACGTCTGTGTTAGAGTCAATAAGCCTACAGAAAGGAAGAAAAGTACTTGCTATCCTCTCTCCATGATATCATTATCATCACATGCAACACAAGACACAACAGGAATTTAAGTTACTGGTGCTGACACATGCACACAACTTAAAAATAATCCACTAAATACCATATTTCACAGAGCACAAACAATATGCTGAACATAAACAAAAGAGAAATGGTAGCTTTTCTAATACAGGAGCAAATATCTACAGTAATGCTCTGTCCCCCAGAGGTTTCCTAAAAGTTTTGAGATTGTCCTACCATGCCTACATAATCAAGGATAAGAAGTATGGAAAAAACCACTAAAAAAAACCACTTCTCTGGGATCAAGAGGTCAGCTGCAAACCTATTTCAGCTCTTGCAGTTTCTCAGTGGAACGCTATTCTTAGCAGAAGACAAATGCAGTAACAAGCTGAAGAGACAGTTGAATTTTCACCCTTTCCTTGGTTGTATTCAGTAAAAGAGGGGGTTAGTTGTTTGCGAGATGGGGTCCTGCTCTGTAGGAATCCATAAATCCCATGCGTGCTATGCATTTGGTTCTTGTCAAGGATATTGTTGTATGAAAACATGGGGTCATTTTGAAATGAGACAAACTGCATTTAAGCAGGAAAGTAAACAGTAGCTACAGACAGCACAGTAGCTCACTCTTCAGAAACAGTAAGATGCCGTTTGCCTTAATATGCTGCCTTTGAAGCAAAAGTGAGACCACTGATATTGTCAAAGCTTCTAAACATAGGAGAATGGAAATAGCTGGCAAAATGAGACAAAATACTCCTACAAAAATAAAAGTCGTAGCCTTGAAAGAAAAGCGGCTTTTAAGAGGGATGGTCGATTCACCAAGGATGCAAGTGCTCAGATAAAACTAACATTTGGAGAGCTTTTGTTATGTAAAAAAAGTCCGCGTCCCCCCTAAACGTTGGGATTAAACAACACCCTGCTCTGAGAATGCTGTCCCTCAATGTATACAGAGCACAGGACATAGCTCCCCAAAAGGACTGCGTGGTTTAGCACAGGACCTTTCAGCCCTGTTTCAAGAAAGGATGTTTTGGAGCAAAAGGTTGAGTAGAGGACAATGAAGGGGAGGACAGAGAGAAACAGGGCCAAGCACAAAGGCTGGGATCCCTGGAGCCTTGACTCCAAACCTGAAGTACAAGAGCATTTGAAAAAGTCAGGCACTCAGAGATGCTGTGGGACTCTGGGGGAAAAAAAAGTTTGGGAAAAAACAAGACAGAATTTAGGCAGTACTGGGCTGCAAGACACTTTGGGTGAAATCTACAATGCCCCAGAACAGACACTGGCAACTTTGCAGGTCATACTCTTGACCGCAAATCCAGCAGGAGCCAGTACCCCAAGAATGTTATTACAGAGCACTGTACCGAGGTGTGCTGTTTTCACAGTGAGCCATAAAATAAGGCCTTGGTTACTTGTGATCATTAAAGAACAGTATTTCTGAAGAGGAAGGACACGTATTGTATTATCTTAGATAATTTCCTGTTACTTTCCTTTTAACACACAATTGCATTATGGATAAGGGATGCAACAAAGAGAGTTGGTGCAAAGCTCTTCACTCTCTTACACAAGTATAATTTTAGTATTGGGGGGGGTGTGTGTGTGCATGGAAGAAGATTGGGTCGTTTGCTTCTATCCCAGATTAGTCCCACTTTAGCTGCTCTTGTCCCACCCCCAATCATTTACTAGATTGCCATGTTTCACTGGCTCTGGATACAGTCCCAAGTATCTGTAGCTCCATTCTCGAGTTTGCCAGTTTGCCTGTCCCTGGTACCTCATGCAAGAAAGCTGAATGCAGGGCAAGGATACGGATATCGACTGAGTGGTTATCAAAAAAAGCACGTACGCTTGAAAATCTCAGATGCGAGAGCTTTCAGCTATTAGTGTTATCCCTCCTGTCCTACAGATAACCATCCTTCTACCTGGGGCAGCAGAGCACAGCCCATGGGTTCACACTCGGGCTGCCTGGTCCCCAGCCCAGCGGTCAGTGGCACAGACTGAGAGCTGACACGCTGACCGCGAACAGCAGCAACCATTGCCGGGCCATTGCTGCTATGCGTTCTACTCGTGCTGCCCATCTACCAGCACAGCCATAATCGCACCTTCAGCTGTTTGCATGGGACAGCCATCCTGTCTGCATACCGCGTGGCTTTGTCCTGCAGCTTCCAGCGATCGCCGTGTTTCCTTAGCTTGTGCGAGACTGAGAGCCCCCAACGCTAGACAAGGGGTGTCGACTGATGACTTGGGTACATGAGAAGAATCAAGCTCTATCACTATTTTCTCAATATAGCAGAACATGTTTCAATAACATTGTTTACTATAAGTGGATATCTTATTTCAGAGATAAATCACCCAGAAAAATCTGAAATACCTAAAACCGTAGTAGAGTTGTGTTTGATAATATTCAGACTATGCAGACATAACTGAACAGTTTTAAAACTCTCTGGTGTCCTACATGAAGTCCATGCTTTCTTACCCTGTAGGAATGAGGATTCTGGAGAACAATAGTGTCATTTCAGACAATTAAATCTAGCTGAAAAGGCAAAGGGGAGCACTCATGTGAAAACATCCCATAGTTACTGGAACATACATTGGTTAAGAAATGTGATCCTTACGGAGGAGCAAAGAAAGCTTTCCATACAACTTTAAAATGTACTCATACCATTAAAACCAGTTACATCAGTAGTTATAAACATCACTCTGCAACTCAAGCACTATATGCTTCTCCATATTGCTGCAGGACATGACCAGTTGTCTCAGAACTCTATGAAAATTGATACATTTTCAAACAAAAATTCAAAAAACCCATAACCCCATATCGTTAAGCATATGTTCATAGCCTTTATCCCCAGACTACTTAATGCTAATTACTATCAATAAATTTGTTCACAAGAGTGTTTGTGGAAGGCTATCATGGAAAAAATCAGTACCTCTGAAACACATCTGTTAAAAATTTCATCAAAAAGCAGTTGACTGTTCAGGAGTCTTCACACAGTTCTAGTATAACCCTCACAATATAAAAAAAAAAGAATATCTAATAAAAACTTTTTAATATTTTAAGTATGCATAATTAATTCATTTAAAACATAGAAACTTCATGAACTGCTAGAAGAAATGCCAATATAGCATTCAAGAAAAATCACACTTAAAACTCTTCAAACTAAAGGTAATAGCTTTGCAACAACTAAAATGAAATCCTTTTAAGTTATTTGCATTTAAGAAAAATAAAATTAATAGAAGCCTTGGGAAATAAAGCACAAAAAGTAGTACAGGAGATAAAATAATCCTTTCATGTTCTGATTAAGGGTTTGTGGATAATGATGTATTTGTAAAGCAAATACCACAGCAGTCCAGATAAACACAAAAAGTATTCATAATTTTTCTAAAAAAATGAAAGCAGTAAAAAAATCTTTTGTTTGTTTTTGTTTAGGTTTTTTTAATAAACCAGAGATTTTTGATGTTTACATACAGACAGAATAGCAATATTTATATGTGAATACCTGAAAATTCTTTCCTCAAGTTACAAACTCCAGATGTAAATTACAGAGGACCCATTGGTCTCCTTGAGCCTTGGGGACAGCAATCAGTCTGTCAATGGCAAATAGGAATGACTTGATCTATATAAAATTTCTTTCAGATGAAAGATTTTTTTCACTATTTGGAAAATACTGCGGTGTCTCTAGTTCATAGTAATCCAGAGAGTTCTGTCCTCCTTCAGAATACAAAACTAATTTGCTTAACCAAAGAAACTAATTACTTGGGTATTAGCTCTTAATAAAGATTTTGTTACAGGTGTTGGTCATTTCAGCAGGCTTTACTACTCAAAGGAAGGAATTCAGATACAATGCACCATTCACCAGGTTATGATCTAAAGAACTGTTACAATGGGACGTGAATAGCTGTGCATCTCTCAATTGGAAGACAAATTGGAGTCCAAATGAAATACCCAGAATGCCAGTAATAAGGAACAGAAAGGGTGTCTGCCACAAAGAGTGCGTATGGGTCAGTATCAGGTAACCTATATGATACCTTGATGAATTTATGGGAGTGACTAAGAACCGGTTAGTACGATCTCATTCAGGAGACGTGACCTTTTCACTTTGATACTGACAATGGCATAACCAATCCAGGAGGTTCCTGGAACGTGTTTGTGATAACTTCCTTCTCCAAGTGACGGAGGAGCCAACAAGGAGAGGTGCTGTGCTGGACCTTGTTCTCACCAACAAGGAGGGGGCGGTGGGGAATGTGAAGCTGAAGGGCAGCCTTGGCTGCAGTGACCATGAAATGGGGAAGTTCAAGATCCTTAGGGCAGCGAGGAGGGTGAAGACCTTGGAGAAGAGAAGGCTCCATGGAGACCTTATAGTGGCCTTCCATTACTTAAAGGCGGTCTACAAGAAAGCTGGAGAGGAACTTTTTACAAGGGCCTGTAGTGACAGGACAAGGGGTAATGGCTTTAAACTGAAAGAGGGTAGATTTACATAAGCTGTAAGGAAGAAGTTCTTTGCTGTGAGGGCAGTGAGGCACTGGAAGAGGTTGCCCAGAGAGGTTGTGGCTGCCCCATCCCTGGAAGTGTTCAAGGCCAGGCTGGATGGGGCTTTGAGCAACCTGGTCTAGTGGAAAGTGTCCCTACCCATGGCAGGGGGTGGGAACTAGATGATCTTTAAGGTCCCTTCCAACCCAAACCAGTCTACAATTCTATGATAATATTTCTAGTAAGAGGACTCACACCAAACAAGAAGAAAAATATGCACTGAATTTATCTTGGGAAGTGACCTTCGTCTATGGCAGGATCTACTTTCTTGAACTGATGGCATAACATTGGACCTAACCTGGGAAAAATTCCCCGTTGGACAATCTCATCTGTCTGGAGTTAGTGCTATCAGAGAGCAGTTGCAATAGATGAATAGTACCACCACATCTGTCTCCGGAATAAGTCAGAGAGAACAATAATAAGGGTTCAAAGATTGTTCCCTGTGAGACTGGAAAGCTGGAATTGGGATAGATACTACAGAAATTTCTGGCAGATAACACTGTATTTCTTCTTTGATCATTTTAATACTGTACTGTAAAAACATGACCATTTTGGCTTTCACCCCAAGAGCTTTCCTGGGGGAATTCAGACATTGCTTCAAGCCAAGGAAAAAAAAAAAAATCTCAGTGGTTAATTTCTTTTTAGGGTTTGTGAAGTGGTAGTCACTTTGTTTTGAATGTGTTCAGCAATAGCAGCTCTCCCCAGTAATATGAAAAGGCCTGAAAGCGTGATTTGTATTCTCTCTATCTTCTGTACGCTGCTGGAGATCAGTGGAAAATATACATAGGCAGAAAAAGTACATGGCAATAGGAAGAATCTGAAAGAAGCATTGTGAGAGATGATCAATCAATTTGTATTCTCAGTGCTGGTAGCAGGAGAAGGCCACAAGGCACTCTATTATCATTGCCATATGGCAAGAAAATATAAAAATGAGGAAAATACCAGGTGCAGATTCCATTGCAATCCAAAGTCTAGGTACTTGTGTTCATCAAATAGCTGATGAACAAAGCACCGTGATAAGGAATTTAGTTCTGTCCAAGCAAGAAGTGCTTGGGGTTTTTTTTGTTGGTGGTGTTTTTAATTTGGAAAGTCTGATCATACCCCTTCTACATTACTAATATTTATGTCTCTTAACTGCCATTGCCAGGACAAAGATGTAACTCTTAAATTACCGTTCCCCCTTGCAGAAATCATTACACACATTGCGCTCTCTTTCACTGGTACTCTGCCCCTGCAATGAAAGTTCATTATCACCTTTATCACCCCAGCTCCACTATACACAGCTAGCTTCTGACAGACAAATTACTTTTCCTCATTGACTAACAAATGGAGCTCCTGGGTTTGCATTTACCAGTCCACAAGTACAGATGATGGGATGCTGACCTTGTCAATAGAGACAATGCTTTAAGCTGCACAAGGGGTAGCAGGAAGATCAGGGAGGGCTGCATGGGAATTCTGGTTCAGTAACACAGCACTGCGTCTGAGATCAGCATTCCCAATATGCTTCACAAAGAGCTGGATCTTGGTTTCTGTAGCATCGTTTGTCTTCTCTTACAGTCATCTTCATTTAACATTCTTTTGCGATGAGATGAGACTGAACATGCATCCTTAGTGCCTGTGACTGACTTCCCTAGCGCTCTGTGTCTGTTTTCTTCACAGATGCAGGAGTCTGCAGTAGCTACATCCTGTTCCTTGTCCCCCCACTTGCAGAGCCCCAATCAGGAAATATATACATACACACACATACATTAATTTCCTTCTTCCTTAAGGCTGACCTTAATACATGATCATGGTCCTGGAAAAGTCCCTGAGGGAGGTCTTGTCATATCAAATGGTAGTGATCAAAGTTAATATTAAAAAAACCACAAAAACAAAAACAAAAACAAGAGTCTGAACCAAAGGGGAAAAACCCCTCCGTGCAGAGTGAGAGATATGTTTGTGGAATAGTTAGTGGGGCAAAGGAGAAGCCTCTGTTAAGAGTTTCTTCAGATGCTGCAAACAGAGCTTTTCTGTGTTTGTTTCTCATTTTACATCGCTGGCAACAGGATGGAGAACTACCCTTGAGGGGGAATGGGTTCTTCATTCTGTTCTGGGGATGTATAAGTCTATTCATGCCCCTGCCTTTCCATAGGATATTTTTGTGGGTTTTTTTTGGTTGGGTTTTTTGTTGTGTTGGGGGGGGGGGGGTTTAAATGGTGAGAACAGAACACAGCTGTTCCATTTGTTCCATAAAGTGTCCCCTCAGGATAATCACAGAATAATTCAGGCTGAAAGAGACCTTGAGAGAGCTCTAGTCCAATCTCTTTCTTCAAGCAAGGTCTGCTCAGATCAGGTTGCTCAGGGTTGTTCCCAGATGGGTCTGGAAAATCTCCAAGGACTGACTGCACAGCTTGTGCAGTCGCCATCTCTTCCAGTACTTGTACTGTCCTCATGGTGAAAAAGCTTTTCCTTGCATCAGCACAGCTTCTTTTTTCTCAGTTTACTCCTTTTGAACATGGTGGGAAAATGAGACACAAAGAGCCTAGGTCCACCTCCTTGATGACCTCCTGGCAGGGGAATACTGTTAAGTCCTCCAAAAGCCATCTCTTCTCCAGACTGACCAAGCCCCAGCTCCTTGGCCTCTCATCATGGTAAGTGGTCCAGCATTGACTATTATAGTAGCTCTCTGCTGCACTCACTACAGTTTATTGATACCTTTCCTGTACAGAGGGGCCCAAAACCATAAGCAGTAATTCTGATAGGATATAAGGAGTGCTGTCTAAAGGGGATAATCACTTCACTTGAACAGAGGTTATGTGCCTGCTCACACAGTTGAGGAGGCTGTTGGCTGTCTTCGCTGCCAAGAAGGTACTGCTGGCCCATGCTCACCTTGCTACCCACCACAGCCCCAGTGGTTTTTCCAGAGCTACTCCCCAGACAGGCAGTTCTCAGCCTGTGTCTCTGCAGGGGATTATTTCTTCCCAGGAGCAAGGCTTTGCATTTGTCCTTACTGAATTTCAGAAAGCTCTTGTTGGCCCATCCCTCCAGCCTCTCTAGGTCCCCCTGGGTTGCAGCCCTGTCCTTGACTGTATTGACTGGTCACCCTGTCCAATTTGGTGCAAACTTTATGAGCAAGTGCTACGTTGCCTCCTCCAAGTCATTAAGATATTGAACAAACTAGACTAGACCCCAGTAGTACTCCACTTGCCACTAGACTCCAGGCAAATTGTGACCCATTATCCTTGCTCTCTGGACCCAATGATCCAAACTGCTTTTTCATCCATCAGACCACAAACACCCTCACACAAGAATGTTGTGTAAGACGGCATCAAATGCCTTGCCAAAAATCTACTCTCACTCTATGATTGTCCCTAGGACCCAAAAACGTCCAGCTCAAGCATTCCTACAAATAGCCATCTTCTCCCACACTAAGAGAGACTGGCAAAAATCACAAGTATCAGTCTGAACCAGTGATGAAATATAGTACTGGGACAACTGAAGACAGCTGTTGATTCTGCATCCTGGATTTCTTCCAGCTGTCACTTGCAAAATGGCATTCTCTCTTGTGCTATTTCAGCTGGCATTGTGGTCCAGTTTCCATGCTGGAATTCCTCCTGGCAAGTTCCAGGACTGTGAATAACCTTGGCTTTCCACAAAACTGTTCCCTGCATTATTAAGAGAACTAAAAAAAAAACAATTTCCCTGAGCATCTAATCTCAAGTGGGGAAAGATCCCTGAAGAAAATAAAATAAATAAATTGTTCCATTATCATCAGTCAGAGCAGCTTTAGCTAGAAGGAAATCATATTTGTAGTATTAGTGTCAGTACTTCATATGGAGTTAGCTGAATCAAAATATATTTGCATTGATTTTTGCACTGGCGTGATGTCTGAGTTTCCAAATGGTGTGAACTTCCCAAACAGTGGAGTAGTCAGCTTCAGCTGTATCTCTGGCCATCTAAATTTACTGCTGAATGGAAGAAAGCCCCTTGGGTGAAACCACATTTCATTACAAAGACAATTTTTTTCTGCTTACGTAGGGTTTACAGCTGGATACGCATCCACCCATACAAAATGATTTCTGCTTCTCTCTACTGAGGCAGCATCAGAAAGGCCCCCAACATAAACTTTATAAAAGCTTCATTTGGAAATAACTACTGACTCTACAGACAGATTTGTTATATAAACAGAAAGGGTTATTTTTAAATCAAAGCGGAAAAGCTGTTTTAAAATTCTATAGATTAATACTTCTTCACCTCTGGCCTTGTGAGTGAACCTTTCTGAAAAGAGATCTGCACATAAGATAGTGGCTGCAATAACATAGAACAATAGTTGTTAAATTTAGAGATTGCCCAATTAAAACATTCTTTTTCTTGAAATGTACCATCTTTCCAATCTAAAACTAGGCAATTATTTAGTAGCACTTCCTAAATTCAGAGATGTTAAGCTGTCTAGATTTAATTCTAGAGTCTGAAATAGAAGCTCTGCAGTCTTTGCCCAAGGTCATATGGATTAAGCAACATGCAGAACAGTAATTTCTATGGATTTCAAGCTTATACTAAAAAAGACTATGTCTGTAAGTGCAAAGATCAAATGCCAGTGCTGCGGTTTGCTGGTAGCCAGTTAAGGAAATTAATAGTTTTCTATAGTATTGCTTATTTGGGACAGAATTAAAACATACTACAAAAATTGCTGTTACAAAAAGCAGGGCCGCCCTCATATAAGGTATCACCTAAGCTCTACATGCAACAAAGGCACATTAATAATTCCAGAGAAGTCAGACTGAAATCAAAGCCACAGTCTGGCATCAAGAGTAAAAATGAAGAACTAAAGTTCTGAGATGCTTTTTTATTTCCATTGTTCTGATCCATGAAGACCTTTAACATCAACATAATTTTCATGCCTGATGGGTGATTGACCATTCCTATGTTTTGTAGAAACTCGAACTACGGCACAGCTATTTGCATCAGAGTTCCTAATATTTTACACACACAGGGAGATGATGAAACCTGCCTGCATCTTCATCTTTTCTTCACTGTGTATTTTAAACAAAGGTCTGGATTATAGAGGGAAGCATACACAGACCACTTCAGAGATCCCAGTGGTGATGAGGGACAGCACAGTTATAACAGGGAGGGGATGGGGCTGAACCGGGACTTTACGAGAGGAGAGGCAAACATGCACGAGGCTCTTTGCACCCAAAATGAGAGGGACATTGATGCATTTCTAGTAGTATAGGAGTGTGCATTTCATTGACCCACAGAGCCATGACATGTTGCAAAGGTGGTGGGGAAGAACAAGGTCTTTAGCTCTCCTCTCTCTTGCCCCACTGCTGATTTCGGTCTGTGATACAGCCAGCCTGTTCACGTGCTGTTCCTTGGAAAGGCACCCGTCCCACCCCAGGCTTAAGCACTCCTGAGGGGCTGGAGAGGAAGGTACATGTTCTGTGCCTGGTGGGTCTGGCTGTGCTCACGCTGAGAGCACAGGAGAACTGAGAGCAGAACAAGAGACCACCCACCTTCTCTTCATTTTTGCTTCTAAACTGAGATTCTATTTTTTTCTTTCCTAACCTTAAACCAGCAGTGAACTGCAGCAGTCCTCTATTCTTTGAAGTGGATTTGGAGTACAGATGCTGATTTTGCACCTTAAAGACATAGCAAAGGCAATTAGTGTCTGAATCTCTCCCTGCCTCCTTCCTCCAGACCTTTTCAGAAGCATTTTATCTGTCTGAAATACAACAGTTGCTGAGAGATGATTAATTTAGACAGCTCCTTCACATTTCCCCACAGAGTTAGGCTGGAGTCACAGACACGTATATGCATGCATAGACATGTTCCCTAGCAAACAGCGGTTGGACTGTTTCTAGAAAATGATGTTCAGTAAGCAAAGAAGCTACTGCAACTTGACAGAATACCAGATAACTATATAAAGTTCAGAAAAATCATCAATACAGTTACATACTGAAGTTGATTAATAGACATTAAAGAACAAACATCTCGGCAAGAAATATTTAAGTAGAGCAACTACAATTTTAATCAGACTCAGCAGTCAGAAACCCATGATATCATCCCCTAAACAGTCAACAATTCCTCCACCTCCTCCATGACCCTTCCCGAGAACAGCACCCGCACTGCAAAACACGGCACCGCGCCTCTCCCCCTAGCACAGAGAGCAGAATTGGACTTGTGGATTGCTCTTTTTCTGCAAATTCTGAAGCTTCACATAAAGCATACGGCCCTTTCTAAAATAGGACTGAAATTCACCCTAAAATATCCCCTAAAACTAATTTTTTTTTAATCTAATATTTACTCTCTATATTCTGAAGAGTATCTACAGAACAGCCTGAATTTTGTATGACAAAGCAAGTGTCTTGGCTGAACAGCAGACAGTAACACAATTTATTGTGACTATGATTGAAGCATCTGAAAAGCACAAATTGAATTAGATCACGTCAAGAATATAATGCAAAATGTCCTAGTCTAAATCTTTAAAATAATTTACCTTTCAGTCTTCCATTATTTGCAGTATCTAAAGAACAAGTAGACAACGAGTGATTTTTAAAAAGACAGGAGTAAATTAATAAAACCAACTTGCATGATCTGCCTGGTAACACAAACTAAAGATGATCAGATTTCCTTACCAATGTTCACAACAGTCTTTTTGTACTGTAAAGATAGCCTTAACAGGAAAAACAGAATTGCTTCAGTATCTTATAATAGATGTTAGAACTACAGAATTCAAAAATAGGAATATGGATCAAAGACAGCAGTTAAAATTATCCTTTTGGTTATGCATTATAGCTAAAGAAAAGGAGAAAGAACATAGGCCTGGACTCCAATCTGCAGAACGTAAATATGGCACAGGTAAAGTACACCTTTGAACAAGATACGAATAAGTTGTGCACTGAGTGCAAGTAGTAGTCGGCATATTTTAGTTAAGCCAAAACAGATGTGAAATATAGTCAATTTTCAATTAGTCATGGAAAAACTATCCAGGTTTCAGACTAACCATCGTACATGCAGAAAAGACCCTAAACTTTTTTCTTTCCATTTTTAACCTCACTTTATATCTTCATTTCATGTTTAAATATAAGTATGTACAGAATGCTCTTGCAGCTATTTTACATATGTTTTAAATTTGTGGGTTTGCTTTATCTTCCTTATCCCACTTCATTTATTACCCAGAATAACAGACTCAGTTGTAAATAAATACATGCCAACTGTACTCCTCATTTTATTATATTTTCAGTGGTTTAGTTGCTGTTATAATGAATCTCAGCAGACCTGATTTCTCTCTCTTTTACTAGGAGATTCAAAAGGCTGTAAATGAATTATCAGCTACATTATCGACAGAGCACAGATCTATATGAGACATGATTAAGCAAGAAAGATGACTTATACTTTATTAACAGAATTTCTGAATGGCCTTTAGCTGTTGCTAAACTCAGGCTAGAACATCAGAATCCAATCTGGCTGTGATGAAGACAGAGATAAATGTTGTAAAGGCTGATCTGGAAGAAAAGGTCACCCTTACAGATAAGGTACAATTAAGGGCATATTTAAAGCATCTATTTTAGAAAAAATATGGGGAGTAGTCATCAAGACTTATAACTTGCTTAGCTTATTGAAAGTAGTTGGTAAAAATCTTTCAGGAGAACAAACCTAACTCTTCTGTCATTTACAAATACTCTGTTCGTCTGTCAAAAATACTTCTACGTGATTTGGACTAAAGCTGAAGCAATATTCACCTCTGCCTTAATTTCAGTTAGATAATAGAAAACCTGTATTCAGTGAAGTCTGCTTTTGGCAAAAGGAACTTTGGACTCAACAGACTATCAGCTATACCCCAAAGTGTTCCAAGAATTGTTTTACAAATGCAGTTATAGGGCAGAAACATGCTTGACCTAATGTTGTCATTAGATGAGGTGAAAATTTAAATCCTGAATTGGCAGAAGAGTGCTTGTAAAACAGAAAAGCCATCAACTTTTAACCCCTTCAAAGAGGACAGAAAGATTTAATTACCATTCTGCTACCCCTTATTAAAACCCAAAATCACACTTAAAACCAGAATTTAAAAATTACCTGTAATTACAAAGGCAATTGACAGATTTCATGGAGGAGATAAATTAGACCTATTGGACTTATTGAAGTATTCATAAACTGCAATAATGAACTACAAGTTGGCAGCACTCCCACCTTGCTCCTGAAGAGCAGCACATGTACACTTCTGCATGCACAGATGGGTCTTTATTGTTTAACGTCCACAATGCTAAAACATAATATTTATTCTGAATGTATATAGTCTCAGACTTTTTGGTACAGGATCTAAGTATCTTTCTGTGAATATCTATGTCTCAGAGAGAGATCTGAATTCTTTAATAACCATAGGACACTCTTGACAAACCTGGCTGTATGCAACAGCAAAAGGACAGACTACAACTCAATGCCAGAATGAATTAATAAAAAACAAAACAAAACAAACCACAAAACAAATCCCAAAATACTTAAGCAAACAAATTCCCTGCATCTTTATGAGAAAACCTGTTTTATAGTTTTCTGCAGGGAACAGGAGTTCATGCCTAAATGCCAACTCTTAGCTAGTGTTTTGATACCATCAGTGAGCTAAATTGTCAAGTAATCAAGGAAAAAAAGTGCTCTGCCCAATTTGGAATACAATAATGGAAACAGGCAACCTAAATCACCATCTGGAAATGTTGAAAATTTGCACCCACGTTTGCTTAGGAGCATAAAATCATCCAGATCCTTGATATTGTAAGTTAAAGTGCAATCCATCACACTCAATAGGACTCACAATTCTGTCTGGCAAATGCTGCATATGAAGGTGGAAACATGCATTGCATAACTCATATACAGCAACTTTGACAAACTCTGATGTGTTGGACTCACTGCAACAGAAAATCAGTCAATCCATTTGCAATGGCTATTTGTCCAAGGTTTCCAGATGTTTGGCAGCCCAGCAAAGACATATCTAGGAACAGTATTTGCATAAGGGGGGAAAAAAAAAGACATGTCTGGAAGACCCAGACATATAACATCTCTATTATTGAAGAGTTTATAACAGTTCAGCATTTTATCCTAAAGAATGAAAGTGAAAACTCCCCCCAAAATATTAGCATCTCATTAAAGAGAAAGGAAAAGCATTATATCTCATCAACCTTTACAAATTATGTGTTTTAGGAATCCACAACAGCAAGGCAGTACAAATGAAATTATGCTATCTGCCACATAAAAAAACAGAATAATGGCAGATCCAAAAGGATATGGCTTATAAAATAAAATATAAGCGTCTACCCATGTAAAATGTGTATATCCACCAATTTATGCTTTTCCAATGCCCACAGATTTTCTTTGTGAGCAGTAACACAGGGATTACGCATGATTAGCTGCTGCAGTCATTATGAGAAGAGAGGCAGCAACCCTCCAGCACAGGCTGTCTGTGAGCAGAATAGGAAAGTGTTTCCTTTCCCTCTGAAGTAGACAGAGCTCAAACTAAAGCTATATTCAGTTCAAAGACTTCAAAAAGACATGCCAGGGCTCAGGTTTTAGATGAGTCTTAACATACCAACTCCAGTAGAGACTGGAGGTTTTAGGTCTTCAGGCAGGCAGTACTTTAAAAAATAATTAGGAATTAAATGTATAAATACATGTAACTGCAACATTAAATTATGAATATCATCACAGAATTGAGAAAATCTTAAGCTAAAGGTGACATCAGCTGGCTAAGCAACTCACCATGCCCTTATTTGTAATGCTTGTATTCATGTTAGACAATCTATTTGGTGTCTGCATACAAGGCACACAAAACCAGGTAAAGCAAGTTTACTATGAAAACTTTTCCATTTCATCGTCTGGATGCTCTGATAGAATTTGGCCCCTTAGCACTGCCAGATGGCGTTTAGGAGCCTGGTTGTACCTGCAGGATATAATCACACAGGCACAGTGCCATGCTAATCCAGAACTGTATCTTGCCAGATCAAAGCATAAACAAAAAAAATGTAGATATGTCTTCAGAAAGCTGGCTGCAGAAAACACACGGACGCTGTGCCACTGACCACAACACAACTGTGCGTGTGGCTGTAGACCTCAATGAGCTGTCACCATCGATAGGTGACACTATCCTTAACAGCTGGAAGATCTTGAAGTTTGAAAGTGGAAAGTTCTCGGTTTTGTCGAGGTGCACAGCGCTGACAGCAAACTGTAAAGCCTTGCTATAACAACAACAATAATAAAGGGTCTGGCCCCATGTTATTTGCTCAGGCCCAGCTGATGAACTTCTTGCAGCACAAACATTGAAATACAGTGGTGTGGATGGAGGAAAAAAGGGAAAAGGAATGAAGAATGTGAGAACTTCTACCTAAATAAGAGGAACAAATAAGAGACAAGATCAACTGAAAGAACAATGCAATCAAAGGTAACTTTTTAGAAATATTAGAGACACCAAAAGTAACTGAAATCTCAGAATCCTGATGTATAAATCCCAGTTGTTTAAGCTGATTGTACTGAAAGTAATGTATATGAAATCATACACTTTTCCAGATGAGGGATACATTTCACACCACTTCATAGGCTTGCATGCATATTTGGCATTTCACAATGAAAAATTGGTTATTTTTAGTATTTAAACAGCAAACCTAGGATTTAGCTATACTGTCCAAAGCAACCTCCAATTCAGAAAAATTATCTCTGGTCAAACATCCATTCCAGGACAAGAGTCTGTTTAAACCTTGTTTAGAATAAATTTATATGTAGATTCATTCATTGCTGAAAATTATTTGCAATAAAATGTAAAATGATCTTAAATAGAGCAACTAATACCACAGAAATATTTTTTTTTCCAGCCTAAGAAAAGGCTCGGGACCTAGGAGTACCATATCAGCTCTTCTAGAAAGCATGGCAGTTCTGCATTAATTTGATCAGATCTTCCTCTGACACTGACTGCCCAGTTAAAGAGAGTTCTGATTTTTACTTCTTGCTCCTTGATTGCAACCTTTTTTTCAGAGAAAAGTCACCATGATCCAGAATGCATGTGACATTGATACAATCCATTTCCTACAGTACTTACAATTATTTGAAAAAGGCTAGGAAAAAATAACCTATTTTACTTGAGGATTCATATCTGGAGTTTAAAGATAAGTATTAGCTACAAAGTTTCCCTTGGTTTAGGGCTCCTCAGCCCCTTTCTAATTCTCTTCCCAACCTGTACTGCCAAAACTGAACAACTCTCAGTTAAAAACAAAAGGAAAGTCTCTGCAGAATTTTCAGTTTAGGAATTCAACAGCTTTATAATCTACCCCTTTACTGGATCCAGTGGCCCAAATTTTATTTGTTGCTTTTCAGGACAGGTTGCAAGATGGATTTCTTTTTAGCAGAGACCTTGTAAAGAGACGGCACAACTGATCCCTCACATTTGTGTTGTAAAGTGGACACATTTATCCATTAACTCAGTTTTCTGTTGCTCTTTTGGATTCTTTACTGAGGCAAGACATTGAATTCGTGTCTGAATGGCATGCCTGGATATAAGCACCCACAGGATATAGGCTCAAAACCAAGACATGTCAGTTGAACCGTTAAAATAGATACAAAATTGTTGTAACTTTCTGAGAAACATCTTAGCCAATGCTATCCTTTTTATTCACTGTCACAGGTGATAAAACATTCAGGGTGAAGTATTTCAGAGATAGACCTCTGCTGGGTGGAAGAAATTGTCCAGTTACTTCTAGTACAGAGGAAGATAAATTACAGGTGGTTTAGTACATGGGATCCCCATCCTCATTCCATCACACAGTCAGAGGAGCATCACAAGACAACTTTGCTGTTCACTCCAGTACAGCCTTTCTCCACTTGACTTGAGGCAGTAGGAGACAGTCTGACAACCTTATAACAGCCAAGGATGCTCCTGCTATTTACACTGGCTCACAGCTGTTAGAGAGTAATGATCCTGAACATCTCTAATCCTATTTGCACGTCTATTAAAATAGAGTATACTGTCTGAATTGCATAATTCTGGAGTCTTATCTTATCATATTTATGAATTTTATGAGTACATTGTGAATAGGTCTGATGTGATACGCCTGTATGAATTTCTCACTGTATCAGCTGCTTGCTTGAAAGTCATTAAAAAAAAACCCAAGATCAGAATAGCAGTAATGCATAAACAAATTGAGTCATTCTCCTTCAGTGCCTTCCAAATGTCTCTTTTCCTGTCAATTCTCATTCTCTATATGCATTTATTTATTTTTCATGTCTGATGATAGAATTGTTTCCAAAGAGTACATTTAAATCAAAAAACTTGTACTGTATTAAGCACACCCACCACCACCAGTGGAAGCACAGTTACGCTGAAAGACTTTGACTGACTTCTGTTTCTTACAGCAGTATTAAAGAAAGAAATATTACACATATTTACATATACACACACAAACCTCAGTGTTTATATATATATATACACATGTACACTGATAACAGAATAAGACAATAAATGTTTTTCACAAACCTGCTAGTGATCAGTAGGTACCCTTATCATAATTTTAATGAATTATTTGGCCAGTACTATAGTAACTACTGCATTTTCAAAGCATTTTTAAAGCTATAAATTAATTTTCCAGAAAGATTAAAATTAATATTTATGTGGCTGAAATTTTAATATCTACTTCCATGTTTATCTCATTTTTAAACTAATAGTAAAGTTAAAATATTAGATCAAAAAAGGCTATCAGCAAAAACCAAAAGTAGAAAAAGACAATCTTTCTTCTTCATTGAGACTCTAGCCACACATAACTGGATTAGGAGTATGGCAAGCAGATTGTTAACATCATATCTTTGTTAGAAAGAGACATTCCAGATTAATGATCATTTAAAATACAGATGAGTTTCAAATATAGCGTAAAGCATGGAAAATTGGAAATTGATAGTTAAATTCATTTAATAAAGGACAATTTGGACTGTAGCTATCAAGCCTCAGGGAAAAAATAAACTGACAACATAAAACTCTTCTAAATCAAAAGACTGAATTTTGTGAAGAAAGATGAAAACAACATCTCTAGCTTAAAAATACCATGTAAACTTTTACTGTGAATGTATGGAGCCCACTCTCACTGCTATTTCATAAATTCAATTGGATCAGAAGCAAATCCTATTAAAAATAGTTGAGTGTGCGTACATATCAATACCTTGTTTCTTTTGCTCAAAGGTCAAAAACCCCCACTATTCTAAATGTTAGGGGCCTAGAACGGTATTTAAAGCTCTCATTTCCTTTTTATTCTCTCCTTTCCCGAGATGGGAGTCAGGGCAACTATAAAAAGTACAGATACTTTAATTCAGTAGCCATTTAGATAAATGATAATAAGCAATCTTTATACATACACATGTATATACCTTCCTGACTGGGGAGAAGGGAGAAGACAACATGAAAAATATAGAACCACCCAAAAGGTCCTTCAAAAATACTTTCCCTTTGAACTTTTCTATGGTACACGGACAGGCTCTGTAATCAACAATGTGGATGTGTTCAGTTAGGGTAACAGTGCAAAGTGGCTGACCATGTACACTGGAAGGGCTAGATATATTAAATACTGCATGTTTCCTCTGCTGCATTCATGACAGTGCTTACTGACACTTTTGAAAGCAAAACAAAGTATTTTGGCCTTCTCCCATGATATTCACATCACATGTACTTGGGGGGGTGGGGGGAGAGTGTTACACCCCACCTTGAAACTGAAAATCAAGCATTTTTTGTTTTCAGCTTGTGTAACACCAACTGCAGAAAATAACTTCTGCAGATGAAATTTTACTCTCGGTGGCATATGTGTGACTTAAAGGTCTTTACATTTTGACTTCAGCTGTTCTCAGACAACAGGCTCTTATCTTCCAGTGCAATCACACAGATTTAGCTAATGGCAAAGTTTTCTCAAAGCAGTACCAACAATTCTACACAGTACATTGATTTAGGAGCCACTGTACAGTAACGCTTAAGCCAAAACATTAAAGGTGGTTTCATTTATATTTGTACAACCATAAATAATTACAAAAACTGTAGAGTAGCAGAAGTGCAGACACTTGCAAACAAGGGTAATAATGGTGTCTCTGTCTTCTGTTATCAGGGCAGATTGTCTTACAAGCAGTTGACCATCCAAACTGTACTGTGATCTAACCTACAGAAGCTTTTTTAATTCTCATCAGTGCTGAGCTCTTGCAAATTCAGCTTCACATGATTTGTTATTCAACATTGTGACTTCCTCTCCAAGCCTTCAGAACACTGAGAAGAAAACATGGTAAGAATGACATACAAAACATTTATTGATAGAATTTGCTATGTGAGTCCCAAGCCACCAAAATGCTTCCTTAAAAGAAAGGAAATTGAATTAAGGCTTTTGAAACTACTCAAAGCAACTGCTCCATGAACGAATCACAAGACAAATAAGGAACCTTCATTAGAAACACCTACAAGATAACAATATAACTGGTGTCAAGATGATTCTCTCTTGCTATATAGAAACTCTTACGCTGAGAACACATTACAACATACTACATATTTCTATTAATTATAAAAATCTCTGCTTCACTTGACTTTCTTGAGAAACATCTATATATGCTTTTAATTCAGGGGTCATCTCCCTTCAAACACAAAAGCTGCCTATTCATGCAGGGAGAAGTTCATCAAACCTGTTGATATTCTAACAGATGTCACTTTAATTGTGGCAAAATGTCATGAGAATACAGGACAGCCATCAAACCATATCCTGTGCTCTAGCAGATAAATGAAAGTGTCCTTTTCAGCAGATTCAAATATGCCGTCTCTTCACAATACCTGAAAGTTTTCCTTCCCTCCTCCCCTCCCTGCTGGGTCAAGCATCTCATGGTTACTGGTTTCAAAGTCAGCAATGCCTAAAGTCCCCTGCGTTTTCATTTCTCAGACAGACTCCAACTAAAACCATGCCCTTTACATCATGACTGAGACAATCCATTCACCAAAAAAAAAAATTCAAAGATTCTGAGGAATCAGAGATGTTAATTTTGACTTCCCAATCTGCTCATATAGATTTTAGTCTTGACACTGATTTCAGCGTAGAAATCTTTTCTCCATATAATTTTGTATGGTGACAAGCACAATGTGGTGAGGCTTCGGATTGGGACTGCGACATGTTACTGTAACACAAATATTGCTGGAGTAATGCAAACCCCCAAAAAGGTAATTAAGTCTTTCTGTATATTACCATTTTCTCCTTCAAAAAGTCTATCCCTGTCTAATCATCACCACCACCTACCCTCACTTAAATCAGGAAAAAAGGAGGAGAAAAAAATATTTTTATGGCATCTTAGCATTAATTAACAGCACTACAGTTAAACATGAAAAGCATCATGTCTCATTTAAATAAATATCCCTCTAAGTACATTTCTTTCTTTGGAAAAAGCAACAAGAAAAGCTATTCCGTGATTGAAAGGGTTAATGTTGAACCCTCACATGAAATATTGTCAAATACTTGTGCAATACAAAACAAAAAGGAAAAGTAGAGGCTAAGGAGTTTTTCAAAAAAAAAAAAAAAAAAAAAGGAAAGAAAGAATGAACTAGTGAACATTCACTGACACTTTCATTAAGCTACTTGTTTTGGTTTATACCAAAAAGTAGACGAAATGCTAAAACATTGAGGCAAGCCTTTGGGATAGCCATATCAGTGAAAATTAATTTGGTAAGTGCAAGTCTTGAACAAGGCATCTTATCTTCCCCAGAGAAAGCTGAAATTTCTACTGCATTACTTTAACCATGTCTCTAAATGAAAGTACAGCTACACATGCACTAATGAACATGACCAATTTATGTTGTTCTGTAGCATTCTAAATTACTGACATGATTTTAATTGTTAAATTGTTCTGCACTAAAAATACGCTGGACCATATCTGGTTTATGGCTAGATTTATAGCCTTCAAATATTACATTTTATTCAGGACATTTACAAGCATATGTATCTATGTATAGTGGGTGTATGGGTAATTTCAAGTAAAAAAAAACAAAAAAAAACAAAAAAAAACCAAAAAAACCCAAAATGATGTCTGGTATTGGAAAGCTCCTAAAGTGGACTAGCTGCTCAAAATACGCTGCTTACCTTTGTTTAGGCTGACAATTTTTCAATTCAACCTACAATCTGTATATATACAAGGAGTATCTATCACCATGGTACTTCCTGGCTCTGATTATAACTCCAAAGAGCTTCCTGAATATAAATTACTATGAAATAACAATAGTGCTAGTAATTACTTATTCTTCCCTGGGGCAGCTGCTGTCAAGGCCAAGCCAAAGACAGGTATTCGCATGTGGCATGCAAACATCCAACGGGTGCCTACCTCCAAAATGACAGCACTAAAATAGATGGATCTCCACCCTGTGTTATAATAACGAATGAGCTGTATCCATCTTAACAACATTAAAAAAAATAATAATAAATCCTATTTTCTAAACTAAGATAACTAACATAAAAGTAAAACATTAAGTTGAAGGCTTAGTTTAACCAAGCACTGCCTAGACATGCTGTAAATAAAAAGTCACTGTCCCAAAGAGTTTGCACCTTCAGTTTGTGATATAATACCATGGGAGGCAGAGCTAAGAGGAAAAAGAAGTAGAAAGAAAAAACAGAGAAAGAAAACAGAATGCAGTAACAAAATGAGACTAATACTCCTGAGATGAGCAACAGTCAGCTGAACATTTGACAAGCTTAGGTCACAACTGTTATCACAATTACAACAATTTCAAGGAGTTTGTGCTATGGTAAGAGCATACGGGCATTGCTGGTTTTCCTCATTTTGTCAGTGTCCTCAGTCACACAAGGTATTGCACTGCAGAAACTCAGAGGGGCTACTTTTATGCCTAGTATTCTAATTTTTCATTCACCCATTCCTTGATTCTATGAGTAGACAATCTCTCTCTCTTCCTATTATATATATTGCTTCCCAACATCTATGAAGAGCAGACCTTTTATTTGTATTTGACCATCAGTCAAAATACTGAACAATGGGCATACTGGATACCACATAAATAACGTAAGACAATATCAGCGTTACTGATTGAAATTAGTACTACAAGACGATTTATAGGCATCTATTAGTAAAAAAAAAAGTAGACTTCAAGGAAAGGCAAGTATCCATTGCCTCTAAATACAACTAATTTTCTTTTCACAATTTTTAAAGTTTACTCAAACCAGATAATCAGATACTTCATTTGTGCCAAGAATATAAAAAAAAAAAAAAGGTAAAAGCTTATTTGAAAATTCCAGGTTGTAGATAAAGACATGAAATGCATGTTAAATGACAGTTGTTCTAGAATTTCATTTAAGGAAGACAACCTGTTCTTTTTCCCTGATAATCTACTGTTTGATTTTCTGTCCAGTGGCCTTTAGAGCCACACTGTCTAAAGAGTCTGATTTAATCCTCACTAGAAGTCAGCCTCATGAAACTATAGAACAAATACTCTCATCTTCTGCATTTACTTCCATATGAATGGAAACCCAGACACTTACAGCTTACAAAAAAAACCACTTGAACTCCGTGAAAGTAGAAAAAAATTAACCTAACATTTGGAAGCATCAAATTGCCAAAAATATTAATATGCCAGTGTATTTTCACACACAGAATAACCTGTGGTACCAAAGCTCTGAGGTTCACTGCAGCTGGGTTTTCAAAACTAGCATGTAATGCATGTGCATGTGAAAAATAAGGCAGCAGCTGATACTATATTGGTGGCATGAACTCTTTCAAGGTAATTTCAGTACTACTCGGAAGCTAAGTTTCTACAGTGCTAAAAAGCTGGTATTTTTATGAAGAGCTAATAAATGTGATATAAAACAAGTGCAATAATTGAAGCATCACAGAGTGGGAACCAACTAAAAATACTGTACAAAAAGTTCAATCTGATACTGAGAAAGTTAGGAATGATTATAGTTGCCTCTAAGAACACAAGTCTCATTATGCTACCCTGAACTTTGTATGAGCACTTTTCCAACAGTCTTTCCACACAAATTCTAAAAACAAATAAAAACCCCTCATCTGCATAAATTTCTCATCCACTTTCCTCATCCTCCACCTGATAGCTGAGCTACCTTTTTCTATGAAAAAAAGAGATGGACTTTATAAAAGGAGAAATGACTGGAAAAACTTCTACTCTATCTTGCTGTCATCTAGACTCTCCTTCTTCTTAAGAAGACTTTAGCCTTTACTCACCAAGACATAGGACCAGATAGCAGGGCTGTAGGGTAACCTACAGCGATTGGGGCACCCCAGAGCATACTGAGCCCAGGTACCTCGCAGGCAGTCTCTTCCCCCAACTCACAGCATTGGAAAAATATTTCTAACACCCAGAGCCATGTCAACCCCTTCAGTTTAGCTAATAGGTTTTTCTTTTGTATCAAGGCAGGTGGGGTGTACTGCATGGAAACTGTGCAGTCTATCTTTAAAAAATAAGATGGGAAGCTTGAGAAACATAACAGCCAGTAGACCTGGAGAAATCTGTCAAATTTCCAGAAGCAAAGTGACTATAAGAAATAATGCTTAAGTAAAATCCAAATATCATCCTATGTCTTAGGTACCAGCTCAGCTTCTGTTTTCTGGCCCTTCTGTTAAACAAATCTGAAACCAAACTACATTCAATGAAGAATTTTAAGGAACGTTAAAAATGTTTCCTCTGAAAGAGTCAGCAAGTGTTTGATCCAAACACTATTAGAAGCAATTCAACCAATCCAATCCTTGTCTGAAGAGTCAGTCTAATTTAGGGGCCTCATTCAAACAAAACATGATTTCAAAGAGTTTCAGTCTTTAAAAGCAATCTGCACTGTTGCCTTAAAAACAAAGCCAGGAAAGAACCCCCTTTGTACGTTTTCGATGGTTGAATTTTTTGATTCATTATGACAACTTTTTTTCTACTCAAGTTAACTAATGCTCTCCAAGAGGTGACACAAAAGAGTGTGGACTTCGATGGGCCTGCAGTGGCTTTGGCAAATTGACATTCCTTTGTCTGACAAACTGACTTTAGGTTGTTCTCAACAAGGTCAACAGCTACAGATGTCTTTGATTTTAACTTCTCAAATGTGACCCCAGGGCCCAAGTCCTGTCACAATCTGCATGCACACACATATATTGGCAGATGATGGCTGTAATTCTCACCTGCTGTGAGTAGCCACATTTAGGTCTATTTGGTGGTGGGTTTTTTTTGTGTTTTGTTTTGTTTTTTTCCAAAACAAGAAAAAAATAAAAAGAAAGAAAATAGACCAATATTGATTGCTTTTTCTTTACAATTTAGTAAGGACTTTTTACAAAAATGTTACATCAAAAATTGAAAGGCTCTACAGAAAGCCTGCCAAAAATCACTGGAAATATTCCCACTGTTATCTAAGAGGTCTGGGTAATTACACCTTTAGAGTATAACTGTGAAGTATTTTAATGTAAATCTAAACACAGCCTTAACCATGAGATTGCCACCAATATTACACCTCTTCAAAAAATCCATGCTCACTACTGATTTGGAGAACTGGTTCATAGCATAATTTACTAGAAGAAACATGATGTTACAAACACTCATGGCACATGCTTGGAGCATTTACCAGGATACATTTGTAGATAGAGCACCAAGACAATCACAGAGTATCTTGCAAATATAACAAATGCTTCCCTGCCCCTACAATCACCATGTATTGCATTAAAGGCTAAATGTTTTAAACAGCACTCAAAACACACAGAAAAATAAATATTTAAGTCTAAAAAGTTTTTTTGCCACAGAGAATGTGCAACCCTTTATTCTTTTTCTTTGTTTGAGCCTGATTCAAGTGGTGTACTTCTAGGAATATTGTGTCCATAGTGTTCCTAAACATATACTTCAGTAAAGAAAGAAGGAAAAAATAGAGTTCAGCATACTCAGAATACATTGTCTTAACGAAAGATAGGGAGAAACAGGTACTTTTTCAAAATATTAAATAGCAGTAGTGGATTCATTTTTTCCCCTTAATGAGGTTTCAGTTGTTTCATTAAGAAAAATCCTACTAAGAAAAAGAATAAAAAAAGATACCAAATAAACAATTATATAGCATACATGTTCTGACTTCCACACAGGACAGTCTCTGGTTTCCCTGGGCAGCTGTCAGAGCAGTCAACTTCGGTCACAGAAACCTCCTTTACAGTGGAGGAAAATAAAAATTAAGACCAGCACCCCCCCAAACATATGTTCCATGGTTTCCCTTTTATCTCGTCTGAAATTCTATTGTTACCCAGGCAAGCAGCACAGCCTGAGCTGCAAATCTAACAGTTTAAAATCTGTGACTGAACTTACCTTGGTAAAAAATTAATTCCTGGAGAACACAACTTCCAGTCTGTTATGCCAGCTGTTCTGCTAACAAATGACAACTCCTCCTTTCTTTCTAGCTGTGCCGTGAACTGACATATCAAGATAACACAAGATTTTTTGACAGACCAAATTTGCATTGGCCACAATTATTAGACGCATGTTGTGGAGGAATGACTTTGTTTGCTTTAATCATTTGATGGACATACACAGATAAGTAAGGGGCAAGAAAAAGACTAACTACTGTTGAAGGTATTTTGCATCTCTTTTTATGCTTAATAGTTTGTTTATAGCAATACTAACCAAAAGTGAACAAAAACACTAGGGGAGAAGAGGGGGGAACACAGCAGAAGGCATGCACTATTTCTGCTTATCATGGGTTAAAATCAACTCTGAGATCTCCATAATCACTCTTTGGCACTTTTGAATTACAGATCCACTTAGGAATTTTGCTCTTGGGATTATCTTTGTTTATAATGTTTACATACCATTTTAGCTCATTACTGTTAAGCATGGGATAGCATGGAATATTGAAGTGTTTTTCTGCAAGACATGTAAATTAAATCTTGATTTAATGTTAATTCCTAACAGACAGCTTTGACTCATGAGTGTTGTTTTTATGCATCATTTTATTGTTTTTTGTATGTACGGCAATTCTGCAAATCAACTTGCATTACTGATACATTTTTTAAGAAGGGAACTCCTTTGGATTTTGAGCCAGAAAGCTCATTTTACACCAGGACTGATGCTAATCCAGAGAAAATTATAACCACCTCCATCTGCTTTCAGAAAAGAACAAAATCCCAGTTGTCTAAACTGGCATAAGAAAATGTTAGGAAAACTCTGCAATTTTCTTCTATTATCTCTTTCTTTCATCTCCCTGACTGATCCATTTGCTCCTCTTGCAATGATTTCTTTAAACGACCATTTGGAAATATATAGAGTAAGTGGCATTGTAAGTAGTCATCATGTAGCAGTTGACAATGACAAGAAAGTGCCATCTACTTTAGCTACCACCTAAACGGAACAAATTAAGAATGTATTCCCCTAACACACAGCCAAATGGGGTGCTGTAGTCCTGAGAGCATGTTTAGATTACTATGATGGAGAAAAATTGGGAAATTAGGAGAAAATATAGATACAATGCAGTAACAGCTAAGGCATTATAAGCTTTTGGTGAGCACGACAAAGAAAAAGCTTGTATATTCCCTTCCTTTGTGTACACAAACCACAAACTTCTCCTCTCTCACACAGTACAACTTCATTCCTAAGTGATGGGTGGTTTTGCATAGGAGATCACATACTAACAAAAAAAAAAAAGCATATTCCATTCTTAGGACCTAAATACAAGAGTGGAATCAAGGGAAATGACAAGCTAACTGTAAGGTCTTTAAACCAGACATAATAATTTTTTTACTGTGTTCCTACAGCAGCAGCACAACTATGTCCTGATTCATGACAGACTCCTGTCCTCTGCCACAATCTAAATAGTCATGAGTGCAGCATATTTATTTTAAACACTAGGCAGATATATTTGACCTTCAATCTGAGGATCTTAATGCTCTAAGAGAAATCAATTATCAATGATTCAGAAAATCTTTTAATTTTATACATAGATAAAACTGAGTTTAAGCAACTTCTCTGAGGGTACAAAGAAAAATTGACAAAGCTGGAAAAGAAACAGGCCTTTAGCCTTTTGGCCTCAACCTTCACTTACATCATCCATCCTAAAACTGATACAGTGGCAACTGTCATATAGCAATAGGCATGTTTATATTATTAATAAGCTATTGCATAACACTTACATATACATTTAAACATACAGAAAGCGTTTCACAAAGCAGTAACTGTTCCCCTCTAAATACAGAGCAGGTTCAGGCAAACTAAAGAACGACCTTCCAGAATTTTTGCATTAATATTGATCTGCTACCTCAACAGTGTTAAAAATGACAGGTGTCTAAGGTAATTTCTGTTTAAGTAGTCAAAATATTTAAAAAAAAATTAAAAAAGAGACCTCACTGTCAAGAAGTCAATAGGTACCTCAATCACTACACACAAGTAACAAATACCTTCAAGGTATCAGAGCATATTTTATAGTAAACATAGGTAAAAGCTGGTTTTAAATGATGCCCACCATTGAGGGCCACGTTTATTACTGCTTTATGGATACTTGCTAACATTGTAGAGGCTATGATGTTGAATCACTCTGCATTTGTGTATTGTAGTCCGCTTTGGTTCTCATTTATGATGCCAACAATAAATCCAAAGTCACCTGACCTCTACAATCAAGCCAAAAAGAACACCTGCTGGAAATTATCCCTTCCAAATGACAAATTATGGACACAGTGTTTACATCAGGCAATTTAAAAAAAAAAAAAAAAAAAAAAAAAGGATTATTGGCAGCTTCCCCTGGTCCTCTTTTATCTCTACAATGCCTCCACCATACTTATGAATAACTACACGCCGTGTCCTGGACTTACCAAGCAACTTATTACTGGCATCAATTCAGCGATTCAGATAAAGCGGGACGTTTGCTCCCCCTGCTCCACGTCAGTCAGATGACACGGGGACTAATAGTATTTTAACGCTATGCCTCTTCTATTGAGAGCTCAGAGCAACTGCCATGTTTCTGACTGAGCTGGAGAACACTGACAGGCTTTACGAGAGGAAATAAGTAAACACACAAATTTCTCACCAACAAAATTTAAGAAATGGAGATTAAAATAATAATCCCATTTTAAATAAAACAAAACTTTTAAATCATAATTACTAATACTATTGTTTTAAAAGACTCAGGGGCCCTAGTTACAGACAACTGACTCCAGTTCTAAGCACTGCACAGACATGCACAGAGGTGCACAGGGTAAAAAAGACCCTGAGCTAAGGATACTATTTTCTAGAAAAAAAACAAGAAACAAATGGAATATGGAGAAAGCAAAGCGTTTTAAAATACGATTACACCAGAGATTATCCTATGCATTGTTGTCCATGTTACATGTTTATATGCAAGCACCCACTCAAAATACTTGTACACACAAATATGTGTAGATATGCATATTCACACACACAATTATCTGCATTTTTTTATGTGCACGTATACTAAAAAAGTCAATAAGCCAAGTTAATTTGAGCAAGGGAAAAGGAAAATAAAAACAAACATATAGAGGGCAAAAAACATGCAGCAAGGATAGAGGGAACATGACAGGTAAGGAGAATACACTTGACAGAGAAAGGAAAAAACAGCAACAACAAAAAGAAAGGAGAAGCAGACAAAAAAAAAACCAACATCAAGAGCTCAACTAATAAATACAGCCTGCTGACTTGCGTTTCAACTACAGGTTTATTTTTCCTTCAGGAATACATAATGTTAAACTGGAACAACAGCAGCTTTTCTATATACCTTCAGCTAAAGTCCTGGATGCTGGGAGCTATTCCTTTCCCTGGCAAAACCTACATTCGGTCACTCAGGTAAAAGTGCCATTAAGGGAAATTTCTGTGCCTGATACTGACAATTCTAGAAGACATCAAGGAATTTTAATATTAAAAAAATGGAATTTGTATACAGCAGTGCCTACTGAGATACAGTTTTACTACATCTTAACAGCTACAAAAGGAAAACAAATTATAACATTCTAAGGTTCACTTACTAACAGTGGAGTATCCTGAAGTCTAACCGCACTCCCCCCCCAAAAAAAAAAATTAAAAAAAAAAATCAACAAAACCAAAACAAAACCCAAAGAACAAACAACACAAACCACAGCTGTGAAACAGAGGAAACATATTGGTATTAAACTCAGTAGCTCTATCAACTTTTTCTTCTCTTCTAACAAAGAGGCTTTACTCATTTACCTGCAGAAAACATACAGCATAACTATGTTACTTTGTATATATACACATACTAATATTCAAATCAATATGGATATGCATGTTCTTGCCAGCAACCAACTGTGAAAGAAAGGAAGTTTACACTAAGAAGAAAATTATAACCATTTCCAGAGTTCTTCCCTGCCTTTACATTCTTTTGTACTTGAGCACTGGAGAAAAGCTAATACCACTACCTAGGCATTAAAAAATAAAAATGAAGCATCTCCCAGCAGTATTCTTTTATTGGAACACAGCATGACTGCACCCTGAGACTTCAGTTTAAGGTGTAACAACGCATAGTCTTCCATTCTGGTACAATACCCAGACTCCACAGACTCACATTTAAGGGCTGCCTGCATTATGAAACTAATGTGACAAACTAATATAGCCTCAGCTATATAACTTGACCCTAATTCTACCGGTTTGGGTGTTTGGTTTTTTTCCACATCCATTTCCTTTAATAAGCATGCAAAATTCCTAGAAAACTCATTTGTAGAAGCTAGGCTTTAAACTTTTCTGTGCATCATTTCTGCATTTGGACAAAGCTTTGTCAACCCTGTCTCATTTTCTCTATTTAGAGTGCATATTTACATACTGTACCTTAGAAAAAAGATCTGGTTTAATCTGGCAGTATTAGTTGTTGTTGGTAATAACTCAATGATTCCACCAGATGTTTCTATTCAGAAGCTAAAAGCCACAGTACCAGGCAGAGTTGTCCTCTCTATGTTGCTTAAGGCTAGACCTATCTAGAATGAGTTTAAAAGGTTAGTAACTCTGCTTTATAAGCAGGCACGCAATACAGTCTCACAAGAGACTTCTTGCTTTAGCGTTTACAAAATGTAGTCTTAAAAAGGTCTTTATATCCCTCCTATAGAGGCACACTGTAGTACAGTCCCTCACTGGTTTACTACTTCTGATATAGCAGCAGCAGCAGATGCTTCTCCTTCCAGTTTCAACAATTAGTGTTCCAGGGGAATTAGAGAAGCAAATAGGCAGGACTTCCACACACAACACACAGATTCAGCATTTGCAATCCTTTACTTGTACTGCAAGACTGCAGAGATAACCAGGAAGATGCAGAGTCCTTGACCGGAGTTTAGGTTCCAGTTAAAATCTCAAGGTAATAATACAGAGTGATTTAGAGAAACTAGCTCAATGCAAATGTGGTAAAAACAATAACAAAAAGTTTTCCCAACTACTTTGCAAACACACCAGCACCTTTCACTTAATGTAAAAGTAGAACAACTATCAAAGTGAAAAAAAGTATCTTCCCATAGGAAGTTCAAAGTTCAAGAGAAGAGAGACAAGAAAATAGGCATTTACTCTAAATGCAGTTTAATACAGGGTCATCCACAATATTTAAGAAAATACTTTAAAAGTCAGCAAGCAGGATAGTTGACTCCTAATGCACCCATTATGGGACCATCCCTATTGCAAAGAACAGATTTCAAACTGCAAAACCCTCAAAAAGCCTTTTGAAGGTATGATCTTCATGAAGTTGAGTGATAAAAATCCCCAAACAAGGTCACAGTGCAAGACAAGGCATCACCTAGAAGCCTCAGTTCAGATTCTCCGCTGTACAGTGCTCTGTGCAACCGCTTCTCAAGCTTGTGCTCCTTCTTAGAAGGGAAAAGACAGGACCAGGTTACATATTATTTAAGCAGCCCAACCCTTTCCTGATCTACATTTCATCCTTTAAGTACAGAAGATTTTCCCAGATGATGATTTTGAGAAAAAAGCAGTTAAACAAATATTATTCAGTACCACTTAAATAACAAGAGTAAGAGCAGGAGAATACTAAACGATTACAGTGATTTCCTTATTTTGCAATGCCACTGCAGAGAAGCAACAAAAAAGAAAGCCATGTGACTTTATTTACTAGCTTAGCTATTTATTATCACTGAAATTGTTCTTTGTACTGAGGCTAACAAGAGCTTTCTTTGAAAAAGCTAGGAGCAACAGTAATCAAAAAACACGATTTATGGTAGAAAGACTCTAGTCTTTTTTTTTTTTTCTTTTATACTTGACAAAGGAAAACCTTGCAGACAGTTTGTAACCATCAAGGTGTCCCAGAGCAAACTGTATAATCATGAGATATTACCTCCATGAATTTCACTTTTTTCTGCCTTTTAGACATTGTATCTTATTCCAAATTAGGTAAGACCATTTGAGACAAGATGCTTAAATCTACCTTTGTGTATTTACTAATAGCAATGTAATTGGTAGAAATGGGAAACTGTGCCATTAGTAGTAAGTGAAGATCAAGGCCAGTAAATAATAGTATTACTTTTTTTTGCAGGGCAGGGGGAGAAGTAACCAACCCAAATGAAAAGGCACCTTCTTCCTCTCACTCTACTCTGTAGTACATATTCAAAAATCACGTCATATGTGTACATAAAAAATAGTATTCATTTCAGCTATCTGATTACGCAAAAATCTGCCAGCTCAAACAACTGCAAAGCAGCTGAGCTCCTTCCAACCAGGCAGCGATGACATCCTGTACAACTTTTACCTGGTATTCTTAAACAAGTTTTATTCTTATCAGGCATGCATTAAGAGCAACAACTTAAAGATAACATTGAGTGGGAAGAATAGAAACAAGCTAAGAAACCAAGACATACTACTGAAATATAAAATACAGCCAGCCAGTATCCTTTTAAGAGAAGAATTAATTAATCAGCATTTAATTTCTCAGCTGTTTTTGTGCAGCACTGGGTCAAAATACTGCTCTGTAATTGAGACTGTTGCAGATAGTGGCATTGGGAAGGCAAGGAAAAAGAAAAAGCATTAAAAAAGTGTACTATCTTATTTACATCACGGTTCTCTAATAGGAGGGGGAAAAAACCTGTAAACATGCAGCAGAGGACATGAATTTACTCTATGAATTATTAAGTATGGGCTTCATATTTCATAAAATGATATTTAACACCATTTATTGAGCCTGTAGAGATTTTTTTAAAAAATTGGAACAACTGCACTAGCAGAGTGCACAGAACAATTTCAGCAAGCAAGAGGAGTCAGGTGGTGGGGCCCCAGGGAGGTTTGACAGAGAGAAGAATAATTCAAGTCTTTCTAGCATAAATTTTGAAACAGAAAACTCCTGGAGTATGGAGGGAGACAGCTTAAGGGAAAGACAGCAGTAATATATGACAGGCTGATATAGCAAAGAATTTGGAAAGCAACTGTAGTTTTATGCCCACAGCCCATTTCTTCTTATCAGCTGGGTGGGCTTTTCCTATCTCTGCCTAATTCAAAGGTATCAAAGGAAAAACAACAGCAAAATAGAAAGAGCACAAACCTCTCCCCTTAGCCTTGAAGGCTTCTCACTATCCCTTCGACCCAGTATTTTTCGTTAAAGCGCTGAATATACATCCTGAAAAAACCCCACCCTGCCAGCTGTTGTGAGATACAGGATAATAGTGAACATGGAGCTTAACGAGTCTCTGACTCTTCACCAGATCTTCAGACCTCCAGTTGTTTGCAAGGCATCCCCTGACAGAGACACAGATGGGCAGATGGACAAAAACCACACAGAACATACATATATATGTATATATGTGTAGGAGGGACTGGGGTGGGGAGAGCAGGAGGGAGAGAAAGCTCAGTTAGAGCAGCCTTGGAGGGAGAAATAAAAACAGAATGGTAGAAATCAACTTTTTTGTTGAGATAACAAGCAACATCATCCAGATCCTAGGTCCTCAAATGAAAATGAGCTATTAAATAAGAAAATCAACAACCCCTGCCTGCCCAATATTTCATGCTGTTATTTTTAAAAAGAGTTGTTAGGTGACTACAGAATTAGTCATAAAAATGAGAACTGAGATGTGAAAATGGGGAGCACAGACACAGCAGCATGAACGTGTTAGCGAGAACAAATTGTGCTCCTGGCCCAACTGCCTCATGATGACGACATCTGATTTTCCCAAAATGTTGTTCTGTGCACTGAATGTTGACTAAGACGAAGCAGGCAGGGGATGGAGAAACAGTGTGATGTACATGCTGATTGCTCCTATTTCATCTGTCCCTTCTAAAGCTTCTCTCTTGATTGCATATCAAGGCTGCCCGATGCTTTTGAAAGTAAACTACTATTTTACCCTAACAAGCAAAACCAGCCCGATTATTGGGCATTTAGTTAATCTTCAAATGGCTACTGGGGAGACCAGCAAAACATTCAACAGTAGACAAGGCTTGTTTGGTATTCCTTCTTATTAATTATATTTAATTATTGCTCAGTAATAGAGTCTTGGTGTCTATTAAAAACCCCTCTGAGTTCAGTGGCTCATCTGCCTTCAAAAAGAAAAACTGAAGGAAATAATGCAATTTGTTCTGAAAGCAACTTGCACTTTCTCATATTTAGCTTTAAAGCATATATTTGGGGGGGGGGGTGTCAAGTACTAAAACCTTTCCTTTGTTTTCATTTGATTTGGATCAGCCTCTAAACAGAAGGACTAAGGCCTATGATCAAGAGACTTTAAAAGAAAATGTGATGAAAAAGAACTCCAAGCCATGTGTCAGTGGTGTCAGCAGAGGTGCAAAAGTTTTTCCTCTTTTGGAAACTAGCAATTCTGCAAGAAGACCATTACAACCACATTCTGCATGATGGATTTCAAATCTAGACACATATCTTTTGGTGTGAGTCAGGACAGGGACTCAGTGGGCTTGTCTGAAACACCCTAGACATTGTGGAACAGAAAGCAATAAATTAGTTAGCAGACAAAGCGGGTATGCCAAAACCTTATGGGATGGAGTACTATTGTTGCTGGGAAGCATTTTATACATTACTATATTTCTGAAACAATTTAATAGGTTTACACAGGGTCAAGTACATAAATGATACTTAAGGGTATTGCAACCTGTGTTATTTGCCTGCACATTGCCTCACACACATCCGTACGCCCACAGCGGAGCACACTCTCAGGCTCCCACCCCAGTCTCCAGACTTTAACAAGGCCACAGCTGCAGCATCATTCAAAGGCTTGGCTTTGCCTGCCTGCAGCAAGCAGGTGTTTTTCGAAGATACCGAGTAACCTGGATAGTCTGTCAAAGAAATGGCCACAATGGGACTTTCGGGGGGGGGGGGGGGGGGGGGGGCAGGGCAGGAACATTAAAATTCAATGACTGGAGTAGCTGGGAAATCTTGGATATGTACTTTACAGATTGGACTAGCATAAACCATGCATGTGGCAGCAGATTACAAATTTTTATGTTGATTTTGAAAACAGAAGAACCCTGCTGAATGATAAAATGCAGATAGATAAAGCAGTCTTTTTGGGGTTTTAAAATGGTTATTTGCAGCAAGTTGCCTATAGAAACCTGTTATTCAAACTGTTAGTTCATAGTGCTCTCTACCATTTACCACGTGCTAAATCATGAACACCATACTGTAAACAGCAATACAGGCATTTGCTACTTACTGGCATTTATGTCCTAAAGCCTTGAATATTATCATACTTTTTAAATAAGAAATTACAGTACACTGTGGGAATGGCAAATAGATGCAGAAGCACAGCACTTAACCTGAAATCTCTACCTGGATGGAGCTGTATGCCTGTCACATCCAGCTTAGAGGAAGGAAGGACATGTTTTGGACAGAGATACCATGGACACATGGTCCTCAAAGAGATAAAGCTGGTAGACATCCCAGAACTGCCCGTTCCAGCTCATTAATTTCCTGAGGCTTTGCACCCAACTAGAAGAATTTGTAGAGGGAAGCCCTATGCCTGTTTTCTGTAGGAGGTCAAATTAATCAATTACAATGATCTTTCGACACCTGCCAATTCCACAAAAGTCAGCAGACTATTGACAGAAATCAGTAAAACTGTCATTATATCTTGGAGCTGCAAAAAGGCTAAGGAGCTTGATAGTTCTGCAGCCATAAAAATGAGTATACACCTATTTAAAATGCAGTTGGTAGCATTTGATGGGTTTTGAGACAAGGAGCAAATCTGAGTGTCCTACAGACATGACCATTCACATGTTAGCAACAAAATGAAAGTTACATAAATATAGTCGTCCAGGCCCAAATCCAGATCATAGGAAAGTGACTATATAGCATATACTGTCCTATGAAATTATTAGAAAAGCTAAATGCCAAAGCACAGTCTGCATTTTTAAAACCACTTGAAAAGTTTTATATCCTTAATTAACATGGAGTTTTCTTCTCTGACTTCCTCCCCCCCCCCCGAATTCCCCATGCAGAAAACAGTCCAGTGGTAATATCTTCTGCAGCAACACAACAGTTGAGTCTTCCTGGAACACAGTATTTTTCATTTATTTATAGAACATGAGCTATCCAATAGATTCAGCTTGACTTCTGCCCAGTCTGATCCAGGTAGAGCACCAGTAAGGCATCCAGGTCAGCCAGTAAGTCAGCCAATATTTCCTAAAGTGGTCCCTTTTTATTTCAGTCATTTCTGTCTAACATATTTCAAAATTTACCTTACATCCAATGCAGCATAAAGAAATAGCCAAATTACTACTACTTCTTATGTTTCCCCATCACCTTTTTAAAGCCTTATTTTATTAAAATATAACATTATCCTTGTACTAGTGAAGCAGATACTAGCTTATCAATGATATTAAATTACTAGTAAAGATTCCTGAACGTAATGAAAACTAACCATACTTCTGTTTATTATCATCACATTTAGTTCTTCATCAACCACACCACAGGAGCAGAGACTTTTAGCAGCTGCAGAGCCTTTGGCAGTCGTCGCATAGTTCTACAGCTGGATAAAATATCCACAGGCTGGCTCAAAGAAAACATTTGACCTTGAGGTACAACAAATCCTCTTTGAAACAAACTTTCTCCTCCTAAGCAATCTGAAGAGTCAGTCTCTAGAAGTGAATCTGCAGGTATTAGACATGAAGGGGAAAAAAATCCTTTTGAAATAAGAGGGGGGCTGGGGGAAAGAGTGGACTCAAGCATACTCAGTTCCAGATCAGATAATAACGGTTCAGGAAACAGTTCACCGTTTGGTAAGATTAATGCTAACATTTCTCAGCTTTTCTTTTGTGCCACAGAAGGGTGGGAATTATGAGTTGAAGAAATTCCTATGCTCTAGATGATTTATCTGCCACCACATACCTCTGTGTCTTTTCCATTACAAAAAACCTGCTCAAAGGCTAAATACATTTTCCCAATAATTTCATCACATGTGTTATTATGGTATATTTCCTGCAACTCTCTGCACTTTACAAGGTTATTGGCTGTAACCAAATGACTTAGATTAGCACATACAAATCTCAGAGGCACTAAAACAAAGTATTTGATTTTCTAGGTTTTAAAACTGTTTAGTTTATGTTGCCCATAAATTCCCCTAATTTGTATTTTTCCCAAACAAGATCAAAATTATTTAAAACATTAGCCAGCCACTTTCATACCAAAATTTGGAAAAAACCCCAACCCAGCAGCACTTTTTATAACAAGCCTGTGTAACAATAAAGTACATAACCTGCACTCTAATACATAATTTGGGTATTAACAGCCCCATTTAACCTATGCAATAATTCAAAGGTGCCAGTAAATCTCATTTTAAGGCCTAGTATGAAGAACACCACAGTCACAAAATGCTACACCAGAATGCACTCTCTCAGCTTGCCGCCATTTGGTGCAGACCCTACATTAGAGCCCAGGCAGACCAGGAAGAACACGCCCCAAGCCTGTCATCCCTCAGTTAGCAGAAAGTGCATTAATCTGATGTTAACCCTACGTCACATGCCCTGCCTGGTTCAACAGAAACGTGACTGATGCTCACACCTGAGCCAGATCAGACATACACAGGTAAGTGAGACAGCAGTGCATGGAGCCAGGATCAAAGCTCAGGGAATTACGGCTTCATCAGACACAGGCACACACTGGGGATCCTTATGGCCAACTATTTTGGAAAGGCTACACCAGTGCAAAGAAACTGCTGAGAGATGAATAGGAAATAAATCTGAGACAATGAAACATTCTTATAATAATCTCAGAACTGCCTGGGGGTTGAGCGAGTCTTGTTTCTGCTGAACAGTCGTGTGTTCTGAAAAATCCACGAAGCCTCTTAGGCATCACTGGTGGAGATTTTATTTATGTGCAGATGTTACCATGTATGGTAAGAAAAGATTGAGAGGTAAGTAACAAAGCAGGTCAATGAATTTGATAAAGAAGGCTTTATAGGGTTTTTCAAAACATATTTGCTGAACTTAAGTTTGATGAGCTCCTCCTAATCTAAAAGTATTACAGAGTTTTGAACTTCTAATAAATTGAAGAATAAAACCCCCACATTTTCTTCAGGCAAAAATAATAATCTATGAATGTAACAAAAGATCAGCAAAGTGTGGGAGAAAGACCTGAAGATGTTAAAAAGCATCAGTTCAAGTTTACGAAATAAGCATTAGAAAAGTTTCCAGACCATAGCATGAGTACGTAAAACAGATGAACTGGGAAGGTGAGCCTTTTGGGACAGTCTGTTGCAGAAGTGGAATTTCCGAAAGTACTTTCTGTATTGCGGAACCATGAATTTACATGCTTAAACTGCCTTGGGTACTGAAGGATGAAACTTGAACAACAACAACAAATTATCAGAAAACCAAATTATACAGAACTGCTGGTAGGATACAACAGGAAGGGTCTATCCACACATCCACTGTAAAGAATGAAGATCTCAAACAGTATCAGGTTGATGTCAGACACTTCGGATCACATCTCTGCCATGAACTCAGCATTGATAGTGAGTAAAAGTTTTGCCAAATAATTTGCTAGACAAATTCAGGGACCTTTTAACACAAGATTACCAGACAATCAAGTAGTATTAGAAAGAAAATTACTGGACAATGAAGAAATTGAGTCCCATAACAGCAGTTCATTGTATTGGTGAGCATAGCAGACTACTTTATCCTCAAAAGCACATTAGTTTCCAGTTTACTAGAAATCAAAGAGTTTGCAAGTGGTTCAAATACAATTAAGTATAATTAAAAATAATCTTACCTTCTTTTGATCTTCTAGTTTGTGACTTACTGGATTCCTTCCATGTTTGTTCATCTCTGAAGATAAATCCATCACATTCACTCCTTGCCCTTCAAAATGAAATCGGTTCAGCAATACAGCAAACTAATCCAAAAAATAGGGGCTACAAACACAGAGACATGGTGTTTTTTCCATCACACACCATCTCTGAGCATCAATGACTTGGAGAAATGGCTAAGAAACCCATCGATTGAGCTGAGGAAAACTTTGCAGTTCACTCTTGAGACTTTCCAAATCACCATAGCGTTTTAAAAAGCTGATGCTTAAGAAGAGAAATATTCATCTGCTGCTTTTAACTCCAACTGCTATCTGTGTCTTTCTTCACAGGTTTCCATTTTACAGAAGGTTACATCCTGACTGTGAACCTGTTGAGAAAAAAAAATCATCAAGATTGATTAGCAATTTGCTGTCACTCTTTGTAATGATTATCTGTCTTCCTCAGGTGTTTGGGGGCAGGGCAGGAGGGTGGTGTTTGTCTTGGGTTTGGGTTTTTTTTCTTGGGGTTTTTTTTAGTTGATTTGGGGGGGGTCGTTTGTTTGTTTGTTTTAGTAACTAATACTAGGTTTTGATTTAATACTTGGCAGGATGATCCTATGCATGATCCGACTCATCCCCCCCCCCACCCCGTATCAGTGCAGGCACACAGAGTATTTACTGAGAACAGCTAGTGAATTCCAGCTGCAGACATCAAGGAAAAGTTAAAGGAAAGAGAAGAGCTGACTAAAGGCAGCATAGGTGAAAATTTTTCATCACCATCATCTACTTCCTACTCAGTGCCTTCAAAAAGTGGTAGCCAGTATAACACTGACAGGGTCAGACAGGGAAAACTTGTAGTCAGAATACTAAGTCCTAGTCAATACAACAACTTAAAAAAAAAAAAAAAAAAAAAAAAAAAACAACACAAACACAAAACAACTTCTCTCCAAAAAAAGTTCTCTTGAAGGCTGCCCATGGCGGGTGGGCGGGGACGGGGACGGGACGGGGACACAAAACAAACTACAAACAGGATTTGTTTGCCAGAAAGTTAGAGTTGTGCTAACAGCAAGAGAAAGAGTCAGTGTCTCTTCTGTCATTTTTGACAATAAAATTGTAGAATATTCATGCCTTCAGTGCAATTGAAAGCCAGTTGTATTTAAACCGAGTTAACTGAGTAGATGAAGCTTACATAAAAACTAATGTGAATGCCATTTCAATTCATTTTAAATGCATAATGTTCACAACATGCCTTCACTAATGCATATGGGATAAGAAAGATCTCTAGGTAGTATATTGAATAGTACATGCGAGGTCATGCAGTCTGTCTCTAATAAAATGACATTGAAAAGATTATTTTCTCTTAACAAAATACATAAATCCAAAATTCAAGAGTCATTACCAATATTATCAGCTTAAACTATCTTTTAATCAGACCTAAGGTGTAAGCATTACTCTATGGTAACTGGTTTACACTTAGGCCAAAAATTGTAAGTCTGATGGCTGAAGTTTTTCCAAAGAAAGAAATCCAGGGGTGGGGGGAAGGTGTTTTAAGATTTGGTTTTACTTCCCATTATCCTTGTTTCGATTTGATTGACAGTAAATTAAATTTATTTTTGTTTTTCCCCAAGTTGAGTCTGGTTTTTGCCCATGACCATAATCAGCAAGTGATCCCTCCCGGTCATTTTCTCAGCCCAGGAGCTTTTCTTTATATTTTCTCCTTGCCATCCCACCAGGTGGGTGTGGGGCAAGGACTAAGCAAGCAGCTTTGTGGCGCTCTTGGTGCTGGCTGGGCTTAAACCCAAACCACAGCAATGCCTCAACCTGACGTTCAGAAACAGAGTCTGCAAACTGACAGTCAAGTCTAACAGCTGTTTCTAGGAGCATCTGAACTAACCTTCTGTATTCACAATGAAAGTCACTTATGTTTTTTAATAGATGTCACTAGGCTCATACCATGACAAAAAACGCATACAGCTTAGTTTTTAGTTTGGCTGTTGATGGTATCTCGGATTTCTCTGAGTATTCTCAGATTTGCATTTTTCACCCAGGACTTAAAGGCAAAACATGCTGTGGTCCATGGAGGGATCTCCTTTTTTGATAACACTGAATTAAAAACAAACAAACAAACAAAAATCAACCAAACAAAAATGCCTAGTCCCAGCACTAAAATAGCAAGCTTTATTTTTGTGATCCAGTTATAAACAGGAGAAAGACTTAAGCTATTACCACATGTTGGGTCATCCCACAAGGGTGGGATAAACACAACAGTGAGACAAAAATCAAGAGCTCAATATTGATACAAAGAACCACTGACAGCATATTACCCTATGAGATACAATGTCTCCTTCAAACCAAATAGTGTTCCAACAGAGAAAAAAAATTGGTTATTCTCAACACCACAGTGTAAGGCACCTACTTCTTATCCATATTTATCTTCACGTACATTTGAACACGATATCAAAGGACTAATCATGCAATAAGGACAAGTCTGTTCCAAAAATAACTAGAAGCAAGCAGAAGATGCATCTGCCTTGTGAAATCATAGAAATATAAACAATTGTACACAAAGCTACTACATGAGAGAACACATACCCAGGCAGAAACTTGTTTCCCAAACATAGCTTTAGCCTGATGCGTCTCACCTAAGCATATAACCAATTTTGCTTGCTACTCTAACTTTTGAGAATCACTTCCTCCTGCAAATGACACAGATAAGCATTATATTATAAATACACTCACAAAAGTAGACTCAAATGCTTAGAAAGCATCTTTCTATTCATTATTTAGAGCATCCTGGGGAAGTCAGTGAAATAAATAACAAGACTGTAATGCATGTTAACTGCCCAGAAAATAGAAGGTAGTCATTAAAACTGCACTGTTAAAATCTTCCATAAACTTAGAATTTTTATTGGATTAAGAAGCAGATCAGCTTCAGTAGTATGCTATAACCTCCCCAAGCACACCCAGCTTTTCTCACCCTATTTCCACAGAGGTGCAGCAGGACAGTGCCAGACATCATGCTCAGGCACAGACCGTCCCCAGCCCTGCCCAGAACCTCACAGCCACAACCTGTGATTCCCCCCATTTGATGGTTTCAGGCATCCACAAAATCCACAAGTCCGTAAGACCAGGATGCAGGGATATGAAACATGAGGTACTGCTGCAGCTATCAACACCTGGATTTACACTTGTAACAATCCTAAAGCTCAGGTAAGTCAAAATCAAGCTGTTAAGAACCAGCCATTTCCCTGGTTCATTTCATGGTCAGACATGTAAATTATGTTACTCCCCATGTCTGGTAATTATGCTATACTAGGCAATTAAGCTATTCTGTGGAACTGTATGGTGTTTTCTAGCCAAAGTTGGACAGAATGCAAATAATTTTGTTTGGACTGCCCTCATTACTTTTAACATGCAAAGCACAGGGTGGCAATTCTTGCTCATTCCATTCAGCACATTGTTCCATGGTCTTCAGCCTTTTCAACATAAACAGCTGTAATTAAATGCTCTTGGCTGGCAATTTTTTTTTTTTTTGTCACATGATTTATTATTCACCATTTTACACTGGTAGTTGACATACACACAATCGCAGAATAAAATATCCAAAGAGTCCTAGAAATCCTAATGATCACACACTAAATAACATAGATTTTACTAGGTCATCTACAAATGTGAAAGGCAAGATGAATTAGAGCTGTTTTACAATTTTATTCCCTTTACAGACACATAACAGTCATTCAATAATCTCTAATCATTTACAGATACTCATAATAAAATAGTCTGGCAGATTAAGCATTCAGCACTGCAAACACAGGCCTAAAGGAAGTGAGCAAGCTATCCAAGCTAGGAGCATCCTTAGACTTTTTTGTTAAACAACACAAGGAGGAAAATATTTTGCAGAAGTATTTCTGACTAGGGGTTAGCAACTTCCTCCTCTAGAGATGCGCCATGGAAGGCATTCAAGGTCAATAAGCTTCTGGTTTATTCTGATTTAGATATCTCTATTACTTGCCTAAATTCATGTGGACTTAATTCAGTTGAAATGTGCCTGAAAGAACTTTTTGTTTTACTTCACTATGAGCTACATGTTACTCATAGACTAGGGGGGGACAACCCCAGATTATATTCTGAGAATTAACCAGAGCTATCCTTTCTCTACTACAATTATTATCAACACAGGTAGTTCTTGAAAAGTTCACACTGATAGGATTTTCAGGAAGCAACCAGCATCCTCAAGCTCTCTGAAGGCCTCTTCCATATTTTTTTTATTATTATTATTATTATTATTATTATTATTATTTTCCCTTCAGTGGCACATTCACTAAATATTTGGTGGAAGTTAACAAATGTCTTTAGAGAGTCTGGATGTTGCAAGTCAGCCTGGTTGGGGACCAGGAGCAGGGAGGGGGACTTGTAAATAATTACTGTGTCTTGGTCACTTTTCATGGTTCTACAAAGAAAAAGTTGCTCTATAACCTTAGAAAAAATCTAGATAATGAGGTTTTTTCCCGGATTTCCTCCCATTGCCCGTGGCCTTCTGATGTATTAAAATTCCATGACCTCATAAGGTGCATTCTGATGGCTACCTAGGAGGTTGCACACCAAAACACTGCTCTGTTGTAGTTATCGTTGGCAAGGATAGGGAAGAGAGGTACATTAGAGGCCCCACAGATGAGTCTCCTTTCCAGAATCTTACTGTGCTCACATGGACATTCTCAACTTTTGCAACACCATTAAAGTGACTTTGCAGTGAGCTTGAGACAGGTGCAGGTATGAAACCATGGCTGCAATTTGTGCTTTTCAATTTTTCTTGTGTGTGTACAGGATAAGCCTCCTGAACTGCATCCTGAGTATTATCAGCTGCACTGATAAGGTTTTATGGTTAAGAGCATTTGAGAGTTATGTTTTCATTAAAGCATTTCTGGAAGTATTGATACTGAAAATGCTTTCTGGGTATGCTGATAGGAAAAGCCATGCAAATTTTAGAGGGAAACGGTACCAATTTTCAGTGTTAATACATCATTACCAAAATGGAGCTTCTACTTTACATGCAGTTATAACAGTGATGTGGAATCTGGGGACTGGGAGGGAGCAGAAATTGAAGACAATACCTGTTCACCCCTTTCACACACAATACTGTCTATGCCAGGATCAAAAGCAAGTGTCAGCTGTTAAATCTTAGCAGACAGCTAAAGAAAATGCAAGATACAAGCCAGCCTTAGTTGCTGTCCATCAGTGTTGCCAGGGATGGCAGCACAGCTCAGAGAAGAGGCTGGGAGAATATCAAGGCCCCATGAGTCCCTTGAGATGAGCAGTGGGGCACGTTCTTGTGCAAGGCGTCCTCTGCCCCACTGTCTTTGGGGTTGACTCTTCAGGCAATTGCAATAAAAATGAGGCTCACCACTAAAATTTTACAAAGTTTTGTAAAGTTATTCAGCCACATTGAAGACAGGCAGTTCAGGGATATGAGAAATGTGACTTCCATCCTTGATATGCTCCTAAGAAACCTCTAGGTGATGTGTCACCACAGTATGGCTCTAATAACTTACCCATAGCAATAGCTTCACAATGGCCTCAGAAAAGCTTACCTCTAATCATGAAAGCTTCTTAGCTTTCTTTGTAGTCTGTTCCCACAGGGAGAAAGCATTTAGGGTCTCTGTGTGGGTCTAACTGCAAACATAATGATCAGACACACAGAGAGTTATCAGGAAAAGAAGATGATGTTGACTCTTGGAGGATTTGAGAGCAATGCCAAAGAACTCTGCTTTTAGCCAGCACTCAGAATGAGAAGCCAATATCTGTTCTCTGCAAACATGTATGACAGAAGTGCCATAGAAAGGCTTGCCTGCACCAGATAAAAGCAGCCTGGGAAGGCAGCTGGTAAGCCAACAAAATATCTCTAAGCAGTGACGCTTGCTTACAGAATTATTTAATCTGATACAAAATGAACTCTCATCCAAACAGCAGTAAAACTGGTCCAAATACACTCCTGATTCACAACAATACAAAAAGCTGCAGTGTATACAGCTCTTTCTAATCAATGCAATGGTGTTGACTCAGGTTAAAAGCAACCACATAAGGACAAGTCCAGAGATGGTATTTCCTTTAAGTGCATGTGTGGCTGAAACATTTTGTATTATTTCTGTAAGTGGTGTCATCCCATCCTCTGCATTTCTTCATAGGGCAAAACTCCTCTTCAGCACAGAATGCTATGTTGGTGTCATCACTTTATCAGTGAGGATAGAATTACAGTTGTTTGCATTGTCCCTGGCTCTAACCAATGCAAATTATTACATTTATTTTCAGATTTGTACACATTAAAGAAAAAAATAAAGGGGCATCAAACACTTATTCTGTCATTGCTGTTCTGCAAAACATGATGCTGATTGCCTCTACATCATCAGACTGAATGCACAAGTTAAAACTGGTTCATATAGTGATTTCGCAAGCAAATACAAAAATATATGTATTAAGAGACTGTTCTAGATCCTAATATTCTCAGAAACCATTGCTATAACTGGTACAGCAACTCAAACCCTTTTAGCTTTCTCAAATCCTTTTGGCTTTTGCAGCAACCTCCATCAAACAGGCTGAATGTTACGCACAGAATTTAGAGCTGCTATTACATGTCAATTTTATTTCAAACTTGGAACCAATACCAGACAGGAATGCCTTCTCTCTTCCATCATCCAATTCTTTGGCCATTGAGCATCAGAGATAAAGAAAGCATAAGAATGGGAATACAAAGTACATTTTTGAGAGATAGTCCAGTCCAGCCTTTTCCTACAGTCTGTCTTAAAGATGTGAAGCGAGGGATGACAGCTTTGTTGCACGCACAGTACTCTGTGCCAGGATACATAAGTGAGCATCAGATCTCAATGAAATTTGGTTATCTTACCCAACTCTGTCCTGCTACATACACAATCTTTTGAGCGATACATAAAATGTCTACATTTCAATGTGTCTTACAGCACTTCTGCAGAGGTGCTGCACTGAAATTCCAGCTTGAATAGTTATCTCAATTCCATCTCCAATTTAAGTGGGATATTTCTCCCATTGTTGTCCAAAGTTGTTTTGAATATTTGTCTGTACTGCTGAAATAGATACAATGTCTTCTCATGAAAACAGTATGGTGTAATCTTTTGCATTTATAATGTTTGGGAACCAATAGAAAGAATGAATATTCCTTATTTGAATACATGGTAAATAGTTTACCATTTTTGTATTATTATTTATAACACTGCATGTATAACAACAGAGCTACCTTGAAAAAGAAGAAAGATACGTACTCTGCAGAACCTACTAACAATCCAAATGGGATATAAGAAAAAAAGACAGCACTGAGCTGGAAACGAAGGGGAAGATAGAAAGCATATTCTCATATTCAGGTATACTATGGAAAGAGTGGGCAAGAAAATACAATTTAATCCAAAAATGCAAGTACACCTATATGGATTTTAAATAGGTTTCTTATAAGGAGACTGTTTCAGTTAATGGGACAGAGAAATTTATGAGGCTCATGAGAAAAAGAAAGGCTAATCGAAAATAGTAGAGAGCTTGCATACCTTTGAAATTTTGTTTCCTAGGGAGCTATTAAGCCTTCCTTTCTGTTGCTTTTAAGTTTTGATTTGCAGGCTGAAAAAAAGATGCAGCTGATCTATGCCTGAGCAGTGGCCATTCTTCGGGGACATTTAGTCATCTACAGTTATTGCTCTAACCAGTTTGCCAAGACACCGGAAATCCCAGACAAATTACCAAATACTTCTTTTTGTCCACTTTAAAAAATTTCCAGGAAGAAAAAGGCAATGTGCTTTGGGAAATATCTAGATATATGGTAGTCCTATGGAGACTAATATATCTGGTATTTCTCAATACCCCACATATACTGCCACTCCACGAATGGCAATGCTGTCCAAGGGGAGGTGTACTCTCTCTGATTCATAGGCTATGAGTAAGAGAAACAGGAGCACAGACTAAAGTTTCACATATGTTGCTGTTTTGAGCAATTTATGTATTCAGACACAGAAACAGCATACTGAAGATACACCAGTTACTCTTACATGAAACAGTTAAATCCACTTCCCCTACCTTACTGGAAATGAGGACTTATACTCCCCACTTCGATAAATCTAAATCCTTAAATCTTAAAAATACCATTAAATCACACAGACTCTCTTGGTCTACCATGACTTGCTAAATAACTCTGTTGGATCAAAGAGCCAGCTGCTTTTTCAGAACCTTTTTAACTCTATGCCTGTTACAAGTGATAGAGTAAAAAATCATACCTATCTTCGCAGAACATGTCTCTGACAATTTCACGGGTGCTTCAAAATTGCCAATTAATTATTTCAATATTTGTTTAGCAGCAGCATTTTCAGGTGAACCCCATACTTATCCCTAGAAATTACATACGGGTGCTGATTAAACACTGCAAGCAATGCTCCACTACATCTGGTGCCTCAGTATTCTATCCATGTCCAGACTAGTCTCTTGCAATTAATTCAATTGATTCAAATATGTGGCTGAAACAACAAACAGCTCCTAGAGACTGTAGAGCAGAGATATAGCTGACCAAATGAGACAGCTGTTTGAGGGGAAGGAAATAAAAAAAAGGGGGGGGGGGGCGATGCAAAAGGATTACAAATATTTTTTTATAGAAACAGATTCAAGTAACAAAAAATATTAAAATATCTGAAGACAAAAAGCAGCAGTAGCTGGTGCATCTTAATCATAAACTAAAAAGATGACCTTTAATGGTGGAAGTTTATTCATCTTCACAATAACAGGATCACAAACCTGTTTAAATTTGAGCTGGAAAAGACGTTCTAGGTAAGTTAGCTTCCTGATCTGCCAGTGCAGAATAAATTACTACAGTGTATTTTCTAATGTTTTATTCTGGCATTACTTTAAATTCCCAAGTGACATGGCTTACAGTGTTTCTCACAGGAGAATATTAAACAGCCCAATAGGTCTGAATACTCTAGGAAGTTTCTTAAAGGCAAGGAATATCCAGTTAATTTTTAAACTTATTTTACATTCTTCAAACAATCTGTATAAATCTTTGCCAACACAGGCAATTGCTCACTCCATATATTTTTACATACTGATTGTATCCTCACAGTTTTGAACACGTTCAAGAGTTTCTTCTGTTAACATGAGTATCTAAGCAAACTCTTATTTAGACTCAAGTTTGGCTTATCTAGTTCTTGATCCATCCAAGTAAAACTCAAATAGACCTTGAGAATACCAAATATACAACTGCATTTCAGGATGTCAAAGCACTTTGTCAATTGTTCCCGAGAACCTCAAAGCTGGAAGTCCATTCAAAAGTTACATTAAAAGAGCTTTAACTAAAAATAACATAGGACTAGAAACACAGGAATATCTAGACAGTCCTAAGCTTTCCTGAAAATGCAGAACTACAAACGGTTTGAGGTAACACATAGGAAATAATCCTAAAAATCTTATATAGCTGTCTGGCATATGATTACCACCACCTATGTATTAGCTCCTTGTAGCTATGGGAAGTAAATGGCTTTGGGTCTACTTAGAACAGAGCATATGTTCACTCCTGAATGTCCCAAAATATGTCAAGACAGTAAGGTACTCAAAGTACAATGTCACGCTCCACTTGAGATCTGCGTCTCCGGGAAGAACAAAGTACCCAGTGTTTGTGAAACTGTCTTGGGTGGTGATTCATCTGAACACACACAGATGCACAAGTCTGAGCTAATGGCTCAGTGGTCTCTCTGTAGTTTGAGGAAATAAATTGATGTTTTTAGAATGGGATTCTTCTTATCCAAAACAGCTCAAATGAATCATGACTTAAAAATCCCTACCTCTTTCCACTGACTGCAAAAAATCAACATGGTGACTATGTAAGGCACAGACATTTGATGACTGATATACAAAATAAGGTGAGAGTAATCTCTTCCTTCAGAACACACTTCTTAAGGGACAGAATACATGATGTTGATACATTCAAACCAATAGAAAAAATAAGAAGCCTAAACACACTAATACATCTGATCAAGTCCTACAGAAATAATTCTATACAAGTAACCTACCAGCCACTAACATCTCTTCATTCAAAGTGGAGTGGTGTCTTACTGCAGGAACATCTGATTTTTTCTGCTTTGTCATAGTTGAAAATTTTGGTTGCTCCAGTAAGTGAGCTAGTCCTTTCACAAAAAAGTTGCCTACAACAATCCCTTCACTGAGAGCTATTCCTCTTCTTCCTTAAAAGTCGAATTTTAACTTGGCAAACAGTTTTTCAAAAGTCTTACAAAAAAGCCTTATCTGATTCCTTTTCAGTACGAAAGGCACAAAAATACCTCTTAAGTACTCCAAACCATATCCTGGTTTTTTTATTTATATCAAAAAAGTATCGTACAGCTACTCAAATCAATGAGAAGCCTTCTGAAAGCAAAAAATAGGCCCTTCACTATTTTCTCTTAAACCTTAGAAACAGTTTTGAGAGTTGTTTTACCTCTTATTATGCAGAATATTTTTCTGACACAGTGTTTTCTTGGTAGATTTAGCTTGTCCTATTTCTGTAACATAACACTGTGAAGATCATCTCCTTTTTGCATCATACAAGTTACCTGCCCTGAAAAAATAGCAATAGCAACTGTAACAATCCTATGACTTCTACGTGTGTAGATACCCCTCCTTGTATCTCAGTAATATGGATCCCTGACCTAGCTACAAATTCTCTCCTCACCCATATCCTGTGTTTATATTTAGAGGTTCTGGGATTCTTTGTCACACTGTGAGATCAGAGAAAATTAAATCAAAGGCTGTGTTTGCAACATGTTTTATAATACAATTTGTAATATCCTCTACTGTTTACTGCATAAATTACATTAACATTGTCTGTAGCACTTTTTATTTTGTTCCTCACTTCTAAGCAATTTTTAACATCATGCAAACATATAGTACCACAGATTTTCCTCAGATCCTGAAAGCGAAGCTCTAACAGTGAATTGCTGCTTATTGTTAATCAACCTTCATCCAAGTTAATTATGGGATCTATTATTTAGAAAGTATTACTTTCCCCACTTTTTGTCCCTGAAAAAGGTATGGCCAAACTTGAAACATGAGTTTTTTAGACTGTTCTTAAAAGCTAGAAAAATTGTAAAAAGGACACTGTTTCTTGCCTCACTAGTGCAACTATCTTCATTTACATCAGAGATTATTTTAGGGTGAAATTCACCCTGTGAAAAGGAATAGCAGACCTCCATATCACTGATGATAAGTTTAGCTTGCTTATAAAGCCTAGACAACACAAGTCTAGTTAAGACTTTGGCATCGCTTTGGATTTCAAGAAATACACTTACACAGTCTATGGTCTGGCTATTTCAGACTTCCCCTTGACTTTGCTAATGGTCAGCATTCTAGGAATAATGTTTTAATCCTCCCTTAAAAGTATCATAAACAGCCTGTCCTTGCATTGCCAGTATAGAAGTTTCAAATTAACAAATTACTACAGTTTAGCCTTAAGCCTCTAAAAATATTTAGAAATAAGCACTAACATGTACAGAGCAACAAATATTACCCTTAGCAGCCTTTCCTCAATGAGTCCAATAACTCAGAGAACAATACTGCTAAATCTCCCTTCCCTCTTGGTACCACAATGGCTACATGTACAGTGCTGATCTACAACTCACCCGGTTTGAAAGCTTACCAGAGGGTATGTTCCTCTTTTTAAACAAACACATGTTCCAGCCCTTCAAAAAGTGCCAAAAAATTAGCTAAGTATGTTTGAAACATGCAGTAATTAAAGAAAAAAGGAATGCTAATTAACAGTGCAAACAATTCTTATTTTCTCTGTTGAGACAGCTGTCATGCAATTTGCCCTCCCAATTATTAAAACGTGACTCATGTCACAAACACGCTGCTGAATTAGACCACAAACGTGCACTGCTTGCACTGCTGTATTTACATCTAAATATTGTCAGTCTCCCAGACATGATTGGTAATCACCATACAGAACATGTATCATTCAAAAGATAAACAAATGTGAAGGTCAGAGATCATCCACATTGACAAAATAAGCACAATTACTTCATGTGATCAAACACATGCGGACTGAGTCTATTAAGGACTGTGAACAGTGTTTAGCTGGATAATATCTGCATCTCATCTGTATAATAATCTGAATTTACCATTAGCATTACTAATAATCACAAAGCATGTGTGAAATAACTCTGAAAGAGAGATTTAGCAGCTGGGCTGAGTATGTATTTTAAGAAAATCTGGTTTCTGAAATTATAAACTCAAATTTAATTAATTTGTTCACCAGATGCTCAGACTGGCAAAGAGGAGATTGGAACAGTTCTGTAAAATGTACTATATACCCTATCACAGAAAAAATTTCTGCCTGAAGAACTTTCTGCAATTAATTGCATTATATAATTGTCTGCAAATATTTAAAAGTTTCACCCTAAAAAGATGTCCCAGTCCTGTTCATTTTCAACAGCCAATAAAATTTCAGAGTAAGATGATAATTCTGAACATATTAATACATCTGAAAAGACAGCTAATATACACAGAATATTATTGTTATGCACAAAAATACTCCACACATTTTTTTGCAAATTCACAAATTCCATGACTGTTATTACATAGCATGCACACTGATCTCAGATACAATATCTCAATGTTTATATTTACTTCAATTGCTTTTCCATAAATAAACCCAACTTTTTCTTTTAATTGTTTAGATGAAGCAGCCTAAACAACCAAAATAAAGATTGTTACAGTTATTACTGTATAATGCTAACAACCACCTTGAAATACTGGCACAATATTGATGTGTTTTTAAAAAGAGATCACTGAACCCCAAATCCAGCAAATTTATACAAAGCAGCATGATATGAATGATGCCTCATTTTATAAAGGCTTATTATACATACCGGATAATGCAGTAAGAATGCATAATTTTTCATCTTGTCACTGTGCGATTCTGCATGAAAATACTGCATTATTACTACTTACACATTTCTACATTCTTGCTGTTTGTAGATTAAAAAAAAATAATAATTTTAAAAATCACAGAAGTGGAGGTTAGGATAGAAGAAAAGGCTCAGAAAACAATGTCTCTGCCCAAGGAGTAGATCACATTGCACTGATAGAAATTTAATGGTTCTTCAGGAAGCATAATGAACAACCTTATCTCAGGAGACCTCTGTTCTCTACACACATCAAGAGTGGTGACAGCTCATCCTTCCCAGAAACCAATACCAGGAGAAAAGCGTGCTGCCTGAGAGCGTTAAACCTACGGCATGTTAAATGCCTGCTGTCATCAGAAACATGTATTACCACGCAGCCTACCAAGCCAGCTCAGATACTGCAATTCACACAGAGCCCTTTCTCATATTTCTCAGCAACACGAATCGAGAACATCTCTGTTCAATTTGAGCATGTTTGCCTTTACTAGCCTGGCAGCCCACTGCCTAATTCCCCATACCACTGTATCACAAAGCCAAGTCTGGTCTTTTCTTGGCAGGTGGTGGGGAGTCGCTCAGGCAGCGAAGGCAGTCCCCTGGAGTGGAAGGGAATACACTGCTTTATCCTGCCAGATTAGCAGTGGCATTGATTGGCTGCAAGACTGTTCTGCGCAGACGTCCTCTAGTAGAAGGTGGATCTCTGATATTGAACCCTTAAGTACAGAAATAAAAGGGAAAGCTGTGAAATATTTGGGGTTACAGAAGTATTTGAATAAGCTTTCTCCAAAACAAGAGCAGAAAGCAAAACAGCCTAACTCAGCAACTATGCATTTGCGCACACAACATTCCTAGATAATAGGAAGCAGAACACAGTCTTTTGCACAAGAATCATCATGAAAATTCATGACCTGGTCAGTCAATGTAACTGAAGCAAAGCAAAAGGCTCTGTGCTCTATAAGAGCTTGAGAAAGGGAGGGGTAAGCAAGTTTTGTAAGCAGTAAAACATACTCCTTTAGACTGTAAACAAATATTGGGGAAAAGACAGCCCCAACCACCTCAGCTAGATATCTAGATAGATCAGCTAGATACCTATGATTAACTTCTTAGTACCAGAAACAAGTTCAAAATGTAGGCCAGTATCTGCAGTCTGGAGGAAGTGATTCTTATCGCCATAAGATAGGCATTAATTCACTCAAGGTTTAGCTATACTGTGTAAGATGCTATTAACACTCCAGTGCAGCGCTGGACACCCACACAAAACATCAACACCTTCACTAGAACAGTTACTTTCTGCTTTTAATTTATCTGAACTAATACATGAAGCAACATCACAGAGCAATGTCAAGCTCTTTCTTTATGAGCCATAAAAGCAACTGTTATTGACAAGTAAAAAAAACAAAAAAAAACCAAACAAAAAACAAACCAACAACAAAAAAACCAAACCAAACCAAAACCAGAAAACCCAAACCAAAAGTCATGTTTAAAGAAATAATAAAAAAAAAAATCTGGTTAAACTGTTAGGGTCTCTGCATTAGAAATGCACTTGTTTACCCTGAACAAGCTTATTCCTTTGTAAGGGCAAAGAAAAAAAGTGTCATGACTCCTCTCCCCCATCCCTTTTCTTTTTACCCCTTAATGAAATGAGTTGAAACAAATAAACGCAGGCCATTTCATGACTGCCTCACAAAAATAGCAGTAGTAACAAAGATAACTTATCTGTGCAGTTTACCACGGATGTTAGTAGCGCAAAGTCAAAATGCAGAGACCCATATTATAATTTATGATCAGAAATTGTTTTCATTAAGTACCTACAATGACATTTCTCTGCATAATATTTTCAAGAACAAAACATCATCAAAACAATATCAATGTTTTACAAGCAAACCACTTTCTGCTCCAGCTTCTATAATCAGGCTAAACAGCATCTTAGCAGCCATTTGCACTTACAAGAACAGTTTTCTATCTCCACATGAAATGGTGAAAGAATTAATGATGGCGACCATGAGATTCAAATTTCATCACCATGATTTGTGAGCTCTTTCTTTCCTTTACATAAAAATTGTTGTTGAGCTGGATAAACCATAGAACATCCTGTTCTTCATTAGTACAGAATGAAAAATGAAATGGAGAAAGATAGTCTCCATCCTGTTCACAGCAGACAACCATCCACAGTGAAAAAAAGCTACCATCACAAAAGCAGGTATTAACTAGCAGTTTTAGCAGAGCCAAGAGGCGAGCTGGAAGCTGGAGGCAAGCCATCTAGGACAGGGCAGAAGCACTGGCAGGATAACTTGCAGTACTGCTGCCCACAGTGCATATGTTCTGTGGGTTAGGGATCAGGCAGCACTGTCAATCTGGCTCCTCAGAGGAGCCCTAAGTTCTCTTGCACAAGTATTTAGAAATAACTCACTGTTTTCATGATAAATAACTTCTCTTATATTCCATTTATATCACGCTTTTCACCAGGCAATTTTCAAGTGGTTAATATTAATTAGCTCTCAAAAGTCTCCTATGAAGCATTTCAAGAACAGAGACAATCATTTCACCCACACTTCTATCCTCTGTGGCACAACGTGACAGCTTCCTAAAGAGCAAAATATAATAATGGAGAACCTAAAGCAGCTGAGGGTAAGTTTTCTTATGCTTGGATTTTCAAAGCCCCATTCAAGGCCCCAGCTGGGCTCCTGTGGGCTTCTTTGAAGATTCTAGCTTTCCTAATGAACCCAAGGCTCTTTTTGCAAAGAGAAAACAAAAATCTCAGTTTTGTTAAACCATATTAAGCACATACCTTTTCCCCATCCTTGTGGTTTTGGTAGCTTGGGGGTTTTTTGAAGGTTGTGTACAGTACGTATGTTTTCTTTGTTCTCAATGAATATTTGGCACTCTCCCACTACTACATCTCAAATTTAGCAGCACGTTTTCTATTTTTCTTCATGTAAAATTCAAAATAGGAAATTAAAATCATATACAAAACCAGGATAGATTAAGAATGGTGAAGGAAAAAAATTGTAAGGCTATATTTCAAGTGTCTGAAAAATGCACAGCCAAACATTACCTGGCAGGTAGACTATAAGTAATATAGCACAGCTGGTTTGCATTTAAAAGGCTTGATGTACCAACAATGATAATTTATAGTTATTTGCTATTAAGACTTTTTTTCTTTTTCATCTCTGATACTATGATACACTAAGTCCACTTTTTTAAATGGTAAACACTGCAGACTTTAGCACAAACACCAGGAAGTGCATTGGAGGAGCAACAGAAAAGGATTTCAGACTCTTCAGAACAGCAAAATACTGTTTGAAAACATCTACTATGGGTATGGATGCATAGATGAATTATCAGTAATGAAAGGAGTAGCTGATGCTAATAATGAAGTTAAATTGGTAAAATAACCAATTAAAATGTCATCTTTAATTAAAATGCCAATTAGAGCAAAGGGTTATTAAGATACACGTCGGCTGCTAAAAATGATGCATCCTAATCCTTTTACATGATGTCCTTTCTTCCAGCATCCCCCAACAGTAAGAGTTTTTACCCAAAATAAAACCAAGCTCTCATTGCCTTCTTTTAAAACACTTCGCATTCAAGCTATTCCATAAGGCAAAAATTAATGGTGCTACAACACAAAAAGAAATTAAACAGATTTTAAGACAGAGAGATATCGAACTCATGCAAAAAATGAAAGAGCAAATATGCTAGCCTGAGGGTAACTTGGAACAGCAGCTGATATGAAATGCAGATCCTCCTTCCCAGCCCCCTGCCTTTGGAAGGAAGTCTTCCTCAGATTTCAGAGCTTGTGTAATGCGGAGCCAATGAAACATTATAATCTGCTAATGCCTATTACCACTGATTCACAGGACTTCCTCTCCCTTCAATTAACCCACATCACATAGATCACCATGGTTTACTAGACGATGCATGAGGATGAGGATTACACTACAACTGACATAAGATAACACACACAGTAGAAACAGAGCAATAACACTTCCAACAACCCCTATAATTGGAGCTGAGATGGTGTAATGACAGATCTATTAGCACTAGGTCAGTGGAAAGATACCTAGGTTTCAAGCTTACAAGGGGCAGTTTTCTGGCCTGCCCAAAACCTCATAATTCTGTGATTTTTTTTCCCCTGTTGACTTCAGTAGGCTTTCAATCAAGACAGTGTTTTTATTTCGGTATCTCAGTATTGCTGCATTCAATCACATCAAGCAACAATAAATCCATGCATATAAAGTAGTCCACTAATCTGATATCAGGCTGCTTTCCTCCTCTTTCCCCAAACCCAAAATTTAGCAAAAAGAAACATAACTCAGAGAAACTTCATTCACAAGTCTGAAAACAGGTTTCCAAATCCAGAAAGTAGCTGCTAAATGAACATGCACATATACATAATTACTTTGTTTCAACGCGTCCACTTCTTTAGGTTCATCTCAACCTAGCCTTGCCTTACTTTGCCACCAAACTTTCTTATGCTGCTTCATTTTATGATCTCATTGGACAAATGCAATTTATTTCCTGAATACATGAGCCAACTCATCTGTTCATGGCCTGATAAGCCTTACCTCCTATAGTTTTACCTTCCAGGGTGAACATTCTACTGGTAAGATTAAGCTACTAAAAATAAGGTAAAATTACTAAAATGAAGGACTAGATGACTCAAACTCTATAGTTTTCTCATGGCACAAACCATGAAAAACAAACCAATGAACTAACATACTCAGTGCCTATTCATCACCTTTGTTTACAGCTTCTTCCTCTTCTATAAATTCTCTTCGTCACCATGCTATATTTCTAATACATAATATTAGAAAATTCATAAATCTCACACTTCTAAGGTGGTTTAGTTTGGGGGATAGGGGGTTTGTTTGGTTGAGTTTTTAATTAAACAAATTTTGGAGTGCCTGTATTTTGTTACACTTCTACTTAAAGAGAACACAACTGTATTCCTGACTATTGTGAACTACTGAGAGAGACTTTACCACTCTGCATCAAAATCTGCAGATCCATCATTGACAATGCTGTAACCCATTTACTATACCTTTTTCCATATTGTCTGTTGGCATTCAATCTGCCCTTTGACAATGAAAGATGCAAACTGAAGAGGCAGACCTACAAAGTTTACATTCCACTTAGTTCTGCCTGCCAAAACTCTGCCGTGGGGACAAAATCTGGGTGATGCACTCCTGCACTCCAGCCAGGCTATCAAATGTCAGGCAGGGTTTATAAAATATTTGCAGGAAAATAAGTAGGTAAAGGGAGAATAGAAGGCTGTCTGAAAGTTATTACTTTCCCTCAGAAAATTGTTTTCTGAAAGGATCATAAATTGACTACTAATAGACAGGTCACTCTGATAGCTCTTCAATAGTTGGGTCAACAACTGAAAAGAGAACTCAATTGTTTTATCTTTACTGTTGACCTTCTTCAGCAGATGTTTTCTGAGCGCCATAATAGCTGGCTTAATTTGCCTTTATATTCACTCAGTAGCACCATTGTACTTAACAATCTGTGTTTCATGGAGTTATGCTGGAAGTTCAGAACTATGTTGGCCAGTTCACAATACTGAAAATGGCCCTTTCAAAACTACGGTCACTTCAAAACAGATACTCAAAATTCTGGCAACCCTAAGTTAGAGACTAAATCTTCCAACCTAGTCCAGCACAAGCAGAGGAAAAGGGGTAAAAGTCATATTTACACTCAGTGCATTGGCCACAACAGATCCTTACTGAAAATTAAAGTAGTCTAGGGGCTGTTTTAATTTACACTCAACTCCATGCAATTCAAAGAAGCCTGTTTATCAGCCAAGGAACTTGAAAGTATAAGCACAGTCTAGCCAGAAGTCACGTTCTGTGAAAATTTCTCTCCAAATTGTGGCCTGGCTGGAGAGGAGATAGAGCTACAGAAAAATTCCTCAGGGAACTCCCATCTCTTGGAAGCAGACAGAATTGGGCTTGCAGCTAACTGTATGCTATGATACATAATGCTCTACATCTGAAATACATGCTACAATGTAGAAGTCTCTTGATCCCATGTTTCTTTAGGTGACAAATTGTAATGACTAACTTAATGATGACTAACCTGAATAATGGCAACTGAGAATATACAAGTCTTTTTTAATTACTGTAATAGGAAGAATAAAACCTGAAAAACACTGACCTCTCACTACAAAAATAAAGTAGCATTAATATAAATATACTTGCACTGGAGTATTTTTGGAGTAGTCTAGTGAAAACAGACAGGACAAGAGCTGTTTAAGATCAGAAAGGTTTCAGTATCTAATAGAATGTTGAAGAAGTGCATCAAAACAAGCTGCAATGGCTAAATAAAACTTCAGTACATCAGAAACTTCCCAAGAAAAACAAGCAAACAGGCTATATGAGCAGGAATAAAAGACCAAGAACAGAGCCATCTAGTAAGACAGCACACACAAAAAAAAACAAAGAGGAAAAGTTAGTTACAGTAAAACATGTCAAACCAAAAGCTTCAGGTCTTTACTACTGGTCATCCCTTCTTTCATTGCTTTTAGAAGTATCTTTTTAACATAGTTGCCCTTGGTTTCCATTAAACCAACTGATCTGTCATTTGCTGAGTTATTATAAAGTTCTTAGTAGCAGAAAACGATTAAGCCTGAGTTAGAACGGAAGCAAGAATTACCAGAATTATGTTTAAAATACTTAATTAGTACATCTACAACCAGCAGGCTTGCTTTGTTACTTTAAGTATAGATTCTACAGGTTATCTTGAAGATAACTCTCTGGATTGCTAAATTTTCAGCTCAAAAGAGAGCAAAGGAAACAGAGTTAACATCTAAAGAAGACCAAAAGAAACACAAATCAATGAAGGGAAAAATAAAATAATCCAGCTTCTGACAGTGAAGTAATGAGTGCACCAGAACATGAAATGAAGAGAATTAGAGATACTGGAAGACTGCGATTTTTTTGACTAGTGTCTTCTATTATGAATTTAAGATCCCATGTTACATATAAAATTGTATGTATGTGCATATTAAATATACTTCTTTCATTCTCAGTCTCAGATGTTGCTTTTTCAGAAAAGGTGAGAAAATACACTATTATGATTATTTGACAGCCATATTTATTGCTGCATGGAAAACTAATCACCCACGAGTTCATGAGTTGCAGTCTGTCCCTGGGAAACAAGTTTTTCCCATTTGTTCCTCTGCTCCATACTTCTGCATCACTTCATCACCACAGCCCTATTCACCTGTAAAGAACAGGTTACTTTTCCAGGTTTTCTTTTGACTCAGGAACTCTCTGGTGCCATCCATCTCCTGTAAGCCATTGTATTTTCATCATGCTTGTATGCTTGCTGAATATCCATAAACACATGTTTTTAAAGGCCTAAACGCTTGTAAAGGCTCATCACTCTAGCTGCCTGTGTCAATGCACACACCTGAGGATAGGACACCATTCAATAAGTGTTCAGAAGAAAAATACTGAAATCTTCACCTATCGGTTTTTAGTTTGAGTTACTGCTTGAACTGCTTTATACCCGTCTCTTTCCAGGTCATACTGTATACCATGTTAGCACAGGACTGATCATTTTAAAGTACACAAATTTTTTTTCGCATCACCACACTGCTACTGCCACTACTTAATGACGCACGTTTGATTTGTACACCCAAGCACACAGTGCTACTGTCACAGTATATCTGGAGTTAATCAGTGATGTCCTGTCTGGCAATAAGTCTCCCCATGCTTCAGGAAACAGAAAAACACCACACATCTGGTAGAGCTTCTTGTGGTCCTCATTCATGTATTGAAAACAGAGGACTAGAGCCCATCTCAGCAGAAAAGATTGCAAAAACAAGTACGCATAGAAAAAGGTGTTTCTTCCAGTACCCCATATATTTTCCTGTTACTGTAATTTTTTTTTTGCCTTGATACAGCCAACAGCTGTCTTTAGGAACATGTGTGAAATGACTTTGTTTTCAGTTGATGATGAACCTTATCAGAAGGTCCTTCAAAGCTCAGCCTAACCTCTGCTATGCAAGAGCATGCACATCTACCCTATACCTCAAAGGCTCTGTGTGAGGCGAGGTGTTCACACTGGCCTGTCTTTCCATACCCTCCCCACAGCTCTTGTCCTTCAAAAGCCCGTGCTGCCAACCTCGACTATGGCATATTTATACTTTTCCTCCTTAGAGGCTTCTAATGTCATGAATGACTCTTCTCAAAGTGTTTAATGTTAGACATTACAACAAACGGTGTTTTCCCAAACAGCCTGCTGAAGATAAACATCCTGGACACTCCAACATCTAGATGAATTTGACAATACCATCCTGGAAAACTTAATTTGATTAAGAATATTAAGGTCAAAGGAGGAAGGAAAAACAGCCATTTTAGCTGTGAGTGAAGTATTTATACAGCTGAAAAATTAAGCAGCACAGCGCACAAACATAGAGCCTGAAGGACTAGTGTTGTTTAGTCTTGACTAAATCATACATGACTTGTATTGTCTCTGAGTACAGTTACATGCTAAGCTGAATCAATTTGTTTTAACATGTTTATTCCTGTAAGGGTAAAAAACTGCAAACAAAAACAGAGAATCAAACCTTGCAACATGACCACAGGCAGCAAAGGTAGCAGCACAACAGTCTACCCAACACAGGTCTGCACGTCCAAGACTGTCCCCACTTTTCTCTCCCTGGGAGGGCATCCAAGGACTGCTCTCTGCTGCCTGCACCAGTCCCATGACTACCCTGATGGATCATGGGTCCTCTTCTCATGATGTACAAAATCTCTACTGCTTGGCCCCTAGCTGCACTGGATATGGAATGAATCTGCTCTTTTGACAGAGTAGCCAGCCCCAGGCTAGAATGAGGAGGGTTTGTCCATTTGAGATCTTAGTTCTAGGAAACTCAAAGTTCAACTACCAAAAAGAGCTGATCCCTAACAAGAGACCAGCATTTTGTTTGCAGGTTATAAGTTCAGCATTACGTTCCCCTGAGTCGTAACTAGGGCCATTAGCAACATTTCTCTTCCATCCTTTTTGCAATATCATTCTCTTGGGAAATTAATTAAAAGCCTACCCTTCTCCACACTGAGACTTACTGAATTTCAATCTGGATAGTTGCCTCCCTCCTCCTCCCCCCATCTCCACTGGGGAAGTATGATAAAATTAAAGAAAATTATTTTCAAGAAAAATTGGATGTGATGCAGCACCCCAGATGTTAATACTTTTGAGAATATCATCATAGCATAGTTTATTCTTCACTAGTTACAGTGATATAAAATATAAGGGACACATTAGTACTATCAGAAGCTTCTCAAATAAAAGTAACAAAAAATGAAGAAGATGACGGCTCTATATTGCCACAAATGTTCAGAAAATTACTGCTAGCAATGAAGTCATGTGTTGCCAGGATAGAGTTGTGTCTTCTCATAATGTACGTTCACGTAACAGGCACAGAGTAATTTTTCAGACGCAGCCTGTGACAGCTTACTTGGGAATCAAGAAACATGTACTACATGACAAAATTGTTAATAATAGCATCTTCCTACAGGCTGACAAAGAGGTTATTCATTTACTGTCCATTACACACTGACTGGATGATGCTCGATAGCTCCAAAGGAGAAGAATATCTGTTTATATTCTTACAAGACATTAATAGTTTAAAAATTCATATTAATTGTGCAGTGAACTATCTGAGCATAATGCTGAGTTGTTCTTTTAATTTCAGATAAGCATAAAGCTGCATTTATGTATTCAGAGAAGTTTTCATACTGGGGTAACCAAGCATGTTTTCACATGATCTCTGCTAGAGAAGAATCTAAGAACAAAAATGAAAACAAAATTCACAGAAATTTATTTGCTTGCAAGAATGTCTTTACTGATCTTCAGATTTATTAATGAAATATTCCTTGTAGATATTAATCTATTTCCCTACCAACTATACATGTCAACTACAAAATACAACTTGGAAAAAACCCCCCACTTTTCAAAGTTTTACTTCTATATAATTAAGTATATAAACTGAGGACTTATTTCTTATACTTTTATAAATAACCATATGCAGCAATTACTGTCAGAAATAATTGCTCTGTCATTCAGGGGTGGGGGGGAATCACTATATGTTCACTTATGTATTTGTAGGAAAAAGAAATGGAAGTTGGTGCTTTGGGAGGACTCCTTTTACAGTTCACATGGGACATGGGGCATGAAAAGTAACAGGTCCAGCAATCAGCTGAAAATAAGGGCATAAACAAACTTCCATATTCTTCTGCATTGCCATCTGCATTTCATATATCTATAATGCCCCAATACGTGACAGTTGCTTTAAAAAAATGCAAAACTTGCATACGTTGTAACACTTGGAGGGTTAACCTCCTAAAAAATAAAAATCTGATGAAAAATAGCATAGCTCTGGGGAACACACTGCCATTTTTTAATCTATTAATTTTGTTTAAGCACAAAAACATTATCTTTTTTGAAATATTACAGGATAGCTTTTAAGAGTTTTGGAAACATTAGAAAGAGACAGTTCCAGGACCAAGTAGTTCCAACAAAAGACAGACCCATAACCAAATGCATATGTTCTGAAGGGAGAATAGAACCCATACAGGTTTAACATGTAAATTAGCACCTGCAAACATACAGCAAATATGTAACAGTCAAGTACAAAGAAAGTACATTTCTCACTAGTGCTCAGCAGAGAGACAAAGTAGCAGCTTATCCTCAGAAGTGAAATTTCTTTACATTAACTGACAATTAAATACAATGCCATATGACAAAGAAATTAATGATTTATTTATTTTTTTTTTGTGAAGTTCCAGAAAACACTCTGTGCATTTTTTGACAACTTATTTATGGAAATCTACCTTGCCTGTGTTTTAAAAAAAATACAAATTAACAACCCCACACACATACCATGGGTGTCTAATTCTAAAGACAAACTTCCATAGCTGTACATTGCTTCCAAAGTTATCACAAGCAAAGAAATTCAAGAACTCACTGGACATTTTTGTAAAAATCTGCTAATATATGGAAGTCAGTCATACAAAAAAGTCATGACTAATACACAATAGCAGTTAAATTGAGAACTATAAGTTGTTCATACTAGAAGGCTGCAAATCTTTTATATGAATACCCACAACTTTATGTTAAACAATCAAAGAACTCTTGCAGGCTTAAGTAAAGCATATTTGAGTAGCTAATGACACTGCTGAGGATGAAAAATAGGAAGAAACTGTAGCATCCAAAATAACACTGTCAGAAGCAAAAATAAACACTGCAATTGCAGTGGCCTCATGCACATAATAAAGATAGAATGTAAATGCAAGCTTAAATGATAAAGAAAACATCTACTCAAGAAGAACAATATTAAACAATAGAAATATAAAAAGCAGGCATACATGTTAACACAAGATATTTTTTCTTCCACTTCTAATATTTATAGATTTCTTTAAGAATTCATTTTACATTGAAAAACTTAAGCAAAACTCAGTTTTAATCTGACATCGGTATGAAATACTGGAAGACTGCAAACACAAGCACAGATTAGTGAGCTGCTAAGCAGGAAACCAACTGCATTTCTGTGCCATGAAACAAACTTGTGTGAGCCCAGACACTGCTCTCAGCAGTGGAGCTCTGAGGCTCTTGCAAAGCCAAGGCACTGCTTCTTAATTTGGGAAAGGAAAATCCTGACAAAAAGAATAGTGGTAAATTTACAAGTGTCTTGAACAAATGAACTCAAATCCTACCATGCAAGAAAATTAATTTGTAGAAAGGAAGATTACCAGAAAGTGCCATAGAAGGCATTAACACCTATTCATAACAGAGTATCTGTCTGGGGGAAAGGACAGAAGTCTGAGGTAGTTTTCAACATCAGGTACTCAGAAATACATAAAAGAACAGGGGAAAGCATGGTGGTGAAGAGGGTGGTAATGAAGTGGCACTGCCAGGATGGCATAACTCAACAGCTACAGTCTCTTCTCACCAAGAAGGCATTACTGAAACCTGGCAAGAGGACTCTGACAAAGTGACAAAGACAAATGAGTAAGGAAAGTGCACAGAAGAGACTTTGCCTGCAAACCAATTATCTGGAGAAGTGTTCAGTAGACCACGCTGCTGAATTACCTCTGCTCTTCAGACTTGCCAGACAGAACGGCAATTCGCTGTTGTCAAATGAACATGAGAAAGGAGCTCTAACAGCCTCCTTGCTGAAGACAAGAAAAAGGTGTACTGCCCAAGACCTTCTGTAAAACCTAGAGCAGCAGTGAAAACCCTACCACCCCACCCAACAGATTTACCATTCACACATCCGATTTGCCAGCTAACCTGCATGTGGAGAACAAAATACTACACTGGATCCACTGAGCACAGCATTGCAATAGGCTACAGAGACTGAAGCTCACGAGGAACACAATGCTTGCGAGGGAGTCCTGCTGCCACCAGCTCAATTTGTCCTGTCTGAAGACCATTCCCAAAATGTCGTAACAAAGAGACCTGCAGATTGCACAGACAGTCCTAAACAAGGATGCAGACCAACGGTCCCCTGTGCTAGAGCTAGGGTCTTTTCTGGTCTGAAGTTTGTAAGTTTGAAGAAACCAGCCAGGAGTCAGATTAAAGCAAGAAATACAATTCCTCTCCAGATACATTACACATCCTGCTTGGTTTCTGTAACTTCATGTTGCTAGAGGTAGATCTGGTACTAATCATTTTTCTGAGACTTTGTGTTATTTTCCCCTTAGATTTTTTTTTTATTATTATTATTTTTAGCTTTACATTAAAAAAAAAAAAAAAAGCTGCCAAAGAGACAGAAAAGAGAAAGATTATTTCCGTACAGCAACTTTTAGTCTGCATGAAATGGAATAATACTTCTTAGGATCCCTTAAGGCAAAAATCAGGAAAGTGGGCTAAAAAGAAGGCATACATGCATATCTCAGCATGTATTTCTGCTGATTAAAGAATACTCTTCATACTAGGAAATGAGTTAAAAGTCCCTGGATCTTATACTAGTATATATCTCTATACTTATACTAACACAGCTTTCCCTGAAGCTATATTAGTGCTCTCATTTTAGCATGTGAGCATGCTAAAAGAAAGTCATTTAGTCAACATGAGAATTAGTTACTGTTAACATGGGTCAACAGTTCTTGGCTGGGGTTTGAATCATTTCTCTGCACCTTTACTTCACCAGCAGAAGATTTGAAACAGGACGATTCTAAGATGTGGTTCACAATGGCAAACTACTTAAATGAACAAGAACTTGAAAAAAAGCCATTACAGTTGAATTTTAGAAAACAGTGACAACCCATTAAGATGGAATTCTTACATTAAGATATTTGGTTCTAAACACTTTCGTGGGTACTCAAGCAAAGATCTGATAATTGTTTTGGTATACTTTTCTTTCAAGTTTTAGAAAGTTGTTTCTTTCTTAACTCGATGCTTTCTTGGCCACCTAGATTTTTGATTATACTTGATCATAGGAGTCATTTTTATGATAGCATTTATTTGGAATCAATTGTATATTTGCTAGAAATAGCAAGGACTTGTATAGAACCAAACAAAAACAGCTGCACCATTCAAAAGTGATATTAGAGTATTAAGAAAACAGCATATGATCTTGCTTTTATTATGAAAATATAAGTAAACAAAACCCCATTTGGCAAATGACACTGTGAAGATTAAGATGTTCAAACACTTCACATCTTTTTTTCATGTAGATATAAAATAGACTATTTGCTTTTTTCTTCTAATTAAAAACTATAAAATATTACATTTCACTGCAAAATATGTATTTGTTATTTATGTTATTTAATATTTTATTATTACCTACAGCTTCTACAGCACATGCAAAAGAAGCATTGACATATCAAAAGAGGATCTAGAAATTAATGAAAGTCTGTAAAAGTGAAAAATCACACACAGGAAGAGGAAGAACAATCTGATCAGATATTTTAACCAAGATAATAATTTTCTATTACAATAGAATTCCATTATGTGACTTTGAAAGCATGTGACTACATTAAGAAAAAACCAATAATTTGGGAGAAAAGTCCTCATGAGAAGAAATGAGTAAATTCTATGCACCATAAAATTCGGAAAGCCATAACAGTAATCAATAGCAAAACCCTACGCTATTGTGATTTGTGAAGTTAGTTTCATTGTGTTTGTGTTGCATCTAAACATTCGCTAGACTAAAAAAAAAAAAAAAAATTACAAAGCACACGTCTCAAAGAATGTAACAGGAAGATAACTAACTTCTAAGTACATGGCAGCTACAGAACTAACTTTAGAGATGAGCTCGCAATCCAAAGCATAATTATGTACTTTTTTGACTCCAAGTAGAAATGCTTAGTATTTACAGACTTTTAGGTATACTTATATAGGCTTCCTGGGTTCGAGGGACTTCCCCTCTACCCTTTAGGATAATGCTGTTATGGCTGAACATCATCTTCCTCCCACCTTTAGGGATGGAAGCTGCTTGCAGGAGATCAGACTTTCACCTCAACCATGATGTGCAAGTTCAGTTTCTGCAAAACCACTGGCAGGACATAAAAGAACCTGTGGACGTAATATTGCTGACAAAAGTGCTCCTTACCAATTATTTCTTGTAAAAATGCATGCCACTATTGCAAAAAATATGGCATTCATAAGCAATTCCATACTTTTTTCAGCTACAAGACTTTTCCTCCAAACAAACTGAGAAGCACCAGAACAGATAGTAGTTTCCTGGTGTGCCCTGACACAAGCAGAGAGTTCAAAGCCTTTTTCTCCTCTATTATATCAGCAGATTTCTTTTTCTGAAGGGCACAGTAGCCCACTGTCAAATCTTACCAAAGAGATGAATCACCACTGAAATTTGAAAAGCTCATTTAGAAGAAAATGCCTACACTAAAAAGACAGACATAATGCATGTAGGGTAGCTTCAGAGCTCAGACTGGTGTGCCTCTTGACACGAAACTAAGCTACCTAACCCTCAAAAGCATAGGTATATGTAAAAGCAGAATTTCTCTATGTACTTCTATAGTCAGAGACTGTGTGGGATCACAAAGTTGCCAGTATAGATTCAATCAGAGTAGAAACTCCCAGGATAAACATATAGCAGATGGCTGGAACTGCAACATACATGCTGCATTCATTCATCCGTTATTATTCATCCTGAAGTCCCTCTTGACTAAACTGTAATTTTCAGGAAATTAGTGATAATTGTAGGTAAATGAACAAAAATTAAACCTAATGCAAATGAACTTCATCCATAAAATACAATTTATGTTGGACCCCTGTATTTTTTAAAAAACAAAAAGTGCAGCTTATCTGTTTTTACATGCAGATATGAGCAGCTACAAAAAAAAAAATATACAAACACTACAATTGCACAAACATAAAAGCTCACCATGGTGGCTCTACACACAATAGGGTCCATCACTTGCATCCTACTCTTCTGAAAAATCACCCCTTCGGCTGATAGAACTATAATTAGGTCCTGGAGGTTTGTTACTGTGTCACTTGAATGAATTGATCTGCAATGAGGCTTACGAAAAGGAACGTGACTTGTAGAGTGAAAAAGGCCTTAAGCAACCAGTCTCCAGTGGACTTTGTAGCCAGCAAAACAGTTTCACAGGACTGAAGTGTCCTGACACCTGCAAACAGAAACTTGTTTAAAACTCAGGGTGTGTTAAAGTGAACTGGAAACATTGTTATATGTAAGAAAACAGTTTCAATCTGGTTTGAAACTTTCCTTTTGGAGCAGGGAAAACAAACAGCTTTTGTAGAGGGGTATTAGGTCAATTTTAATCGCACATGAATTACAACAGTAAATTAAAATTAAAATTAGAATTAAAAGCAGAATTACTGTTCAAAAGGGAAGAAAATATTTTAAGAAATGGAAATACAGTCTAGTAGCTGGAAAACAAAATTCGCAAAAACAAATAGTATTTTATAATGATATTTTTTGAAATGCAGACAAATACAAAAGCTTTACTTCTCTTGTAAAGAATTTTTCTTGGGCCAGCATATTATAGTGGCTTATTTTGACAGTAAAGCTATGTATATATAGGGCAAATCATCGTCCAATAAAACCAGCAATAGAAAGAGGCTATAAATCATCAAGTCCATCACTCTGCCTGTGTGCAGAGTGCCTATTCTCTCTGGCACATTTTGAAGTGCCCTATTTATTCAAGGAAAAGATTATGCAAGAGTCTGACGTGTATCAAATACTGTGATAGACAGACAGACACACACACACATTACTAAGCCTTGTTGCAAAGCCTCAATTTGTGGCAGAACCCAATGCTTATCTAACCTCTGTCATTTTAGCAGGCACAGAAATTGATCGTAATTATTATTGCAGATAACTTCAGGTTTGCTCAGTCACCCTTCCTACCAAAAAGTCCAATCCTTTCTGTGCTATGGAACTGCTTCTTTAAACAGTTGCTTGAATTAACATAGCAAGACGAGGAAAATATAGCTCTTCTTGCAAATCAGATTCTAAACTGAAACAGGATCATGAAGCAGCACAGTCAGAAAACAAACTGCACTTAACTTACTACAGAGCTATCTTCCAAATGAAATAATCAATCCAAAAGAAAATAGGAGAAAAAGCTCTCCAAAATATTGCTGATTCTCTTTGAACATGTTTTATAGATTAGCCATAGACAGAATATCACATGGAGCACTAAATCAACCTTACTTTTTCAAGAAATCACAGAACTACCTTCTGCTTCTAGCAAGCATTAGTCTTATTCTAATTCTGGTTACCTGCATAGAATAGAAGCAAACAAACATCTAGAACTAGTGTAACTAGAAGCAGACAGGTGCCAACAAGAGCTTTATCACTACAATACCAGCAAAATCAAATCTAGAATCCTCTATCAAAATTAACATTATCTAGGTAGGCAGCATTGTTAATAATGGAAAAGATACAAGAGAGACATAATCATAAGTACAGAAGACTTACCTGGATATGACCAAGGTCTAGTGAAACCATAAAAACTTGTACTTCCAGTTGTGAATTCATACCATCAGATACTTGGACAACATTTTCACAAGTGCTTGAAATATAAACCTACTTAGCATACTTTTTCACAGCACAAGCTTCCAGGGATTCTCTTCACAATAAGTTGTATGGTAATTGAGAATCACAATTGTATTTCAGAATTCAGGATCCAAATCGTGCACTGTATTATTCCCCAAGGGCAACACTGGCTGAGAAAACCAAACCCAGTTCTCCCACAGGTTAAGCTAGTGGCCAAATTTGTGAATGATTTCTGATGTGAAGGATGTTTTATAATATGTATTAGTCCCCAGATTATTTGGGCCCTTTCAAAACTTCTTCCTATAGCTCAGAAGTTCAAGACTGATGAATACTCTGGAAGCTTAAGAGGCTATTCATTTTATTGGCCACAACAAGAACCAAAAAATAATTTGCTGTCCAACAGTTTTAAGGGTGGTCAGGTGCAAGGAATTCCCATTAATGCAAGTTATAACTGTATTTATGCATCTTGATTCAAAGGAGCTGTAACTCTGCAATTCTCAATGGCAGTGGCAAGAAATGTCTCCTACTGGAATCACCAGAATTTCTCTGCTTTCTTCTGGGATATCACCTTCTCCAGCGGTCTGGAAAGCACCTAGTATAATGCTGCTTTGGTTGAGTTATTATTCTATATTTATTCTGTGGTACTGCCATGAAACTCCAGCCAAGATTGTGATTTCCTGTGCTAAGTGCTACATAACAAAGAGCAAAGTCCTTTTCCTGAGAATTTTAGCAGTATTCAATATGTCAGGGAAATCTACTCAATGCATGGGAACCTTATCCATGCTCCTATTCATCACCACAGGCTACTTAAGACATTCATTTAGAGGTAGACCCAGATTTCCAGAGACCTACAAGTATCTAATCACACTAAACACTTTGTCCAAGTTTCTCTGCAGATCCTGCCCTGTTACTGCTCAAGTCTCCAGGGCATTTCAGTTTTCTCCTGCCAAAGTTTGCAAGGCCTTCCATGTATCAATAATTTCTAGTCCTCTCAGGATCCAAGTAACCTAAAATATCTCTCTAAGGTAGCCTTAGTCCTGAAGGAAGTGCTCAAAAGACAACTAATTCCCCACACTTCTCAGACTCTGAAGCAAGCTGTATTTGTCCAACACCTATGCCCAAAGGTGTCCAGAAGAAATAAGGAAAGCATATGTCTCCATCCTGCTGAGCCCCACTTTCAGCTTGGGTGTAGCAGGCAAAGGTACAATTCCCCGTTCTGCCTGACTTGGAGCATATGCACTGGAAATGCTACAGAATTTATGATTCTGCATAGAAATGAGGGTTCTGCTTGTTGCATCTCCCACAGAGCAGGAAGCAATCTAAAAATAGAACAACCGAGTAAATCGTACAGATTGATTTTGGCAAGTACAGACTTAACCCCACCAAGGCTTTTTAGGAGAACTACAAGACAGGAGAAAACAGCTATCACATTAACCAAAGCAGATGGAAAGACCCAGGAAGAAAGGTCAGGCAAGGGGAAAAAGTTAAACTGCCAACAATATTTAAATCCAAAAAAAGGGCTTGTACATAAGCAATCAAAGAGTATCTTAAAATGATTCTCTAGAGTTCTTACTCCCCCCCGCCTCCCCCTTAAGTAGCCAGATGTTGGAGTACTTAAGTACGGTCCTGTGTCTCAGATAACAGCCATTCATCCACACTGCAACCTGACAGTCCTCAACACAAGACAGTACACCTCTCAAAACATGAATGCAGGATATTTAGAAGATGCCCTGATGTCCTCTCACCAGTCACTACTCACATGACTGACACTAGTGCTAGACTACCCTGCGACTCTTTCACAATCACATAATTTGCTGTTGTCAGACTGGATTCAACAAATAAATGAAATATTACTACCGCTAACAGAGAGAGAGAATAAAGAACATGGGAAAACACACAATTTAACCACTTCTGATAAGATTCCTTTTTATGGAAGGCAAGAATTAAAGCCATATACTTTTTAAGCTCTCGATACCAAAAATCCACAAATCTTAGAAGTGTCAGTACCTGATTACTGCCAGCTAACATCTCCTTACCAAGCAGTGCTCCAAGACAGAGATATGGAAGACACGCTGATCTTCACAGTTGCTGTGGGTGCTGCTTCTGTGCCAAAATCCACTCCCGACACTGCCTACATGAAAGCTGCTTCATCCTAAGCTTTTTCCATCAATGCCCTATTTCATAAAAGTCTTATGACCTCATAGCTTCTTTTTTAAAATATGACCATAGTCCCCAAAATAAACTCGACATGAACAGATAAGTTACTCTGCAATACTGAATTTACCCAAATCCAAGACAATCCCAAATTTAAAACACAAGTCCATAAGCTCTCATGGATTTTTTCAAAAAATACTTCCTAAAGCTAGAGGCTAACAATACAGTTCTCGTATTTTGTAATATGGGAAGAATCTAAAAAGGAGGAGGAAATTGTTCAATTTTCAAAAGATCTTCTTCTGTAGTCACGTAATTTCACCAAAGCAAACCACTAAGTATGTTTTCTTTAACCACAGTGCATTACTAGGAAGATCTACTTTTCCTCTTTCCATACCTCTGAACAACAACTAATTTCCTTTCCTCATAGCATCGCTGTCCACATGCAACAAGAATAAATATCAAATTTTACTAGATTCTCTCTGTTTCCGATGAAGATCCATTTTGAATTAAGTGAGAAGAAATAGTTTCCCTAATTACAACACCATCTGAAACAGATGCAACAGCTCAGAAATGGCACTGGGAAAATCTCAAATTATAAAAATACATTTTATCGGGCAGAATAACCACTTCAAATTTCCCTGCATTTGCTAGCAGGCAAGAGCAGGTACGCCAGCACTCAGCTGCAACAAACAGCACCCAAGGTAACAGCAACAACTTATTTACATGTCGACATCGAAAATGACCCTCAGTTTTTAGACACTCAGAAATAAATGAAAAAATAAAACCTGGTTTGGATAAATAAGGTAAATAAGGTGCACAAGATAACTAATTAACAGTCCAGAATGTGGATTCATAACCCATGTATAAAGACGTTGTAACTAACCTTTTTTTACCTCAAATTGCCTCGGTGACTTACAAGTGGAGACGAAAAGTATGAGCTGTAAGATGAAGAAGAAAGGCACGCCTGCCGCCATGTCATGTAGCAGGGCTGGCTGCACTGGCAGCAGTCCGACCGGCACACGCTCCTGAGGAAAAGCTCTCCCCACAACATCTCTATAATTTGCTGAGAGGAGGAACTGTACCTTATGGTACAGATATACATGATAGACACTGTCATTAAGGAAGGTTTTATATATTTGTAAGCTGTCACATTCACATCAACACTGAGCAAGACACAGGCCAAAAGTGCTCCAGGACAGCAGGGGCTGAGCTGGGTCTGACCCCCCCCGGCAGCCTGGACCCCCCAAACCTGAGCGGGGCTGTGATGGCAGCGATGGCCCCACCGATCCCTGGGGAATGTCGGGCGTGAGGAGGGAAGGCAGCAGGGCCCGAGCCTGCCCGGGCAGCCATTGCCTGAGGCGGCCCTGTCCAGGCCCTAGGCCTTGGCCTGCCCCGAGCTCCCAGGCCTGCTAAGCAAGCCTGCTTCACTTCGCGCCCCGCCATCTCAGCTTGCCAAGCCCTAATCTTCTGCTACTGCTTTAGGGGACCCGATTTTTGAGGAAAAACTGGGTGCTGAAGGTGCATGGGGTGGAGAAGAGGCCCAACTGCCTCCTGTGTGGGAAGGACGAGCGACGGCGCAACGCACATCACCAGCAAAATCCCCTTTTCCCTCCACACCACCGCCGGCCACCTGAAGGGCTTCTGCAGCGAAATAAAAAGGGTCAATACCGAAGTACGCCTGACAGCAGGAGAAGAGAACGAGAGGTGATGCCTTTCTGCTAGGCACGGGGGCGATGGCAGCGGGGGGACACATCTCTTTTTATTTCCTTCAGCAGCCCACAGAGAGCCTCCCGGCCACCGCGTCCGCTCCCATTTCATCTCTCCTTTCTGCATGCCGTTTATTTACCTCCCACGTGTTTGTTGGTTTGTCTGACACAATGATAGAACCCAGATTTAGGTTTCCAGCTCTGACTGCAGTTTTTCTCCCATTGTGCAGCATCCTAAAGGGCTCTCCTGCTGGAACTGGATTTTCCTCCTCTCCCCAGCTGCAAGGAGGCAGGCGCTTGCTCCACGTCCCTGTAGTCCCAAGGAGCAGCAACAGGAATTAATTTCATTCACTGTCGAGTCCTAATTTCTATCCTATTAATGAGATCACAGTCAAGTCACACCTTACTGTGGCGACTTGGCAATTGTAACAGTAATGAAAGTCCCTGCTTTTGAAATGGTGCAGAACAACACTAAATTAATACCTGAATTGACCAAAAATTAAAAAAAAACACAAACAAAACAAACAAACAAACAAAAACACAACTTTTTTTTTTTAAAGGAACCTATCTTTGTTATATTCAACATCTGAATCATTTAAATTGGAAACAAGAATAAGAGAATGTAAAATAAGAGGAAAATAGCATTCATTCCTAATAAAAACCTCTCTCCAGATGGAAGTGTTTCGGAACATTTACATTCATATGCTGACTAATTACATCCGAACTAGAACAATTCTTACCTTTAGGTGGTTTTTGTTTGTTTGTTTTGTTGTTTTGGTTTTTTTTTTATTGGTTTTGTGTTGTGGTGTTTTTTTAATCATAAGCAATCCCTGCTTTTCATTTTGTTTACTTACTTTTCTAGTGGTTAGGCATTCAACCCAACATAGGCTACAAAGCTAACCAAGGCATGCTCACTGCCACTTAAGCTTTATCATTTCCTTACCGTGAGGAAATAAAGAACAATATAATCTTTATAGTAATAGATATTCAGGGATATTTGTTGGGCCTGGCAAATGCCACAAAAAAAGTAGCTAGGAACAATTGTTCACTTTGACCATATTGGAACCTGTAACCTTACTATGTTCAAAAGCAAAAATGTAAACAAAGGTTTTAGTCACACAGGTTTAGCTTACAACATGTGGACCAAATGTTTGCTACATAAACATTTGTAATTCCATGTAAATCAAGTTAATCACATGCTGACAGGAATATCCATTAATTTCCCATTTGTGTTTTTTACTTCCCCCCCACGCCCCAGGTGTTTAAAATTTCTATCTTAAGAAACCTCAAATTTAGTTACAGGTAATAAATGTAATGTAATTGGAAAAATGAATTATATGTGAAAAAAAAAAAATGCTAGACCCTCAGCTCCAAGGGGCTGAAAACAGGCAAGCCTTTCTAATATGAATTACAGGGCACAAAAAAAGATTTTGATTTCTATCAATATATTTCATCTTGGTAGCTGCAACTGTTATTTAAAACAAAAATGTGCAATAACAAGTGTTCTTGTAGATACACATTTCACCTGCAGACATTTGTGTGCCTCACAGTGCTTAAAACAGATGCACTGGATGGGCAAACGCATGCTTTGTGACCTGCTCCAACTCACTTGCCCTTACTTCTGCAGAGGCACTGAAGGGCCAGGGTAGATCAGCTGCCAGTCAAATCCAGACCCTCAATGGGCTTTTCTACAATAAGAAGGAAAGTGGCTTATGAAAGGCAATTCTGTTACCCCATATGGCAAAGCAAGGTATGTTATTTTTCTTCAGCAAGTTACGCAATTAGTAATGGAGACTCTCAAGTAACAAGGTAAAGGAAGGACCATCAGAACTATCCAGTAAATACTCACTGAAATTCCCCAAAGGCAAATATTGTTGTAGAATTGTCAGCTGTCAATGCTAACTGTGAATTTAGGCCCAAAGGACAGCCAGAAGTTCTTTAAAATTCAAATATTTACCAAAAAAACTTTTCAGAACTGACTTGCCTTGAACAGAGTGACCCTTATCTTATGCTAACAACTTATAAACAGTTGTAAGTATTTCCAGAGCACAGTGATATGTTTGGAAATTTAAACTTCAATAATCTTTTGAATGGATAAATAATCTTTTACTGTCCCTTAACTCTCTTGTAATAGGTTAAAATAAATCACAATAATAATCCATTTAGCACTTTTTAAAGGCAATGCTGTATTCTCAACTAAAGTACACAGCGATTATAATAATGTATCATCATGTGCTTTGGGGGGGAAAAAGGGAGTCTCAGATTAAGCCTTCAGTATTTTCTACTCCTTCAACAGTATAAATAGTGACTAGAACTCAGATTTATATATTAAGAGGGTTTTGATGAACCTGCAATCCTAGGTTGAAATGGGGGGGGGGGGGGAGGGGGGGCGGGGAGTGATTGTTCAGTGGGGTATGTTTTGATTGGTTTTATTTAAAACCGGAAAACCAGGGAGGACTGAGAAAGCCAAAAAAATTTTTAAACCCTGAAAGTGTGGACTGCATGTATATTTAACAACTTAAAGAGAGTTGCCATTTATTTAAAGATAAGACACAGTTCTATCCACCATTCTATAAAGATATAACCACCAGTGGCTGCTGAATCAATTTTATTTTTTTTTTCATTTAGCTTCAAACTTTGATATAATAGATTACTATTCATTTAATTAAAAAGTTTGGGATATTTTTGTGATAAGCAATCCTTTTTGTAGGATTTCAGTGGTAAGCATATCTGCTGTAAGCAATAGATCTATGTGCATTATCTCTCTCGCAATTTTAAACAAAGTGAATATTTAAAAATATAGTAAGTTTGTATTAATGTTTGAATTGAAAACACAAGCAACAAAAATTACATGGATGAATTTTTTGTTACTACAGTCACCTCGGCCAATAGTTCAGCCCATTACTACTTCCACTGCATAAAATGCAGAAGTATACCTTGTTGTAATTCTCTGTTAAGATCTCACACAGATTTTGAGTATTTTGCAATCAGGTGTGCAGCAGGAATATCTGGCATTTGAAAGACACTGATCTAGGAACATATTTTTTTCATTAAAGAAGATTTTTCTGCTTAATTGATCTTCTATAGTTTACATGAAACCTAAGAAATGAAATCTTGTGTCCCTGAAACATCTGCATTGCTTTAAAATTTGAAGTTGGTATGCAGTCCAGTGAATCATTAAGTCACAAATGAAGCTGAACCTTATTCACTATGTATAACTGCATCCAGATCGTATTTGTTCTGCCCATTCACATTTCTTTCCAATTACCTTAATTCTGAAAGCAGACATTTTATCAAGGGTTGAGTTAACTTGCCTTTACCTCACATCAGACATCACAATTCTTCCTGACAGAGGTAAAGAAAATAGGTAATGTTATTTGTCACTGATCACAGTCAATAAATTATTGAATGCCTCAGGAATTTTTCTGAAGTTTTTGCAATACTTTGTAACTATCTGGTAGCAAAAGTAAGAATGATGGCATAGCCAAAAAACATAACAATGCCAAGAGGAAAAACAAGCCTGAATATAATGTTCAACAACTGAAGTCCATGGCAACTTCTAAAAAGGCTGTGCAAGACATCTTGTGCAGTGAAAAGAGGAAATATCCAGTCATATCTCTTGCTGAGCTCTTTATTGCACTCCCGTTCTGGAGTGGAGATGGGCAAAGGCAGCATCACCCTGAAGGAGATCATCTCCAGCCCAGGGCAGTGAAGGAGCTTCCATAAGAGGAAGAGACATCATTAACAACTAATCAAAGAAAACGAATTTGTTTGTGGATAATTCCTCTAACATCAGTTCTACTCACTACAGAGTTTTGGAAAAGAAAAAGACTAGTCCAAATTGCACGCGAGTATGGAAATGTTACAGTTCTGCTGACCAAAACAGCATTAGCTGTTCCTAATCAGCTCCTTGGCATATACTTTAAGTTTTACATCTTGTTTTGATAAAGACAAAACTTGTCCGCCTCCTCATTTCAAGTAACTCTTAATACACCTTTCACCTTTCTGACAATAGCATGAAAAGTACTCCTGTGATAATAATACACTTATTTCTGAATAAGTGTGCCCAACAAGACTATTAAATACCAGTTATGTCCTATTCAGGAAGCAGAAACCAATCCAAAGTGAGGAAGTGACTCTTGGGGGGGGGAGGGGGGGGGGAGACAAGAAAAAGGACTATTTTTTAAAAATTCAGATCTACATTACAAAGTAAGGAGATAGGTTACAAATGTGACACGTCAAGAATCCTGCAGAGTTATTTCAAATACTTTTTCAGTATAACAGTCAGACTTAAAATGTCAAAGCTGAGCATGATTTTCCACACCAACCAGCCTTTCCTCCCCTGGCTCATTATTTGATGCATTAGTGTATGATATGGGTAGGCACTGAAAGGTGACTTATAGGCATTTATTAAATCACCATGGTTTTACAAAATTCCCAGATAAGGCAATGATCTCGTTAACAAGTAGTCTCTTGGGAAATAAAAGCCACACTAGGCATCCTTTTCTTTGGGCATCTTTAGCAATTGGTTGCTTTCGATCAGATGGCAGTGGAGAAAGTTAAACTGCAGCAGAAGGTTACAAGAAAAACACTAGGACCATTACATGTCAAAGTATTCATATTCTTCCACCTTTGTGTGAAAGAGCGTTATGACGTGGAGCGGCAGAGTATCCCAAGATCTGATGCTAGTACATCAGCCTTTTACTGCATCATAGCCAAAAATTAAAAACGTGAGCAATTACAGTTAGATCCCCCTAATGAATGTAAACTAATTGTTAAGAGATGAAGGCCACCTTCTTCTACTGCCTAATATATATAATTTGAAACTAATAGCCTATCCTATGCTCCTCTTTCACACTGGACAGATAGCTATTAACCAAGATTCATATAACTTAGGGCTGGGAAAGGCCACATCAGGTTCTCTAGTCTGGCTTAGTGTATAATGGCCCATATAATGTGGGCCACCACAGTTGATCTGGGACTGAAACCAAGAACTTGTGACAGACTAGCACAGACCTTTGAAAAATGCATCCAGCCTTGATCCAACCAAGATACACAGGCACAGATGTTCATTTCACTTCCGTGGTTTACTTTATTGACAAGGGCAAAATTTAAATAAAATGCAGAAGTTATAAGAATTCAGTCCTCAGGCAGTGAAAAGAAATCTAAGAAACTGTTCAGGAAACTATTCTTCTGAAACAAATGCATTTTTCATGAAGCAAAATTAGAAGATAGTATTTGCTGTTAGGAACTTTGGGCTATCTTGCCCTTATCCTCAGAATACACAAAGAAGCAGATGCATTCAGTCAACAGCATCATCAACTTCAGACACTGGAATAAAAATGCTATAGGACATTTCTAAAGGGACTCAGTGATTTCTGTCCCTTGGAAGAGCTCAGCTCTGCAGCACAAGCAAGCATTTTCATTTCAGATCACTATATCTGACTTACTCTTTTTCATATCTTAGGTATTGCAGAAAGCAAAAATCATCATGAACAGTGCCTACACTCATTCAAATTATTAATTGCAATCATATATTAATTTTCCAATATTGCTTCAAATAAAGCGTGAATACATTTTGCATTAATCTATGTCTGAAAAATAGCTCATGAATAATTCAATGATAACTCCTCCAATCAATCAGAGAATGATTTAAATACATTTTACTAGTGTTGGACTAACTCTGTTCATTATTGCTTCACTGAATTCCATGTAAAAAAAATGCCAAAATTGCTCCAAACTCTGATATTATTAGCAACTAAAATTATTCTTGCATCAGAATTTCCTACTGAACGGGAAAAAAAAAGTCACACTGGCTACATAAAAATTCCCTACCACTATCCAAATATATATATGAAAATAAATACATACATATCTCTGGGGAAGAATGGGAGGTCTCTTGACAGATTTAAGGATGCAAACTCAGTGGGAGAGAGATGCATCCCAAATCCATTTTCCTCCAAACAAACCCCAAGCTTTTGTACGCACATCTTCCAATCGTGGTTTTGAAAGTTTCCCCCTTGGAGCATACCTGGCAGCAGCTGCAAATGGTAAGTGCTCCAAATCCATTTCATGTAATGACAACCATGACCTCCCTGCCTCTGTCCTCCAGGAAAGATTCTGAGGCACACAACACCATGTGAGGAAAACTGAAACCAAATTGATTATTCATTTGTGTTATCATCATCCCCTCCTGGATTAAATGAGAAGCTTCTATTGCATGGCAGACTTCTGCTTCACTAAATCCTGGGGTTTTTTACTTTACTCCTTTCCCCTCTTGTGCAAGCCTTATTGTCTTCCTTTTCAACTGCAATTACCACTTTTCAATACTAATCCTTTTCCTAGCAGCCTAGATTTTCACCCCTCTGTACTGAACCAGATTTCCTCAACATTTGATCCAGTAACTGGTTTATTTTACCCTCTAATCCCTCATCTGCCACCTCTGCATACAACGTGGATCTTTCCCTACCTGAACAAGCCATTTTCCACTCTTATTACCTCTTCCTTTGTACTTCTCACCTCATCCTCTCTAGTGCATAGGATTACCAATTTCTTTTCTCTCCAATAAACCTTATTCTTTTCTTGTTTTACCTCTAATCTTATTTTCTAAAGATATATTTCAAGCCTTTTTTTTTTTCCTATTCAATTCATGTTTAATGCTCAGACTTTTGCTGAATACTTTAAGCTGTTGTTTTGTGTGGTGTAACAAAGAAAATCAATGATAATCACAAAGCATACCAAAATACACAAACCAGAAGCATAAATGATTTGTTCCCATGGGTCGTATGCATGCATATAGTGTAGTTAAGCTATACTATCTCCCTATGGAGCTCTGATGAACCTCCGTCTGTAGCAGCACACAAAATAGAAGAGGCCTCCTTCCTACTGTGCTGTATAAGCATAGAGAGGAGGGGAGTTTTTAACGCCTCACATTGAGTTAAAATTACCAGCTATTTGTAAGGGTAGAACCATTTATTTCACAACCACCCACATTTGGATTAGACAGCTAGCAGCACCGGACACAGACAGTCTGAGTCCTACCACAGCCAAGTTTATTAAACTCCAAAGACAACTTGATGCGTTCCTTTAGACTTCACTGATTTTTCCCCCTAAATATAGCTTCTGTTTGACTGAAAAACAGAAAAAAGATGTAAAGAGAGAACATAGAGAACAGCTCGATCAGACAAAGAAGCATTTCTTTAATTGTAATAAAGATTTTATACATAGATATCTTTATTAGAGACAGAAGAGCATTGTCCACTCCCCTGGCACCAGCGGCTTTAGACAGCAAAGACTCTCCACCTCTAGGCAGAGAGCCAGGGGCGGGCGATGCCAGGGCATTCACATGCCAGATCCCACGTCTGGGCAAACAGTTGACGAGCCATCATTTTTGCCTACACGAGCTGGAGAGCCCAGGGCCACGAGGCACCGCAGCAAGCTGCACGCTCCCGACGTGACCCTCGCCGAGGCAGAGCTGGCACGTGGAACCAGGCTCCCACGTCCCGAGAGCCGGCGTCAGAGCCGGCTTTTCCACTCCAGCTCCTTCACAGACGGTCCCTTTGTAAGCGACAGAGCTAACACATCTTCAGTTCCCTCAAGAATACTGTCAGTGTTTCCCTGTATGTTTATACCCCAAATATTTCCAGTTTACATAAGATATAAATAGGCATGGTTGTAGAAGGACCTCAGTTCGGTTTTAGGTTTGTGACATCTGGCTCAGCCAGAAGTTTATACCACCGAACAGATACTTCTTCAAAGATGAGTCTTTAAAAGTGAACAATCCAATACACACTGTACTCGGATTACATTCTTTCAGAACATCTGCAGTGATACAAACATCCCGAAAGCAGAACAGATTGCAAGGATTTAAACCTGCATTACTGTTAGTTTTATGCTTTTACAGTTTCATGCAAAAAGCTATGAATAACCAAAACCATTGGGGTAAGAGAGGTTAATGGGATTGATTTGCCAGACTACATGCATTTCCATAATGTTGAAATGATAGATTTATTTTTTTTCTTCAGAAATGTAAGGATTACTATCAGATGTCTAGAGGGCAAGCACCAAGGAATAGAAGCGTGTGAACCCTTATCAGACTATCTTTAATGTGCAGTATTGTTAGAAATAATGTAATTAAGGATAGTAATATGGATTTTTCAAATAAATTATGCTAATTATATTATCATTAAAAAATTATAATTAAATATTCAATTATAAGAAACACAAAGGAGATTCAACAATTACATGGCATGTCTTTGTCATGGTGAATATGTTTCAAATTAACATAGCAGCTCATTAAAACCAGCTGATTTTATGGAAGTACATATGACAGTTTTACTATGTACTTCCACCGACATTAAAGTCAAAATCAATGTACAGTGCTATGAAGGGAGACGCTTCCATCCCACTTACTTAAGCCGATGTACTTTGTTAAACTGATGTAACTGTGTTCAAATGTATGAAAATGGGGAAATCGCCCTCCTTTTTTGCCACTTTTTACTCAGCTTTTTTTCCACAGAGCTCATTTACAGTGCAATTTCACAAATACTCCTACCATCCCAGTGAACAAATGGCAAACTTCTGTGCAGGAGTGGCCCAGGGCAAGCAGAAACTTCTTAAAATGGCTTCATCATCAAAACCAGAGATTCTCCTGTGCTACCTAACCTGCATACCTCACTGTTCAGGGAAATTCCATAAAATCTGCTCTGAAACACATTTATCCAAATACGCTTGATTGTTAAGCATGATTTAGGACTAAAGCACATATGGTAAGTGGTTTCAGAATAAGCAGGCATTATGCATAGAGTTCAATTTAGACAGGAAATAAACCCCTTGCTTTCCCACTTTTAAATAAAAGGACTCCAAGAAAGCTGCAAGTGGTTGAAAGTTTATCCTACTAATTTCCTTCCCCCCATCCCTAACATAGTATAAATAAGCATTGTTTTTCAAAATATATTAAACAGAATGGAAAGAAAATGAAGCTTATCTTATTAAAAAAAACTCCATTAGGGCATTATCACTTACTAAAATTCTCTTTTATATGGTAGGATAAATTTGATATAAAAGGTAGGAGTGAATGTAAGCATTTAGGTTTTGGCTAGTTTCTCACCAGTTTAATTTTTGAAAGTCAAAGTACTGTATTTAAGAAATTCCTAAAGCCTCAGTTCAAACAGAATTTGATGTATGAGTCAACTCTGAAAATAAAGAGAAGTTGAAATTGGTAATGAAATCTTCGTTTATTTTGCATAAGGTGACCTACAAATTCTGTAGATTTCACTCAAACATCATCTTTTCTTCCTGCAAATTCTGACTGTTTCTACTCAATGTTTTTAAGCAGAGGTTACATTCCACTTAAATGCAGATGGATTCTATGTACAAGATAAAGGAGAACAGGAAAATCATGTAATTTATATAGCCTAGTTTAATGAAACTGCCTCTAAACACCATCAATTTAGATGCTTCCTGATAAGCAAGACATTAGTCATTTTAAATAGGCTCCTGTATTGCCACTATATGATCTGAAATAAAGATCAAGTCCTCCTCATACCCATTATTTGTCAAGAAAAGCACCACAGTTAGTAATTTTATAATAGAATTAACATTAGATTGTATGCAAAGGTAATATCACAATCTTACTGGGGAAGGAATAAAGCCACACATTTGTACCCACTATGAGAACAACATAAGCTCTTCAGGATTCTCAGTTTAGAGCTCTTGCAGTTACACCTAGCTATGTTGTCCAACATCATTGGCCTCTTCCAGTACTCCTTTAAAACCTGAAGCTTTCAACTTAAGAGACTACAAACAGCACTGACTATAACTTCTGCACAGTTCAAGCTGTTGCTCCTCTCACAGTACCTTCTTTAACAGATTACCAAATATACTATTTCGCCACATCTTAAGTGACCTTGAAGCAAACTGTCACTAAGCTCTTCCCACAGGAGACAAATTTGAATATTGTGCAAAGACCTGGCAAGCATTTTCACACTGCAGGCGATACTGGCCTCTGCCTTTCAGCAGCTGGGGTACCATGCCCTCAGATGTCACATCCCATAGCTAAACTACCCCCATATCTCACATTTTGAATGTTGTTTTGTGTACCTGAGGAGGCATCCTATATAGCTTTGCTCACAGACATCAGAGGTTTTTTCCCTCCCCGGCCATAACGGAGCTGTTTGACATCTTTGTCGGCGACATGGCCGGTGGGATTGAGCGCACCCTCAGCGAGTTTGCTGACAACACCAACCTGTGTGGTGTGGTCAACACGCTGGAGGGAAAGGATGCCACCCAGAGGGACCCTGACAGCAGAGTCCGACCCAAACCATCCTAGGATTCTATAGCAGAACTTGTCAGATATTTTGATGTTAGGAGGAAATTAAGCATACTGGAGAACAAGTGATTTTACCTGTCTTAATACTATGAAGTGGGTGCTTTTGTGCTTTAAGCTATGGTAAAATCCAACGTCTAATCAACAGCTCCAGGGGTAACTCGCTGAGCCTTGAAGAACTTCCAAACCTGCTGTGAAACTGCTTGGAGAAAGCTAGGGAAGACCTTGACTAAGCCCTCCTAAGAGCCAGGCCATCAACCAGAAAAAGGAAAATCCAGTTGGTGAAGCTGCCTGGGAAGTTTAAGACAAGAGGGTTCCCCTTTCCAGATTCACAGGAAATGTGTATTACTTATTTCTCCACACTGTCTTTTCCATACAGTTTCGGCTGACCTTCCTTTTCTCATGTGAGTGACACACTTGAAGTTAGAAGAATTGTCCCTTTCCCAAGTTCACCACTGTTTTATCTATACACTTGGAAATTAAGTCAGATAAACAGAAGCAAAATCTTTACAGGGAAGGTTATTTAACGAATCTGTTGTCAGGCCCTATCAGGTCATTTTGTTCTGTCACTTTGTATTTATCGTTTTTTCCTAATACACCCTGGTCTCCAAGTGATAGGAACATTTGTTAGTCAACACATGAAAGGAAGTTAATCACAATGAATCATTTGCCAAGACCGACCTTTTTCACAGCTACTCTCCCACCCCACAACACCCCGAATATGTTTGCAAGTCAAACATGAAGCTGTGCGAGTGGTAACTCAACAAGCTAACACCTGATAATATTATGGGTTCTGGATTGTGATTTTTTCTTAAAGCAAAAAGGAATACCCAGGCCTTAAAAAGAAAAATAAATGAAGGAAAGGCTCACTAAATGCCCTTGTGTAGAAAACAAGAACTTCCAAGCACTATGAGCGTTGCCCAGCAATACTCACTAAAGCATTTGGTGAAATTAGTTTACAGCATTGGGGGGGGGGATCTATGAAAAATAAGTCTTTTCATCAGTGATTTCAAAAGCTAGGTGCAGAGGTGGTTAGAAAAGGGTGTTATCTGCACCTGGGGAAGGCACTCCCCCCACTCCCAGTTCTTTCCAGGCACGATAACCACAAATAGCTCAGTGCCTTGCAGATAAATGAGATCACACACATGGCCTGTGAAACCATCTAGTTTTACCTCTGGCAACAGAAGTCTGCTATGGTTCAGGTTCATAACTAGCACCAACTAGGATATTGCTCAGTGCTCTCAACCTCAGGCCAGTGCGGGTTGGGAATCTGATGAACTAGGAGGTTTCACAGAAATGTGCCTATTCTCTGCCTAACAAATACAAGTACTAACAACAATGCCAGACATTCTAAAGCTGAGAGCTTTCCGCAGCCACTCACCTGGCACTAGCCGACTAATGACAGCAAGGAGAGAGCACACCTTGTACCTTCCTTCCATCCTCACTGCTCTCTGGGAAAATACTGGTCACATCAGGAGGATATAAGGCCAAGAAGGACAACTACGCTTTTCTGACTTATGTATTCCCTTCCTGCCTCCTCAGATAATGGTATCTGGGAATAGCTCAATAGCTTGCTGACAAACTAGATCAAGAGCGGTCAGTTCGTGTCTAGCCCAATACATACAAGCGTTCCACCTGCTCGACCTCAGCCCTCATCTCAGAGATGTTAAACCTCTGCATTTTAAAGCAACACAAGCATGCACTTGAAAGAGATATCCAGGCAACAGTCCACACTGTTTTCAGGCCTGCCTTGCTCAACCAAGAAGATAACACAGGGGTTTGTATCCACTCTGCGAAGTGCCATATTCTAGGCAATGCATTCTTTTATTTGCTCCTAGCTTTACTACACGCAAGCAATAAATGCATTTTCTACAGTCCTCTCTTAGCTACACTTCTATTATCCCATGGAATGAATGGTTATACACTTTTTCAATAAAGTTAGAAATTACCATTCCCAATCTAGTCTTAAACCACTGGAATAAGGCATCTAGAGAAAAATACAGTTTATGCTAATACTTTCTCCTGCGTAACAACCTGATTAAGGCCATTTCATCTGAACAGAGCACACAAGCACCCCTCAAATAAGGCAGGTATACATTGTATCATTATACTTGCATTAAAAAAAACAACCAAACAAGACACACCAACAAAACCAGATTTTCTGTAGGCAGAAGAAGGGAAGAGGGTGACAAAAGCTACTGCTCTCTGAAGAAAACTGGAGCACAGATATGCTTAATCAGTCTCAGTTAAGTTTGAAAAGGAAAATGCAATAGCTTTGCTTCCCATGGACTGCATTTTTCAACCTCTTTCTAATTCCCAGGGAATTCAGTTGGACTCTTTCCACAGACTACAGAGAGAGCTGGATCAAAGTTCTTCTACCATAACGATAGCCTTCCCATTCATCCCAGTTCACTAGGACATTTGTGCATGCCTATGCCATGAGGGAGAATGAAGGAATGTTTGGCTGAGATGTGCATTTTCCCCACACGATTGCAATTTCTGAAGACTAAGGCAGCCACGCTTCAGCCATTGTCAGTACATCTGCTATATCTTCTGTTAAAAACAAAATCCTCCCACATTACTCCTAAAGAAGTTGCTAAACAGCTATGAATTACCTTAACCAAATTTCTATGATTTTGCTTTGCTGCTGGTAAGCAAAGAAAACAAGCCAGTGCAATAGCCAGTGACACAGAGGAAAAAGTATTACGTTGCTTTGCTTATTATATTACCACAACTATTCCTATGCCACTTGCAAGGACATTGGGGAATTACAGCTTCACGTCCCTCCTTATCTCTTACCCTCTCTCATACCCATACCCTGCTCTGAAGGGGATGGTCATTTCCTCGGTTATAAAATGATAACCTAGGAGACTTCCACATGTTTCAGTGGAGCTTAGTGAAACACAAATCTATATAACACAAGAGAATATGAGAATAACACGTAGACGGGACAAAGTAATGGGCTTTTATTCTGTTCTTTTTTCATACTACAGAAACATATATGGGACAGAAAGTCTTCTCGCTCTATGTGCTTACAAAAGCCCTGGTGGGACTGTCACTGTTAACATCAGCTAGAGCTGCCTTCAGCCACCCCAGGCTGTGAGAGCTAACCAAATCCCTCTGTTTTCCCCTGTGTTGAGGGATGAGATACCTTCCCAAACCACTTGCATTTAGTATATTTCACATGCACCTGAAAACTTGACCCAAATACTTGCATTTACATTCTATCTCCTAATAAAACCAAAAAGGAAAAACTATTAATATTTAAGCCCTGGATGGTCTTTATACAAGCTGAATAAATTCTTAGAGAGACCATTTTTTTTCCCATGTGACTATTACCATACCATACTTTTAAGCAATAAAATTACATACAGATGGCGTGTTCTTCCTCACAGCTGAATTTGATCTCTGTTGTGATATTTTAATAACAAGGTAAAAACAGCATGCACATAATAGCAGGCTGAGCAGAGTTTAAAAATAAGTCTTCTCTTCAAATGTAATAATAGCAGCACATTCTCTTCTCTGCTGCTGCTTTAGGTAATGACTTTATTTGGGTACCAACTGTCAGATTCATGGAAACACTTTGAAGAGTGAGAATGTTGAAATACTTTCTATAACAGTGATCACAACAGCCATGAAGATGACAGCAAATGACTTTACGAGAAGCGCAAGACAAAAAAAGACATTTCATAAATGTTCATCACATATTACCTCTATAACTCACCCCTCCTAGGTAAAGATATCCATTTGTATTCAACTTTCATTACTTACAACAAATAAAATATAGTTGATGTGAGGGTTTTTATATAAATTTTCTCCTTTTTTTAAGGTATCACTAGAATATTGAAGTGGGCTCTGACACTGAACTGTAGCTATGATTCTTTCCTCTCATTTATTATGGAGTTTCAAAGATGTTAATGGTCAGTATCATGTTGTAGGTGCAATGCGAACTATGTTTATTGTGTATTTCACTCCAGTAAGAATGTTCAGTTCTTTAAAAACATTGCTCAACTTTATTACTAAGGAAAAGCTAAAGTTTGAGAAGTATGCTATTAGAAGAATGCCGTTGCCATTAAAAAAAGACATTATTATATTTTTACAAATTCAGCATGACTTTTAAAAGTATAAAAAAGCATTTCCATTTTTTTCAGATAAATCCTGTCACAAAACACATTGGAACTAGTTGATAAACTTATTTCTGGAGGCATGACAAGATCCAGAAAGAGATTTTTACCAGTTCCTCACAGATATTTACACCCCACCCCCCTTTCTCTCCTTTCCCCAGATCACAGGGATTACTGAAAGGCTTCTCATTAGAGTTTTCCACTGTCACAGGAAGCCTTACACATCTCCTTCAAATTGAAGATGTTCGCTCTTTTAATGTAATTCCCCACTAATCTTATTATGGTTTCTTAAATGCATGAGGTGGCAACAGACTGTGCCCAGTATACATTAAAGCACAGCTAGCCTCATGCACGATAAGGACACTAATATATATTACATATTAAATACAGTTATTACCAACTTGTTTGATGCCTTCCATTTATAAACAGTTTCAGGGCCATTTATTTTCTGCTTCATAGATTTCACTTGCACAGCAAGGCCCGCACTCAAGTAGCGCAGAATAAAGAAAAGCAATCTGAACCAAGCCAGTGTCATGAGGGATGAGCAATCTTTACAACACGATGTAAAGTCCTGATGATGATCAGTAATAGCCAATCTCTGTTTACATACATAGTGTGTGTCATCACCTCGATGAGGAAAGAAATGCATAAAAGAATACACCTCCATGAAACCTTGAAAAATACCCATTTTCACATACTTAAGTTTTGGAAGAATAAGCAGAAGGAAAAAAATACAATTTTTTGTTAAAGAGCAATCTCCTTGCTAACAACTCTTACATGACACAAAGTCATAATGAACTACACAGATAATTTGCTAAGAAAGCCAGCTGGAACTGGCTCTTCAGACACAATCACAAAGCAGCTACATAAAATTCCTAAAAATATGAAAATTATACTTCAGCAATATGAAAATGTAGAGGCTCTGATAGTAACAGGAGAGCCCATAAACACACAAATCTTTTTCCAGAGAGACTAACATGCTCCTATGCTTAAGTTTAGCAACAGCAGCCTTTCCCTTCCAACAAGTACTGTAGAAGTGAGATGTCAAATGACCACGACCAGCAAGCAAAACCTAAGGATTAGCAAGGTCCCATTAAAATTTCTGAAAAATAAGGGAAAGCAGCAGTTTTACATCTTCAAAATTCCCTTTCTAGGTTCCCACCAGGTTGTTTGGACTCCATCCCTGGCTCCACCTGCGGTTACTTTAGGGTACCTGTTAGAGTCCAGCCCATCTTTCATAAGATTCTCATAACACTTTTTCCTATCTGAGGTATGTGTAAATGGATTCACATTTGAATAATTCAGAGGTAAATTAAAATAACACTTCCCAAAGGTGAAGATCTCCATCCCAGTTTGTTGGTGATCCACAGCATATCCCAAATCATTTCATCTTGTAACTCTATAGCAAGGTTTCACTTACAATTCTTATCCCCTGGGTTTTTTTTTTATTTTTATGTATAATAAGTTAAAATGAATTACAATGATTTTATTTTTATTTTCTTTCTCTGCAGAAGAAGGTTTTTGGTTTGGAAGGTTTTGGGTTTTTTAGGATAATCCTCACTATCTTTTTTGTTTTTCTTCCTTTTAAATGTCACCATAAAGAAAGGAACCAGATTTTTATAAAGGCAAAAAAGGGAAAGCTTTTCATTTTCTATCAGATGCATCTAGTTTGAATAAGCACATTCCTTTATAGAACATCAACCAGAATGAATAATTATTCCCCTCTCATTTGACAAAACTAAAATGGCTGGCTGGCTTATATATATGAGATTTTTTTAGTGTAGGGACATAAATCTCCCACATTTCCTTTACATCCAAGTGACAAATCTCTTTGCTTTTTTATTTCACTGTGTCTGGGAGCTCTGAATTCTATTTATACACAGGAATAAAACTATTCTTCATTTCCCACCCAAAGGTCTTCTCTTGACAGATCTCCATTACAGCTTTTCTTCTGAAAAACTGGATGCCTTTTATCTTTTCTTATCCTTTCCCATGTTCCCAAGTATCAGGCTTTATATAACATCATGTATTTTCACTCAGCTGTATTCCATTAACCATTATGAACATCTCCGTCTACGTGTCCACAATGCTGAGACAGCATTCACAGCAAAGCTAATTGAGACAATGGAAAGTTACTCTTTTAGTTACAGTCTGGTGGTTCTGATGTGCATACTTTTCTCAGCAAAGGAAATAGGATAAGAAACAGACAGGAAGACAGAACGGACGGCGGGGGGAAGTGGGGGAAAATGCGTTTTAGGCCAAGTCGCAGGATGATAAAAGGACTTAGGCTGGAAAGGACCTCCAGAGGCCATCGAGTCCAACCCCCTGCGTAAAGCAAAGCTAACTTCAAAGTCAGACCAGGCTGCTCAGGTCCTGCCAAGTTGTGTTTGAAAGGCCTCCACGGGCACCCCAAACTCCCCGGGCCACCCGCTCCAGGTCAGACACGCTGGTGCCCCGCGGCCACCTCCAGCTCCTGTTCAACGACGCTCTGAAGAGAGCGCCCGAAGAGTCTCCTGACATCACTGCACTCTACGCATCACATTTATGTGATTAATGGCCGTGGAAATTATAGATAGCAAGTACAATGCCTACAGGATTGTTTAACATTCAGGTGAAGCAGAAGCAGAGGAGGATCACTAGATAGCCAAAGAAGTCATTTCCCATGACCTCATAATTAAAATACTAAAATGCAGTAATATTCTGTGCTATTCCTATATTGTAGCCATTCCTCAGAGGCACTCAAAAATCTAAAAGCATCAACCAACCCTCCCTATCTTTTCTAGTAAGAAAATATCTTAATTCCTAAATCAAGGATGAGTAAAACTGGGCAGAGAGCTGACTGACCACTACTGACACAGTCTTACACTGGAGACAGCAAAGGAACTTCTACACATCTGTGTCATTCACTACTCTAGTCCTTCCCACAGTGTTTAAAAAAAAAAAAAAAAAAAAAGGATAAAATTCACCAAAACGCTCAACATTGCCCTACCTGTGTTCACAGCGAAGCCTATGGATCCTGCAGTGGCTTTATTGGAGCAGCCAATCCCACAGGGAGCATTTTCAAAGACTCCCTTAAAATTTCTGACTCCTCGCATCACTGCTAATAAAACTGCATGGATTTGCCATCACTGTGACCTGCAAACATCTAGATTGACAGAACGGACTGTCATCTCATGTGATAATAGCTAGGTCCTCAATAATTTCCCCAGTGTTTATTCACACAAAGAAAATTTATTCCTGTGACCTTTGCTTCCTAAAATTAAGCAGAATAATTGGACGAATTATTCTATAATTGAAACCCACAGCATGATTATTAGCAGCTCAACTCCAGAGATTTTTACCTTTAATCCACATCTCATAAAATCTGTAATGAACGTTACAATTAAATACACCAGGCAATACTACTACTACTAATAATAATATGGTGCTGCTTAAGAAGGCCAGTAATGTTATTCAGTGCTGTCAGTGCCATAAACAGAATGCACAGGAGAATAATCTAATAATAATGAATTCATGACTAGCGTTCATGTTTTTGAACTTCCTTTCAATGAACATTTTGGGTAAAAAAAAAAAAAAGAAAAAAGTCTGGGTTACAAATTCTTATTTAAACATCAGTAGGCAAAAAGGACAAGTGAGACATGCGGAGCATATATAATGTGACTGCCACTACTGTATTGGAAATTAATCAGACATGCTTCTGAGGGGGAAAAAAAAAAATTGCTCATGGAACATTTTTCCTGTTTCCTTTCCCTTGTGTATTGTAGACAAGAGAAGAGGACACTGCAGGTAAACACATCAGCCCTCTATAGTCTACCACCACCTCCTCAAGCGTAATTAACTGCTGTATTTTTTCAAACCTCAGCTTATCTCCGCCTACACACACAGCTTTCTAATATGAACTCTCAAACACCTTTTATTTTTCCCTGTTTAGCCAAGCCTCAGTTATGTAAAAAGAAAATCTGAAAATCCATTCCAGGGCACGATTAAAAAAAAAAGAAAATGTTGCTTCCTGACCTGAAATTTAAGTGTGTTTCTAGAGAAATAAATGATGCAGCAACAAAATACGATTTGAGTCAACTTTTCACTAGCAACTTATGGTACCTATAGGTACTTATGTCACTACCATTTGCAGTGTTTTGGGACTGACTTGAACTAGATGAAATATGTTGGTTCTATGCACTCAGGTCTCAAATATAAGGAATCTTTGCCCAGCAAGTCCCTGCATGAGCCATGACCTTTCAGACAACCTGGACTATATCTTTTCTTACACTCAGCACCCCAATGAAAATGAAAAAGCTTTTGAGTCTCCCATGCTGGGTTTTATTAGAATATAAGTTAGGGCCTTTTAAAATAGAGGCAACTCCTCTCTGGTGGCTAAGCCAGGGTAACAGTAAGAGAGACTTGCAAACCCATCTCCCCTCTGCTCAGCCTGCCCTTCCCAAAAGGACCCTTTTTCCCAAAAGGACCCTTTTGTTCCTGCTTCCCCCCCTCCGATGCTACTTGCCCCCCACCACAGATTCTCTCGAGACCCAAAGGGCCCATGTAGAAAATCACCGCAGCAGCCTCCCGTGTTTTCCCTCCCTGCTGTTCCCAGGAATTACCACCCTCTTGCACGTCCACGTTTTGCCCACTCCGGGAACAAGCCATCAGCCTCCCTTCCTTCCACAGCCTTCGTGGAAGCTGGCACGCAGCAGGCAGGGCAAGGCAAACAGGCAGCTGTCTTCTTCCCTGCAGCCCCCCATAGGTGAGAGAGCAAACAAAGGAATTAAATAGCTATATAGCCCTTCAATATAGCTATATAGTGTCAATACAGCCCCCTACATAGACACTTCAATAGAGGCTTATTCCTTTACCAGTGAATGATTTAACTAAGACTAGAGGACTGTAGAGTCAATATATCATCCTGAGATTCATTGCCAGTTTTTAAAGGACTATCCTCTTTACTATCAACCTGCAATTGCCCCTCCATGCAGACAGCCTCTCAGCCAGCTCACAAAGCCTGAGGTAAGCAGGTGGCCAAGCCAAGCCATTTGCATTTATTCTTTTGTCAAATTTTACAGGGCAGTTAAATCTATAAAAGATTACCAAGCTTACAATACATGCTGTCTTAGATGTCTACTGGATATTTCCAAAGCATACACCCACAGGGAAAAAAAAAAAAAAAAAAAATGTAAAATGGTAGAACCCAAGTGGCACAAAAATACCACAGAGAAACAATCCTCTGGCAGCAGAAAAACAGGCACAGGCTATTCCTGCAGTCTTTAAGCCTATATTTGTGCTGGCAATCCGCAGGAGCGTGTATCAGGTGTGAGGGAGGGATGGCTGGCTGAGCAGCAGCCGTCCCCCACCAGCGAGGGACAGTGCCCAGTAACTCTTCACTGTTAGTGCACTGCGAAACAGCAGCACGCACGGATTCAACCCTGGGAATATCCATACCTCAGTACACAAAATAAGCAATGAAGTCCCACACTGACTCAGTCCCATATGTGAGGTCTGTCTTTTTTTCCTATCCTTTTCCATGCCCTAGCTAAGAAACAAACAAGTAATTCATGAACCACCATATTTCGAGATATATTTAATGTGCCTATTCCCATGTTTGCTTTTGCTGGATTCTGTTTTCATTTTTTTCTCTCTCTTTTTCTTCAAAGAGTTTCTTGCTTTATCTCTGCATAGCAAGGCACATCTGGTTCAGCTACTTGGCAGGTTCACAGGGTAGACCTTCATACAGATTCAAACTACCCCTTGTAAAAAGGAAGGGTGGTATATTATAGACTTAAAATTCTCTACAAAAAGCCACAAGAATCCCAATAGTCTGATCTTGCCCAGTATCTCCAAAGCTCCCTGCCTAAAATTTAAATTCGCAGGAAATAAGGACATGGATAGTAGCCAGCTGATGTGTATTGTTACAGTTCTGTGCTAAAATCTGGATTCAATTTCCAGATCTGATACCAGTTTCCTCTGTGATTTTCCACAAGCCTCCTTTTTCTATCTTCAGGTCTGTATACTTAAGATATCAATAGTCCCCTGCATCCTGCAGAGATTCCAGATAAGCTTTCTGAAGGGCTCTGCTACAACAGAGAGGGGAGCAATAAAAAAATATAATAATAATAAAAAAAAACAGCCAAAAAGCCTGTGAAAAAAAGATCCAAAACAAGAGTTATCATAAGCAAAGAGTAGGTTTCTTGAAGTTTTTTATATGATACTAAAGCTGTAAGACAGGTCTGCAAGAAAAGATGAAACAACAACAAAAACCAGTATCTGACTCACAGTATCTGAAGTGACCAGAAAACACTTGATGATATCCTAATTTTCAGACCACAAGCTTCCACTCTTCATACACAAAATTGAACATGGTCCCCTCTGGGCAGGAGCAAACTCTTAAAGAAATCTAATATGCAGCAGAAAACTTTACATTTGAAGACTCAACATTGATCGATTCAGAACATCGTCTCAGAGACAAAATTTTAATGGCAGCACATACACAAGTTAGAAAGTTCAAAGTCACTTCCAAGTGCAAAGTCACCTTAAAAAGTGTTCCTGTAAATCAAAACTTAGAGACAACCAGGTAAGAACATGGCTCCAGATCTCTACAAAGCACAATACATTCCTATTCATTAATAAAATAAAATAATCCTTGCACATCAATGACAGCCAGGCTTTCTGTTCGATTGCTCTGTTTTCTTTGAGAAGATAAAGGATATTACCATTTCCCCCCTGTTTTTAGAGAACAGTACTATTGTCTGCAACTAGAAGTGGTAAGTCTAACAATACTTAATAGCAGAGTTTTGCCTTTAAGTGTTGCTAAATACTGGTTTTCTGATGCCTTGAAATCTAAGTTCATTCTTAAGAAAATTACTTCCACCATCTAAATAGAATAAAACTAATCTTACCCCACAAATATTTTTAAATCTTTCTGAAAACAAATTCAAGGAGAAATTAAATAGGAGTGTGTGAAAATCCTAAATTGAGGTTTAAATTCATAACAGCAAAAAAAAAGCATCTCTGCAAAAGTCCAGTGCATACACTTCACATTTTTCTTCAAGCTCAATTCTAAGTAACTTCATTATACTTAACATTTTTTTCCCCTGAACACCAGAGCTATGAATCTTGCCAATGATTTTGGCACTGTTATCTCTATCAGTTCATTTGAAGTCAGATTCGCACCTGGCTTCTGATTGCCAGCACCGATTTACAAGTTGAAATCGATGAAACCTATTAGCATGTTCTCTGTGATGCACTTTAATTTTTATAGTAATGTATTATTAATGTAATCATCTCAACAAGCCTTATACCGTATAAAGAGGAAAGCTTGGCAGGATTCAAGCTACAGAAATTTAATAAGCTAAGAAGTTATTGTACTGTATATTACTTTAATATTAAAAGGTAAATAATTTTGTGAATATTCACTGTAACTGATATAATTGACTCACTCTTGGAGAAACACAAGTAAAGCTGACAGAAAATTAGCAAAGAAAGCAACTGACAAAGTCTGAACCTGATGCAGTCTATGTAAATAGATCATCAGATTTTATTGTTATGGGATTGCTATGCTGAAACAAAAGTAGTCCTTCTCCAAAGCCAGGCACGTACAGTGCATACATTAGATACTCAAGCTGTCTTACGTTACCTGTATTTGACAATGGGTAATTACTTTTTCCAGAAAAAGATAAGGTTGGTTGCTGATGAAATGCCCTTAATAGACTCATTACCTAAGCAAAAACAATGAAGTTACTTTTAATTCAAAAGAAAATTTTCCAAAAGGCAGGGAACCGAGTACTGAGCGTCACGCAAAATATAGTGATGGAATCCCATAAATCAGTATTTGAAAGTTTGCTCAGTGCTAAGGATTTGGTCCAAGGCTTTGTGTCTTGAAAAGTAAGCTCATTGCAATAATTTGTATGCCAGAATTTGAGACAATCTCCTATTTCTTCTTAGCCTATTAAAATATGCTTCTGTTAAAATCAGCCAACTGAAAACTAGATTTCATTACTTTTTCGTCTTATTTGCTTATGGGTGTATCTTCCAACTATTTCAGACCTTCAGTTCTTCCCATCATACTAAAGAGATCGTTTTCTAACTCTATCATCTATATAGCCTGTGTTCAACTAATGATCACCTTTAAGTAATCTCATTTTAAATAGAGGTCAACAATTTATATTCTCTAGGATAAGCAGAGCTGCAGAAAATGAAACTAAAGCACATGGCATATTAATGCCCCAGACAGCAAATCAGTCTTAGGCTGGATTTTCACCATTAGAATTAATTAGCTTTAGAGTTTTATATGCTGTTGCTGGTTAAACTTTGTGTCAATTGGCTTCAGTTCAACAAGCAGGACCTCTTTGGAAATGCCAGTTTATGAAATACAGTTGTTTATCATGCCACTGGAGCAATAAGAAGGGCACACCATCTGATACCTGCAGCACAGAAAGCAAATGCTATTTCATGCTTCACGGCATCCACTAATCACAGCAGAGGCTGCGACAGATCCGCTCACGGTTCTGCATCACACCCCTGGCCTGGTACTATACTGCGGGAGATGTTCCCTCACTCCAGGTCAGTACCGGAGCACACCGTCCTGGCGACTTAAAACACATGCTTAGAGGTGACGGTGCGCTCAACTCGGCCGAATCCTGTGCATAAGAGCTCGGTAACGGGACCCAAATGGGATTATGGAGGACCTAGGGCAGCAATCCTGATGGCTCCCCTCCTACAGAGCGGCTCCCAAGCCCTTCGCTCCTAAGGGAGGCTGAAGAGCCGCAGTTTGGCATGTTGGGGCCGACGGGAAGAGATCTACCGCTCCCGAGAGCCCGAGGAGCCTCACCTTCCTTCAGAGGCACTAGGAAAGCAGCATGATCAACATCAGGCAAAACAACGCTTACAGAGAAAGGAATGGTCAACAAAATATATATCTTAGTCAAACAGCTGTAGCTACACCCAAAACTGTAGAAAGCTTACCCCACAGAAGCTCCAAATACAAAATTCCCTCTATGAAGAAGTGGAAGCGCGTTGTGATCAATACAAGCACACGCTGGTTTCTGTCAGCTTGAAAGGCAGGCTGAGGCATGTGAGAAAATGTCCTTTGTAACCTCTAGCTCATGCTATCCAGCACTGCCATGGAATAGGAAATACTGTGGTTTTAGAAAACCAACCATATTAATGTTATTTCTTGAAAGTCAGACTCACCACACATTACCCGGGGCTACCAACCTTATGTTTTTTCCTAAATCTGTGATGGGTTTTAGCCAGTCTCACAGACCCTCAGAAAAATACAGGTACGGAAATGAAAGCTCCTACATCTTGTAGCCTATAAACACAGGTTTGTCAATATGTGTTAATCACCAGACATGCTGCATGCAAACAGTTGAAGAAGAGTTCATCCAAATTCGCTGTCTGCATTGTTTGAGGGGCAAAATCCAATAGCAGATGTTCACAGAATAAAGATCAGTGCAAGCATAAGTCAATCCAACTTGCCCTGCCGGCTTCAAGCAGCCTTCAGCTTGGTGAGACATCTGAGACTAGGGTTATATTTGAATCAGTATATCAGTATCTATTGTAAACTTCTGTTAGTATGTCTCAACTCCCTTGAAGGCATTTATGCTTCTGATCTGCTCATCGTTCTGGGGCAATTAATTACACAAGTATTGGTGCCTAAATGTTCAGAATAAAAATCACAGATTTGGGTTCGACAGCCTAGCTTTGAGTCTGATATGATTTTCAGATCCTTACAACAGATCATGCTAAACAAACAGAGATTTAGATGATGCATAGACTAAAATATAAAGATATAAAAAGGAAAAAAAAAAAAGAAAAGAAAAAACCCACTACCTCTCCTTCCACATTCACTGAATTGCAAGGTTGATAAATCATTGAGAGGATGTGTACATAGCTAAGTACAACTGGAAGTCACAATCGTGCAAAATATATGTATGTGGAACATCTGAAAGTCTGGCTCATTCACAGCAGCTCACCTAGCTAGAAATACACTGAAACTAATCATGGATCCATTACTGTCTCAGCAGCAAACAGGATTTTTTTTTTCATTTTTGTGTAATATGTATCCAACCTCACTCCCTCTACTAACCCTTTTTCCTTTGTTTTGATTTATTCAAGAACATATTACCAGAGAAGGCCAGAAGTGTTAGACGTTATTTCAAAGTAGGAGGTAGAAAAAGGTGCCTCATATTATCCTTCTCAACCCTCTAATCTTCAATACATGTCTGATTTACTGTTTGAATCAGAATGTGCACAGAAATATTATTAGCTATCCTTGTTGCTCAGTGCAACTTTATGTGCACACACAAAGCACCTGCTACTAAAAGGATGGAGAGGACCAGTGCCTGAGGGTTCATAATCAGCACTAAGAGAATTGAATTTTTTTTCCCCCCTCTTAGATGCATGTGGAAGCATATTTGAACATTGTAACCGCAGGGAAGTAAGGCAAAATAAAAAAGTTCATGGAGAGGTGACAGGGAATATTGAATCTAGGGAGGAGAGGTGAACATCTTGATAAGGAGAGAGAAGGCAGGAAGAAGGAGGAAGAACAAGAACATTTTAAAAGGTATGATAAAACAAAGAAAGAATTTATTAAGAAGGGTTTGAAGGGGAAAAAAAAAGGATTAAAAGTCACTGGAGACTGTGAAAGGAGAATGCAATGCAGAAGCAATGAAGAAGTGGAGGGAAAAAGAGATAATTAATGGGAGAACACCAAGCACTAAAAGACAGAAGAAAGGACAAGGTGAGAAAAAATATAGGGTGAGAAAAGTGGAAACTGTCAGGAAAATTCACAACCAGCCATGCTGACCAAGGAGAGAGGTTAGCATGCAAAGTATAGAATTACAAGAGTAAATATTTTTTCATATGCATGAGGTGTCCCAGCCAAATTGGGGTACCTCAAATGGGGTTTTCAACAGGGTTCTCATACCCTTCATATTTTTTAATCACTAGCACCCACACTACCAATTACTAATTATAGTAAAACCTTGCAAAGCAACTATATTTCTGCAGCATTCTTGATACTTGTCTATTGATCCAGATGTCAGTCTTGCTATAGGTACTTATCTATGGTGCCAGACAACGCTGGAAGGGTTTCAAAGACAGAAGGGCTAGGATGCTGGCGTTATCTTGGATGTCCAGGGGTATCCTTTATCCCTCACAGACCGCTCTAAGCTTCCACAAAGGAAAGTTCTCGTTTCCATGGCTGGGCTGTCTTTTAGATTGTTTTACTTAAACATGAACAATATGAGAGCCTCCAGTAAAATTCTACTACCTCTTTACATTACAGTGTATAATGTGAACTAATATATATATAGATATATTAACAAAGTTAATACACTTTAAAGACCAATTTGGTATAATAGGGAAGGGAATTTTCATAACAAAAAAAAATAAACAGTCTTTATCTATTACTTTTTTTTTTTTTTTACAAAACGAACACAAAGCACTCGCTTCCGATTCACGATAAATCTTTTAACTGGCCCTAATGGGCAAATATTTTAAAGTTCATAGAAGGAAAACTCCTCCTTTTCTACACCACTGTTTCCTGACTATTCTCTGATCCCGTCAGCTATTTACCAATCAGTGAATCAGTCAGAAGGTATTTCCCAGGTGAATTGTTATTGTCTGTGTATTCTGGGCACAACACACATTTTCTATTTTTATTATTTCTTTAGATTTATAGGAGATGTCAGCCATTCCGGTGGGGCCTTTTCTATGCTCTAGAATGCTTTGCAACAGCCACTTTCACAATCTTATCAATATCATTGCAATAAACAGAGAATTGCTCAGTGCTCACCAAACACTTAATTCTATAATGGTCTACAGATGAAATAAAACACCAGAGGAACATAAACACTCCCATGCCCTTTCCAGTGATTTTAGAGAGGCTTTCACAAAAACACCTCAGTAACTGCCTGCTCTTGTTCACCATTACAAAAAGTACTCTCAGCTTTGCTAACGCTATCAGAAACAGGCTACATACCATCACTCTTAACCAAATCTCAAACCATTCATAGCTTTCAAACTGTAAAAAAGCAACAAAGGACCTTACTCAAACATGCAGGTTGCCAGCACAATTCCCCAAGCTGCTGCTGGTTTTGGTAGACTTTGCTCGAGACCACTGGGAAACTGCTGCCCCTACCTAACCCATCAGATCAGCGTCACTGCGAGGTGGCAGACATGCAGGCAGGACCAGAGTAAGGACAACCTGCTGAACAGAGAACAGCGTTTAATTTACCCGTTTAGGCAAATGAAAGACGCACAGTCCTTGTTACGGCGGTTATCCAAAAAACTGCCAACCCAAGTACTAAAATGAAAATGAGGATTCTAATAGCAGTTTTGTTGCAGGTTTCCCTAATGTACATCACAGTTGCCTAAATTTTACATCCATTCAGAAGGCTGGCCTATCCCTCTTTGGAAATGGATAATACTACATTGCACCTCCACGGCTGCATAGCTCCATCAGTTTTATGGCTGCGCTGTCATAGCTGTGTGCTATCCACTGATTCGTGGATAGCTGAAGTCTTTCCTCACTGCACTGACATTTAGGGATTTGAATTCATATTTTATTATTGCTTTAAGCCATCTAAGTACCTCCCTTTTTATCTACACATGTTAAGAAAGTGCTGTACAGAGCTTTTTTAGTTTTAAATCTCTTGCACATTCACTTATAGCAGCTTTGATGTTCAGCTATTTGGTCTTTTGCGTGTTTTACCTCATTAACATAGAATGCAGACCCCTTAGTGAATAATTAACTGGGGTAGGGTCCTTGACTTCCATAGATGCATTCTTAATTTGACATTTAAATTAACATCAGATTATGGTGGCTTCACTCAAAAGTCACACAAAAAAGAGTGGCAACCTACACAAGAATACATCCACAGAAAAAAAATATCTGTCTGCTAGATATGCTACACAAAAGTGCTAAGTTATTTATGGAATTAATTCTATTGCGCAGTTCAAGGAGAAACAGATTGAGGCTGTACCCAAAAATAAATCAAGAGGAGGGAAACCTGTCACAAGGCAGCAAACAACTGTTATTCAAATATTTTTCTAAATGTGGATAGCAATGGGTGTTCCACTTTGCATGAAGAGCAGCTCTGAAGAAGATATGCCAAGCTGACTCTAGAAGCATTAAGGCGATTATGTCACTTGAATGAAGAATCCTTTAGCAAATTCACTTAAGTATGGACAAGGAACCTCTTCCTAACTTACCGGCACAGCTACAAGGCTTGTTACCTTTCTCAGACTATTGCAATCTACTTACCACGGTCCAATAAGCAAACAGTGTTTATCAGATATCTATTTCCAGTAATAACTCAAAGAAGTCATGGACATCTTAGATCTTATGTAGCATCCACAACTCCAATATTGCTTTTTCTGATTTCTGTTGAGGACCCCCAGATGTAGAAAGGCAAGGTTGAAGCTGGCTGCACAGCTATATGTCTAACTAGTACTTCTTTATAGAATTATGTTTCTACAGGTGAAGTCGACAAATTTGAGTATATAAATTCTGGATTATTACCATGAAAGAATAATTTCAACAGTTAATGAAACCCGTTATCTTCATGATGGGTACATGGCACACTAGATGAAGACAATCCTCTTTCTTAGCCTACTGAAAAATTGTGTTGCAAAGGTGTGAAAAACACTGGCTCAGCCTGCAAGTTTAAGTTGCCTATTTTCTGTCATGTCTGTTCCCAAACTTTGAATTGACAGGACAGAAAAATCAAACGTTAATGTCTGGACCCAAACCGCAAGGACTACATGACAAATCACTGATCAAATCTGTGCTCAAACAATTCTGACAGTTCAACATGTACAGCTGCTTTACACTAGATAAGGTATCACCTTATCTGTAATACTCTCACTTTATCAGGTACTGTATCTTGCATAAAAACCATGAAGCTACAACAAGTATTTTCTGACTAATACGATGGGAATCTGACTGCTTGAATACAATTGCCTTTGAAAAGTTTGGAGAGCCAAGGAGGCAGGCATAATACCTTGTCTTGCAAACTTCCTAATTTTCTTCCTATCACCATAGCATCCCTTTCCCCACAGGTATTTATTAGATCTACTCTGCAGGGTTTAGTATACAGATGGTGGTTGACTGTACTGGGTTGATCGTTGACTGGGGAAGGCTTGAAGACGCAAGGAGCCTGAAAAAGCAGAAGCACTTTGGTTACAAAACAAAGAACTTCCCTCCTGACCACAGGAACTGTATACTTGTACAAAACCCAACGATAAACGGCTCCACCGAATGTCACTGCTGGTCGTAGATTTACTCAGCTCAGGCACCCGCTGTGCTGACCCGAGCACCCAAAGACACAACGTGCTATAGGGTCCTTCTTGCTCTCGGCTATGCAGAAGCGTCAGCCACTGGCTTCGTAGCTCCTCGCAGATTTTTAAAATGCCCTTAAAATACTAATAAATATTACTGATGCTGTCTAGAAGCTCAGGTAAGGCTGAAAACAGGAGGGGGAGCTCTCACTGCACCATGTAGGAGGAGAAGCTGGTCAGAAGTGCTTTTGCCTACCAGGAGAGCTGGGGCAGCTCCTGCTCTGCCCCCAGTGCCATGCTTTGGCAAGGCTGGTGCTGGTGGGAAGAGTACATTAGTCTTCCAGCTAACTCCTTATCTTTAAAGCATTTCCCATTTGCTATAACCACAATTTTTAATTTACAGGGTTTAATCTAATCTTTTAACTTATTTCGTCTCCCAGGAGCAAGAAAATAATCATATGCTGCCATGTCAAAATCTGCTCCTGTCCTCCTACCCTGTGTTTTTGTCTGACTGCTGAGCTAGAAGACCTGCATGCATTTTGCTCTCTGTTAGGGTGATATGTTCTCATTTTCCATTATTTGTCTTTAGTGACTCCTGGTTTATGCTCATTACAAAAAAGTGAATACCAAGAAAAAAGCAAAACACTCCATCATCTCTGGTACTCTACAAAGGATTTGCATCTAACATCCCCCACAACTTTGGTTCCCACAGTAACTCAGCTACACTGCGTGTATATATTAACACATCAGAGCTTGGCGGTACCGAGAAGCATACAGCACCACTAGAGTACAAGTGGGGAAAAATTATAGTTGCTTTGGTAACCGTCACTTTGAATTTCCTGACTTTTTTTTTTTTTATTTCTCCTTGCATTTAAATTCTCAGCCATAATTCTACATTAACCTAGGTGTCTGCACCGATATTCATAAGATTTAAATAAAATATCATTTCCCCAGCATTACAGGTTGACAATTGAAATGTTTTTATTTTAAGCATATTCCTGTATATATTTAAAATTATTCTCATCCAGGGCTTTTGCTGAGCTGAGACAAAAGTGAACGTAAAGATGCCCTCTGCTCTGGTGGTTTGACCAGGCAGGTGTGCACATAAGTAAAAGCCAGCCCCAACTTCAGAGTGGCCTTAACACTCTCTTACCATTTCCCTCATACACCAGATAGACATGGCACAGGGAGCACCCAGGGTCAGTCCAAATACCAGTGTTTATCACACATGCAACCAGCTTTACTAGTGATCCTGCCAATCTGCATTAGAAGGTTTGCTAATACATGCGCTGCTAATAAAAGCAATATCTACCACCTTTAAAGGAATGCAGGCTCTTTTTGTTTTATAGATGATTCATATGTTCATTTAATTATTACCTATTTGACTGGCTTATAAAAAAAATAATCTGTGTTGTATGAAATTAATCAAGGATCCTTTTTTACCAATATTTCCTTTCTCTGTGAAACATCAGTATTCCACTGCTGAAAAACTTATTTCAATGTTCAGAGCAAGAAAAAAAAAAGCTACCACAAAGAATGAAGATAGCAAACCCAAGGCAAATGGTTTTATAGACTCAACATGGAAATACTATTTATAGAAGATCTTGACTAAGGATAATAATGGCAAATTAACTGTTTACAGAAATTTCTGCCTCCAACAGAGAGATTTCATAGGAATGGATAAAAGTGGACAGTGATTCTAGACACAGTATGTCATTTGTATTAAACTGGAAACCTGACATCTTAAAAGAAACCTTAACAGCCAGGAATTAGTCTTATTGGGGGGGGTGGGGGGGTGGTGTGCAAAAAAAAAAGGCAAGTCACACTTTTCCTCAGTTGTACAAGACCATTTATTTCCCTAGTCAAAAATCATTGAGCTGGAGTTTGCATACTGCCTAAGCCACATTTAACCCTATGGGGGCTTTTAGAGGACTTAACTAGTGAGGAACAAAAGCACCCACAAACTGCAAGGACCCAGCACCGCTGACATAAGAGCAGAGGGGAAGCAGGGGACAAGGAAGAACTGGGGAGAGGAGCCCTCCAGTATGCAGCTGGCACCATAACTGGAAATACAGAGAGTTGCCAGACTGCTCCCAATATGTGTCCCTGCTGAACCAGCAGCTCCCAGGCACAAACTGGCCAGGAGGAAACCAAGCTCCACATCCTCTACCTTCGTGCTAAAGGTTGTGCTAACCTTTAAAGACCAGGTGCATCTACTTTGGATTTGCAGAAGGTACAACTTGAATTTGTGAGCAAGATGGAGGAAAACTGATCCTCTGTGATTTTTATAACACATAGACGTTGATCCTTTCCCCCACAAGTGTATGCATCAAATATCACACAGAGCCCATTTGAATGGAACATACACCACTTCGTCAGTTCAAGTCACCTGCAAAACGACAGAAACCAAAAGAAATCACCTTAAACCTTAACTCTCTTAAATCTTAACTGGGTGGCATTCATTTGCACCCTTATGAAAAGGCTAAGTGGGATTCCTTGTCCCAAGCTGGGCCCCCTCCCAGGCAGAGTTGCAAGCAGCCTGAGGAGAGGGAACTTGGCCCTTCACAGCTCATCCACAGGATCTACCTCGTGGATGAAAAGAAAACACCTGAAAGCAGACTCCAAACACCTGCAAGCATTCAAGTCAAGAGTCTCAAACCTGCTTATAAAACTGTAAGGGTTATACTATCTCTGAAACAGTGCAACGATTGAGCAAACTCGGAATCCAGGTCCTACTCCTTAAGGAATTTATTTTTAAACTCTCCTAATTTTATGTATCTCTTCTTTTAAAAGAAGAAAAAACCCACCTCTTGACAAGTGGAACCAAATGCTCACAGTTCAAGTCTTGCTTTTACTGCCTTGCTATTACAATAAGACATATCAAAACAGATTAAGATGGCTAATGCTGAATTATGCAGAATTCAGTAATACAGAATTACAGTGGGAAAACCAAGTACTTTGTCAAACTGCCTGTAGAGAACTTGGAAGTATCTGGGGCATTTGCCAGATAATAACTACTGAGCATTTCTTTCCACAGACCCATCTATCATCCTAATTTTTTTAGGATCTCGGAATTCACTTATATAGATAGAATGTTTCCACAGAAATTTTCATTCACTGAAAAATACCATTAAGATGGTCAAAACTATTCACAAATTCAAATTAAATATGGGGAATAGTTTTGAATGAACAAAGAACTGAACATTTAAAGGGATGCCAAAATGATTCATCTGGCACACTTTACTTTTTTGGGTTGGTTTCCCAGCAGCCGTCTGCAGAACTGGAAAAGGAGGTGCAGGTCTGCCTTATAGTTTAGTCTGCAATAACTGGACACACAGGTTCAAACCTAGTATTTGAACAGCTCTACCTGAAGCATCTGGGGACTTCTTTGCCTCTTCTTCTCCATCAAAATGCAAAGAGATGAAAAGCAAATTACAGAAAATGTGTGGAGCCAAAAGTAACAGGTAGAGCACAACAGGTAGAGGCTAAGCAGCCTGATTTCCATTTCTCTGATTTCAAAGACTGCAGCCCTAGTTCCTGGGAGAGCTCTGGACAAGGGAGACCATGGGAAGCAATGCCCAAGCCCCCCGGTGCCCCTGGCCGGACCCTCCCTCTCTCCATCCTGCAGCTCCCACTGCAGGCACCGCTGCTCCTGTCACCTCCCCAAACCGCCCTTGTTTTCCTCTAACACAACTCTTTTCCTTCCTTACACATAAGCTACCAGAGTCTTCCTTTTGTATCACGTTTTGCACGACACCCCGTGCCCACAGAGTTTGCTGTACCCAGTCGGGTTATGCCTTACAGTCTGCATTAGGTTTCTGTAACAAAATAAAACATTGGGAGTTTTATCAGAACTATTCCCCAGATGTCTAGATATGTCAAGCTTGATGAATAGGAACAATTCCTACAGCTGCATGATACAGGCCAGCTCCATATGTAGCTTAAGAGCAGGAATTAATCTGGTCCACCACATCTTCCTTAGTGCAAACAAAGTCAGGGTCCTACTGACTTCCTTCGCTGACGTGCTGTAGGAGCAGAGCTACTGCTTCAATTAGCAAGTTAAGTAAATCAGTTCAAGCTAACCTGAATATTTGATCTCAGTATGGAGTTCCTGTACGTGCACTCACAAATATAAGGTAGCTGTTTTCACGATCTGGTGAAACTGTCATTTTAATAACCAAGCAATCTAATTTTTTGGTATTAAAATAGGAATGATATTCCTATATCACTAAACTTTCTTCACACTAGTAAAGATGCTTTAGATAACAGCTGTTGTTTTGCTGGAAACTGAGCGTGCTATCACTTAATTCCAGAGAATAAAATTATCTGCTTTCATTTGTAAAGTAAAACGGAGCTACCAAACCAAATTTATCAATTACCTGTCAAATTATAGTACCCTACAGAAACCTACCCTCTGAATCTCCAACGATTTCTTCCTACCCACCTTTCTGCAAACTGTTGGAAGAAGCTGAATTTAATTAATCTAGTACTTTTCCTGGCTCCCACACTAACTCAGAGCTGATGCACCCACTGGAAGGACTCTCCCCACGGGCAGGGCTGGTCAGACACGGGAACCTCGGGGTCACCTCAGCCTCTGAGCATCAGCATCTCTCACCTGCCAAGAGCAGAAAAGCAGGCCTAGAATTAACACAGTCTCCAAAATATTTCAAGCTGGCAGCTACTGTAGAGCCCCAAAGGGCAAATACAGACCTGAAATAGATCTCTGCTAGTTAAAGAGAGCACAAAAGCATATTTGGGGCTATAAATCACTCCCCTGCAATTCCATAAAACATGTCTCAGTTATTTTGAAGTTAATGGAAATAACTGAGAGCAAGTTTTGTCCCCAGTTACTCCCCAATGTTTAACCCTGCTACTGAAGCATTTTTTCTAACATTTAGCAGTTAGGCAAGGATGCAGTGAAACCAATCTCTGCACATCAGGGTAGTAACTTCTCACTTTGGATACTTACATCTAGACATTAGATGTTATCACCTGCACATATTACTTGAGACAAATTAAACTGATCATGCTCGTTAACTACATACATGCTCACAAATTATCTTAAACTCTTTCTTCTGCAGGCCAATAAATGGAAATAACACCAAGGAACAACTTCATTTCTCCACGTTAGAGGTTCCCTATCCAGCATAAGAATACCACAGAAGGAATCAATAAGATCTTTTTATAAATTTGTACACAGATGACCTTTATAAAATACAGAATAGAAATATCAGATTTAAGGTCTGCCCTTTTTCCATAATCCAAATACCAACAAGGAACAGACAAAACATTTCCCAGTACTCCATTTCAGAGGGGGCCTTGAATGTCTCAAGCCAGGCAACAGAAGTAATATCTCCTGAACGGATCAAAGAAAACATGGGATTCCCTCTGCATCCCTTCACCCTCACTTCTCAGAACCTCTCATGCTGGAAGGAAAACCAGTTTGTATTTAGCAAACAAGGGCCAGGAGCAAATGCACTTATTAGCTTTCAAGTGTTGACAACATGAATCTCGGGGGACCACTCAGGACCTCCAAGAGACAGGAGCATCCTCAGGTACACCTTGTGCTCCCACAGCAGTCCCATCCTCCGTGGGGAGGCTCCTGCTCTTCAGCAGGTCTGTCACCACCCAGCTGGATGTTCAGGAGCTGCCAGAGCTCTCCAAGGGGCGGCGGGTTGGAGGTACCACACGTCCATCACGTGCTGCGACGGGAACGGATAGACTGCGGCTTCTGGTCCATCCCCCTTCGACATCTGCACCACAGACCCAGGGATACCCTCTTCCAGAAAAAGCACATCAAGTGCCGAGGCAGATCCCTGATATCTCGGGGTAGATCTCACTTCCAGATCGTAACTGTCTTCCACAGTAACACATCTGTGTTAAGGCAGCAAACGCCCAGGCACTTTTAAATTCTACCCACATCCCCCTTGTAGGGACCAAGGAGAATGACTGTAGTTATAGGAGTGCAGTCCAAATGTAATTCATTCTGTCCACCTGCATGTATAAATTCCTCCATAATATACATTGCTGGAACCATGTCTGAATAGTCCTTTGGGGGCATTGTGAGAAAACAGAATGGCTTCTTTCCCCAAGACTTTGAATAAACATAAAATAAAAGTAAATTTAGTTGGCCTTCATTTTAATGAACAAACAGGATAGTAAGCATATTAGCAAAATAGGTCAGCAGAAGCGGGAAATTAGGGGAAAAAAAGCAAAGCTTTGAAAGCCTGAATTAAAAACAAATTAAAAACACAAGTATACATTTTAATTGATAGTACTCTCTCATTTGTGGTCGAAACAGCAGTAGACATGAGAGATTATTTATCTGATTTTAACACTGATTAAGACTAGGCCAATCCTTCCTATATCCCCACCCCCTAGAAAGCCCCAAGAAAGCAACAGCTATGAGGCAAATTTATTTATGATGTTAATAACTAGTTAAGAATGTGTTCATAAGCATGATCCAAAGCCCACTGAAGTCCAAAGAATTGGTCCCATCTCAAGAATTCTCTCCTTGAGTTCCATTCTTGGAGATGCTTGTGGGAATACCTCAATTATTTTGACTGCATCGCCTTAATTTATAAACAATTTCATTGTAGCAGTGGAGACCAAGCAGATGAAAAACTCAGCCTAGAGGGTTTTGAAGGACAAGCTAATTTCTTCTCTGTCCAGGTAGGGCTATCGATAGAGAAATGTCCAAGAAAAAAAGTAATCTGCAGTTACTCCAATGCAACTCTTCAACACTTAAAATAATTTACACTGTGGAAGTTGACTGACAAAACTTGGAAAAATTTGGCCCTACAGCTGGGGATTAATTATCAACTTCAGTGATTAAGCATAAAGCAAAATAAAACCTATTTTTTGCTACATGACAGTTTACTAACCAACTGGGATAAAAACTAGTGAAAGATGACTTTTTAGTCATTAAAATTAATGAATGAAATAGGCTAAAAATATAGAGATCAGATCTCCTGGGTAAGAAGGTGCAATTTTTATAGTCATGTTTCAGTTCAGAACCAAAGCACATTTATCCTCTCAGCTAAAGGTACATTTTCATTTTTTTCTAAGACCCTTTTGACAAATTAAAAAAAAAAAACAACCAACCATGCCCATAGCTTTACAGAAACTATGAGGGTTAAAAAAAAAAAGTAATGTCATACAAAATACATTGCAGTTGGCTCACAGGACAGTATGTACTACCAAACGTCACTTCCGTAACACATTTAATAGCAATTGAACAATAAAATAGGATATATTCACATTTTATTACTGTGTACTCCCAATTGTCTTTGGTGGGTTTTTTACTATTTATTTTTTAACCTAAATATATTGTTCTGAGCATCTGAATGTCTCAGAGGACTGTAGGCTCTTTTAATTAAGCCCTGTATTAGATATAAAAGTATTCTCCAAATGATTAATCCTGTAAACACATGTCTTTCTCCAGCCAATAACCTGTTTGAATTCCATTTTGCTCAAATGATCTTCAAACACTGCCACAAAACTCTGTAACAACTTGACACTTTCATTAATAACAGTGTTATTAATGAAAATAGAACTCTGTAGTGAAACATTGAGCCAGATGAAAAGACACTCAACTTCTATATGCCATAGTATTAACTGAATACTGAATAGTTATCCAGCTCACAAGGGCTTTGAAGAGTCATCCGTACAGTAATACAAAGTTACTCGAGCCTCTAGAATGAAGAGTTACATGGTTACGGAGTAGTAATAAAGTATTAAAGAAGTATTCAGAGATATCTGTATATACACATAGGTGAGGCTGCTAGCACCGCTTGCAGTTAATTGTACCATTTGTTATAAGACTAGTTTTGGTCAATTATATCTTTGACAATCTGAATAATTTCAACTGAAATATTCTACCCAGGGCACCTACTTTAGGACACATTCATTTTACATGGACCATTTTAGTAGAGAGTTCCAGCCATTTCTCAGATTTAATAATTCCACTACTTAACCCGTGCTAAAAAGCAAACAAATGAGCTGGCAGTGGTTTGGCTGAGGAACTCGAGCATTTTTAATCCATTAGAGCAGGGAGGAGAGTGCTCTGTGCATCCAAGGAAGAATCCCTCTGGTTTCCCCAGCACTTCTGCCAACTAGAGAGATTCCTCTGTCCGCAGAGCCCATCCACACCCATTCCCTTCCCCAGGGTCCCAGAACATCATCCCCACCAGCGGGTCAGATGCTGGATGGAAGAAGAGCAGAGGCACCCTGAGGAGGAGGGAAGATGAGAAAAGCCTGGATGGGGGATAACCAGAAACACACCGAGGTACGTTATATCCCAGTCACTCTGGTCTGGGCACTCCTCAGATGGGACAAGACGCAGATTTTTGGCAGGAAACTTGTGTGCAAGGGTGCGCAGCCTGCACCCCATGGATGTGGTGGAGATCCCGTGTAGACGTACGGCCAACAGCGGCACCAAGGTGGGAAGAGCTGTTTGAGAGGCGTAGGTTTCCAAATGGCCAGGCGGCTGCTCTGCTGTCTGGACCGTGCCTTTCTCATCTCCGAAAGTCTGCGTTGACTAAAAAGGCTGGGCTCCTGAAAGTCGCAATTCATGCATGCTCAAAGACTTCCTAGGATTTGGCAACTGAATTCCCCAAGGACCGCAGGCATGTGTCCTGGCTCCAACAGGACTTCTCTGCAATGGCCCTGCAGTTGCTCTCAGCAGCTCCACAAGAGCCCACCGCAGCCCGGCTGCCCTTAATGAGTGACAGCGGCAGGAGAAGAGCCCTCACTGCCCAAACCATGCTCAGACAGTAACAAATAAATTGAACGTTCCCCAACAGTTCAAGGCTTACACATACAAAGCCTTAGCTTGCAGAAATTGAAGGAAGTGTTTGGACTTTAATAGGGTTGTGACTACTTGCATTAGTTGAGGCTCGACCCCATAATGTGTGCCTATAAATATATTTTTTTAAATAGGGTTTTGCTGATTTTTTTGATTGGGGTTTTTTGTTTGTTTGTTTTAAAAGAAGTGTTAAAAGTCATTAACAGACAAGATAAAGAGGTCTAAGTTTTTATGCACATCTTTCTGATTTCACAATGTCCTGCGTTCCTTCCCTAATTAGAGTAAGATACTTAAAGTAATAACAGCTGAAAAGTAAAGTAATAAAACCTGCTGGATGTCTCAAAAGAAGAGTCAGGTTTTCATAAAATAAAAAAGTGTCAGGAGCTGAAATGTTACCACTGTAAGCGAAAAAAGAAGTGTGCTCAAGTAGGTCCCCGTCATGGCACAAAGAAATCATACTTAAATACTTAATGTAAATTGCAAAGTGAAGAACAATATCCTACTCATACTTCCATGACTATTAATCTTGTCATGTTTTCACTCCTTACCTTTCCAAGCATCCTCCAATATTCCCAAAGCATCCAACAACATATGCACACGTCCCCTTATATAAGACTTTTTTCTTTTTTTTCTTTTTTTTCCCCCCAATGACATGAAAACTGTGAACCTCCAAGTTGACTGACTTTCCTAATTTCTACCTATTCATCTAAACCTTTATACAAACTGAATTCTTACTTTCATCCTCAAAACTGTCTGGTAAAGCAACAAAACAACTATCAAGAGCATGGAGTTTTTGGGAAAAAAAAAAATGCAAAAGGCTTCGTCTGCCAAGACTTTCCCAAGTGAGCAGATGAAGTTGGGCATCTACTGATAGGGCCTCCACCTCTAACTGAGAAAGAAACCAAATAAAACCACGTACCCATAGACTAGGGCAGGGGAGGAGGGCTGCACTCTTCTAGCGGAGAAAGGGAAGAAGGGTAATGAACAAACAGATAAAAAGCAGAGGAGAACGTCAAAATCTACTGGTGAAAGCAAACACAAAACCAAGCCCAGCAGGAGCTCACACATTTTCTGCCTTATTATACTACACACGATGCTTGAAGCTCTCTGCCCTGTGACACGTGAAGCCCAGGCAAGCAGACGGACGGGTCAGTGCTGGCAGTGACACCCACAGCGCAGGGTGCCCGCTGGGTGCCGAGGTGGCACCTCACAACCCAGCTAGATCATCTGTCCTGGAGGGCTGGGGAAGGGCCTGCTGTTGTGCTCCTGTTTATAACAAAAGGAAGGATCAAAGACAAGGGTCCGGAATGAGGAAAAAAACAAACCAAACCAACCAACCAAAAAAACCCCACAACAGAAGTACCAAAAAAAACCTAAAGTAATCACCTTGTTTGCCTGTTTGGTAAGGTGACAGAACTTAGCTACTGGTCATGGAAGTCACGTGCAAATAATACACCTCACAATTCTGACAAACGTCAAATAGGATGACTTGTTAGTAAAGAATTTGTAGAAAATTTGCTAAGGGCATAGCAGCAATAATAATTTTCCCTCAAATAAAATAAATGAATGAGAAGCCTACAAGAGAGCTTGTATGGCTGATGACAGATAGCAAAGGGATACAAGACTTATTTACACCAGGAGATTTTTGAATGATCCCACGCCAAGTCTTTCTTTCATGTAGAATGAGAAGCTGTCTTAAACTGATGTATCAGTAGAGTAGCTGTAGAACAGTAACAAATTGTCAAGACTAGATGGTGTTCACCCAAGAGATTCGAAAGAGTTCTTATGTGAAATTGCCAAAGTATTGTCATAACTGTCATGCAATATCCCATTTGTAAAATCTATCATTTAACTCGGCTTCAGTGCTGGAAATGACAGTAACGAATAGCATCATTATGTAAATGAATATCCATGATATATAGGAGAAGGGCCAACATAGCTTTAGTAAGAGAATTGATAAGGGACAAAATATTAAAAACTCTTTGAAGGAATTAGCTAGCATGCAAATAAAAGGTGATCCCATGGGTTTACGAAATGCCTTTGATCAGGAAGCAGGACAGCAGTGACAAAACCAGCAAGGTTCCATATCAAAAGCCCTGAAAAACATCGCTCTCTTGAAACAGGAGGAAAGATCAACTGACAGATTAATATGTGCTTAATGAAGGAAGGAGTATGAATGAAAAGCATGTTTGGTAACCCTGAGCAATTCTCAAAAAACTAAAGCTATGAAGAGCTACAGAAAAATCTCACAGTACTAAGCAATTGGGCAATAAAACAGCAAGTGAAATTTAAATGTGAAAGTAAGGCACGTAACCAAGACTAGCTTTGGCTATCAACAGGCAATAATTAGAGTCTAAATTTGTTAATACCATTTAGGATCTGTAGTGTAGATCCACCATCAAATGTTCCAGTTAAGAAAAAAAAAAGCCACACACAACAAAACAACGAAAAACCTACGCAACTGAAGCCACCACAGACATTACTCCATTTGATGGCTGTCCAGAAGACAAGACAGAATATTAGGAAAAATTACAAAAAAGAGACAATTTCAGCATGCAATTATATATACATGTCACATGCTCCCAGCTAGAATACTGCATGGAGTTCTAGTGTCTTTAACTATGATCACAAAAACCTCAGACTAGAAATAGAGAGGGAGTCAACAAACTAATGGAAAAGTCTTTTGTATTAGAAGGATTACACAGTAGAACTGCTCAGACTGAATGTGGGATAGAAGACAATGAAAGTAACATTTTTTGTGAAATCATTATCTAGAAAGGTAAACAGAAAATAATAGTCTCTAATTCTAATGAGACATGAAGTATCAAATAAGATTAAATTAGTAAACAGAAGTTTGAAAAAAACCAAAAATGTACTTTTTCTAGACCAAATAAATACAGTGACACATGATGCAGCATATGTTAAAAGTCCAAAACAGGTCCAAAAACTTTAGGCAAGTTCATTTATTAAAATTCAGCATCCAGTAGAGTTCAGAAATTGTCTTGGTTCAGGACTTCTGTAAATTAAGGAAAACTTAGACAGGTATACAATAAAAGCATACTTTGGACTGCTGTGGTCACGTATCTCTTCCTTCCACAGCCTTGACTGAAGACCGTCACCTACGGAGTCAGTATTATAAGAATGCATCCTAGGTATCACACTGCTCGATTCCTTCTCTAATATTGGTAGGGATGGGCTACTTATTAAATGCAGAACCCACATCAAGTTGAGAGAAACCAGCCAGTGCTTTGAAACACGAAAGGTATGCAAGTTGTGAAGCAATCCTGCTCTCTTCAGCTCCCAGCCTAATATATCACTGCGTTTCAACAAAGATGGGAACCCTCCAAAGCAACCTCAGTTAATGACCATGAGGATATTGAGGGGTCTAGAAAACAGGACTCATGAGGAAATGCTGAATAAAACAGGATACTTAGAAAAGTGAACAGGCACAGTCCACAAACACATGGAAGCTTCAGCAAGTTTTTCTAGGAGTAAAACTGGGATAAGTGTCCTAAGCCAACAGCAGAAATGCTGTCATTCCTGATCTGTTCCAAAACAACCTCCAGATATTGGTGGGGAGCAACTCAAGCTGATCATGTGTGGGGACACGGTGGTCATATGACCAGGTCTCATCATCCCCATTTCTCTGGATTTAATTCAGTGATAGCCAGTATACTACATTTTAAAGAAGCATAGTTCTCCACATTTGGTGTCCGATACCAAAAATGCTGAAGCAAAATAGACAGTATAGCCTCAGACCTAAGTATACACACAAGTGACTGGGGGAGAGGGGCAGGATTCACATATTTGATATGTATCAGCTTTTCCCCTCAGTCTACATTTACCATGGCAGTCAATTTATCTTAATTTTATTCTTTAGAAGCAGTAAATATAGAAGTTAATTTAGAGTCCTGTAACCTTCCTTTAACTATTTTTTAATACCAGGCAATACATCAAATTAAAACTTCAGAATCAGTCCATAAATAAGAATTATTATGCTCTTTATAGTTGATATTTATATTAACAGGTAAACAAAAATGCTTTAAGGGGAAAATAAGTGGCTCTTTCAATCACATATGCTGCAAATAGAATAATTGTACAAAACATTTCTCTAATTTATTCTAAAATTCAAGTCAAATTCTAGCCCCAGATGACAGATAAATCAATTCATGACAGTGCTGTGAATAATTAAACAAACAATTAGCTTTAATAATAAATGCTACATTGATATAGATCTCTAGATTGGAATTGTTCACTTAAGGTCTATGACAATTAATGATAGCTGAACTTTGACCATTTTAGAATAATGGAATTTTAATACTACTTCCTATTAAAGCTACCCAACTTAAACCTTTAAGAAAAATGGACTTAAGAGGCTTGCCATTCTTTCAAGTTATGAAACACTATTTCAGATAGAGGGTGCAATATTTCTCGTAAAATTAGCCCATTTCTGAGCTTTTCTCCCTTGGAAAGCTCTGGAGGGCACAGAAAGAACGTCAGTTACATACATGTAAGGGGGGAAGTGGGGAAGGAAGGAAGAAATTACTGCAACCCTCACTTTAATAGGAAAGTGTAATCTAACATTCTATACCAAGCTACAACTGGAATAAATGGCAATTTTTTCTTGGTTGTTAAATTTGGAGAAACATTACTGAAACTTTAAAAGAAGTCTCCCACAAATAACCTGACTTGTAAGTAAATTTTACCTTGACATAAAGATATTAAATAGAACTAGCAAAGCTCTTATCAGTGATCTGGACAAGGGGATAGAGCATACCCTCAGCGAGTTTGCAGAGGACACCAATTTGGGCTGGAGTGTTGATCTGCTGGAGGGCAGGAAGGCTCTACAGAGGGATCTGGACAGGCTGGATCGATGGGCTGAGGCCAATCGTATGAAGTTCAACAAGGCCAAGTGCCGGGTCCTGCACTTGGGTCACAACAACCCCACGCAACGCTACAGAATTGGGGAAGAGTGGCTGGAAAGCTGCCTGGTAGAAAAGGACCTGGGCGTGCTGGTCAACAGCCGGCTGAATATGAGCCAGCAGTGTGCCCAGGTGGCCAAGAAGGCCAACGGCATCCTGGCTTGTATCAGAACTAGTGTGGCCAGCAGGAGCAGGGCAGCGATCGTCCCCCTGTACTCGGCACTGGTGAGGCTGCACCTCGAGTCCTGTGTTCAGTTTTGGGCCCCTCACTACAAGAAGGACACTGAGGTGCTGGAGCGTGTTCAGAGAAGGGCAACGGAGCTGGTGAAGGGTCTAGAGCACAAGTCTGATGAGGAGCGGCTGAGGGAACTGGGGTTGTTTATCCTGGAGAAAAGGAGGCCGAGGGGAGACCTGATCGCTCTCTACAACTGCCTGAAAGGAGGTTGGAGCCAGGTGGGGGTTGGTCTCTTCTCCCAGGTAAGAAGTCACCACTCCTGGAGGTATTTAAAATATGCGTGGACATAGTGCTTAGGGACATGGTTTAGTGAAGGACTTGGTAGTGCTAGGTTAATAGTTGAACTCAGTCTTAAGGGTCTTTTCCAACCTAAACAATTCTATCATTCTGGAGAACTTACTGTCAATCATTTTGGTTCACAGAATGTGGCAGAAGACAAAAGGAATTAACTGTATTTACTAAATCTGTTACCTTGCTATTAAAGGCACAGATTCCACACTTCTATTCCAATAAATCTATTGCTGTAGTCTCATACATCCCCAAACACTTGAAATGTATTAATACACCAAGAAAACATGATCTATGGAGACTAATGTTTTAATAATTTTGTTGCATATGTTCTTCATGAACCAGAATGTTCACATCCTGTTACCCTTTCAAGGATATTGCTCATGGTAGAGTGATTAAACACTGAGACACAGCCAGAGCAACGGATATTCATAAAAGCTGTTCTTGCTATAGCACCATAAATACTATTCTATAATATGACAGGGAAAACATGAATCAAATCATAATAGTATTTAAATTGTGCATTTCCATACCACAGGAGAATTAAAGTTAAGAGCTCTTGCAGACAATGCATAACTGTCTGAAATAGGTGAGTAATCATAAAGACATAACTGTTCAATGACTATCCTGTTGGACTGCTTCCATGGGACACAATGAATTAGTTTTAGACCTGAGCAACACCGCAGACTTGAAGCATCATCAGCGTGTTTGCCAGTAAAGGCAGAGATGTGGCTCTAGTTTCAAAAGAGGTTTCAACACTGGTCAGAGGCCATAATATATTTTAAAATAATATCCTTAATGGAAGAAGCTAGTTTGGGAATAATCCAACAGCACTGCAGACAGCATTTAGCTTTCCTGTACTGACAAGATCAAAGAATCAAATTCTTTTAGAGAGGGAAGAAAGAGAAGGAACGAGGGAAGCATCATCATATCTTTTAACACCCACATCTGAAACATGCATAGAGGGCTTGATAGTTTCTTTCCTCAACAAAATGCGGAGAAAAATAACTTTTCTATTAAAATGTCAGTATCAAACTATACATCAGAATAGTATTTCCCCTCACCCTTTCATAAAGTTTGAATAAACATTTATACTAAGCATTGTCACTGGTTTTGCATACATTTTCAGTTTTATCTCCTTCACGGAAACATTAGCACAGCAGCCACTGAGTATTTCACTTCATTTCAGCTACAGGTGTTAAAGTTTCTATTTGATAAGCAGTTCAAGAGTCCCAGTAATGCTACATCTATTGCTATCTGAGAAGGAAATTACTGTTTAATATTTTCATTATGGTAATAGACAGATTCCAATCTGATCAAGATTTTGTGGAGTTAACAAGGGACTGGGCTTACAGTGCTTAAAGTGCAAGTTGAGACAAGATTCAGTAACGATATTGTAATGTGACAAGTAAAATGGGTGACAAAAAAGGGGGGTTAATAGCGGCAGCAGTGAATGGTATTATTTACAAAAAAATCCATTACCAGACAGAAAACCAAAAGTAACGCACAATTATGTAAAGAATTATCCTTCTGTAGTAGAAAAAGAGCTAGGGCTTTGAATTGATCAATGTTATTTCTACATTAGTAGTAGAAATAGTACTTTCAGAAAGCCTAGAAAAATCCACGAGGTCCAGGAAAAATCCAGGAGGTCCATGGCCCCAGCATTTTAAAAGTAGCGATGATGATGATGATCATAATAAACATGGTTTTTAATCACAGTAGTTCTTAATAATAGTGGCGAGAGGAAAACACACCCCATTTTGAGCTCAAGAAACATGCCAGTAGGAAGAGGGACCACCAAGTACAACTTTGCAGGTTCATGGAGGAGTCCGATTTCCTATAACTGTACAAAAGTTGCCCCACTTAAGGGTCTGTTACCATCATCACTTTCCCTTGATAAGTATATATTAAGTACGCAAAGAGAGAGAAAGAGCCAGAGCAGCACACATACCCAATTTTGCACAACACACTGGTGAGTCAGCCTTATGCATGGAAAGATGAACTCAACTGCAATACACACAAGCATAATGAAAAGAAAATGGTTTCAAAATAGCTGTGCAAGGTTGAAAAGCCCAGTTATTATCTACCTGAGCATACAGCAAAGCCATGCCAGGTTCTCAAGCCTGCAGGCCCAAATTAGCCAAGTATTTAACAGTGAGCTTTTTCTCTGAAACAAGAGGACCAGATGCACTGCAAGCCACAGCTCTTAAAAACACTTCTCTTATGATTAAGAACATTGTTAATGTAATTTTACTACTATATAGGAACACATTTGTGTAAAGCAGTTTCGAGGCAAAAAGATTTCTAACTTGCCAAAGGACAACCCTATAATAAGACGCTGATCTTAGCCGATGGCTTTCACAAGATGTTCTTGATATAGACAGGGTGTATTAAATGCAGATTTTGCAGGTACTGTGTGATCATCTCTTCCACTGATCACAAAACAAGCCCTCTACCTCTACAAGGAGAGGCATGTTTTATTAGTTTAGATCCTAAAGTGGAACCAAGTTGTATGTCCTAGATGAGACATCCCCCCTGCTGTGGTGCCCTGAGTCAGAGCACCCATCCTTGCTCCTGCCAAAAGAGCTTTAGGGCTGTGTCAGGCAACAGCACAGCCCAATAGGGGATTTGTAGTGTGAAACAGCTGGTGTTGAGGACATGACATCCACAGTACACATATAGTGTGAGGGAAGGTGGCTATTTCTCCATAACTCCTGTCTGATATTTCTAAATAACTCCATGGATACACACTGGTGTTGGAGCACTTCATCTGGTTTAGTTTCACCCTGGAGGGAGCAGTCCAATACTGCTCTATGAACCAAAATAGAAATACTGATTTCAAGAATGTATCCATAATCCAAGCTCAAACACTAACATAGACAAGTGCTAAATATGGATTTCATCATATTTAGGCTATCAACACAGGTCCCATGATCAAAAGGCCTATCTCCTGTTCTTTCCAACTGTCTTTTTGATGTGTGAAGCATTAAGTAATTTAAGGAGGGAACAGAAGAACATATCTACTGTTCAAACCAGTAGATGTTCAGAACGCATCTGCATTCCAAGTCCAGGCAAGGGCCCCAAAACAAATGTCCTGGTTCATGAGCACTTATAATCTTTTCCAAATACACCAGAGTTGATGGCTTAATTGCTTGCCAAGTCTACAGAGAAGGGTGCATGTGTGTTTGGGAATAGGGTGACAGCATACAGATCAGAATCACAAGAAGCAATACCATTTCCCAAGTCTGTGGTACACATCACCTCCATCTTGAGTCACCCTGTATTTAAGTTCATTCCAATTTGCATGTGTTGATCTCTGTATGGTACAATCTATATGCCACCTGCTCTGTGACTACACATGCACAAAAAGACACGGGGACAGATTCCCAAGCACGAATCGTCTTTTCACACCAACTGAGATAGCAAAAAGAGGCTCTTATCCTGCCAAACTTCACCAGCCAAAACCCTCTTCCCAGAGATTTCCTGCTAGCACACATCTGTCAATGGCAGGCCTTGGTCTCAACTTTTTTCTGCCCTGCATTGGGAGCAACAAGCTTGGAGTGAACAAAGAACATATTGGTTCTCCCCTCTATGACAGAAATTTGTTACTGAAAGATCTTACTCGAGTGACCTAGAGCTATTTGAAGAGTTAAAGTTGCAACAAATTCCCACTGTGTAAAACCTGGCTCTTGCCAGAGAAAATCTGTATTTGCAGCAGTATCCCCTCTTCTAAAGTGGTAATTTTAGCCATTGCAGATACCGGTTGATGTACTGTCTGGCTCTGAGGGGCAACACTTCCAACCTGAAACAGTTTCTACCATCCAGAGGGTTTCAAAGAGAGGCAGGGAAATGGAGACTGGACACAGCTGTGCCAATTAAAATAAAGCAGATAAAGTTTTGAGGGCAAAAAGAAATGCTTTGTCATCTCCCAGGTCCTTGGGCTACAGTCTACCTCCTGCAGTACAGAGTATAAAAGGCCTTAGCTTTCTTGTTGTATATAGAATTCCACCAAATGTCTTGAAAAACTGTGGAAAAAATGCACAATTAAATACTGTTACTTGAATGCCATCAACAAGATGCTATTTTTGAGAGCATGTGTGACATGATGTAATTCTCCTATGCTATACTGAATTTCAATACTGTTTCATAAGTTCTGCACAGATTGAAATTCCTTGGGAGTCTGAGAAAGTAAAGACAGTATTTTCAGTGAACCAGCTCAGAGAATTCTCTTTGTGACTCATGTGGGACATCTGGGCTCCAGTGTTTATATATAACTATGTGGCTTTAGCTTTACCTTGATATAACAACTGACTGGGAGACAGGGTTATTAAAAAAGCCTAACTTTTCCAAGTTCAGCTGTTTTGCAAGATACCCCCAAAATGGCCACGTGGGTAGCTCTGAAGTAACCAAGAACAGTGGAAAATTATGATTAATATTCTCCTAAGGACAGTGGTGCAGAAGTGGTCTATTTGATGGAATCGACAGACCTCAGCTGAAGGATGAGCACCTGTGATCTTGTGTGTTCGTACACTGTGCAGTCCAGTACACAACAGAGATAGACCACGAAAAAAGCCTTCATTCAGAACACTTCTAGAACTGAGCTGTAGGAAAACTTGGATCTTGTCTTTGGGTACCATGCCTGTCTTTCATCATCGGTGGGCATAAAGAAGGAAACCCACATCCCATCAACCATGTGTCCAAATCCATAGCTTGCAAGCAACGCTACTCACAGAAGTCTCAGACGTTATTTGCCCCAACAAATTAAAATGTTATAACCAAGATCAGAGTGATATGTATCAGCTTAACAAGAAGATCTGACTACGAAGCTGTCCTCCACACATTCCTTCCTCAGTACCATAACTCATCAGGCAGAATAGGTATCCCACGTGAGTCTGGTGGCACAAAGTCACCACATCAGTAATTAGTGTATCATTTCTGAGCAATTAGGGTCTTTGCAGCACCCTGCCTCCCTTAGCCCATCGTTATGGCAGTACAGCATGAGTGTACCATACTAACCCTGGAATCCAAATATCAGAGATGATTCAGGCAGAACACATAGAAACATATGGTTATAATTGCTAAGCATGAAAATAAAGACAACCTGATTTATAGGCAAAGTCTGGCTGGCAGTTTGTCATCCTTGTTTTCTGCAGCACCTTTGGAAAATTCTGGGTTTTTTTTCTTTTACTGTCTGTTTGCTGGGTTTTGGTTGGGTTTTTTTGTTGTTTGTTTTTTTTTTTTTCTCCATCAAATCGCCATTTACTGAGGCATCAAAGGCAAACCAGAACAGAACATAGGCAGAACTGAGTGAGGGAGAGGTTTCCTATTCATTAATTGACCAGGCATAAACCCAGCTCTAAAAATAAGCTGAACAACTGATTTATCTGAGACAATAAAGCTTGAAGAGGTTAAAAGATTGCAAGTAAAATCTGTACAAAACCAATGAAAATATGGGCCATCATTAGCATCAGTCAGACAGGCCACAACATGAAACACTAAATATGTGATAGGAGATACATACTGTATTAATTTGATACACTATCATATTGGAGAGTCAGTATTTAATTACTTAAATTTGTAGTGCACCTAAACTGTGCTTCTAATCACACCCTTTGCCAAGAAAGATGGACGAAAGGTATGGTTCTCAGAACATCCCATTCCTTTCATGTTTAGGGCTCAACATTGATCGGCATGCCTGCTCTGATAGAGCTGCTCTGACCAGCAACCAAGGGAGGACTGGCCATGACAGACAACAGATGACAAACTTCAATTAGCACCTGTATGAACACAAACAATTTTAAACAATGCACTGGCAAAATCTAAGATATCCAACTTTCTTGTGGGAAGTTAGCAAAAATTTGAAGGCGTAGATATTTCTACAAAGCAGAACCATACCTGTATACGTGCTGAATCTTGGACAAGAAAGAGGAGAAAAAAAAAAGTTTAAAAAATGATAAAAAAAAAGTCACACAGCAGGAGAGGCTCAGAAAAAGGATGAACATGGGAAAGGTTTGACACAAAACACCCAAGGTAAGAGAAGTCAGCTACAGGAAGGAAGAGAGCAATCTGCAGAAAACAGAATTTCAAAAATAAAGTTCCGGGGAGAAAAATCTTAAAAGATCCTGGCCCAGTTTCTAAATAGCCCTTCAGAGAGGTGAGGATGGAATAAACAACTAGTGCTTTCTAAAACGAGAAGTGCTGAACCCTTTGCAAGGAATACATCTGTTTGCTTTCCTCCCTGTGTGATCCTAAAGAGATGCCCTGTCAGCACACTCTTTTCTAGATCCTTTTCTTGAGCTACTTGAGAGTTTGGAGAAGCAAGCAGTGGTCACAGGGCATCACTGACGAAGCCACAAGTTCTCAGCTCTCCAGAGCATTCAAAACAGGTAAACTAACAGAGCAAGTTACTGCAGTTTATCAGCTCGACACTCAGACCAACGACTATCTCTGCACATGCAACCTTGCCCTTGGTGTGGGCTAAGGACTTGACTTCACTTCGCCGCAGTGGAACGTGGTTATCCCAGGTACAGTTGCTCTGTACTGACTATGGGCTAAGCACGCACATTGCATTCACAGGTTACTGCAGACCAGCTGAGCCACAATAATCTCAGCCACAACCTGAGCCCTGACTCTTCCTTGGAAATCTACAGCCAGAGACAGCACCTTGTGGGCGTTCAACCACAGAAAGTCCAGAAATACCTATTCAGGTTCAGCGCGATCTGCGTGCAGAAGTTGAATGAACCACCCAGGCTGTGATAACTGTTACCTTCCTACTTGCTGTGTTTCATCATCGACTGCGATAATGGGGAGTGTTTTGTAAAGGAAGTATCTCAGCATTTTTCCTAACAGCACACTGCATCAGCTTTCCACCTTCAATCTCTAGTTCTTTATCATGCTTTGCCTTGTATCCTTATATGAAAGCATAACTTTCCCACTAGAAGATTAAAAAAACCATCTAAATGGAAACAAAGCATTCACTGCACCAAGTCTAAAAATAATAAAAGCTACCTTACAAGTAATTATTTCAAACAGTAGAAAAAACAAACAAAAAAACCCCACCCTCAAACCCAAATCAACACCCCAACAACTTATACACCACATCGACTTATGCTTTAACGAAGGAAAGGTCAGCTAAGTAGCAAATAGCTATACAGTCTAATCCATAAATCTTAATTTAAAAGCCTGAACTCTCACATTCAGTGCAATGGGGCAGTCAGGCCCTAACAGGATCCATAAATGCCTTCACACTGCGTAGGATCTTCCAAAGACAAACAGTGTGAAAAGCTGAAAAGGCAAAGTCATCTTAAAAGTCATACCACTATTCTGGCAGTGAATTATCTCATTCTCGTAAGAAATATTTGAAGGCCATGGAACATATTGAAGTTTTCTGCAAATAAACTTTGCCTTCCTCTGGGTTAGGTGGTAACTGAGCAAACAATCTGAAATTTTAAATTTTAAATTTAGATAGAAGGAAGGTACGTACTTGGTGCAGCTAGCCGAAAAATATATTGCATGTTTAAAGTTGAGCATATCTGTAAATATCTTACTCAACTTCACCACTACAGAATTAGTTTTTTCTACCAGTTCTCCTAATTATTTTATGCTCCTTTCAAAATCAAGTTTTATAAATATCAAATGTCAATCCTTCCCTCCCCTTTTCCTAGGCATTAGCAGAAGTATTTCAGCCTGTATTACTGTAATATATAGGGAAAAATTAAAACCCCCTTTGTTAGGGCTGTAGGTCTTATTGTATCTATATCAATTTTTTCTCCTACCTCTCTTCACAAACCTGATTTCAGTTATTTGATAGTGAACATACATGTAAACACCCTGAATTAGCAGGTTTCCAGATTCTGCTGTTACAGTTTTATATCATGATCTCTTTGTCAAACACCATGACTGACAATTTACCCATAGCCTTTCCGTAAAATGGAGCCGATATATCAAAGGTATTTTGTTCATATTACTGCATTAGAATCATACAAACAGGAAATAAAGTGGTTTACATATTCATGCTGCTATTGGGATTTTTGTTGCTGTTTCTTTGATTTTTACAACAATACTGTTCAAGATAAAAATAGGAACATATTGATTCACAACAATCCAAGCAAGATGCGATATCCAGCCTAGGAAACAGTAAAGTGTTATGGGCCGTTGCTCAGATGTCAGAGTGATTAAGAGGCTATTCCTGGATGGATTTCTACTGTTACATGTACTATTTTAACCACAATCAAATAAAAAGTCATCAATAAATAGTTTTTGATATAACTTATTGTGTGGAAACACTGTAAATAATGCAAAGCGCTGTTGGGATAATTTGAAATTAAATCAGATGGTATAAGAAACCTGCTCATGGTGTGCATGTGCATAGGGAGAGTAGATGCATGCCTGTGTACAAATTATTCCCAGCAAGCCACTTTCAGCTCAAACAAATACTGAACTAAGTATTCTCCAGCTACGTATTCACATCCATACATAGGTTTTCTAGCTACAACATTATGTAGTAAATAATAAAGAAGGCCAGCACTAAACTGGAAAAGCTTATTAAAGGTTTGTTATTAGTGAAAACTGCTGTTGTACAAAAATTAAGTTCTCATAATGTAAATTAACAACCAAGGCCGCCCAAATCCCAAGCTGTTACCAGAGGCAAGGTAATTGCTCTGACTGGGATCTATCCGAGATTAAAACATCCACATTTAGGGGTCTCTGAAAAGCGTTCAAGCTCCCGTTATAGTCACTGGCGAAGGCAATGGACTTGAGTGTCTCCTTCGGGGAAAGCTGAATTGCTCTTTAGGAACCTGTAGCCTGTCCCGACTTGAAGGTCAATGCAGTTGCTTTAACATCCATGTTTCATGTCCTTTGAAGTGCCCAAGGGATCGCAGGTACCAGGTGGGACTCATGTGCCTCTGGACTAACAGCTGGAGGCCACAAGGGCTGCCGGACGTTATCTCGACTGGCACTAGCTGCTTATTCAGGAAATTGAACAATTTCCTAGATCTTCACTGATTGTAATGGGAGTTAGACACCCAAGTCGCACGTAAGAGCTAACAATAAATGCTTAGATTCAGGTACCAGTCTCAAACTGCAATCAACCCTGAGATATAGGATTGAGCCCTCATCTTCTGAGCTTAGCACATAAGGAAAAGGGAAAGGAGGGGTGATTGTCTGGTGCTTAAAACCGAACAATACTCTCGCTTCTGAAGCTTACACCCCTTCTCCCACCTTTCCTTCTGGCCAGCATCCAGAGATGTGCACCAGCTGCTAAGTAGGAGAATAATGACAAGTTGCATTCAAATTCCATGGAAATGCAAGCTACTTCACATGCAAACAATAGAAAAAATAGAGCCCTAACCACCATATATTTAAATAACAAAGGGTTAGCTAGTACATGTAGAAAACGCTATTTTTCAACTTGAAGTGTTGGACGGTTTGAAGAAGGGAGCAGAAAACACTTTTGCAGCATATTTACCATGCATTGTTCATAAGCATGCCTAGGAGCTTTACACTTTGTAATCCGGTTGAAAAATGCTGATAAATCTTAATTAAAAATAGCCTAGGGTATAATGATTCTAGAGCTCAGTGTAGCTCAAGGTTTACTTCCAAGAGATTATTTCAGCACCCCTCGAACAAAGTTTGCATAGCTTCTCTGTAGAAAAACACCATTTTCCCCTTTTAAACCCTTAACTGCAAACCTGAATTCAAGTCAGAAAATATATCTATAACCTACCACTGACACTGTAATCTTAGTTCTTATCTTATTACCATGGGTGCTGGGTTTGGCTGGAATAGAGTTACTTTTCTTCACAGGAGCTAGTAAGAGGCTGTGTTTTGGATTTGTGCTGAAAACAGTGTTGATAACACAGAGATTTTTCTTTATTGCTGAGCAGGGGTTACCCAGAGCCAAGGTCTTTTCTGCTTCTCCCCCCACCCCACCAGCGAGCAGGCTGGGGGGGGCACAAAAAGTTGGGAGGGGACACAGCCGGGACAGCTGACCCCAACTGACCCGAGGGACATTCCAGCCCATGGGACGTCATGCTCAGCACATAAAGCTGGGGAAGAAGAAGGAAAGGGGGGGGGGGATGTTGGGAGTGATGGCGTTTGTCTTCCCAAGTCCCCGTTCGGCGTGATGGAGCCCTGCTGTCCTGGAGATGGCTGAACACCCGCCTGCCCATGGAAGGTGGTGGATGAATTCCCCATTTTGCTTTGCTTGCGTGTGCAGGTTTTGCTTTACCCATTAAACTGTCCTTAGCTCAGTCCACAGGTTTTCTCACTTTTACCCTTCTGATTGTCTCCCCCATTCCACTGTGGGTGGAGTAAGCGAGCTGTGGGGTTTCATTGCTGGTTAGAGTTAAAGAAGACATCCTTACTAAATTTTATTATTAATTTCATTTGTAGTTTCATTTAGATAACTGATTTGTGGCTATATCGTGCCTCTCAATACTAATGAGATTGATGACTTTGGATTATATTCCAGCAAGCTTTATTTCTGTCTTGTACATAATTTTTACTTCTGCTTCTTCTGAATTATTTTCAGCAGCTTTGGGGGAAGGTAAACCAGAAATTTGCCTGGTTTCTGTAGTTCGTGGAATAGAGGCAGCAACTACCACTGCTCACATCCCTCCAGGAATGGCCACTGAATCCCTTCTCTGTTTTTTTTTCAAGGGATCCGGACAACAACAGAATATATATTTGAAGAGTGAGGTAGCTAAGGAGGGAAAGAAAGACCAGGCTACAGCTCAAAAAGGCAGTGGCCTCTGTGGATGTCGCTACTCTCTTCTTCAAAGCCTCCAGGTACCCAGGGAATCCCTTGTCCAAGAGTCCTTCAGACAAGCAGGGCTGTGGGACCGCACTGCCGATGCTCACACGTCTCTTACCACATACACTGCAGAAAATTTCAGTCAATCACAGGGATGTTACTGTCTCCCTGGATCTCTCCTGTGGGTTTCTTCTAGAAGAAAGGGTGAATTTGGCAAAACAAAGCCATATTTATATAACAGAAAAAAAAAATCCCTTTTTCCTTCAGCATTTGGATAGCAAATGCCTTGAGGAAGGGAAGGTAAATGCAAATGTCATTTTGAGAAAAACAAGAGTAGTTTTGCATTTAACAAATACCCCATATTCAAACATTCCTGATAAAAGTTTGAGATAGAAGTTAAACACTAGTTCTAAGAGCACTCTGGAATACATAGTGACTCATACTCTCAACATTACTGACAAAATAATGATGAACTTAATAGTAGCAAAATTGAGGAACAAATTAAAAAAAAAATTTAAAAGCCCCAGCAATCCAGTCATGACCACTACTCATTTCAAGTGTACAAAACACAGACACTTTCATTTTTAAAAAATGTTCAAAACCAGAAGTCCTGCAGAACTGAAATCTGCAGTACAAGGGGAATACAGCCCCTGCATCTGGGCTGTCAAACAAATTCTTTTCAAAAGGATCCTTGTGACCTTTCCAGAGAGACACTAACACCTCAGTGGCCCACAACAAAGCTCTGAAATTCGACAGGCAGCTGTCTCCACCTGATTAAACTCCATTCCTGTGTAGCTAAGAAAGAAACAGCTCAGGAGGAAAAAAACCACAAAAAACCAAACACCCCACCAGTTTCTGCAATCAAGAGAGTATTACTGTTGCCCAAATAAGAAGCGAAGGCAAATGTGCTAAGGCTCCCACTAAACTGGTTGTAAGCACCCTCCTGTTATCACCTTTGATACTGGGAGGACCCCAGGGTCATTAACTTGCAGCTTTAATGGCAGAAGACCATACTCACAGTCCTCATCCCTCAGGTGTCCTCAGAAAGACCCTGACACCGGCATCTCTCTTCAACTGCTAGGGCAAGGGTACAAGAGCACTGGGCAAGTTTCCTTGACTCTGTGTCAGGCTAAGAGAGAATCTGGAGCTCACGAACAAAACCATTGTCCTTAATTTCAACTTGCTTTTGTCAGTACATACTATAGATGAAATGGCAAAGGTGCACACTTGCAATACTGGAATTTGAGCTTTGAAACCATCTGACAAGGAAAATTCAGCTGATATTCTCACATGCTTCTGTAGCTTTTAAAATAAATTTAAAAAAAAAAAGAAAATCAGAGAAGAACAAACAAAGCTATGTTACAAAGACAAGCTTTTGATTTTAATTAGCATCCCTCATGTGCAAGTATTATGATATTTTGTGAACCCATGCTATTTTTTCTGACCCTGTCCGTAAGCAGAACCACTGGATGAGACAGTTTGCTTTATACAGGCAGTTCCAAGTATGTCTTTCCATTACTTATGGGAACATCAGCTTGCTGACTTAATACTCTTAATTTTTTTTTTTACCTTTTCAGGTCCTTAAAAACATGCATACAGAAAAAAAAATTATTCATTGCACAAAACTAAGACCAGCCATTTCTGACAAGGCCAAAGATGCATCAAACTCAGCACCTTGACTCCTATAGCACTCAGAATTTAGGGAGCTAAACAGCAGCAGAACATCTGCTGAATGATTGTTTCCTTGGGAGCCCTACAGCTTCAAATAACTTGTAGCTTCGGGATTTTTTTTGAGCCAAAGACTATATTGAGATCCTCCATCCCTATTAAATTGCTTTGGTCCCTTTCAAATCCTTCATAGTTTTGGCCTTTAAAATATCCTCTGGCAACATTCTACACCGTATTACGTAGGGCAGGCTTGCTTTTCATTTGCTTGAAATTTTACTGCTGTGTAGTTTGCATGCATCTCCCTGTTTCTTGCAAATAGTGAAATATCTGCTCCTTATTTACCTCCCCCAAGGCAGAATATGAGCAGAGACAACAGCTAGATCCTCTTTACCATACTCTACACATTGAGTTGGCCAAAATAACCCTCTCTTGAGAGCCACAAAAGGGAAGCAATGCACTCGCTCTCAGTGGCATTTATAATTCTTGCTGGATGGTGGCCAAACCCAGGGTGCCCACTGACATCGCAGCACAGCTCCTCACCTCCAACTCAACCAATTATCTCTTCTTTAATTTCCAGTTAGTCTACTCTGCACTTTAACCTCAGACACTCCTTTTCCATTTCCAGCTCTCCAAATGCAAAGAAGTCCTCTACATCCTCCTAACAACAAATACATTCTCTCCTGCCGCCCAGGCACAGATAACAGGGGATAGAGGTGAGGGAGGACCAAAAGACAGGTAGTGGTCTTGGGTTTTTGTCCCCAGCCACACCCAGAAGCAGCTACAGAGAGGTCTCATGGAGTCAACACTGCCCTGGCATGGAAACTGCTGCATGATACTGAAATTTCAAATTGTTTTCTGAACACTAACAAGACTCAATTGGATTCAGAAGCAATGGTGGAAAGAGCCATTCTGATGAAGCTGGAATTTTGAGAATTTCTTTTCAGAATTTCAATTAAAGAATAGAAAAGGAACAACAAAAATTGACGTTTTGAGCTTATTTTTTCATTATAAAAAGCCATGCTTCATTCAAAGACATATCATTTAGAACGTTATTTCTTATTACATGGAACAATTAGAAGAATCGAAAGCAGAATACAATGTTTTAATTTCCTTAAAATAGTCCTTTAATGAAACTGAAATAGTGTTTTTTGGAAAATCAGTTTTATGGACAAATTAATGTTTGTTTTCATCCTCATTCAAAAGAGAAAAATTCAGTGTTGGCATTTCATTGAAAACAGGCATGCCAAGTTTCAGCCAGCTGTAATATTGTAAGTAACTGTGAAAACAGATTCCAGAGGTTTATAATCAGATCTGAGCTACTGTTAAAATTGACACCCACACCTCCAAAAAAACCCCACTCACAAAATGGCAAAAAGATATACGACTTGACAGAAATTTCAATAAGCACTTCAGTCAGAGAACAGCTACGCTCAAGCTTCTCAGCGATGTTCCTATGGGAGTCTAACATGGGCAAAACAATTCACTTTTCATAGACTTGCTCTGAGAAATGGTAGAGTTGCTTTTGCTGTATTTTTCATATAATCCTCTTTCCCTCAAAGATCTTTTGAGACTTATATGAGCCATCGAAGATTTCTACCCAAAAGTTTAATATTCAGGAAAGTTTCAAGCAACTTAAGACATGATAATGCAATGTAACTGTCTTCTAATAGAAAGGGTTGAAAAATAGGTATTCCCATTTATGATGCCTAAAATTATTTACATTTGTACCACACATCAGCAGCCAATTCATACAGATATAATGTAAACATTTTCAGGAAAGACACATGCATACCTTACTGAACTCTAAACACTGCATTCAAACATTCTTTCTGGGATTTTGATTTTGCAAGGTCTGAGTCCTTCTTATCACAGCATAAGTGACAATTTCAACACTGCACTCACGTCCACCAAAAATCAGTTTATGTCCTTTCTTTAACCAGTTCAGCAGTCACTACTGCCTTTCTTCAGTGTTGAAATTGTCCAAGTGATTTTTGTTGAAGAAGATTAAATCTTGTGTTGGATAGAGCCATGAAATTATCTGTGAAATACCTGTCTCATCAGCTACTAGTACCTACAAAGATTATCTGATGAGTTGTGGTGGTTGAATGACCAGAAATCACACATACTGTGGTTTATCATCAGAAAGCAATGGTATTGGAAAAGAAATAAAAGAAGCAAAATTTACTCGTGTACAGTTCTTCAGCTAGTGACCAGACACACACAAAAATCATACATTAAATCATGAAATCAAACTCATAATAACAAGTCCTGCTTGGAAATTCTCTACCAAGTCAGCCGTGTCTAGTGTATAATGCAAGATATAAGAAAACATATTAGCCTTAAATCACGTAAGAAAAGAGCAAAGTTTGTGTGAGAAGCTCATGTTAAGCCCAGAAATTACTTCCCCAGCCCAGACAAAAGCTGGGCTATGGGGTCTCCAACAAAAAACAAGAGACCAGAGAACACCAAGAGGGGCCTTTTCTGTCTAGCACCGTTCCCTGCAACCCAGGCATGGGCGAGGTGAAACCATAGGGATCATCACGGAGCCACTTCCAACAGAGCCAGGGCATCCCTGACTTCTACTCCTGAACACAACAGCCTGATGCAGCACAGCCAATATTTTTGGGTGGTTCACTGGAGTTATCTCCTTCAAGTGAGAGAGGCCTGGAGAGAAAGCAATAGGGCTGAACAGCACCCAAGTTACTGCATCGGGGCTGCATTAGCAGAGAAGGGGCTGAGCTAATTCCACCAACAGCTTCTGGCCCCTGGTGAGCACCAACGTGTGCAGAAAGCAACCAGAATTCTGCCGACGGATGACTTTCATTTTGTGGCAACATTGACGTACCAAACTGAAATAGCAATAGAGATGATCCTCCTGGACCCATCCATCTGAGGTCTTAGGGACCTGTGGAAGCAAGCCTGGATTTCATTCGGGGACCTCAGAACTGCAATGCTCTAAAGCCACTTTTATTCCAGTTTTTCTTGCACTCTCATGGGCAATAGAGGAGAAGAAAGACTGCACTAAGAAATATTTAAACAAATAATATCTCCTAGGAGAAAAAAGAAAAGACCATCTTCAAAACTTTTTGTCTTTTAGCTTGAGAGTAAGACTTTTGACGAGAATTTTTCCATTTTCTTTCTGCCTTTCTACATATATGTTCTCTATGCTTTGAGAAAACAAGTGGATATATCCTTAACCACCCAGCAAGCATTCACTGTTACAGATTTTAAAGAACCTATAAAAGAAAACAAGCAAATACATCCTTAACCACCCAGAAAAAATTCACTGCTACAGATTTTAAAGAACCTAAAGTTTCTTCCTTCAAATTCAGTAGGGGCAAGAAAAGGGGAAAACCCCATAATACTGCCAAGATTGACCTCAAGTATGTTACGTGTTCAATATAACAAAATTTATATAAACAGAACAAGTTTTTAACACTGATAAAAAGCATAAAAATAAGCCCAGTTTTCACACTGTTGTGTGTACAGTTATTAAGCGATAATAAAAAGCTATTTAGAGCATGGCGGAATTGCCACTCCACCAGAATAGAAGGAAACTCCCTGCTAAGACAGGCAATTTTACAACACACAAAGTCTACCTGCTGTTCTTTCAGGGCTGCTTTATCTTTAGGAAGAATAAAGCTTACTAGAAAGCTTAATAAAAACACCAATTATCACACGGGAGATACTCTAGAGTGAAATCCAAGCAGATGGCCTTATGAAATTTCTGATCACGTCTGCATCACGTTTGGAACTAAGCACATAGGTTTGCACAGGGAAACTAGGTTAAAAGCACCATCTACAATATGAAGTAGAGCTTTTTATCACTAGCTTGATACACCTTTAAGTTAGTTTGCATCCAGCTGCTCACAGCCCTGTACTTTGCGCTCTTGTGCCCACCATCCCTCCTGTCCTTCAGCCCCAGAGAGTCTTAAAGAAAAGCGGAGCGTGAACCTCCTCTTCCAGATGCTCCTGGCTGGCAGCGTGAAACCTCACGCAAGTCCGAGCAGCCTCTTGAAAGCTTGGGCTGGCCCAGGGATTTACAGCTGAAAGTTATCGGACAACATGTCGTTTTAAAAGTACATGACAAGGGCATTTCACTAAGCCACGTTTGCTGCCTGCGTAAACTTACCCCTGCATCTGGATCTATAGGATCCTATTGCCAACCAGCTCTTCACACACGCAGTTTACTTGTTGCGGAACAGAAGCCACCTCAAGTGTTTCAGGGCCAAGGCAAAACAGATGCTAAGAGGTCTAGTCAAAGAAATGGAGCTGGGAGTAAGCTAGAAAACATAATTTGAGTGACACTGACTACTGTTTTATTTCTAATATTATCTACTAACTCTAATTATAAAAATACAAATAGCTTAAAGACAGCCCTAAACTTCCACTTAAAAAGGAAATTTCCAGGTCGCATAGTTTAAGGGAAAAAAAAAATATACAAAGGTATAAATTGAATATATCCTAAAGGACCAGAAACCTAAAAGCCAATAAAACAAACAAACAAAATCCCTGAAAAATCTCCAAGCTTGTTATTCTTTCAACAGCTTGGAAGTTTTTACTCAGCCATGAGATTTCTGCAACATTTACCGAATTCTGTTTTTCTTTTGTCACCGATCACGCTTCCCAGACATGGTCAGTCCTCCTCACTGGTCCTACAAAGGTTTTCTGTACAGAAGAAAACCCTCAATGAAAAGCAACTTCCCTAGCATCTGATTTTTCCACATACCAACAAAATGAGACCTTCAATTGACTGTATCCTTTGAAAGACAGCAGCCTAGGTAACAGATAATTCATGTACTGAAAGTGCTTACACCACCACCCCTAATAGGCAGCCTATCATCTTAAAGAGATCACTTTGAAATAGCCTTAAGGTTTTCAGGATGGTTATCTTTAACCTGTAGTTCAAAACCCACATCTATTAAGCAACCAGTTTCTGCTAGTTCATTTCATACTCATTTAAGACATTTCAGCCCTTATCCCTTCCTCTCAGGCATATCTGTTATGCCAACACACAGATTTATTATTAACAGGATACTGTTTTCTGGCTTGCTACCTTAAAGGGAGATATAAAGGGCCAAGGTTGTCACTATAATTCAATTCAAAACTTCAACCTGTCAAATTTCAGAGTACTACCGCTGCACCTTGAAGGTGTGTTGGCATAGTGTCGGCAGTCGTCTTTGACAGTGTAAAGAAGCAAAATGTTACCTTAAAGGGGCAGCATTTTCATTTTCAAGCTTAAATGACACTTCTTCATCTTAATTGTTATGCAGAAATTTGTAGACAGAAGTTCCCAGGCTATATAATGTCAAAATTCTTTCTTTTTTCTCAATACACATTTGCATTGTGATGAGAATTCTCTTATTCCTGAAGCTTTAGATTATCCTGCAACCAAAAGAACTTGACTGCACAAACCAGTTGGAAGCAAGTATGATCTTTTGTACAGCTGCACAACCATGGTTTATTAACCTCTTGCAATGAGTTTTATTGTTCTAACTTACATTTTTAATGTTTTTTTAAAAATATTATGTAGAAATGAGGTACAAAATAAACTCCACAGAAAAATACATTCTATTATGAAATCTCTTTGAAAATGTTGTGCATTTTCAACTGTTTTGCAATACACAGTATTTCTGATTTATGAGCTGCTGCTTGCAAATCAAAACATTAGCATCGCATAAAGTTGGATAAATGTTATCTGTATTTACAGAAAGAAAAAAAAAAAGCAGTCTGCAGCACTAACAAAGAGCAGAAGACTTCCAATAACAAATCATACAAACCATCTCTGCCAGCACTAGCTACAGATTAAAATAAAAAGGGAAAAGTGTTGCAATAGCCCAGCAAAGAACATATAGGTATTTTCAGTGATTCTTCAGGCAAGAAGGAAAAAAAAAATAAATAAAAAATGAAGCCAGGAAGGATGTGGGAGCTAGCATTAAGAAAACTATCTAGACAGCTTTAGCTCTACCCGTCACAAAAATTCACTGACTATCCCCACAGCAGCCCGAGTGCTTGCTACGCACCCTATATATTTGCAGATGCACGCACACAGCTAGAGCTCCACGCTCGAGCAGAGCCTGCCACAGTCATTCCGGGGTTTAGTGCCAGCACATCGCCGCACGCAGTGGCATTAAATTGCAGCAGCAAGAGCAACTTTCAGGTCATAAACACAGAACGTGCCAGTGCATTAGCTGTTAGATAGTTACTAGAGTTATAACGAAGCAGAAAACCTTTCCACCTCTGGCCAGAGAGGCTTCCTTACCTTCAGTGCATGCCAGGCTCTTGCAATCCCAGCTGCCCATCTTCAAGAGGAATGCCACAGACAACATGAACGTAGACATGGTGCTTACAGTCTCCCATCCCTACCTTACCCACAGGCTTTTCTAAAGAGGTGCCGTCCCTCTACCGCAAGAGCGGATGACTTAGACACCCCACGCAGGCTCCAAAGAGAGCGACTGGGTTGTCAGGCTCCTCCATTCTCCATACTGGGTGACCAACATGGGCATCCTAGGTCTTGCCTCGAATTGAGAGCGCAGAAGACCACCAACTCCCAGTCCTTCAGCTTTCTCCTGCGGGCTGAGGAGCTGTAAGGTGGTCCCACCCAGGCTGGCAACAGCAGCAGCAATTAGCAGCTCATTCCTGCACATGATGTGTAAAACAGGGCATTCGTTATCTGCACAAATGCCAGCGGAGGGTGAGGTGGGAAGCTGAGAAGAAATTACACAGGTAGTTTAGATTAATGAGCCAGCACACATCCTGCAGGCTTAATGAGAAGGACTGACAGGGTTCAATTAGGGAGAAGTCTGCAGCCTCATTACTACCACCAGTTGTCACTTAGGGCACTGGTACAGAAAACCTGTGCAGCAAGAGGCAAAGGAAAAAGAAATAATGGATAAATGAAAACAGGAAACTTTCTTAAAACGCTTTTCGTGCTGGAGCTCATCATTCTGGCAAGTTTGGTGTTTCAGGAAGAAATGGAAATGCAGATGTCAATGTTCTGAAAGGACCGATATGAGAAAAATCCCAAAGTCAGACTTGTTTTCTTCCCTTCCTCCTGCCACCCAGGAACCACCCACTTTTTAACCATATACTGATCTACAGGTGTCAGTACTAAATCTTCAACAGTTGATAGAGATGGACAGTTTCTGCATGCAAATGTTAACAGACCAAATAGGTGCCCTCCTGCTAAAGGTCAGGCAAGCTGAGCTTACCTGCCTCTGTAAATCGATAGGGCCTTCTACAGCTCCTCGATCAACGTCATGAAAGTTTTCTGATTTAAAACTTTAAGACTAGACAACACACCATACTCTTCTCCCAAGCAAAAGACAATTTAGCCCAGTATCCTGATTCCAGCAGCGACCCTCATTGCAGTCCCATTTGTCCTGAGGGTCATCCGGAGAGTTTTAATAGTTGGTTTTTTTCCCTCCAGATTTACCACCTTCTTTCTGTTCTCTTCTGTTAATTAGGGACAGCTTTAAGGCTTTTTTGGGAATGGATGTGTCTAGCAGATGCCTGGAGAAGGAATACAGGAAAAAAAGCAAGTACAGAAATTCTCCTTTAGCAGCTCCTGCCATTAGTTTAGTGGCCTTTTGAGCTTGAGGCTGCATCCAGACCATTTTGTTTAATAGTAACCAATGGACCTTTCTATCGGCATAAGGTATTTAATCAATTTCTCTGGCACTAACTAAGCAGTCCTGCCTTCTTTTAATAAGGTAGTTCAATTCTTTTTAAAGTATATAGAAAAGAAAGATGACCAGAATGACTGGTTAAGATGCAGGGCTGAGAGTCAGAAAATCTGATTTCCTCTCTTTGTTATCCTCCATGTGACTTTGAAAACTTCCCCCTCCTCGTGGACTTGCTTAATAAAAATCAGACATTTGCGTCACCTTTGCAAAAGGAAGATTTCCTGTTTTGTTTCACTGAGATTCAATTCACCTTTAATAAGGAGAATAAAGCTTCCTTTTCAGTCCTTACTTAAATTGCAAGATTGTGAGAGCAGGGATCATCTTTATTGTGCATTCAGTAACTTCTGCTAGCTTATGGAGGCCTATGTTGGTGGCTACAATTTATAACAGTACTATTGATATTTAAAGCCTTGGAAGAGCCAAAATAAGCAGCCTACAGCTCTTCAGAAAATATTTTATAGCTCCAAGATGGAAATTTTTTAAGAAGTCCAGGAAGTCAGAGAAACAAATGCCAATAAAAATCCTATGGAGCCTCACTCCTGTAGACAAGTGAAATTCCCAGCTTCAACAGCTAGCGTAAAGCAAGGAACGAGGACTGACGTTTGCTGTCTGCCTAGTTCAGTACACATGCAGGTTGTCAACAAGAGGCTATCACTTTTCCTCTCCACATCACTCACCTTGATAGCAAAGTCCCTCCTCCCACCTCCATTTGGTATAGCAAGGAGGAGGCTATGAGATGAGTCTGCTTAGTGAGCAGATCCAACGGAGAAATTCTGTTTTGGTTGGTTGGCTGTCCACAGACTTGGCTCACGATCACTAGGGATGGAGAAGGAGCAGGACTATCCTTTGCTGGCAGCCTGCAGTTTCACTGGGTTAAGCATAGCATGAAACTACAGTCCTCAGCAAACACCTTCATCATCTCAGCTGCCAAAAGCAGCAGTCCTCCCCTCTCTTCATTCCCCTTGGCCATTAATTTCAATCCCTCCATGCTCTTCCCAGTTTTAGCCACTTACACAGGCATGCGATGAATCAGATCAGAGAAATGTGGCTTTTTTTCCCCTTGAGCTGGTTCGTGGAGCTGCCACCCAACCACTGGTGCTAACGAAGGAAGGCAGCTGGTAGGGACAGAAATAAACGGGGCAATGATACAATTCTTTTTTTTTTTTTTTTTTTTTTTGGGGGGGGGGGGGGGGGGCAATGCTGTTACCAAACATGTTTAGTCTACATCTTATGTCTATGCTATTTTGAGGTCAAATAAAAAGAAAAAAGAAGTAAGAAATTGCTAATATCAGGTTATAGCGTTTGGATCTTCAAAAAGCACCCAAATGCTACTGACTTCTACAGGAAAAAGATACTTAACCTCTCCATGTATTTGGGTATGTTGTTTCAACAGTTTATCAGCAATAAGAAACACCTATTTATTTTATAGTTAAATACGATACAAAGGATATAAAACTCCACCTGATTAGTTCACAAGGCAACTCATTCATAGCATGCTTCAGAGAGATTAAAATGCCTGCTTGAGTTCACATATTGCTACTTGATCATGTCTTCTGCTTTTGTGTGGTGGCTCCTAATTGAGATCCTTTCCCAGATAAATTAGCAGTTTCTGCTATTCACACAATTCTGTGTTCTAATTTTTCTTATGCTTCTGGCTTCAAGAGCCAGGTGTTGCCCTTTAAAGACAAAAAAAACCCAGATAAGATAAAAACCTCTCTGCTTACCAGAAAAATACAAGGCCTCTGCCAGATCCCACCTTTGCACGTGCTATTCAGCACTATTTCAGCAGTGGGAGCAGTTAAGTATGTTTTAATTTTCCCAGTCTGCAATGTCCAACCAGTCAGAAGTAGCTACAGTCGAGATGTGCTCATTCAAGATACTTCATCAACTGTGGTGTGCGAAGGACATATTAAAACAGGTTTATATGGCCTTAACTTGCATTACCTCTTCAACCTTTGCATGCCTCTAAGCTGAACGTTCAGAAATGGAGAAACCTAAAGAAGATACAAATTTTTGAAAAGTTTCATTTCTAGTCAACAAATCAATGGAGATTTAGACCAAAATGTGTGGTGGCTCCTAATCGCTATCCTTTCCCAGATAAATTAGCAGTTTCTGCTGTTCACACAATTCAGTGTTCTACTTTGCTCCTGAAAGATGTTGAAGTTTATAGGAAAAAAAAATTAGAAAGGATAGATCCCAGTTAATGATCAAAAAGACTCGTATAATATGCATTTAGTACACATGGGTAATATGCATTTAGCAAAAATATGGAAAGACAGAGATTAGAAGTGTATATAGGCTATGATTTAAGACTTCATTACACCCTGAGAAATAGTAGTCAGGACTGATTGACCATCTGGGGGAGTGAGGGGATGCAAAACATTTTTCCCCCCTTGTTTCATACAATTCATTATACAGGTCCACAGTTCAATAAACCCAATATCTCTCAATCAGTGCATCTATTGGTAAAGATCTCAGTGTTTGCTTCAGGCAGCCAGAAGAGTCCCTGAGAAAGCTTGCTGGAGCAAGCTGTTGCTAAACTAGCAGTCGTGTACATTTCAATTTATTAATGAGTAAAGATATTAATCTTTTCTTTTTGAAATTTTGATCTTTATTGTAGCAGTAGGTATTATTTTCTGTAATTAACATGAAAGACAATTTCATCTAGCAGGGAGGTGATTTCTTGCCTACCTAATCATAGCGTACATGTCCATAGGAATTTAGAGAGTGCCATAAATCCACAATATTTCTGAATTAAAAAAAAATTAGAATTTGACTGGCAGATGTAGACAGTAAATATATTCACTTAAAACCTCAGTGATAATAGAGATCTGGATAAAAGAACTCTTCAATTATTCCTGCTAAAATTAGAATTAAATTAAATTGAAACAACCTCCTATGCCTCTATCTCTTTCCAATGGCGTAAGTTTGATTTAAATCATTTTCATGATTGTTTTATTATGTCATTCTTACTATACAAAAATTAGAAACCTCATAAAACCCAAACTGGGTGGAATGAATGGATAACAAGGTCTTTTGATCTGGAGACTGATAGCCCCTCCTTTATGTGCAAAAATAAAGCTTTATTTCAACATGAACCTGACATATCACACAGCTCTAACACTTTGTGGTTTAATTCTAGAGGCTTTCTTAAAGTCTGAGAAGAAAAGCATTTTTTTCATACTGAGGAATTCATTGAAAAATACTACCAGGGGGAAAAAAAAAAGCAAGGAAGGATGGTGAAGAGAGAATAAGAATATGTTTAACCTCCGTATTTTCATGTCCTGCCATTTAAATTAGAACCACAGCCATACAAAAACCTTAGTGCATCCTTTTGTCTATGATTGATTGTCTCAAAACAACATCCTCTGCCATTACCAAAGCCCTAGCCTGATAAGTAACTACCCAAATACTATTCTCTGCTACAATCTCCTGCCCTTTGCACTTCTGCCCTCTCAACTTGTTGCAAACCATCCTGATCCACTCAGCTCCATTTGTTCATAAAAAGCAATTTCCCACTGCGTCCAGCCCGCTTCCACAGCCATGTCCTGGGCGTTGCACTCACCTTCTGGAAAGCCTAGCTGAGTTTCTGCTCTACCGGATTGGGAGAGGACTATCTCCCTTTGTGAAGAGATGCTCACTGGCCTAACGGTCTTGTAAGGAGGAGGAAAATTTTCCCACCCAAAAGTATCTGCAGTGAGCAGGCAATTTTCATAGATCAGGTGGAAGGTATAAAAGGACAAGAAGCACGTCTAAAATTTTGGTGTACAAATTCCAAGTTGCTCTCTGTGAAAGTAAGGAGTGAACAGCAAGAATCATTTTTAATTAGTCCCAGTGAGTCATTTAATTGTTGCTTATTTTGCAGGCTGCAAGATGGATAATAGAGTTCCTGCATTACAATCTAGTATAAAAATAGGAAAGTAAACTTATTCAAACACACACAGACCCAGACATATTGCTAGTAAAATTTTTATTGGTGTTATGCTATATATTCCAAATGCATCTCAAATATTCGTTAGGAAAAAAAAAAAAAGATGAACACAGCAAATAAACATTTTTCCAATTAAGTGAAAGCTCTTTAAAAGTTTAGGCTGTATTCATTAAAATTGGATTACATTCTGACGTTAACTAAAAGGGACTTTGTGGGGTTCCACATTTATCTTTTTCGGTAATTTACATATAAAATGCAGCCATTTGCAACTCAAAGTACGCTTTTTGTGCTGCCAGTACTGCAAATTCAACATGGACTCTCAACGCAAATTCAGCTATTCTCAGGGCCGTCTCTTGCGCGGGACTCCCCCGTGCCCTCGGCGATGTTTTGCAGGAGAGAGGGCTGCCCTCCGCCCGCCACCCTCCCACGTCCCACCCAGATGCTTCATCCTCACCCTCCTCAGCATCACGCGGGGTTCCCTCCTCAGCCGGAGAGACGCGAGCAGCCCGGCGCTCTTCCCCAAATACGCATACAAAGAGTTATTCCTTGTGTTTGCCGCTGTTCGGGGAAGGAGATGGGAACAGTTAAGCGCAGTGCGTGAACATCAAAATGGCACAAAACTACTCCATGCAGGAAACCCTGGAGTCTGCCGTTTCCGTGGATTAAATAGGCTCATCGGAGTGTCAAAAAGCAGCACAGCCAGTGCAAGAAATGGGTAGATGGGGAAGCCGTGGGAAAAGGACAGGACAGAGCGGGAACAAAGCTCCTCCGGACAGTAGCAAAGCACCAGAGCGGCTCAGCTGCTCATGAAGGAGGACTCCGGGACTGCTGTAATGAACTGGAAGCTCATTCTAGTGGAAGTGAAAGACGGAAAAATCAGAAAAATCACACTGCTTCAGCGAGGCTCTGCAACATGGACTTTTCACACTAAGTTTGTGTGAAAAGAGGTGCTGAAATGCCAGTATATGTAAAAAGACTTCAGTGTAAGATATGAGGAAGGACTCACGGAGCCTGTCTTTGAAGCCTGCTACTTCACTGCTCTACTGGCACTGTGGGGCAACGGCAAGAGTATCTTTCTTTCTTCCACAGACATGAGCAAATACAGTTCACCACTCTGGGGGGCTGATATGCAAGACAAGGTGATACCCTTCCTTCAGAGCTACTTTTCTGTCTATAATCATACTCTAACCTAGTCCATCCTCATCAAATATGATTGGGGGGAAAAAATGAAAGTGCATTTGCCTCCCCTGCCCCTGCAAAATGGGTATTTCTGGAATTCACATGAGCTGCATCTGCACTACCTGCTGCTTGCATCAATTTTAATTCATTTTTTAAAAGCCATTTCTTGCACAAGTTGCACGAGTGACAGGATGGAAACGAATGGCTGCACATTATCTTGCAAGGGCAGGTGATTTTGTCAACTCGGTCCACTGGTGTGATTAACAAACAATCAATCAAAGTTCACCAATTTCATCTCAGTATTTCGCCTGAAGATACTGTGAATAAGGTACCATATCTACCTTGAACTTGCTGTAATTTTAGACTGCTGCGCTTTATCACAGCTCTTCATCTGAATGACTGGTGCCAGGAACTTGCCACTGTAGAATTAATAACATATTGACACTTTCAGCCCCTCAGTCTATCTTTGAAGTTTGAAAGCAATAACAAGGAACAGAGTATTTTACTTGGAAGCAATGACAATTTGTCTAAGACCACAATTCTCCAAATGTAAACAAAACAGAAAGTACACATTTTGGCAGTAATAAATAGATTCAATTTGCTTGGGCAAGCGTTGAGGGCCAGATGATATTTCTGGCCTCTCCACAAGGGCTCTAGGGCACAGAAGAAGAAGAATATTTAAGGGTCTCTTTCCTTCACGATTAAAATCAGTGGAGATGATAAACTGCTCTCTTCCAAGGCAGGTGATGGGTAGACAGGGTCATGGGTCCAACTCCCTCTCGGAAAACATTAGCTGTGATCCAAGCTGTAGCATGATGCTGCTACCTCGTACTGGGGGTGGTTCCTTTCTCCCTCCGTGTTCCTGCATGAATGAAGCCCCCTGCACACCCGGAGGGGTCACACTACTCGTAGGAAGAAGAGCCCCGGCGTAGGACCACAGGGCACCAGGCAAGATTTAGAGGCAGCAGCTGTGAACTTCACAGGGTACCTGCTGCCACTCGGTTACTGCAAAATACAGACCGCATGTGCAATTCCTTCCTCGCCACTGCCCTCAGTGGGGCTGCTTCCCCTTGCCAAATGTCCATCCTGACAGTTCTCATTGCAAAAATGAGTGTGGGTTTTTACCTGGGTTTAAGCCAAGACACCCGACCGCCCACACACAGTCTTCTGAGCAAGAGTCCGTGGTGCTGCATGTCTGAGTTTGCCTGCCCGGATTGAGGAATCCCCCAAAGGTGGGACTCCAACCAGCTGCTCAAACTGCCCTGTCTTGAGTGAAACTGCAGGGCAAAGCCACCTGAAAGCATCCAACCCTCCAGTGCCCTTCCCAGAGTCTATTCCAAAGGACAAAATTCCTACAACTGACTGAGATGAGTGGTGGGGAGGTATCGTGGCAGGCTTCAGCCCACAAAGCCGTTGGCTCTATCTCTAGTCCCTGTACCTGGTCACCTGTGGCTGAACCCAGCTGCTCCCAGGGATAGCAATAGGAGTAAGCTTTCACTGTCAACATCCTTACACACAGGTTAAGTTAACTTTGAGATGCCGGTACCTCAGGAACACACCTGAGCAGAAATGTTGCACTATTAAAAGAAATTTTCAATCTATGTCCACTTTCTATGCCATCTTTCTTCACCTTCTTCCCCAAATCCCTGTATCTCTTCCCCAAATTACTTATCCCTATACCAATAATTTTAGCGAGTGCTTCACACAGAGCTATAACTTTTCCAATAGCTTTGCACTAACAAGAACATAGCAGTAACAGTGCAGAACATGAAAAATCAGAGGGATGGTACTCTTGCCGTATGACATTGAACTGCAAGAGCCAGGAACCACCACTAATACAGCTTGAGCATCCCCCTGAAAGCAGTATCCAATAAGTATGATTATTCTTGTACAGCAATATACTTTTTCCCTCCTAATTTATTCATTGCAAAGTCTAATCCTGACGCCGATAAGTCAATATCCAATCAGCAGAAGAACATAATCATGTTTGAGGACAAGAGTAAGAAAGCATGCCCAAGCCATTTCCTGCTTTGTCACAAATGATTCCAATACTGTTTTGTTTTATTTCTCCCTGGAAGCTGAATGCCAGTGTCTAACATTTCAACCAGAGAAGTGTATCAAACATAGTCTTTTCTCTATCAGTATTATTAGTCAAGGATGAATTTTATAGCCTAAAAACATGGATAAGCTGCATTAAAAATGAAAGAAATGGTGGGAAGAGCTCTGCTTTGCAGGGGTGATGATAGAAAAAGGATGTACGGTTTTATTACAGTTGTCTTGTCCATGACTGAAGCCTCTATTAACCTAAACTACAATTAAAGCTACATTGAATGATGATGGAAAATGCCACTGGACTAGTTTTGCACCTGGAGGACTGCCCTGCAAACCTTCTCTGCACTTCAATGTACATGCTCTTTGGGGGGCTCAATGGAATAAACCACCCATGTACACACAAGCTTTTGAAATTCTGCTCTCCAGCTGCGACCATCATTTTCAGCCCCAAAACTGTCATGGGGCAGGAAGAAGAGAAGTGGCCTCAGTTAAAGACTCAATGCCTTGGTGAGAAGGTAAGTGGCTGTTAAACATAGTTCTCCCATTGGCATAAAGTTCACAAAGAAAATGTCATATCTTCCATGCAGCACTGTCCCTCCCATAAGCTGTGCTGGAGTGATCTTCCCATCATTGCTCAAGCATTTGGGTGATTTGTGTCAATATCTGGAATTCTTTACAAGTAGCTGCCTGAGTATAATGAAAAAATAGCATGAGGCAACTATCTCAATGTTTTGATCCAGGAAGTTTCCAGGAGTCATTTATACACTGCAATTGAATGAACTTTCAGATTACAGACCCATCTTCAGCCCTTTGATCTGGTGTGCATCAGTTAATTATCTAACTCAGGTAGCTGCTTTTTCCCAGAGGAAAACAGGAGGTTTGTAACAACCAGAAAGGAAGGAAGAAACAAATAGAACAAGGAGATCAGTAAAGAGAAGGAAATAGTACTGGGCAGTGAAACAGATACTATTAAATATAGAGAGCATACAACATCAGGGAATAGTGCGCAAGATGTCAGAAAGGTCTTTGGAGGTCAAGGAGAGGATGTTTCACTTACATTGTACAAAGCAAGCAAGATTGTCTTGAATAAAAGAATGGAATCAGCATTGCATGCATCCATAGTTTATTTTATCATCCTGATTCAACTGAGACATGACAAGAGGAGAGCAAAAAACAAAACAAAAGACAACCCAAAGGATTATAAACTGTCCTAAGGGCTTGAAAGGATAAAAAAGAGGAAATACATATGCATATAGAAATCTTCAGCAAATGCCATCTTTATAAAACGAGCAACACTGCCCTAGGAAAGCAGCTAAGTTATCTCACAGATCTTAGGTCATTTTGTAATTATCCACTGTCCTCGTCACTTGATCAGCATTTTGGCATTGTCTGATATTGTCCAGAATTAGTTCCAAATTCAGCTGTATACTTTGCATAGATGTAGAATTACATTTTTGTACTGAGATATCAGGCAGTTAAGCTTTATTACTGAGATTTTCTTATGTAAGTGCTTCAGGTTAAATATGGGATTTTCCAGGGTTCAGAGCCTGAAGCAGCACTCACTGAATAAAATTTTTCATTTCATACATGTTTAAGGAAAATATCATGACCTCAGTGAAACATGGTCCTTTCTTTAAAAAAAAGGGAAGAGATTGTGGTTTATTACTACTTTTATTTTTTTAAGAACCAAAATTGTTTCTAATTGAAGAATTGATTTCTGCTCTCCCTTATGTACATGTCGATTTGGAATTGCCTTTGATTTTAGTGAAGAGCTTCTGAGTTGATCTGGTCCTTAGAGTTTTACAAAGAATAAAACTGTTGATCTCTAATAGTTATGTTTTAGCCACAAGCTTTTTTTCACATTTTTAGCCAATTGAATTAAAACCCCACATCCTTTAAGAAAGCAGTTCCTTGAGCTGTTTGACACAGGTTTCACTAAATAGCAATGAACATTTAAAAGTTGCATTCAGGACCTTAGAAATATATTAGTATAGAATGACATCCCATTAATGGTAAGAGAAGGGGAAGAATATTGCTATCTTGTTACTGAGCAGATCATAAAATCAAGAGGAAGGTTTTTTGAGAGATAAACCTGCCATCCCAAGAATGAGAGAGATAATTTATTCAGCTGGATTGTTCAAGCACTGCCAGCCAGCTTCAAAATCCTAGTTCTGCTTCTAAGGTCTACAGCATGTTTTCCACACCCAGGAATTAGGCTTTGTTTTTATCACAGCAAATGGAATAATGCATGTAGTAAATGGCATGGTGCATATGAGAGAGCTTCTAATCACAATGACTTTAATTAAGTTACTATTGCTAATTAAAATTACAAGAAACCAAGAACAAACAAGAACCTTGATTATTTTTTTTTTTTAACAAACCCACACATCATACTTTGGTGAAATAATTAGACTTTTTTAACTTGTGACTGTTTTCCAAAATCATATAAATGAGAACATGGGTAATCGTTAGATTAGGGGTACAAAAAAATACTGGGAGGAAAGAAGTCTTAAGGCTGAAAAACAGGTACTGGAGAAAAAATGTCCTTGGACTAGGGACAAGAGTTAGAAGTACATGCCTAAGCAACTAAGAAGTCCTTGTCAAGGACCAAGCCCCCATTGGGCTTGACTGTCTTCAAAAGAAATCAAAATCAATGTGCCTGTCTTAGAAAGCTTACATGTGGGAAGAGGTGAGAGAGAAGGAAGACAGAGAGAGTGAAATAACAGAGAAATGGCATAGCTGTGATCGGGCTGACAGCTAGCCAAGTCAGCACACCAACAAGCCATTGGTTTTATAGCATTACAACAGAGGAGGAGATTTTAAGGAGGGGTCTGAGGGAAAACAACCACCCACCCCACCCCCCAAAAATAGTTTTGCAGATACTTATGGGGCACTGGCACAAAGTAAGGGCCAGAAGAAACACAGGAATCCTAACGTGAAGGTTTTGCAAGGGATTCTCATGGCTGGCGTGATAAAGGCGGTAATCCATACACCACTAGAAGGACTTTGAGAGCAAAGTGAAACATCTTAAAATCAAATTAAAGGAATGAACACCGATACAATTAAGAAAAGTGGACGGCAAGAATTGTTACAATGTCATAAAAGCACTAATAGAAGAGAAAAACAAAATTGCTAAGAGACAAAGGAAGTCATTAATTTCCAGAGGAGGTCAATGTCGTAAGACAAAACAAGTTCCTTCCCTCTCATGAGAGAAGAAAAGATCCCTCTCTACCAAAAACCTAACAAGGGGATGCAAGAATGGGACCAAAGACTGGAGTAATACACCCCAAGACTTTGGGGGCATCATCTGTCCTGCACAGAAGGGCCTGGAGTCTACAGACCACCCTAAAAAGTGGTCTCAGGACTTCCCAGGGATCGGAAGAAAAGTGCCTGTCTGGGCTGAGGAGCTGCCTTGAGTGAGCAGCTGGTTTATCTCTGTGTTCTATAAAGTGCCTGTCTGTGATGTTCCCCTGTAATTGCTGCCCTGGAAAGGGCTGCACAAGAGCTTACACGGGTCTGTACTGAAAGAGCACTTCCCTCTTCTCTCACGTAATGCAAAACGCCGCCTGCTTACATTAATTCTCATTTCCTTGCTCATGTGGATGGGTATGCTAATAACCAAACCAAAAATAAACAGAGGAGATGTCCATGGGCTGAAGAGAAGCTTTTCTGAGGCTGAGCTTTAGAAAAACGCATAGAGAATCTAGGACACTACAGACTGGTAAACTTCACGTTAGTACCTTGAGAAGCACAGGCAGCAATGAAAAGAGAAGAAAACACTTAAAAGGTACTCATTTTAGCTTGTAATCACATGTAATATGTAAAGACAAAACCCCCTTCATAAAGACTTATGCAATTTCAGAGTTTGTTGGCAGTTACAGCTCAGTGCTCCTGGAGACTGAAAACCAGTCCAGCGTGAATTGCATAACAAATGACTGCGTAAAATCCATTCATCGGGCCTCAAAACCCAGGCACCGGTCCTGAAATTCAGCACAAAGTTATATCCAGCCTGGTGAAACCATGGGCTGCCACGGAAAGAAGCTCTCTCACCTCCCACCAGCCTCCTCCCCAGCATCAGAACTAGCAACCATGCGACCGCGGCACCAGCTGGCGCAATGACCTGCCTGACAGAAGATTAATCTGCCAAAACAAGGTTTTCTATCCGATCAGTTGGCTGAACTGACTCACTCTGCGCTTACAGATTGCTCAACCCAGTACAACATAAGCCGGGGAAACAGATGAGACGGAGGAAGTGTGGGACTGCCCCTCCTGAACGCAGCCTCTACTCGAACCACGTTATGTGCAAAGCCAAGCCGCATGCTGAGATATTCATAGAGGCTAAGGGGACAATAAGGCAGTCTTTGCAACTCTTTAGTAACTGAGCTTTATCTCAAAGAAAGTGCCATTTTCTTACTGTGACCATGACTGAGAGGTCTGCAGTCTACCAGCTCTTAGAAAGCAAAGACTTCAGATCAGTATGGAGCTCCTGAAATCTGAACCTAAATGCAGCGCAAATATATATTTCAACACGGAAAATTTGGCAGACTACATCTAAGAAATTAATTTCACTTTAGGAGAACGCTCCAACACAATACTGCACATGAATCAACAAGGTTAGTAAATTTAGCTCAGCGTAACCGAGAGGCCTGGGGTGTCTTCAAAAACAAGATCTTTTCACCAGCTGCACGTGCCTGAGTGGAGAGGAGACACCTGCAGTGTCAACAGGACACAGCCGTACCACTCCGACAAGCGCCGATGGCAATCCTTCCAAAATTATGGCTCTGTAGACTGGCTGCAAGTATCAAACAGCAAGGAAAAAACAAGGAAAACCACTAAATAGTTAAAAGTGCTTGACCACTCATCAGAGCTGCAGAATAAGAGGCACACTAAAATAAGAGAGTAAAACCCAAAAAAGAGAAATGTATATTAGAACAAACAAGGCCCAAACACATACAAATCCCAAACTGGCAAAAATGAACAATATCACAAACAGTCCAAGGCAAGAGAAAAACCTTCACAGTTCATGTTACTTGTGAAACTACCACCTTAATTTTCAGGTTTTGAACAGCTGAGACATATATTTTTGAGGGACTTTTATTAACAGACACCAAAGGTGGTTTCAATCAGTCACAAGGTTAATTACCTCTGATAAAAGGAATGAGGTATATGAGAGAAGATAAATTCCAGTTATCAAGCAGCAGAGATATTTTTATGAGTGAGCAGAGTTCAGCCTGGATGGATGTAGTTGGGTATAAAAGCAGACAAATCACTGTTCAAGATTTTTTCCTTGTACTATGTCTAGTATCAGATATACTGGCCAGCCAACAGGTCATTAAGCTATTTTGGTTTTCCCTTATGAGCAGAATCCATTTTTGATTCAGGTACAAATCAAACACTTTGTTATTCATACCACTAAAATACATCAATATGGAAAAGTATATAGATGACTGTAATAGGTCATTAAAATATCACAGAAAAATCAATTCAGAAACAAATTTAGACTGCAATACTGTGTACCTCTGAAAACTAGCAATGCATTAACTCAATGAAAATTTATGTAACTGAATGATAAAGATCCCCAAAAGAAAAAGGCTTAGAAAAATATTAGAAACAAACAAAAATATATAGTCTAATGTGTTCCACTTCTCTATCCCTTCTTCTTGGGTGTAAAGGGTCTGTTTCTGCCATTTGCCAAGCACGCTTCCCAAATGGAAAATGGCCACCAACAGATGAAACGTTACAGCTGACAAGGGGGTTTTTTATTTATGCACTTGGGGGAGTTATCACGCAAGCATTCGCTTCTGGCAACCTGTTCCAATGCACACTGTGATAATGTCTCATTTCGATACAAGCTGGCAAAAATTATGCATAGTTTACATAGGCACTATCTCACGTTTTCAAGGTCTGATCTTCGACATGGTTAATTACAAACCTGGGTCCCTTTATTCCTCTTGCTTTGGTGGTAGGCACCATCACACATTTCTTTACTGCAAGCCCTGCCTCCACCTTCTCTAAATCTGACTACTGTATGTTCTCTGAAGGGAAAGAGCCATGGAACATCGACCTGCTCGTTCTTGATTTATGCTGCTGTCCGACTTTTCTTAAAACAATATATTTCACTGGGAAGCTTAGGTTTGCATGACATAGAAAGTCAACGACATATTAGCAAATGGAGTAAATTACAGACAGAACTTCAAATTACCATACACAACATGGTTCTCTCTCTCCTGTAGTAGAGAGGAATTAATTTTGTATTCTTGGCAGAAGTAGCTAGTGGCTTTTTTTGAAATCTCCTACAGGTGACAGCAGGATCATGTTGGAGCTTATCCCTTCCCAGATACCCTTTGCCTTTTCCCCCACTTCTCCATTATGCAGACAGCCCCTGGGCTTCAGCTGTGGGTTATCCACCATAAAGTCCTTCTAAGCATGTCCCCAAAGCAAGACTCTTCCAGCCTTGTCAGTCCTTCCCAGGGAACCAACGCCAGCACCATGCTCACGTCACCTGCCCACTCTGTGAAATGTCTGAGCATCATATACGTTGCCTGCTAGAAGCATCCTTTACCACACGGCACCGAGTCCCATCCACGACCAGAAGAGAACCGGCTCGTGTCTGCACGTCTGGTAAAATGCCTGTTCCATTTCTCCTCCCCCTAGACTTCCTTCTCTAAAACTTCAGCCTATCTGTTAATATCCCACATGATTTAAGACTCAGATATCTACCTACCTCCATTTTCCACCCCTTCCTAGGCTCTACACTTTGGAGGCAGAACTGTCAGAGATTTGCTTTGCATACGATGACTTCCCTCAGCTCCATCATCAGTAGATAGTGTTCTTTTAAACAGAAAATGAGTATGTTTAAACAAAAGAAACTTCCTTTCAACATTTCAGTGCATTTGGATTTTATTAGAGTATTTTCAAGCCGTATTTCATTTTAAAACTGAAGCACTGAGATATTACTGACTGCTCAGTGGCACATGTATAAATAGCACTAGTGAATGCATCACAGAGCTCTGTAACTGCAAAAACATGGATAATAATTATGTTCTCTCCCCTTTATCAGTGTTTATCCATTTTAGCATATACACTGATGGATACTCTTCACAGAGCACCAGGATAGTGAAAACTCCTACAGAGTCACTGGCTTCCTATTACTGCAATATTGCTGGAATCTGATGGAGTAGAGCCAATAATACTGTCAAAATAAAAAAAAAAATCTTCCTGGCAGCAACACGTAGAGATGGAGGGAAAGAACAAAATTCAAAAGCTATCCAAATGACAGTGTGTAAAATATGTCAGAAGTATCAAGCAGACAAGGACAACTCCTGCAATAAAGAGGAAGGAAGGGTCCCTTGCAATTTATAGCTTCCTTCTTCCAACTTTCAATTTAGTGCACTGAGATTTCTGGATTATGTAACCTCTTCAGTGGTTGCACTTTTGAAATGAATTAAATATAAAAATGAATGACTGAATCGATGCAGCTATTAATGATGATAGCACAGGCTAGCAAAGAAGCTACATCCGCTAAAAAGGACAGCATTGAAGTAGTTGAACAAGCCTTAAAATTATCAAAGCACTAAGTTTCAGAGTTAATAACCTCTCAAAGGAGGTTCTCATGTTTCACATTGTCAAGATCATGAAGGAAGACACACTTCCCTTCACATTTTTTAAGATTGTCTTTGCAGCAATAAGAGTCAAGAGACAATTTTGTCTTTAAATGAAAGCTCAGATTCCAGAACTAAATTTTGTGGCAAAGGATGAATTTTGAAGGTGTGCAATTCTAGAAAATAGAAGACTGTCACTAAATTATCTACCACGTTCATGCTAGGAAGACAGCATTTTTTTCAAAGTCTTAACACCTTCCTAGAAAAGATTATTTGAACATAGCGTTATTATTAAATGATACAGGCTTTATTAGGCACACTTCTAATTTGAGATATGCATAAACTGCCTAAAGAAAATTATAAGCAGCTTTCCAACAAGAACTGAATCCATCTGTGTTTGTCCAGAAAGATACATACATCTACTTAAATCTCAGTCCAGATAGAGCTTTAGGGCTGTGAAAATATGGAGGCTTATTAAGTTTCTACTTAACAGCATAGCCAAGAACCAATGTTTTAAACAAAGCTCTAGCTATGACCTGCCAGAAAAAGTGAACTTTACTGCCTTCAAGCAACTGTGGTCTGGAAAGCAACACTAACCAACATCTATCACCGTCAAACATTTAAACAAAAACACATTCTTCCTTCCTCAGATTTTCCTTCTTGCTATCCTTTATAAAATGCAATGTCCCTTTGCCTCTGGCCTTCCCCATAAAGCCGATGGCCCTGCATGACAATGTGCTACTGCTCCTCAGAACACGAGACTGTCATCACATGGGATGGAGTGATCCCTCTAATTAAGGTAAGGAAGACCCCATATTTTTGAAGGCCAGCCTTCTTGAAGAAACACATTTCTTTGTCATTTCACCAGACAGAACACTATTGTGGTGCCAGCATAAAGGCACCTTCCGTTGCCCGTCACTTCACTTATATCTTAGTCATTACCCTGTAGGGAAACGCATGCCGGAGTCTTCATTTCTGTGCTGGTCACTATGACCTTTGAGTGGGAATAGCTATGCTGGAGGAGCTCTTGAAGAGCTGCAGCCCATGGGAAGGACCCACGCTGGAGCAGTTTGTGACGGACCGTATCCTGGGGGAGGGAGCCCGTATTGGAGCAGGGGAAGAGCGTGAGGAGGAAGAAGCAGCCAGGGACTAAGCGTTATGGGCTGCCTGCGACCCCCGTTCCCCAGCCCCCTGCACCGCTCGGGGGCAGAGGAGGTAGAAGAGTTAGGAGTGAATTTGAGCCTGAGAAGAAGGAGGTGGGGGAAAGTGGGTTTAGTCCTTTGTTTCTCACTCTCCTACTCTATTTTTAACAGGGAATAAATTAAATTAATCTTCCCCAAGTTAAGTCTGTTTTGCCCATGATGGTAATCAGGGAATGATCTCCCTGCCCTTATCTCAACCCATGAGCTTTTAATTTTATTTTGTTCCCCCTTTCTGTTGAGGAGGGGGAGTGAGCGAGCGGCTGGGTAGGCATCTGACAGCCAGCCAAGTTGAAACATCCCCCTCCCCAAACTCAAACTGTGAGAAGGAGTAAGGGACAGCACATTTCCAGTTTGGGGGTTTCCCATGTTATCTTCATGGGGTGTTCATGCTAACCAAACTGATTATTACCAACAAATAAATAGCAGTTTTGTCCCAAGGAACAGCAAACAAAGAATTTTCCAGGCAAACCAATACAAATATTTTTCAGCAGGTGGAATACTTCAAAGCTGCAGAAGGGTAACATTTTTGGGCAGATATTTTTTTGCAAATCCTCCGTACTACCAGTAATGCTTTGGCTGTTTTTTTAATATGAGTATAGTGTTTTGAGGGAAATCTTAGGGACTATATTAGGGAAAGGAAGGAATGGACATCTAAAGATCCTTCAAGATACAAATCTTTAAATCCTCCCTGCAATGGACGATAGGATGAGAGACACTATCAGGCATCAGAATGTTTGAGTTGAGAAAGTTATTTCAAACCGAGTCCCACGTTTTCTGGTCCAGAATCTCCACTTCAAAGGGTGCTGGACCACCAGCATATTGGTTGCTGCAGGCAGGTTTTTTTCCCATTGTTTTTTCCAGAGAAAGATGATTATAGAGTGGCATATGTGAGAGGGGACACACTCCTTCCTGTATCTGCTACCTTTAGCAACAGCCAGTCAGTTTCCATCAAATTTGACAGAAAGTGGAAGTTGAGAAGCTACTAAGCTCCTACAGTCTTTTTGAAGACAAGTATCAGAGCAGAGATGTTAAATTTGATCAGGACCCACGCTGAGAGAAAAGCTAAATGCTGAGTTTGGCTTTCGACAACAAAGAAGAATCCACTCGTAACAGAGATATTATAACAGAGACTAAATTGCCTTTACGTACCATTCAGACAATCAGATTACACACCTAACTAGATGCCAAGGGATCCAGCCACACTCCAAGTGAGACACACCCCCCCCCCGACACCCACAAATCCTCTCGTAAACCAGGCTTCAAAAGTTTCATTGTTCCGGAACCTACTTGAATGTTAAAAACTAATATGGGTTTCTTCTCTTTCTTCAGCAACAAAGGCACTTTAAGCTCACTTACACAGCATTCATATTTGGATTGACCTCAGAAAGCTGGGGGACAGCTTCACAAACAGAAATATCAAGATGTCAGTCAGCAATCCCTGGATTATTTTGCCCACCTGACGCAGCTTCCGTCTACCCTGGGGAGAAAGGTAGTGGGTGCGTAAATGCAAAACATAACATTTCAAGTAATTTGTTTGAGGCATAACAGCATTTGCCATACTTAGTCAAAACCACAGATCATTTCCATGGAGAATACTACAGGACAAAAAAGACAAATCACCCCGCTGCATGCCAAAACCCTCTCTGTCTTCGCAGTAAGGAACTGGAGAAGGAGGCATGCACAGGGATATGCACACCAGGATGACCTGCACGTATCCCTTCCTATAAATGTTTAAGTAAATACAAGATTTCAATCTCAATTCCAAACTCACGGCGCGCTGCCATGTGAGAAGAGTCTCTTCTTCCATACAAAGTTGCAGCAGCTTAAAACAGCATTTGAAATCTGGTAATTTATGCCACTTAATGCATTTGCTGACAGGAATACAATTCTACAATTTTAAATGATTTCCTGGGGTCGCTATGGCATATTGCCTTATAAAACGGGGTGTCGGTATTAGTCCCTTGTGATGCAAGAGGGCATTAACACTACTATATCAAGTGTGCGGTGTCAACAAGTAAATCATCGGGAAGAGTTGATGAGCTGAAAATTGAACCTACCTTTCAGTACGGCTGGAAGCCCGACAGGCTTGATGGTTACCATAGTAATTCTGTGGCAGTTTCGGATTTATTGCCTTGTACTGCACAGTTATAAAGGTTCTTCAGCTACCTTCTGCACTGTTTCCAGAGTGAAGAGGAATGCTATGATAAATGTCCACTATCCGAAAGATATATTCAGGGAGATGTAATGCAGGAAGGCGGTATTTTAAATGCAAATTACATGCTTTTTGCCCTTTTTAGAATATTAAAGAGCAATTTCAGAGGAATCAAAACAAAGAACTCTGACCTCTGACACCATGATTCTTTGCTGTACAGATCACAATTTTCTGTGGGACTGGATACTGCATATTTAAGTAGCATGAAACTGAAAATGAGGCAATAAATTCCACTAAAGATAGTCTGAGTAATGCATTGATTATGAAAATAAGCATACAACTGAGCAATTACTAGAGCAGGCAGTCACGAGGTCTTGTTCAGTATATTTAGATCATTCTGTAACCATTAGAAATTAAATTATTTCATTATATCTAATTTACATCCCTTTATATTTTCAGTAATACAAAAGAATATTACTACATGGAATAAATATGATGAACCATTAGTATTCCAATATTCACATGCTACGCCATAAAGAGTGCGTATTAATGTTACCAGATTGCATTAGATTTTAGTTTACCTCCATGATGGGCTTTAAAGGAAAACAATGATAATTTGCCTTTTATTACTACCCTAAATATTGTTTGCTACTCTGTTCAGCCAGGTCTTGAAAACAGCAACTTCTACTCTTGTTAGTAAACATTGCAATTCATGAAATATTCCATTATGTTTTACTGGATTGTTTGTGTCCATAATTCTCTTTGATCACACAGCAATAAAAGACTGAGGGATCACAGGGTATCTTTCTTACCAAGTGCAGAAGCACCATGCACTAATTTGTGTGTTAGCAATTCCCACGTGGATACTACGTTATTGATTCTGCCATCTAAATTCCACTGTTTGACAGGAAGGATATTGCGTGTAGGATTAATAAAATTATTTCCTCAAGCAATACTTTTTTAAAGCATTGGTTATGTACTTTTACTTCAGAAAAGCTTCTCACAAATGTATATTACAGTATGAGAACAAAATAATTCTGTGGTGCAACATAGTAAATACAAAGGAATATGTGCTGTATGACAACAATTCTGTAATATGCTTGCAGATTAAAACATCAGACTAAAATTGCTTTTAAAAAGCAGAGAGGGATGCATGCCTTATAGATGGCTGGTTCATGTAAAAGGACACAACACTCATCTGATTAATCGAACGCATTCTCTGTTGACGTTGTAAGGTATGCTATCCCAAAGACAAATGGCAGAAGATTCGCAGTCTGCTCTTCTCACCCGTGAAGCCCAGATCTTGTGATCTTTGTACTGCAGAAACAGAGGCCCCCTTCAAGTGTTCGCTTTTAGGCGCAAACTGAAAAAACCTTATCAGAAGAGTCATCTCTTGCTTGTAGGAAAAATAAAGGGGGGATTTTGACTGGCTTGTTGTATCACAGAAACACCAAGACACCCTTACATAGGGTTCTCCGTAAGAGATGGTTACACGTGAGCAGATGCCATTTATTTTCATTAAATCTGGGCTGCCCATTCAGGCTGCTGGGCCTTCATGGACACCTCCCCAGAAACCACCCCACCAAGAGAATCTCTTAGCTTTAAATCAAGTTTCTCTTGAAACAAATATAAATGGAAATGGGAGAATTTAAAAAAAAAAAAAAAAGCAGAGGAACAAAGCAGGTATAATAAAACCTCTAAAAAATATATGCATTCGCTCTCTGCCAGGCCTGGTCTGGCTGCAGCTAAAGCAGCCTAAATGAATCAAAAGATTCATCAGGTCAGGTCATGGTTCCTGCCTCCACATCCCCTTTTCCTAACAGCATGCTTTTTAATGACTCGATACGCAGACGACGGCACTGAGCGGGCTTCTACATCCAGGGTCTGGGGTCTCTGTCTCTGGCAGTGGCAGGGCTGTGGATGGGACGGGGGTGTAGGTGTGACTGTGGGAGCTGCCGTATGGGCAACAAACCCCGTTCCCTGCTCAACCGGAGCCAGGCCACTTGCCGAAGCCAGTTTTGGGGCTCCCCTGCTCCCTCTCCACCTCCTCGGGTCCTCCTCTAGCAGCAAAGGGGTTGCAGGAGGGGAACAAGACTGCGTCCTGGTCTTTTCCTTACCTGTGGGATCCACGTGCTGACCAGAGATCTGATCCTCGTGGTTTACACACAGACCCAGAGCCCTTGCATCTCCAAAGCTGTTGATTGATTGTGTTTCTGTCCGTTAATTGCCGTGCAACGGGAGGGCGTCCTTGCACCCTCCCTACCTGGCACCACGCACACCCATGCAGAATCACAGAGTCTCACCTGTGGTCCTAATGACTTTCTCCTTCCAGATTTCAATGTAGCAAAATAGAAAGCTACACAGCTCACAGAATATGTTTTTTACTGTATGCCTTATCTTTATAAAAGGTGTGTTGCGTGGAGGGATCTGAAAGAGTTCTCTCAACACCAGAGCCTGGTTAATGCTCCACAGGAATGAGCAGGTTCAATCCCACATCATTTCTTCCTTAGGAATGACTCCCAGAAAATTCATTTCTCAGTAGATGACTGAGAAGCACAAAATAAGGTGTTATTAGAACTGAAGGTTGGCATTAATAAAACATAAGGAGTAGAAAAAGATCAAATATGTAAGATTCAACAGTTGGTAGTCAATGAATTCATGTTGCTCGTCAGACACCGTTACATGCTGGTCTAATTACCCTCACCAGGAAACATTTCAATGCACTGTATTTTAAGTCACAAAAATATTTATTTCTGTTGTCTATAAAAATGATTAACAAACATAAATGCAACTATATGTTTCTTTTCCTCTCCTTACTTCTCCCAGCCAAAAGCACTTTTCTTCTGCAAAGGGCAGGAAGGGATCAGGGATCAATTCCCCTTATTGACGGTATACACCAGCCAGTGCTGGGTCCTGTTCTCTGTGCAATGACAGCAATGTAACATTTCCAGGCAGCCATGATTGCTGACATCATGAGTCATTTTAATGTCATTTTCTGTACCTCATTTATCAGCAGCCATTTAAATAATGAGGCTGTGAAGGAAAACAGAACTCAGCAGACCCCAGCCTTTGCCGATAACTTTGCCCACCCTTCACAGACTTGGGAAAACCCACTGCTAGGCTCGATGCAGAGCTTGCTACAGGTCAGCAATCTTGTTGAAACGTTGTTTATCATGCTGCAGATAGCAAAAATAATAATTTTTTGCACTGCACATGCAATCACAAGATGCAATGTGAACTGAAATGAACTGACAATAGGACGCAGCCTTTGCCCTGCATCAAAAGCTATACAGAAACCATTAGCTTTTTCCTCTGCAGGAAAAATGCTGAGATAAGTGAAAAATACCAGCTTGTGGGTACGGTGCTGCTGACTAGTCAAAGTAGTTTGGTTTGCTTGGTAGATGTCAGTACTGACATCAGATGTGGACAGGGAGAAACTCTCAGTAATAAGAGAGCTGGGCAGCAAAATGACACCAGTGTCCAGTTAGAGAAATCCTTCATAATCTTTTCTGGTGCTATGGCTCCCTGGCAGGAGAAGAGGTTGCTACTGAGGAAGGTGGCCTGAGAAGTGAAGAGAAAGGCACAGGGGTGTCTTCACACACGCAACTACCAAGAAGGATCTTACGATCTCCTCTCAAGGACCGATCCTGCAGAAAGCTTTATGGTACGGAAAACAGCTGTGGGACTCACCTCTTCTCATTGCAAGACCTGAGGAGTTCTCCCAAGGGAGAACAGAACCAAAAACCTTATCCTGCCCAGCAATTTAGGGGTAAGTGGAAGGGGTGAAAAAACAACAATAAATATATAAACACCAAAAAGTCAATAAAAGTTGCTGGACTAACAGGGACAGGCTGAGGTGTCACTTGCTGGAGTAACTGGTTCATATCCCAGTACCTTGTTTCAACTTTAAAAAAAAAAAAGCAAGATTTTCTCACTGATTTAAAATTGAATGTACAGTTAGTTTCAGGAGTCAACATAAATAGAAGAGGACCTATTTGCAAAAACATAGACAGACATTGTCCACCTCTGTTTCCAAACTCAATGGAGAAATGTATCTTGCTGATAGTTTTAAGATTGTTAACTGAAAACTGCATCAGTTAATCCAAGGCTGTTTTACCAGCGTACCTTAAGTTATTACTACCACTCCAGAGACTACAGAAATACTTCTGTTTCTTTTAAATTATTACTCAGCATAGGCAGAGTCCTTCCCTGCCAGTCCTTCCTTCCTAGCAAGTAAACTATGTGGACCTTATGTAAAAATGGGGCTACATGGACCTTACACAAAAAAGGGGGCTTTGATCATACTGAGAAGAAGAACACTTAATGACAAGGTGCTTTCCAGTTCACTCATCATTCCAATGACACGGGAAGGCTAAAAATGTCAAAACACATCAGTGGTTCATAAGCAGAGGCTGTAAGACGCGAGCCAGGTAACTTTTTCTTCCCACGTGAGTGGTGATGCAGGTGTACTCAGCAATATTTCTTGTAAAGGTGTTTTAAATCGAGATGACAGTTTAGACCAGGGAACTGAGGCAGTAGGATTTGAGAAGCAATCGGCATATGAGCAGAGGGAACAAAGTCATTTAGCATTAGCCAACCTTTTGGATTAGTCATAATTCAACAACTAAAATACCAGCCAAGTTCCAGAGCAATCTGCATTTTTGCTTCTGGTTTAGATGACGATGATGGCTGTGATGGAGCAACAACGTTTGCAACTAGGAAGAGCACAAAAGGCAAGGTGCCTTCAGTTCCACCACTCTGCAGCCGCGGTGGGATCTTTGATCAGACTTCAAAAGCCTTAACCTGGACTGTTACAAGCTGAATCAGCAAGCGGAGGATAAGGGGCGAGGGAATGAATGGGATACGACTAACTGAAAACCTGCTCAGTTCTGTCTGATTCTGAAAAGATTTTCTAGTAACAGGAGAGTTCAACTCATTCACATTCAAGCCCTGAAAGAGTCTATTTTTTTCACAGCTTCTTAGCCGCAGCAGCAGAGCAGCCTGGAGGAGTGTTACCACTTTCTTTGTTCCCAGGGCCTGAAGCTAGCTAAATTGCCTCATGCAAACAGACTGAGGACTCACGTTTTTTTCCTTGCCGGCCACCTTTTTTCTTTTTATCTAGCATGCCTTTCCTTACCAATAGCAGCATGCAATAACTGCCCTGAAACAACAAACAATTACATAAACATTTAAGAAAATAAGCGCCATATTTTCAAGTGCATGGCCTTTATCCGGTGCTTACCAGAAAACAAAGATTTGGTACAAATATTTCACTCAGTGTTCAAAATACTCAAGCACCTCATGACAACAGTTGTAATTTCAAAAAGCCTATTGTCGTGCAACTGTTTATTATGTGATTGAAAAAAAAGATGGAGTCAGCATTTTGGAACTTGGATAAATGAGCAGCTGATTTTTGGACTGTTTATGGCACCAGAATTACTCTACAAGTCTTCAAAACCCAGCTAGTTTATTGTCTGTTGATTTTAGCAGACTGTAATTTGGTCATATAGGAGAAAGAGAAGGTTTACTATTATGGAAAACGTATATTTTTTTGGTTATGGCCTCAAATTGCTATATTGTGCAGTTCCTCCTGCTAATAATAGAGGCAGCATTTGACAAGTGCAACATGATGTAGCGAGCATGCCTTTGCTAGTCTACCAAGACTGTAAACACTAAAACTATTACCTCAAAGTCAGAAAATACTGAATACCTGAAACGTATTGCAGGAGTAAAACGCATGCAGTTAGTCAAGGTGGGGCATTCAGAAAATTCCCTCAAAATATTTGTAGGGGGTTGTTATTTGTGAGGGTAATGGGAGCCAGGGTTAGCTTAATGGCACACGGGAAACCACGCTGAACGAAGAAGCCAACTGGAGGGAGTACTGACTCAGCTGAATAGTAAACTAATATGCTGACCATCTGCACTCAAGGCATTGTGGTTAAATTCCTGATGCTGATGCTTGAGTTAGGAATCACAAGTGAGTGATGTATGTATATACAGAGAGAGACAATTTCTTGACTCCAGTATATCTAGACAGGGAGACGGTACTTCGGAGCTGCTGGTCTGTGGGTTTGAAAGAGCAGGCGGTAATTATAATGATTTAGCGTTATGAAGCAGACTCATTCCACTGGATTATGGCTTTCATTAGGATTTGCAAAGATTGCTATTGCTATTCTAGCTTCCTATTGCATATAAACTCATTTTTGAAAAAGAATTGTCTTGCCTCTTTCAGAAATGTCAACAGGAAAATATTTTACCCAGCCAGTTGAGAAAAGTGTCATAAAATAATATTATGTATGTCTCATTATTTTAAAAAGAAACCTTTTATTAGCCTTGCTTTACAATAACCCTCAGAGCAATTTAGGACAAGGTGTTAAAATTTGATTGGAGTCACCTTAAAAAGGTTTGGGTCTTTTTGAGAGTTAGGGTGGAAATCAGATCCCTTAGAAATTATTTTAAGTACTACCAAATATCAAGGTAGTAAACAAAAATGAAGGCAATAGAATTTGACTTACTGGTAAAGAATTGTGCCTGTATGAAACATTATGCACACAAAAGTCCTCCTGAATGCTAGGGGATGAGTCATGCAACAGGAATGACAAGTCTTCTGCACTTTCCTGTGCCATGACTCTTTAATGTCAGCAGAACAAGAGAGCACAGACTGAGCACGGAGAAAAAAGGCAAATTTTTAACATGTTATTCCTGACCCTGACTCTTTAACATACAACTGTTTTTTTAAAACTTTATAGTGAAAATGGTCTGCACTAATAATTTATGTCACATAATTGATAGAGCAGATCAACTTCCAGACACTTCATACTGTGAGAACACCATGCTATTAAAACCCCAGCAATATTTTTTATTGCTAACAATGAATAACACCCCAAAAAACTCACTGTGACATTCAACTCCCAGATACGCTATCTTGTTTTCTGCAAGTGTTTTATGTCTATGCATATATATACATGCTATGAGCTTATTTTCCAAATCTTCAAAATAAGAATGCAAAACAGTACCATCCGGACATCCCCCTCCCTTGTACCCACAAGTTTTAGGACAAGCTGGCAAAAACCCGTCACAAAACACAATGGCTGTGAGCTACTGTTCCTTCTCTATCCCAAACAATAGATGTTACAAGAATAAAATAAAAGCCTATTTTAGCTTGTTAGAGCAACTGCAGAGCATCGCACACCAGGCGTGGAGTGCCCGGACTACAAAGGATGCGCCCTGTTGTTATGGAAACTAGATGACAACTTTGGTGTCCACGACCATCGCTGTCACCGCTGGGACTGGAGTCCAGCTTGGCTGGGGATCTGCACCCAGTTCTGCCCCATCACGCTGCTGCTGGATGGGATCCAGCTGTTGCTGCCCCGAAGTGAAGCCCTGGCACAGGCAGGGCATTGCCACCGTCCTCTGGGTTTCTCACGCCTTCTCCACGCTCGCCCCAGCTTGCAGAAGAACACTGCAGCTGCAGGGGGGATTAATGGGTACGGTAGAAAGAACGTGGGCATGATATCTCCAAGTCATCATCTCTAAAGATATTCATGACACCTACGGGCGTTTTGGCTGAACTGGAGAGCTAGATTGAATCCCTCATTTTAAACAGAAATAGAGATGTGTAGCGCTCTTTCTCTTATGTAAAAGAGGCAGAAGGCATTTTCTATCTACTAAAAATAGACACCATTCACTCTGTCAAGTCTTTCGCCTCTTTGCCTGACACAATGAATAGTTGATCCAGTCTATTCCCTGCCAGCAGAGGAGCGTTCCCCTTTCCTCCTGTATCCCAGCTCAACCTCCCTCCCTTTCCCACATCACCTTCTCCAGCTGTTCATTTGATTGTTGCTATTTTGGTATCTCTGCTAGGGTTTGGATGGTGGATTCCCTGGGACACAGCAGTGCTGTGTCAAGGGCACCTGATGTGACCTCTTTGCTCCAGGTATTGTCACAGACAACAGCTTCCAGTGTTTGGTTCAACTTGCCTTAAGTAAAGAGTATTTTCCTCATACTGCTCCACTGCTTTGCCCCCTACTTTTGCCACTGCCACAGAGAGGTACAATAAAAGACAAGACTGGGCCTTGTTTGACCTCAGCCAAGAGCACCGAAACATTGTCCATAATCAGTGTGACTGCCTGGAACGGGAAAATCAACTTCCCATTCTATACCTGGAGGCGAGGAGTGGTACCCAGGGATGCCCTGGGGAGGAGATGGCTAGAGAAGTGAGGGTCAGAGTTAACCTGCACTATCAGCAGCAGGGAGCACTGCTTACACGCACTGTACGTACAACCTGCGCTCACATTGCGGCTGCGGGTCAGATGTACCTGAAATAACTTTCAACCACTCAGCCCCGGCGCTACCGCTGAGACAGCTCAGCGCGGGCATAGGGATGTTTCCTTGACCCTTGGGTTTTCTACAAGGAATAAAGAGCTATACCGGGGCGGGAGCCTTGCTGCAGGATGGTAGCTGTTCTTCTCTAAAGGACTCGGGGACAGCCCTGCAGCCGTTCAGAGGCGGCGTGATCTGTTAGTGGTGTTACCAACAGGTACCATTTTGGTACCACGGTGCTCGAGCTAACGGGTGACTGAGGACCGGAGGGTAAAGGGGCAGCACATATCCTCGTGATGTGAGATGTCCTCGGTACGGAAAAGACGAGCGATTGGCAGATAGGATGGATAAGGATGGGGATGAAAGACGTTTTGTGAATGAGGTATACTTTTTAACGGGATGTATTGACCGTGCCTTTATTTGTGTGAGCAGAGGAAGAAATCCCTTGAAGTAAATGGGTAAGAAATAGGATCATTATAGAGATGATGAACACCATGTGAGGTTTTTCCTCTTAATACTACTTTTAGGGACCCCCCCCAAACCTGCAGTTACTATAACCATAAAGACATTTTAATTCCCTGAACCCCTACATTACAGCAGAAGCACACGCCGCACAAATGTACAGCAGTAAAAAGACTTGCTTCTCACAGCATTGCTTCTCTCATAGATTAGCTATAATAAAAATGTGCTGAATTTTAGAGAAAAAACCTGCTTTGCACTCTAAGTCCACTTCTTTCAGTGTGAAAACAGGCAATATTTGAGAAGCACAAAGTGACTTCAAGGCACAAGTTGCACTGACCTGCACTGGGAGTGACACAGTTGAGGCAGTTGTGTCCACCGTCTTCTGCTGAGTTCCTTGAGGGTAAAGCAACATGCAGAAAGCAAAGATTGGTTTACATGGACATTTACCCATTACATGGGTTCGCCTAACCCAATCTTTTTCAGACTGTGTGTAAATATATAGCAGAAACATAGTATGAAATGTTACAAAACCAAGTTCTGGTTGTGGCAGTGTGTTAAAACTTACAGATATTAAAAGTTCAGCTGAGGTGACCTGCTTAGAGCAGCAAGAGCTTCTGCCCACAGGATACTCTGACCTCTGGGGTGCAGCTGGATTTTCGTCTTTAATCTTCCTTTGCTAGCACAGATACCACTCTGCTCTGAGCAGGACTTGAGTGATGACCCTTCAAATACCCAGTAGTCTACATGCATTTTTGTGAGAAGACAGAAACCTGATATTTGAACCTGAGACAACACACAAGTCTCATCTTAAAATAAACAAACAAAATTGATAAAAATCAGAGATGTTTCTTTTTTTTTTATGGAAAGATGGGAAAGATGTCTATTTTAAGCTTATTTGGGTTTGTATTATTTTAGTTAATAGCAAGAAGTTTAATTTTTTTTAAATCAGCCTTCTTTCCAGAATAACACATGCTTATTACTTTCCCCTCCATTTTTCAATTCCCGTGTTCTTTTCTATCCCGCTACTCCACCCTTTTCCTCCTCCCACTTCTCTCCTGCTATGAGAATTAAATTCATTTGGTTCTCTCTGCTGAGGGCAGAGTTACAGGGAAAACTTTGCTCTTCACAGCATGCTGTAAGCAGGTCCAGGTTCACTCTGACCTTTGCTGGTTGCTCAACCCATGCTTAAAGCATCCTCTGCCTCTGACTCCCCGTTCCACCCAGGGCTACAGCAAGTGCAGCATCTTTGTTAAACCTGTGCCTCCTGGCTGAAAATGGAACGGTAGTCTCCAAGCCAGGCCCTAGTGCATTAAGAAGAGGAGGATCAGGACCTTGAAGTGTGTTCAGAATTGAATGGGGAGCCACTGGAGTGTGTAGAGCATTAGCGTGATATGCTCCCAGTACTCCTTCCCCAAAAGACTCGCCGCAGCACACCATCCGTAGGGAAGTTTTAGCAGTGGCTTTCACCTTCTGTGCAGCTTATGTCACTGGCATGCTGACCTAAATCTAAAGTTAGATGAAACTGGAAGGGATTAGCAGCTTCTGTTTCATCAACTACATTACTTTTAATTGCCTTGAAGGATTCGTTTTGTCTTCACTCCAGTAACCTTTGGCAGCAATCAGCAGTTCAAACACCAGCACTCCCACACGCAGTAGCTCTTTTCACAGTCACATACCATTTACTGAAAGCTCCATAACAAATAAAAACACGTTCATTCAGTTAGCTTTTCAGATGTATCTATTTAAATTCCACCTCTGATAAAATTAAAAGATTAAGTATACTTCTGGGAAGCAAGAAAATGCTTCATCATCACCAGGAACGGGCATTAAATTCTCGTCTATGTTTTACAAACAGTATAATCAAAGTTCAATAGAGAATATGCAAAGATTGCAAATCTATAGCAGACATAAAAATTTACATAAATAACAGATATGAATATCTGATGTTTACAGAAATAAAACTGCATGCTATGCAAACAGAGTAAAGTCTACAACACTAAACAACATTTCATTATGCTGATTTCTCAACTCCAAGCTCTTTGGAGGTGAATATGTACAAGGCATTCCACTCACACAATGCAAGGGAAAACGCCTGTAGAAAAAAACAAAATATCTATTGTTATGCTAAATTGTTTAAAGAAATTTGGACTAAGGATTGGAGGAAAACAGGGATTGTTTCTCCCCAAGACCTTTAGGGTTAGCATTTCACAGCTACATCCCCTTCCCTTGTACCCACAAGTTTTAGGACAAGCTGGCAAAAACCCAAAACCCAGAAGGCACCTGGACAATTCAACGGGAACTTGGTACCTGAAGTCTGTAAACAGCCTTAAAAAATCTGATCCATAATAACTCACACTGAGAAGTGGGAATTTGAGTTTTTAAGGGTCTTATGTAAAATACCAACATCAAATAAATTGCACTGATCACACTCAATCTGCTTTGGAAATACGAGGGGGTCATACACAAAGGTGACAATTTACTACTCCGTGAGTTAAAACATGAAATATAGTAACCCTGTCAGCGGAGGAGTACTCAACCCAATGCATTTATCCTAGAGCTAGCCTGCCTCAATGCATGACCGGAGGTTTATAAGCCCAGTCGGACTCTTGCAAGCAGCCATCGTTCGCACTGGGACTCAACAGGACCCTACCTGTGTGGCAGAGGCAGAATTTTGTCCAACATTCCTTGTTTGTCTTTTTTAAGGATAAAAGACTGGTTTCACTAGCACCTGGGATACACTGACATCATGTGACATTAAAAATACTGTCGGCACTCACTCAAAAACATAAATGGGGACAGGAACCTGCATAAGCTAGCATAAAAACTTCTGGGATATTAAAAAATACCCAAGCCAAACCTCCCAAAAAAGCAAGGAGAACCAAAACCTCACATAGCCAAACACATTGTGCTCGACAAGGTCACCCTCCTAATTCAGCGAATTCAGTTAATCCTCTGGATGAATGCGACATGTGTTGCACTCCCAATGAAACGGCACAAGCTCCAAATAAGAGGCCATCAACTACTGCTATAAATGCAGTCAAATGGCTGCGAGTCTGAATAACACCATTCGATTTTCCCCTTTCCAATAAACAACCAAAACAAAGAGAAGTGTTTCACTAAAGGTGTGCATTGTTTAAAAGGCCAAAAGGTGCCTTTCCTTCTAAATTTTAAAACCATTAATCAAGCATGCAACAAACAACATGTGCAAGTCAAAGGTTAATATCCCAGGGTCTTTAATGTGCGATTACCACCCACTTCTTTTGCATTAACACCATCACCTCCTCCCTGTCTTTCGACACCCCCCCCAACTATTCTTGCCTTGTGTCCCACTGATTTGCACAACTGAAAAGTAGTAATTATTTCTCACTTAATCTTCAGAAAACTGCTCCATGGAGAATAGGCTTTGCCTTCTGTTCCAAAGTCTGAAGGGAATGACCACTGGAGAGAAGGAATTGTTTCATTTCTTCTCTAAAGACTTTGCCCAGGTTTTGTTTGTTTTTTTAAGGATGAAAAGACTAGTTTCACTAGTACCTTGAAGACAATGACATCACTGCACAATAAAAATACTGTAAGCAAGAAGATAATCAAACGCTATGGAGCAGATTTTGATTTTAGAGATAATGGCATTAGTCCAAGATAGATTTACATGATTTAAATAATGCAACTGTAGATATTCACCAGTGCTTTTGAGCACAGAGCATGGCTCTAACGACATCTGAACAATTAATCTTTACAATTGCGCTGTTTAGAATGTTTCTCTGAGCAGGCATACTCTTAATAATTGGGAAACTAATTAAAATTACTATCTAAAGGGGTGTCAGAAGTCTTCAGTAAACAAAAAAAATTGGGGTGGGGAGGGAAACAGCACAAAATAGTCCCTGCGTGTTCTATAACATTCACTTGAAAAAACAAAGCAAAGCAAAAAGAGTGAAACAGCTGTCGTTCCTGCATATTCTCTACATATCTAGAAACATCTTTTTTATTTCTGAGGCTGAATATTTTTTTTTTTCAGTTCTGCCTCAACTGTATTCATGATGCAATGCAAGTCTCTAGCATTATTACTGGTATTTACAGAAGGAAGATTCTTCCCAAGTCATCTTTTCAGCAGTGAAAACAAGGGCTGCTGTGTTTACTCAGAAAATATTTCTGGAACTCCATTAAGTGATTAAGTTAGAGAAGAGAAAAAAACTGCAGGTGAGATCCAACTACCTCTGTAGCTCAGCTGGCAGCACCTCTGACCTCTGGAGCACCAAGGCTGGCTGGACAGACTGAGCCTGCAGGTTCCTCATTAGGTTTAATTCCACTCTTCTGAAAATGCACTTTGCTGAAGAAGAAAACCAGATGAATTTATAACTGCTCTTCGAGAGTAGCAACTTACAGTAAAATTCTTTGATTTTAGCAGCTAGGCATCAACGGATCTGACTTCTGACTGTTTCCAGACAGACATCCTGGTGAATACTTTCAGATGACAACTCATATTCATGACCACAGATGAGCCTACAATATGCAAGTCCAGAACATGTTTCTTTAGCACTTCTGGACTTATTTAACGACTGTACTAGTAACAGCTGTTAACCTTATTGCTAAAATCCTTTCTGTTGTGGAGTTACTCTGCATTACCCTAGAAGGGAAGGCACAGCACATTCACTGGTCTTTGTCCAGCAAGATGTACATTTTATGATTACCTTGGCCAACTCTAGAAGTATTTAGAGGTGTCAGCAGAGGCTGGTTTTATAACACGTGGTGAGAAAGTTGCATATTCTGGTGCTCTACAAACAGATTCCTGCTGCCTTAAACTCCATTGCCTCCATAGCTGCTATTTGCTCTCCTGCACACTTCAGGCAATGGGTCGTAGGGCACAGACAGGATTTTAACTCGTCAGAGACAAGGAAAATCTATTTCAGGCTCTCGAAGTGGAAAGTGGTGGTATGGGTCACTAAACACTATCGGTCACTTTATCTCACAGGAGCCGTGAATGAGAGGGCTGGGTAGCAGGAGGACAATGGCACAAGCAATAAAATGCTGGAAATGGCTCTTGTGTGCTCCCCAGGACAGCATGAGCACACCTGGGAGCTGTTACACACATGTGCAGCTAGAGATGGGCATTCATATTTTTTAAAACAAACACCAAGTCATTTGGTGATTTGTGGAAGTGGGTTTAAAAAAAAAAAATTATAAACAAACATCTCAGGCCCTTTTTAACTTGCCGTTACTCACTGCTTCCAAAAATTCATTTCTTGTGTTTCTGTCTCTTCTTCTTAACAAATGCCACAAATTTTCAGAAAATTAATTTGAGAATCCACAGTACTAAATTCAGCAGCAGTGCACATGCATTTTAAATAACTGCCTTAACATCAGGCTAACCTTGACCTATGCAGTATTCGGTGGCATGTATTGAAAATCCTGTGTGTCAGTGCAACAACGAAGCAGCAGTGAGTAACCCGCATGCCTAACACCAAGCTTCGTTTGGCATTACTTCAAGTGTAACTCTCACCCTGGGGCTATGCAGAAACTGCCAGGTAGTTCAGATCCTGCAAGAGAAAGGAATTGAGCTAAGAGATGATGCTGAGGCCATCGTTACTGCAGTCTAGGACCACTCCTGTCTGTAAGGGACAGTGTGTTGGACCTCTGGAGGCCACCTTCATCTTCCTCCCGACAAAAACCTTACTTGTCCCACTCACTCTGCAAGGAAGGAGACACCAGTTCTGTGGCTCTCACTGTGTGTAGATCGTGATACGTGTGCGGGAGCATCAGAAAAAAGTTGTCTGCCTCTGGCGTAATGTATTGCTTGCAGCCCAAATACCCAAGAATCTTTGCCACTTAATGGCTGGAATAAATCAGGATTTGACTTGCGCACATTGACTGATCATCATAAAATGAAAATGGTTGGAACTCAGTGCCTCAAAACCTCTGCATGGAAAACTAACATGATATGACTAGAGAGAGCTCTAGTTTGAAAATGGAAGGAACATGTGATGGGACTGGAAGTAATCTGCAGGTAAATCTCAGCTATATTCAGGTCACAAACTCAACTCCCTTGTTACTTCTGAGCCTGAAATTTATTTAATAGAAGGAAATAAAATGTGAGAGGGAAGGGAATGAATTATCCTATTTTAACATCGTTGAATTATGTGCCATGAAGTTACTGCACTAAAGTTTTCATCAGCATGAGCAGAGGCTGGGTAAGTTAGGGAGGAGCAGATCTGCCAACAACAGCCTGTAGCTATATCATAAGCGATGTTTTAAAAAGTGCTTGTAAGTTTGTACGCTTGGGAATTTCATGGGCCCACACCTCGTCTAAATCTGGTCTTTAATCATGTCATTGATGATAGCAAATTCTTGCAATGAGCCCTAATAGCTAGGGAAACTGATTTTGCTTTACTCTTCAGAAGTCTCACATTAAAGGGCTCTGTATGATCCTGCTAACACACAGAAAAAGAAAATGTTTCCGAATGTAGCATATGGGGCCAAATATTTCTTTTTTTCATCCACATATTTACTCTATTGGCTTTAGCATTATGAGATATAACACAGTTCAAAGAATGTAGGAAAATATGGGACTAATTATGTTGATACTACCACAAATATGTGAATGAAGCGTATTCCTTCACAGACCAAGCAATGCCAGAAGGACTCCAGTCATTCAGGAATAAAGTGACCAAGGACTGTATAAGAGATGCTGTAGTAGTGCTGTCACTGCACTTGGTTTCCAGTCACCAAACCACTTAGATACCCAATTTCAGGAGAAGAAGAATCAAGTTAAACAATAACCATGACAAAATGCACAGTAGGAGTAAAGTCAAGTCATCCTGTCTCTAAAAATCAGCCCATACTGAGACTGTAGTCAGCTTTTTCCATCCTCCGCTCTATCGTGGGGATGATGTCTTGAAACAGCAGGTGCCTGTAGCATAGAACAGGAAAAATATCTTAAGAAACATAGGCTTACATCTGCCTTGCAGAGCTGGCTTATAGTCTAGTCAAGGGGAGTCTGGAGTTTTTGCTGTGACCATAAACAAAATCTTTTGAAGAAATGGCTGGAGAAATTTATTCTCTCTGGAGTCTACCAGTGGTCAGTTCGCAGGCGACTAATATCAAAAGTGGAAACTGCTATGAAATGTAATGCATGCAACTGAATCCAAGGATTCAAGATCAGCAATTTTCGTTATTTCCAAAGGCTTCTTCAGATTCCTTTCTCTTAAAAAAATAAAAAGACTTCCCATGGTGATGAACTCAATAGAAGCAACCAGAACAGAAGTGTGCCTGGCAGAATTACTAGGATTTAATCCTTGTAGTTGTGAAAAAGTGGCCCATCAAACCCAAATCAGCGTAGTGCTTTCTTCTTCAGTTTGGCAACAGATAATAGTGGCAATAGCTTCAAGAGACTAATTTGGCTCTTCCCCTCATTTCAGTGGGTTATTGACTCTGAAAGAGGTTGTTAAAACACAAATTCAAAGCTGTTAACTACTTTGCTACTCAACATGTAAACCATCAGTTAGCCAATGTTGTATCCAGGATGGTTGCCTACCTTTCTAAGACAGGTTACAAACAATAAATTAAAAATGAAAAAGCAAACCAAAGAAATGCCCCAAATGGCCACAGAGTCTGACAGCATTTTCCAGGATTTCCCAGGCAGTCAGTCAGAAGTCCTCAAATGAGTTACTTGACACCCACAAGATAACTTAAGTAACTTTGTTTTCTACCCATAATAATGTGAACTATTTGCAGTATGCTGTGCAAGAAAAAGATATGCGATGGTATAGATCCACAAAAGAGATATTTATAAACTCCCCCCTCAAAATGAAAATATAAATCAAATGTATTCAAGCTTAATCTTTTATCAAAGCACACAAAATGAATAGCAAGGGAACAGGTTAGTAAGTTGCAAGAATTCTTAATTGATTCCTCTATGGATGTGAGCACGGAAAATTATCTTACAACCAACCTGCTGTAAATGAAACAAATGTGTGTTCAGTTTCTAATGTAGTGTACCTTATAAAAAGTACCTTATAAAGATTTATAAAAACAAGTTACAGAGTTTTAGTGAAAACTGACTCATTGTTAAAGTCAGTGTTTAAAAACTGACTCTTGCTGAAAATGAGCAGCTGCAGAGACATAGCAAAATGACCACAAGGACACAAGCATCGTTTCAACTGCACTGCAGAAAATGTGGATTTAAATGTCACCAGTATGCAGACATCTAGACTAGTAGCATGTCTATGTTAAGTTCGAACTATCACTTGCATCTTTTTTAGCGCCAGTACCACGTTTAAGACTTCCATAACACTTTGCCATTTACCAGCTAAATCTAGTCCAAGAATGAGTGATGCAGACTGTCATTTTGCCTTCATCTGTTCATTAATAAAATTTGATAGAAAACTGCATGAATCAAAGAGCATGTACGTTTCTCATACTATGCCTATAGTAAGTCAAGTTACAGAAGTCCTTTCATTCAACTCCTTTTAGCTGCTTATTAAAAACTAAGATGTCTTTTCAGATCAGCTTGTGCCAAAAAGGAGCACTTTGTGATTTGTGTAGTAGAGTTTAGTTCTCCCTTGTCTCTGTACTGCAGTAAGAGAGAGGTTAGGCTGGAGGTAGGTCACATAACCCAAAGAAAGATGGTCAAGAGCACTGCTGACCTTTCATATCGGCAGGAGTGCTGTGAGGAAGGTGAGATTACTCAGATGGAAGCAATGGCCATAAAATTATATATGCCAGTGGAATGTGTTATCAGTCCTTAGCTCTTGGCAATGTAACTAAGAGCTTGGCCCTGAATGAAAAAATGAAAATTTTATCCAGAAACAAATCACTTTTTTTGCTTTATCTCCCCTTTGTCTAAACAAAAAAAAATTCCTAAGTAAAATATTTTGGTCTTCCAATGTTCCAATCGCCCTATTAGTTTTTCCTTTTCTCAGCAGTGTTGAAACACAAATAGATTTTCAACAATTCAAAGGGACATTTCAATGTTCAGAGTCAGGGGAGCTTTATTTAATTGGCCTAGCTTCAACTGCATTCATATCTGTTAACAAGGTCTTAGTTTCTGCTGCCCTTGCTGCTTGTCCTTTCTCTGTTTTGAAGGACTTTTCTCATTTTAGGAAAGATGGCATTTGCTGGACGAAAGTAAGAAAGGGGGAAAAAAGCCACTTTGTTACTGTGTTCTGTGAAACACATTTGCAGAACTTTTTCAGGTAAGAAGAAAAAGAAGCACCCACACAAAATACAGGCAGTAAATGGGAATTTGGGGTATTTCAGAGAATCATCAAAGGATGTTCCATTGACTCACTGGAGTTGAGACTTGGAATGTTGTGCCATGACTCCCTGCTGCCATTTCATCAACACGCAGGCATGGAAGATGTACTTATGTTCAAAGAGCATCAAACAGGCAGCAATGGTGGTGAAAGAGGATGGGACTGGAGTTAAAACTAAAAGTTATTAAATATTTTAGAAATATAGAAACATAGAATAGCTTGGGTTGGAAGGGACCTTTAAAGGTCATCTAGTCCAACCCGCCTGCAGTGAGCAGGGACATCTTCAACTAGACCAGGTTGCTCAGAGCCCCATCCAATCTGACCTGGAATGTTTCCAGGGATGGAGCACCTACCACCTCTCTGGGCAACAACCTGTTCCAGCATTTCACCATCCTCATCGTAAAAATTTCTGCCTTACATCCAATCTAAACATAACCTCTTTTAGTTTAAAACCATTACCCCTTGTCCTATCGCAACAGGTGCTGCTAAAAAGTCTGTTCCCCATCTTTCTTATAAGCCCTCTTTAAGTATTGAAAGGCCGCAATAAGGTCTCCTTGGAGCCTTCTCTTCTCCAGGCTGAACAACATCAACTCTTTCATCCTTTCCTCATAGGAGAGGTGTTCCATCCCTCCAATCATTTTTGTGGTCCTCCTCTGGACCTGCTTTCTGGGCTGTGAGTCAGCTCATGCCCAGCTTTTCATCCACCAGTACCCCCACGTCCTTCTCGGCAGGGTTGCTCTTAACCTCTTTATCCCCCAGCCTGTATTGATACTGGGCATTGCCCCGACCCAGGTGCAGGACCTTGCACTTGGCCTTGTTGAACCTCATGAGGTTCACATGGGCCTCCTTCTCGAGCTTGTCCAGGTCCCTCTGGATGGCATCCTGTTGCTCAGGCGTCAACTGCACCGCTCAGCTTGATGTCATCTGCAAACTTGTTGAGGGTGCACTCGATCCCGCTGTCTACGTCATTGATGAAGATATTAAACAGTAGTGGTCCTAATGCAGATCCCTGAGGGACACCACTCGTTGCTGATCTCCATCAGGACATTGAGGCATTGACCACTGCCCTCTCGATGCGACCATCCAACCAATTCCTCATTCACCAAACAGTCCATCCATCAAATCCATATCTCTCTGATTTAGAGAGAAGGATGTTGTGGGGGACCATGTCAAAGGCCTTACAGAATTCCAGATAGATGACATCTGTAGCTCTTCCCTTGTCCCTCTATCACAGAAGGCCACTAGGTTGGTCAGGCAAGACATGCCCTTGGTGACGCCATGCTGGGTATCTCAAATCACCTCCCTGTCCTCCACGTGCCTTAGCATAGCTTCTAGGAGGATCAGTGTTGGGCAGAGGGAGGAAAGAAAAAAGGCTAAACAGCCGTTGCTTTCATTTAGAAGTCATTCATGATCTGGGCACTGTATTCTGCAAACAATAAACATCTCAGCAGGTTGGTTTTAAACCGGTATCTGACCACTTGGGACTGTTTATTTCTACTCAGCTGTCCAGCTTCAAACCTGCTTATCAATACAGAGCTTCTTTGCCTCATTGCTGAAATTATCTGCAATGCACTGCCAAAATAATGACAATGTTGTGACAGTCTCTGAAGGTTTGCCTTCATTACCTCCGCATCACAGTGACACAGAACCACCGGACATCTTTGATACTGTCCTGGTTTCAGCCTTTCAAGAGAAAGGACAACAGCTTACATAAACAGTGATTTCTAGCAGCAGAAGAAAAACAGATTCCTCCCAAACCCTCCAAAGTAATGGCCTAGTTCACTTGTTACTGCTCTAGAATTAATTTAGGGTTTTTTTCCTTAAAGTTGGTACCCCCTCTCTTTTCACAAGCAGCCTGCATCCCAAAACAAATGTTCTGAAAATGCACTGTGCATCAGCGCTGCTGTGGCATACTCTGATTTCTTCCACTTTTACTCGGTCTTACTGAGGCAATTCCTACATGCCAAGTTACCCCCTTCATATATTTTCCAGATTTATATTTCTCAGCTTCCTCAGAGATATTTTAAAGAGATCATGCCCCAAAATATAAGAGCTCTACAGGAATTTGTATCTGTGACATGCAGCTAAAACTTCGAAATTAAATAATAGTGATTTTACTGGAGTCTTATATTGCCTGATAGTTTGTAGTGTAACTCAGTGCCTTATGCATACTGAAATACTTTTAAATAACTACAGTAATTCTCCAGTGTATATTCCAAGATACATTGACTCTTGCTTTAACTATTTTGGTGGTTTGGATGACTAATCTGCTTTGTCTGTTGCAAGTTAAGACTTTCTGTAAGGATATTTGGATTTGCTACTTCCAGAAAAGCGATGCTGCATGAATTTGCAGTGTCCTTAAATAGATCATAGCAACCCTTATCTTCTTAGGTTCTTCTGCAAATTCATCAACTGTTTCTTCAATAATTTTTGACTGCTGGTTTGTCAAGGTTTTTTAAATATTGCCAATTTAGTATATTTCCCCTGCTTTACTAATTTTTATGGCTTAATAACAATGCATTAGGACATAGTCCAAAGACCAAAGACAAAAGTTTTATAGTCCAGCTGGGGTTTTACCATAAAAGCTGTTCATCTGCAGTAAACAGAGTTTTTCATAATGAACTATTAGACAATTTTGTTTTTGACATGCCATTCCAAATTGCCGTGTATTTAGGATTGGTTTTCCAACTAACCTGGTGTTGTATAAAACAGAGTCAGACATGGACGTCTACTTAAAAGCCAGGTGGAACTGAGCCTACTGGCCAAAAAAAGCTAGATGTTACATATACGCTAGAGAAAAAGTAACATTTCACTGTATGAGGTAATTGACATCATTGGGAAAAAAAGCCAAATATGAGCAAGCCAGAACCCTCAATACAGTAACTACTCCTGAAAAATCGCACCATAATTTCAGATTTGTAACTGTAAACTTGATTAATGAAGCATTTGCAGATTGTACCATCTTCCTTGTGGAAGACATTTCTTCCCAAACCTAAAACAGTGATTCTCCTAGTCTTCAGCAAACCATTTTGTTTCAAACAGCATCCATCATCTTGCCAATGAAAATATCAATAGCACAGAGAGAAGCAGCACATTTATGTAATTTTTCCACATAGAAGAAGGTAGCTATGTGATAAATCTAATATGAAAAATATTTCACATTGTTTTTACGACATGTAAACACAAATCAAATTGTTTAGAACACTGCAGGATATCCCACTTAAAAGGACTCCAGGATTACATTTTATTTCTCCATGAGCATTGTCCTGAATAACCAAAAAATCTCAAGTTTTCTGTTTGTCACTGACAGAAGATTCATTAAAATCTGATGAAACAACAACTGCTTCTATTTCTGTCAGTTCTCAGTCAAGAATTCTTTCTTATGATCTTTAATTTAATAGCTCTTAGGCTTTTTTTAACTTTATGCAAATGTTTGTCTGGTTCAGTATAAATCTTCACTTTCTTTACTACCGCTATTACTTCACCACCTTCCAGTTACTACTCCATTATTTTCAATCTCTCTATCTCAAAGGTATCATCAGTGGGCTACTTTCCAAGCATCAGTGGGGACCACCTCTGTTTCAAATTCCAGCTTAGCATCCCCTCTTGCAGCTTGATGTGTGCAAGTAAACTGACCAGTGCTGACTATGTTGTGATATAACAGAAAACAATTATTACTTTTTAAATGAAGTTCAGAGATGGAAGGTCATCAACATATCAGTAGACATAATGGCATGACCTTATTTTTCTTACACACATTCCTCTCTCCTGTCTCTCAGAATTAGTCTAAAAGGACATTGCTGTCTCATTTGGCTACCGACTTAAATGTCTGGACGTGGAATACATTTGCCCTACAGAGCCATGAGCCTGACTGAGTCCTCTAGACTCTCCTTAAACACAAATACCGTGAACCAGTCACTGCAGTAAGTGACATTTATTGGCCTATTCCTGAAAGACCTGAACATCTTCTCCTTCCACTGAAGTTAACAAAGTTAAAGCTCATCAGGCCTTAGGATCAGCTGCCTCCAATCCACACAAATCCCTGGGAGACGCCACTTTTATATACATTTTCCTGACTTGCTTGTACACAGTCACAGAGAAGGGAGCATCAGTGTTTGCACCGTCCACCACCGAGCTCCTCAGAGGACACCCGATTTGCGCGCAGACAGCCGCGTGAAGCAGTGCTCTGAGTGGTCCGCGAGGACCAAGGAGCTCTGTCAGACGAAGGACTGGCTTTTTAAATGCTTCTGGCTTGCACGGGGCTTCTGTGATGCCTCGAGAGAGTCCCACTCCAGAGGATGGGAAGCGCTGGGGACCAGGGCCAGCGAGCCTTGGGGGATGCTCAGGGATGGGGCTCAAAGCCAAATCCTGCTCTGCTGATGTCCAGTTGAGAAAGGAGGCCAGCTCACACTCCCATTACACTGTCTGTCTTTGTTGGGTTAACAGAAGACAGACATCACATTCGTCACTTAATTAAATAGATACGATTCTAAATATAGATGGGAAAGTGGGAAAAAACAACTGAGTAAAGAAGTGCTATTTGTATGCAGTCATTTTCAAGGGTAGAAAAGAAACATTAAAGAAGATGAAAAGCAAAACATACAGCAATTACCATTACATATTACATCTTTCTACAAAATGTTTCTGCAAGAAGTTTCACCGCAGTATTTCTTATAATGATTGTTAGGCAAACACTGAGCATGTGGGTAAGGCTCTGATTTTACACCAACAAAATCCCAAGTATTTTCACGGCAAGCATAGTGTTGGGTCCTTGCAATGTATATTATACTGACTAGCATAAGCTGGATGCAGAACATAATCAAAAACCCAGTAGTATTTTTGCCCCCAACTTGCTTGTTTCTCTGACACAATACATGAAAGTTTATCTGAAAGAGATGGGACCCAGTTCTCAGAAGCCAGCATCCATCTGTGGTAACAACTTCCCATGCATACACATCTTTGCAGTAATAACTGATCTACATATAAACAAACCAGTTCTGTACATGCAAATTCTAACAGCTCTCAGGCAGATTGCTTCATCAACACGTGCAGGCGATACCACAGGCGGCTAGTACAAAAAATGCACACGCATCAGTGCCAGTCAGATTCCCTATAAAAAAACAGCTACATATCTCCCAGCCATACACCTCTGATCCACCTCAATGTGGAGCTTAACTGCAAAATTTAGCATGAATTAGATAACACTTCTCCAAGAAAATGAGAAATTCTGCTTTATTACCACCCTGCGCTACCAAACATAATGAATTTTTGATCCTCTGTAGTATAAACCACATTAATGCTAGCCATCTAAAGCAAACATTCCCAGTCTCCAAAATACAGCTGTAAATACTCCTGCCCAGGGTGCTGATCTTGGTGGCAATTTCTGGCATTAATTCCTCTCCACTTTTCCTAAGTCCATACCGGTCAAATCTGGGTAAAACAATAGCTTTCTGAAGGCTTGTCAGTTCCCATGAATTATTGCAGCTGTCTGCCTAAGCGACGTAAAACTGACATTATTTTTACAATTCTCTTAAGCTGAAATTTAAGCTAATTTCAGCTATTCTCTCGTAGTATTTTTAATTGGATCAATATCATTCAGCCATTTTGAAAACTGTTATGACACACATAAACTAATACATACGTACGCGAACATACTCTTTAATATAGGAGAATAAAGGTTATGCTGCAACTCTTTTATATACGTGTAACATTGAAGTGTTTATTAGAGGAGCCCAAGAGGGCCATAGGTTCCCTCATTGTACTGCAAGCGTTTTGTATGGGATGCATGCTCCCCGCAAGGTAACAGCTACACATCTCCTGCACTTTAATCCATACTGTGACTGACGGTGACCCCTCCTCACAAGGCACTGCAATGTTCACTGGTGAAAATGCCCTACGACTGCTCTGAATTTGGCATCCTGAAGCCATATTACCATAGGGGTTTTTGATTTTAACTGTGGGAGTCTAGGCTAGATAGAAGGTAAACTCGGGAAAGTGAGTCTATTAAAAGGTTCTTCAATTCTCAGATCTGACTTTTGTTCATATTTAAAGCCCACAGTAGGGGAAAGAGGAAAGATTTATTTTTTTTTCCTTGCAGCACTTCAGAGTCAATACATTTACCAAGATACGATCTGAATTCCATTCTGATTTGCAGAATGGTTAGCTAATTGGCAAGCGCATACAATTCAAGAACTAGATTTCCTAGATTAAACTCATTACTTCAAGCTTTTTATGTTTGACTCCGAGTCCCCGCATAACCTCTTCTCCTGCCGATTATCCGCCCTTGCTCCCTTTTCCCATCGCATTCCTGTATCCGTCTCCTTCTCCGGCAAAGGTTTGCCTCACCTGCCCCGGGTGCCTCCTCCTGTCCAGGCTCCCTCTCTCGCAGCCCCGGCTCCTCATACCTCCGCCACCGAAGGCTCGACCCGAGGGTTACGGCGGTCCTCGCCGAGCCACCGGCACCTCGGCAGAAATTACTTGTCTCACCGCACTGTTACATTTCCCCGGAATGAAGCTAGTTATTAGGCGGCGGCGGAGCTGGTTGTTGATCTGCGTTACCCTCCAGCTGACTGCCTTTTTAGCATGCACGATCTTCAGGCCACAGACTACGCCTTTCTTTTGTGTCTGGAAAGCCTGTAGCAGTTGCTGGGCACTAGGAACAAACCCAGCTTTGTATCGGGAGCGACGAAAACTCTTGTCACCTAAGAGGACTGCAATCCTCGGCCACCTTGACTAAAGAAAAGGATTAAAAAAGGTCGGGGATGTTTTAGGATGGGTAATCTTCTCCAAAGCAAGGCTCATTTCCTGTTAACTGTATGCTTATTATTTACACTGAAAATAAAGCTCACCGAAAGCTTGAAGTTGCCTTTACTTTGAAAAGAATACGTTATCTTCAAATACGCAAAGCGGCTTTAACGTTGATAACCCCAGAGTTATTGACCTTGTATTTCAGCTGTTCTCAGTGTGCACTTTGGCTTTTTCTGTAATAAGATCATCTTACCACCAGATGATTATTGATCACTTATGACAGAAACAAAAAGCCTTGACCAGACTCATCTATTCATTGCACTCACTGCAAACCGATATAAAAAATGACAATCCCCCCCCCCGCCCCAAACTGAGTCACTGTCAAAAACACCCCCTAAAGATGAAACCCAGAGGGCTAGGAAAGACAGCAAAGCGACAGTAAGTTTTAGCAGAGACCTGCTTGCCCAACGACTACCACCTGGCAATAGCGACGGCGCTACCAACCGAGGGCGACAGCGATGGGAAGAAGTCCCCATCGCCAAACCCAAACCCGCCGGGGCCTTTCCCCGCGCAGCCCACCCGAGCGAGGGAGATGGGCGACGGGGCAGCGTGAGGAGGCTGCGGAGCAGGGCTTGGGGGGGCAACCTCAGGACCCACGGGGCCACCAGCGCCGTCGCCAACCCAACGCCGCCGGCAGCGGCAAGAAGACGCGTCCCTCATCCTCAACTTCGGACGGGCCCGGGCGGGTGGGCGAGGAGCGGGGTCACGGAGGGAGAAGCTTCTAGACTAACCTGCTCACACGTTTCCACGATGTGCTTCTCCCCCCCACGCCACCACTCTGTCCCGGGAGGGGGGACCCAGACCACAGCACCCAGCTGGGGGGGGATTTGGGCTCCTCTCCTCTCCCATGAGACGGTGAGGGGTGTTCCCTGCCCGCCCCAGAGAGGGGTTGTGGGGGGCTGGGGGGGGGTGCACGGGCGGGGGTCGGGGAAGTGTGGAGATGAGGGGGGTACCGGCCGCGCCGGGAACCGGGAACCGGGTGGTTGCGTGCAGATTTTTGAGGTAAAAGTGTGCGATTTCTCACCCTCACAAAAGGGAGGAGGAAGGAAAGATGATCAAGGAAACAAACCAGGCAGGGGAGGGATGGGGGGGGGGGGGGGGAGAAGAAAAGGAGGGAGAAACAAAGGGAAGAATAAAACCCTCTCCGGGAACAAGCAAACAAAGAGGGTAAGAAGAGCTCGGCGGTCTCCCCGGGGGGGGAACCCCCCCACCGGGCTCCCCGGCACCGCGGCACCCCGCCCGGACGTACCGTCGTGTGTGTGTGTGTGTCCCCGGGGGAACCGGAGGGGCTGCGGCCCCGGGCTACCTCCCCCCCCCGGCCCCGGGCTACCTCCCCCCCCCGGCCCCGGGCTACCTCCCCCCGGCCCCGGGCTACCTCCCCCCCCCGGCCGCGCAGCGCGGAACCCCGCGGGCAGGACCCCGCTCCTCGCCGCTATCGCCCAGGGAAGTTCGGCGGCGCGGAAATATTGCCCCCCCACCCCCCCCCAAAATCCTTCCCTTTTCCGCGGGGTCGGGGCACCTTACCTGCCGGCTGGCACTCCTCGGGGAACGGGGGGAGGAGGCGGAAAAAAAAAAAAAAAAAAAAAAAAAATTAAAAAAAAAAAAATATGGGGGGTGGGGGGGAGAGGAAAAAAAATAAAAATAATAAAGCCACCCCAGTTTCCGAAAATTGCACCGCTCGATCAGGTTACTATGGAAATCATCGCGAGGAGGCAAAAAAATACCAAGCCGGGAGCCATCCTCATCCTCTCCGCCTCCGCGAAGGACCGCGGCGCCGGCAGCCGCTGCCTTCTCCCCCCCCCGCCAGCCCCGGGCTCAGGGTTCCGCGTTTCCCCCCCCCCCCCCCCGACCCCCCGTCTCTCCCCGCCGCCGGCCGGGGGCTGCTCTCCGCCGCCGCGCACCGGCAGCCGGCCCCGCGTCGCCAGCGGTGCTGTGTCTGTGTGTCTGTGTCTATGTCTGTGTCTGTGTGTCCCCCCCCCCCAAACCTCTCTCCCCCCCCAAGCCGCACAGCTGGAATTTAAAGGGGCCGCGCTCACCCGCTGCCCCCAGCGCTGAAGGAGCGGGCGGGGTGTGCCTTTTTTTACCCAAAAGTTTCCCTCGGGGGGGGGGGGGTGAGGAGAGGTTGGAGCTGAAATAGGGGTCATCTCCGGAGGGGTACGGAGTTAGGGAAAAAGGGGGGAGAAGTGTTTGCTGTGCGTCGCCCTAGGCGTTGGGAATGATGATATGCGTAACAGCAGGATGCAAAGGCCTCAACAGGGCTCGGTTGCAAGGAGCTGTACGCAGACATGGAGAAGAAGAGGCAGCCCCGGCCTCCGAGAGCTTGTATTGTAAGCGGGGAGGACAGACAAAAGGAAAAAAAAGGGTATAAAATGCAGGGGGGGGGGTGTGAAAACTTCCTAACCCTCCCCCTTTGCCCTAGCCCGGCACCTATGATTTTTAGCAGCAATTAAAAGGCAGCGAACAGTTCTGAAATAGATCATCCTCCCTGCGTCCCTTATTCATAATGTGAAGTGCTTGTTAAGCCCACCCGTCCTGACAAGTGAGCTTGGCCCGCAGGACCCCCCGGCAGCCCGGAGGCTGGAAGATGGATCCATCAGAAGCCCGACCGCGGGCAGAGCTGTGCCAACATCTGCCGCTCACGGCCACGAGCGAACTTTGGCGTGAGCGGGTGGACGGAGCGTGGCAGCCCTTGCCACCCCCTCGCTCCGTCCCGCTCGGTCTCCGTCCTCACCCCCTCGCCTGCTGCTCTGCTCCGTCCCACTCCACGTCCCACCGCAAACCCCCTCTCCGCTCCAGCGGCGTCAGGTCCGTGGCTGATTCAGGATCAACCACCAAAGGGATAGTTTTTGCTCGCACAGAATATATTCCACAACTTTCTGCTGATGGGGGATGGGGCTTCGAAGTTATTGCGGCTCCAAAAAATGCCTGTCTGCAGAGCATGGGGGAACCCCATCTTTGCTCTGTTGTTGCAGACTATGTGCTCCAGCTCCCAGAAAGGGGAAATGTGGGGGAAAAAAAGTGTTCAGATGATTGCCTTAAACTCCTCTGAAGAAAAGGAGCCCTATGCTGTTGCAGGAGAAAGGAAGGCAAGAGTGGGAGGGAAAGAAGAAAAAGACCACTGAGTAACATCCAGGTCCAAAACCTTCTGGATACCTCCCCTGGAGTAAAAATGTGATTTTCTTCTCTCCATTCTAAGAGCTAGAGGAAGAACACTTTGCAAGTGGTAGGGTTAGGGAAGATGGTTTGCGGTTAGTGGCCCCCATGACACCTGTGGGCCTTGGAAAAACCTTCCTCTTCCAGACTATCAGCCAGTTTGGCCTCACAGCTCTTTGTTTTGCACAAATATTCAGCACTGCTGGTCAGCGTAGCTGTAGCTGAAGCCGTACTTTCCAGCAGATCCTAAATTGTTCATGGGGTTTGAGGTGAGGGAATTAGCTAGTGGAGGCATGTTTGGATGCAGGAGGAAAAAAAAAAAACAAACAAAGGAAACAAAAAAACCTCTCCTGCTGAGCTGTGTGGTATTTCCCCATTCCCCAAATAATTCCTGGCATTTCAGCTACCCATTTAAGAAAGTGAGAGGCATAAAAAATGCAGCAGCTAGCAGCCTAGAGAGAGCTTAGTGTTAAGATATAAGAAAGGCTACTAAAAGGGCTGACCAAAAGGCAGGAATTGACAGCCACGTTGTCCACGAGTCCAGTTTTCCAAATACGATAACTTGCAATGTTCCTACCAGAATAAAAGAGGATGGATTTTGACCGTAGTTTACAAAGTCCAGCAAGACATAATGGACCTTTGAGGCTGCCTTTTCTTAAAGGCTCGAGACAAGAGGGAGGCTGAATATCTTAAAATTGGAATAATGAAGTGATAGATCCACGAGAGAAGATCCCAGGTGACAGGCGTCTTTCAGAAAAGACAATCCCCCGAGTGGGTATCTCAGAGGTTATTTCTTCAGTGCATGAAAGGCACAGAGCGGTGGGTTATCTGGGCAGTCTCTATGCTGCAAGACTTCTCCCTGAAAGGTTAATTGGGTTAGAGGTGTAATTTTTATCCAGCAGAGATGTGCCAGCAGAGGCCTCTAATGTAGATGCAGTTCATACTGACAGAACTACGGTTTTGTTAGCATAACATTTTTCACTGTGGTGTGGAGTAATTTCATTATGCCAGTACAAAGATCAGACCTGGTGGTCCAGCCACATCTGCTCAACCGTTCCATCAGTGCAATGTGCTGAGCCCCCATACCAAAATGGACGGCAGCGTGCACAAGGCTCCCACCGCCTTTTTGCCAATGACTTATCTGTGATTGCTGTTTTTTCCAAAGAAGTTTTGCAAATGGCTAGCGTATTTTACTGTTTCTTAGGCTCAACCACTCGGTCTTATGCCTCAAGCAGTTTTGGGACCCTGTGTCTGACAGTGCAACAGTAACCAGTCCTCTAGTCCTCTAGGAAGTGATATTCCAGATCAGAGAAAGCATCTTGAAATAGTTTACTTATTAGTAAGGATTCTCTGCAATGACTTTCACAGTTTTGCAGAGACAATATCTAATTAATTGTCTACTTTTCCTTTTATTGCAAAACACATGACTAACAACGCATAGTGAAGAATAAAAAGGTGATTCTCAGACAGCGTTAGAATAGTTATACCTTTAAGATATAAAACTTCATGGTTTCTTATTTAACAAAGTATACAACAAGTTATTTTAAGTATTCTCAAGGTGTCTGTGAATTAATTTGCAAAATTTTGAAAACACACCCCCCCCCCCGCATTAGTTACATTGTAGTTCTTTTCCACATGAGATATCAACAAGTGTGTTGATGTCACTCACATGAGATTAAATGTAAATTTATTTCAGTGACATTTAGGATAACTGCGGTGATACAGTAATTTGAAATTGCAGTATCTTGGCTTGTGTATTTAAATGAGATCAATTATCTTAGCTAAGATATGTTCATGTAAGTGGAATGACCAATGACAAGCTTACAAAGGCAAAGTACTATATTATCCCTGTGGACTGTGGACTTTCAGTCATTTCAAAATTACATCACCATATCACATGTGACCTCGCCACAGAGACTAAAGGAGTCTCCTACCAACCGTAAAGATTTATACAACATTGCTAGTCAAAAACATTAGCACCTTTTGTATGCTAAATCCCCATGTCAGACAAAAACCTGTTTATAAGACTCTGGAGTCAAGTGAGAGCAAAAGAGCGTGCTTCTTCATCCCCAAAGTATGCTGTATTAAAAGGAAAAGTTTATTGTTACAGCAATGTTAAAAAGTTTGAAAACTCCAAACACTAACGTTTCTCTCAAAACGTTAACTCAGCCATGCTGCACATTCTCTGTATTTTCTGGTATAAATTAAACTGCAAAACCCTTCTTTACTCCGCGTGGGAAGCGCTGTAATCTGATGTCACACACGTCATATATTTGCATGTCCAAATGGAAAATTACAACTGAACCTTTAATACCTGAAAAAGACTTTAAACATGAATAATCTAGTAAAGCTCGGGAATTTCACATCTCGCAGGTGAACCTTGAGGGGGGCTCTGTGGCTCCACTCTGCAAAGGCACTCAGCCACCTGGATGGGCCAAGTAACTGCCATTTACACAACTCCTGGCAGATCTACAAATACCAGAAGTCCATCGGCGCCTTTTGCAGGTTAATTTTACGTTCCCCCAGACGCCTGCTGTGGCTCTCCGTAATTCTGCCTGCCCACCTTCCCTCAGGCACGGTGCCGGCCCTCCTTCTCCTGCCCCTGTCAGCTGGGAGGTTCCCTCGCGTGTTCCCCCTCGTGCGAGGCCGTGTCACGGGAGACGTGGGACTGCAGGTGCTGGGGACAACCACTGCAAAGCCACCCGTCCGAGCTCCAGGCTGCATCCCCATGGGACGGGGTGTAGGGCAGGAGAATAAAACCTGCACGTGCACCGCAAACCCACGGGAAAAACGTGCTTGGGAGAGGTAACACCCTGAACACGCTTCAAGGAAAAGCCCAAACCCCTAAAAGAAAAAAGGAGGTATCTTTCTCAAGAATTGGAAATTCCTGTCTCCATCAGGGCAATGAAAACTAGAGGCTGCTCTGGTTTCTCGATAAGCCATTTCCGATCATCTGTTTGTTGTCTGGATTGTCTTACCCCTCTTTCATCTGAGTGCAGCCACCTGGTAAGCACTGCCCTCTTTCCAGGCTTTGACCGCCTCCTGCTTTCTGCATCACTGGCTCTTGCAGGAGACTTTTCTGCATTTTTTTCCATAAATGAGTAAGTGGGGCTTGTTATAAAGTTTTCTGAAACACTATTGATATTACAGATATCGCCGGTTAGTGGCTGTATTTCCCAAATGAAAGTATGGCCCATTCTTCATGATGCTGGAGTCACCAGCCACTGGTGTGACCATGTTGTCTACAAGGACGCATATGAGCTTGAGGCAGAAGCACTCCTGCTTTCAGGTGGCAGGGACAACTCACAGGAGGTGAAATAACCTGACAAATGACTTCCACTCTTCTGTTGTGACACCAGGTATGGAGGAATTCACCAGGCTTCTGCATGGATAGTGTGGAAGGGAAGCAGAGAGAGAAATTGTGTCTCCCACTGGAAAAAAACCCTAGTTGCAATAGTGTCCAGATTTCTGTTAGCATACTCATACAGCTTCTGTGTTCTGGGGATTTCCTGCCCATATTGATGTGTCTCATCACCCTCTCTTCTCCAAGATGTCTGCAAGACTCATAGCTCTTTCCTTAAGGCTCAAGGAATGATCCCCAAAAGGCTGCAATCCTCACTGGAAGCAAATCGTGTCTATCGATCTCCTGTTTACGTGTACACACGCACATCCACACACAGATCTGTGTTAGAAGAACACTGCAAAGTCAAGCACTCCAGAATTAGGAAATGGCACAATTTCAATCGCCCGCCCATCTTAATTCAGCCACTTCTGCCTAGGCGTACTCTTAAGTGAGCTCATAAGTTGTGATGCCCTTGTTGGATGATGCTCACTCAATAAGCATCTCCTCAATTATATGTATTATCGTAATTACCCATGATATGGTCTTATATTGTATATATCATGCTCCGTAGGCAAAATTTTTCATTTCTATGCCCCTTATTAGTGTAACCAGTAAAACTTCCCCAATAAATAGCAGGTAGGGAGCTACTGAGAACACAGGAGAGGAAGTCTCCCTCCTTAATTTCCAACACTGGCACCACCTCGGAGCAGAGCCGCAGGGAAAGGCTGGCCTTGGACTTGGAGCCCTGCGGCGCCAGGATCATCGGGGAAGTCACGACCTGGGGTGTCAGCCCGTGGAGGTGCGAGGGGCTCAGGGGCACGCAGTGAAGTCTGAGTCCTCAGAAAGCAGAGCTGCTAAAATGCGAGGCATCCCTGCAGCATCTGTGCAAATGTGATTTTTTTTTTTTTTTTTCAAAATCTAATAGCTTGAGCAAATTTGGAAATGGGTTTTCTCAGTGAAGACAGAGTCTTCAGCGCCCTCACTCTTAGCTGTTAACAGCGAAGGCACTCCACTGAAGAGCTGGGACTTATAAAATGACCCAAAGTGGAGAGGTTTCTATAGACCGGTGAGGGATATATCTCTGATTACTTCGCTACTAATTTTCAAATACCTGCTCTAAAACTGGAGTTATTCAAAGGAAAGAGCACAACAAACTTTAATACTGGTAAAGCTGCATCTTTTTTTCTGAGTATCATTTTCTCATATAGCAGAATTTTTCCAAAATTTTGGTTTTACCACACTGTGACTGCAAAACAACCTAAATGATCAGAAATGGGCAATATTAGAAGTATCTAAAAACAGGCTTTCCACAGAAAAAGAGTGGGTGAAACATCCAGTTCCTCTTATATTAGAAATTGCAATCTGACTCTGAAGAAGGGAAAAGCTCTCCATTTCCCTGAGCCAAATTCACAGCTTCTTCAACCCTTTTTATAGTTTAAGCATTTCTAGAAAATTCACTTTCTTAATTTCTGCTGTTTCCGCTAGCCCCAGACCCTGTATGTTTTATACCAGCTGCATTCAACTGAGGGGATACCCAACTGGGGATACAAATTGGCTGCTGAATGGCCCTCTCTGACTCCATGCTGTTACTTTCAACCTCAGATGGCACAGCAAATGCTCTCTAGTTGACTTGCTTCCAAATGCCAAAAAAACCCAGCCTCCAAATTTCTAAACAGAAACCAGAAGAAAACCAAATTATTTAAGTTCTTATAGCACTGCAAAACAGTTATATCACAAATATGGCAATAAGAAAGCATTATAAAAGATAGGCTTCCTGTAAGACAGAGCAAAAAGTACCCTGAAGAGTGATTTTGTCGTGTTTACAGAAGGGCTTATATACATTAGAAATGAGCTTCTATAGCTTTCTTACTGAAAACAGAGTTTTCATGGGCAAACAGAATTTTTTCCTGTGACTGGATCAGCCTGGCAGACATAAATATGTTTCTGTCAAATTCACCAGTCTACCATGGATATCAGAAAACATCTTGGAGAGATGTGGACATGGTTTTACATCCTTTATTAATCCTTCAGTTCTTTGGTTCTCAGATGACTTAGATCTCTTCTGATTTTCTGTATTTTTAACTCTGGCAATATTCTGGCAAACATTTCTGAACACCTTACAGGTCTATTGCCCCAACCTGCAGGATGTGTAAGATCATCTTTTTAGATATTTTAACATCTCTTGAAATGTGACCGCAGTTGGAAGAGGATTATGGAGTACCCTATAATTCCAACAAGTATGCATCTTGTGGTGTTTCTGGCACGCACTCAAGCTGGAAGAAGTGCTTTACCCTATTCCACAAGCCCAGTTCTGGATGGAGGCAAAGCTACCTACAGTCAGTGGTGGCAATCCACAGCAAATAAACATGAATCATGTATTGATGAAACATGAATAAACAAGAAGATATGGGCTTTGGTCCAGACCTTGGGCATTTGGTGTGACATGTCTCCCACCCAAACAATGAGATGGGAATCAAAGTAGTGGTAGCAGCAAGAGACACTAAGGATTACTCATACGGCAGCTAATGAGGTTCAGGGTACTGGTGAAGAACAAAATGCTTTCCAAGAGTGACTTCTAGCAGGCTATACCTGGAGGACATTCCCTCTGGTATAGATGGACATATCATCAATCATTTAGATAGCATTACATTTGGAAAGTGGGCAATTTGTTAGCAGTGTGACTCTGCATTATTTTAAACCCTTGCTGTTTCAACTTTCTCAGCTTATCAGGGATTAAAGCCTTCTCCTCACTTCGCCCTCCTCTTTTGACTGTGTTTATTTGTAGTTCCAATGAAAGAGGACAGCAATTTCCCCTTTAATGTGGGGCAGGTTGTCTTTCTTTCTGTAACTGAAGACAAATGGTAGACTTCACCTTCCTCATTTGCCCTGCAGTTTTGCTTGGATTCTCTCTCTGGAATAGCTAGTGAATTTATTTCCCTTGTAAATAGTCGAGTTCTGCTGCATATACAGGTTTGTGGTCTTTAGTGCTTAGTATGAGCAAACACCGAGAGGTGTACAGACAAGAGTATTTTCTGTAAGATACATATAATAGTATTTCTGCTCCACGGGTTCCTGCTGCATCCTCAGCTGTAACAGTGGGTCCAGATTTGGGCACGGATTCCAAAAACAATGTGCATAACTTAGAGACACAACGATGACAAGAGATTTAGAAATCACAATCTGGGAGGAAAGGTTTTTTCTCAAAAGCCTGGAAGGGATATAGGAACACACAGACCAGAAACCTGGTCTTTTTCTTATATCAAAATGGCTTCTAGCTACATTTCTGGGGGTCTGTATACCAAATTAACAGAGAAGACTTGTCAAAATAAAGCCAGTAGTCAATGGCAGAATTCCTCACCCCAGTAAAGCAAATGAAATGTGAAGTGCAAACAGAGGATCAGAAAGGATAGAAACCAAATAAGATGTAAGGACATCCTAAGAGAGGATCCTAACATTGTCACATCAGCTGCTGAACTTAAAAGGTTAGCAGAGGTTGATCTGACTGTTAATGTTTCCTCATAATTTCATTTATGAGAAGGAAAGAAGGAAGATTTCTATCCCAAACCATTATCAGGTTAAGTTTGCCTGCTCAAGGAGAACAACTAAACCTTAACACAACCTCTAAAGAGGATCACACAAGAATCTGTCTCTCAGGGTGTGTAATGGGAGTAGATCCATTTGTTTGTGTAATTGCTACTGGGGTGGAAGTCTGTGCTTCTGTATTTGTACCCTGCAATTATTTTCCTAGGAATGAAGCATCTGAATTTTAATATCCCATATATTCAGTGCAACACAGCACATTACAATATCTTGACCTTTTCAGTGTTCCATAAATTGATCGTCTGGTCATTCCAGTCCTCCCTTGTTTACAGCCCTGGAAACCTTGGAAGAAGAGGTAACACGGGCATCTCTGAGTCATATCTTCTATGTTTATCAGCACTTTCTGAATCACACTGCTGATCTCTTGAAGGCTTGACAGAAGCTACATACTGTGTGCCTGAGGTGCAGTAGCGTATAAAATCATGCCAGAAAAGGCAGGGATAAGAGCTACAGGCTGGCTCATAAGGTCCACCACAGGTGGTCCTGTTGAAGGTCACATTGGTTGACCAGTATTGTTATCGAATTGTGATCTCTCCAGTGAGTTATTCTGACAGCCAGATAAACCTCCAGCTAAATAAATAACATGCATAACCTTCAACCAACCAAATGTAACTGTTTAATTAATGTGCTTTTTCTAAGTAAATTAAAAAGCGGGGGAAAAATGCTTCTGGTCTTTTAAGGATGAATAAAGCAGAAAATGTAATACCAGATCTAAACATGAAAGGGAGAGAATCCTCTTAAAGCTGAGGATGAAGTGGTAATGCAAAGCAGGAAAATGGTTATTCATTTCCAGCCATCGCCTCAAACTGATGGACCAGTAAAAAGAAGATACAAATTGTAATAAACTGCAAATGTTAAAGGAAGATGTTAGCATCAATCCAAAGAAAGAGCAATTGCCGCTTTCTCACTGCTTGTCCTGCCCACATCAAAGAAGGGACTTCTAGAGCAATAATAGCTTAGGACCAAATCTGGTTATAACAGAATACATTGGAGTTATGACCAAGAATGTTTTTCCCTTTTTGCAAGATAAGTCAGAACCTTCCCTCAGATGTCTTTGAAGGGCTCCAGTATGGGTACGCTTCTGTCTAGAGCATAGTACAGGTGTAACATTTGCTCTTTCCCTCCCCCCGAGGAGGGAAAACGCCCATTTGGTAGTGTTCAGTACAAGTATTACTCTCTCCAAACCCCCTGTAGAACTAAATAGAAATGCTCTGAGATGGCTCGGATTCTTCCTCTGTGGCTAAATGTAGAAAGTTGTTCCAGGGAAGCTCTTCCACCTCCAGATGTGCCTTCAGGTCCCAGATGTGCCTTAAGGTAAACTCATCTCCCTAGTGAGTGTGGAGGTGAAGAGGCCAGAACTGCTTTAGTAGCTTCTTAGAGGCATGCCTCCAAACCTCTCATCTGCCCCTTCAAGCAGTGGCAAGAAAGACCTGTTTTGTCTCAAAGCACCAAACGGAACAGGAGGAGCACGCGGTTCCCTGCACTGCTAAAAGGTGGAGGAGGAGGAGGCATGACCTGCAGCTCAGCTCCATCATACTGCCCGCTGCCCCACAACTGCTGCTGTCATATCGCCATCCCTTGTCTATAACAGCCATTCCCAAACCTTTCTACCTTCAGATACGTGGCACCATTTGCAGTCCCACATCCAATTTGGGGGGTGCGGTGAGGCTATGAGACAAGCTGGGTGAAAGAGCCTGAAGCACAGAGTGGCCTTTGGTTCCCATCTCCTCTGCGTCCCACGGAGAACGGTGCTGCCTTTCCAGCCTCCTGCTGAAAGCAATATCAGGATGAAAAATAACCACGGTTAGGGTGAATCCAGACAAAACAGAGCAGTCGCTTCTGGGAGGAGGAAAGCATGGTTAAGAATTTTCCCCTTATTTCAAAAGCATAAATCTCAAGATTGTTAAAATAAGTCTCAGTCTCAAGTTTTTGGATAACTTGTTGGTTTTGGATGCCCATTTACCTATCGTAGCAAAATTCATACATTCCTGTCTTCAGTTAATGAGAACATTTTGGACAAGCCAAAGAGAACTAAGCCTGATCACTGCCATGCTGATGTTATTTCCTACAGGTCTGCTGCGGAAACTGGAGCTTCTTGAACGCTGCCCAGTTCAATATGCACCAGCCTTTTACCCAGCAATAAAGATCATCATATGCTGATCACTAACATAGTGAGCTGCACTTTGTCTTCCTTCTTTATTCAATATAGAGCCTAAATCATGGCCTCTGTTCTGGTAATCAAAGGCTTCCCTGCTACTGGATTGTATTATTTAAGGCATTACCTATGGATATGTTACCAGTTACAATTTGTGCCTTAACAGAGACTGAACATCATCCCATTATCTTCCCAACATAATGGAAGGAGCATCAAGGTCAGGAGGCAAACAAGTATTTATTATCTACATCATTCACGGAAGAAAAAAACCTGGGACATCTGTGGTGGTATAATTTGACTGACAACCAAGAAGCCTGCAGTAGCATCAAGCTGTGACTGATTGTGAGAAAGGCACAAGAGCAGGGCCAGGCACCTTCCAGAACAGCAGACCTAAGCACAGTAGGCAAGAAAGGATGGAAACCTATACCAAGAAAGTAACCTCTTAAAATGGTGGAAGTAAATTGCTTATACAGGTATATATCTCCAAATTATTTTTTTGACCACCAGTGAAAAATTAATAACTGCAGGCCAAGCTATAAGATTGTTTGGAGTGGGATGAAATAACAGTTAAGTGTATTATTGTGATGTGTTATTTGTTTACATAATTTATGTTATGTCCATTAACCTCCAGCTAACATGGGGGATCTGGAGTGGACACGTTGTAAGTAGGAAACACTGCCTTGAAAAGCTTGCCGTCCAAATGGGTTGTACAGGAGACGAGGAGAGGCACAAAGTGAAGGGACTTACTTACCCATGCTCACATGACAGATGTGTGCCAGAGCCAGAAAATGGACAATAAATTCACAGTACTTGCATCTTATACTTGGCAGACAGGCTATGCAATTTATGGTTCTTGAAAAGGGACATAATGAAATATTCCTCTTGCTGTCCAAACACTCTAACACATAAAAACCAGGTTAGTAGGATTGAAAAAAAAGAAAAAAACCTTGTGTATCTGAAAAATTGCTCAGAGGTCCTTTCATAAATGCAAAAGTAGTTTTGGTTGTTGGTTTGAGGTGTGAGCCGTTGTGTATGTCTACCTATAGCCTATCCAAAGTCACATATAGCATAAACATCTCACCAGCTGACTTTAAGCTAGGCCGAAGAGACACAGAAGGCCAAAGGAGAATGCTATTTCTTTCTCTGGGACCCACTATGTCTTATTTTGCTTGCCTTGTCAAGGTTTTTCATTGATTTCTGAGAGATTTGGCCAGAAATAGTTTGAGAGGATGGTGCTTATGAATTTGTGCATATTTTATTGCCCAGGATACACTGCCAATACATGACACATTTCAAGATCTTTCAAATAGTCTGTGCTGAACACACAGTCAGAAGGGGTTTACTCATAAAACTTAGTTAAAGGGAAGCGTACAGTTTTCTTTCAGGAAAATAAGAATGAGTCATCCATGCACGCATTTGATTTCCAGATCCAAGAGTCTGCAGTCAAAACTTATGGTTTTCATTTTTCTGAACACTTAATCAGTCTCTCTGTAGGCTGTTACATCCTGATGTCAATAGAAGGTTCATGAGGATATGAAAACCAGCAGGAGGTACCAGATTTTTCTTCCAGGTGAGAAGATGCAATAGTTTTCCAGAGTTTCTACCTTCAAAAAAAAAAAAAAAAAAGCTAAGATCTTTACGTTGAGGGACCCCTCAGTTCTCTCCATGCCTGATCCACAGAGAAATGACTGCCTATCTGTATTAAAGTCTGTATAAATTCATTTATGCCTCCTCAGGGTAAGGAGGCTTGTAAAACCTTAGTGTACTCTCAAGTAACAACTGCAATTTGGCTCTGAGCTCTGCGAGACCACCAAAGGACCGGGGGATGATTTGCCTAAGAGAGAGGTTGCGTGTGTTGACAGGTAGAATAAGGGTCTTAGGAAATGAGAAAGTGGTGATGAAATATGGCACAGCATTACACGGAGGAGCCTTGGAGGAGAGGTTTCTCTTCCTCGACTCCATGTGCGCAGAGCTGAGTCCATGTTTTCCCTTACTCCAAGGGCAGAGGATTAAAAAAGCCATCAGGACGCATATACGTACACACACAGAGAGAAAAGGGCAATCATTCCTCCAGCTGAGTATGTCCTGGGTTATTTTTATATTTCCCAGTCCCTTCCCAGCACATCCATGAGTCAATTATATGGGGAGCGAGCACTGATCAAGGTGCGCATTGGGCTCAGCTCTCCCAGATGGGAAGGGGGCAGAGGGGATCCTTCTGCTTCTTTGGGTAGCTCTTAAGAGAAACAGCTCCTCCCTGTTTCCCCCCAGCACAGAAAAGGAAACAAAATCGATGCAGAAGTCCCTAAGAGGCAGGCAAGGGGCTCAGGTTCCTGCGTTCCTCCAGCAAGAACTGATTATAGCAGAAAAAACCAGATCCTTCAACCCAGCTCCTGATGGCTGTAGCTCATTAAAAGAACAAGAAAATTTAACTTCTGAGTAAAAACTACATATGGGCGCTGTGATAGTTGCAGGATGCCGACACTGCCCAGATATGCCCTAACCCTCGAGACAGTTGTGGTGTAGCAAATTTGAGTAAAGTAGCAGTGTCTCCTAAAAATTAATCCGCTTTCCATCCCTGTGCAAACTAAAGCTGTTTATGCATCTGCCATCCAAGCAGCCAGCCACTTGCATGCGGCTGCAGGTGCCCAAGTCTCCCACGCTTTTTCCCGTGGTATTAACGTCCTGAGGAGATATACATAACCTGTCTTCATCAATTCGGTTGATATTTAGCTTTGAGCAGCGTATTGATTCATAGCAAGGAGCAAAGAGGGAGCAACAAGGGAGGAAATAGCAAGTCGTGGAAATGAAAATAATATGCAGGAGAAGGAAGGCAGCTCATGCAGCAGGCGGGAGCAGCTGTCCCACTGCCTCCCTGAGCCCACGAGGATCTGCGCTGGGCGGGCAACCAAGCTCTGCGGTCTTGGGCACGATGCCACCGTGGAAAAACTCCGCTTTTCCCTGCTTCAGGTGCTCAGGACTTCTCACCTCCTCCTGCCCAGGGCAGAAACAGGCTGTAAGAATTACTTAAAACCCAAACCTCTCAGTCCCAAAATATTAATTAGTTACTGTCCAAAGCAAAAGGCTGCGTTTAACCCCCAGCTTGTCAGCGGACATTTCCTTCAGCGTGCCGAGTTTAATGGAGCAAGGTGTACTCGGCAGGATTTCACTGTCAACTTTCAGCAACGACATGAGGTTTGAACGTTGGCACGGGCTGTCAATCTTCCCTTTGTATTCTGGAAAACAAGGCCAGCGGGCGGCTATTTAATGGCTTGAGTCACCCCTGCTAAAGCACACGTGTTTGTTGTCCCTTTTTGGCTTTCAAGGTCTTCCAAGGCAGAAGCAGGGCAGCAGCTCCCTGGAAGCTGGAGGTAAGGAGCAGCGTGCTCCCAGGGACCCTGGCATTGCTATGGCAAACATGGGAGGCAAATCAGCAAAGCAGAGCAGGACTTCTCTCTGTTTCCCATGCTGATCAGAAGATTAAAAAAATAACTGGAAAGCATGCCATTTCAAAGCAATACAGGGTTTAAGCCATTTTTCCCATGTATGTATATTGACGCTACTTACCATTTCGTTAGCTGTTTTCCCTGTACAGTAAGTTTTGTAGCTCTGAATTTGATTTCTGTTGTTAGTGCTTACTATGTCAGCATGGTTATATCACAAGGTACATATCCAAGGGAGGTAAGAGTTGCAGGGAAATGTTTATTAGAACAACAGAAACACTTAGGAAAAATGGACAAGCTCTCAGGCTCTGTCTCTGCAGGTCTGGCAATATTTATAATGATTACCGTATTGAAGACAGAGAATGGTATGAACTTAGGGAAAAATACCTAAAGTATTTTTGTCACCATCTTTATAAAGCCATTTGGAGTCATTACCATTCAACTCAAGCTCTTTAAAATGCTGGTTTACAAATTTTAATGGTTACTGGCAAGGAAAGTTAGTGCTCATGATCTTTCAGTAAGGCTGCATCCTGGCCACAGCTCATAGAATCAATTTTCAGGCTCCTCATAATGTTTTCCTGAAGTATCCAAAGAAGAAAAATGCACCTCGTACAGAAATGATGTGAAGTACAATTTGACATAGAAATGACCTGAGGTACAGTTGTTCCCTAGAAATTAAAATAAAATGAAACAAAACAAAACAAAACAAAACAAAATAAAATAAAATACTAGAAGTATAAAACTGTTTCTGCATCTGGCAGGACAAACTAACACCACAATCCCAGCAGGTTTGTTGGCGTTTTCATTATCACCCCTGTTTTGTCCACACTTCAGAAAAAAAAAAAATCCTCTAGATTTTGATTTTGTAGTTTTTGGCTTTAAAAACTTCCAGAAAAATCAGTTGCTTGCTTTTTTTTTTTTCCAGTCATTTAAGTTATTATCATCCTGTGGCTACATCATGCTCTTATACTCACTTGCCTAATTTGACTACATACATTTAGAAACAACAGCAGAGGAATTTCATATTAAAAGCATTAAAAACAACCACTTGAATTTACAGCAATTTTCCCCAGCTCTGGTACTGGATTTCTTTCTTTTTCCAGTGCTATACTAACGGGATTGGTAGATGAGCACTTTGCTTTTTTTGCACAAACTCTGTACATGAATTACATCTTCCACGGATCATCACATCTTTTGGCAAAAAGACCAATGTACTGAGGGAATCCTTGCTTGTATAATCGGGAGATATAATCCAGAATAAGTGCTTGGCCCATGGAATAATGACTGAGTAAGTTCCCAACTAAAATATTGCAGTTCAGAGTAAATTATTTATATTTAATTGTTAGATTTTTTCAACATGCAAAAAAAATCCGAATTCCCAAAAAGGGTGATTGCTGTTGGTTAGATCTGCATCTTGGCAAACCCCCAAATTTTGAGGCAAACACCAACATGAACAAAAAATTTATCTAGCCCTGCAAATATTTAAGCATGCTTAGTGCCCACAGGATGCTGTAAAGTGACCAAAAAAAAAGAGAAAAAGAAAAAAAAAACGGGAGACCCCTGTTTCTGTTGTGTGTCCTGCTTGTGAGCTTGCTCCTCTCACCGTCTGGGTGGGAGAACCGTGGAGAACCTGCCGGGTCCGCGGGACGGAGGGCTGGTACGGCACAGCGCGCTGCCCACCTCTGCACTGAAAAAAGCCCCATTCTATCTTTTTTTAGGAAGAAAGGAAGGAGGCTGCGATATTTTTAGGAGTGGGTGGCAGCTGAAAGTGTGTCTTGTGAAGTTGCTCTTTGACAAACATATAGCATCCCTGGAGGAAAAATAGGAGTTTGCCAAGTTCAGACATGTTCTGTTCTCATATAACTAAAGCTGCTTTGATCTAAATTTGACAAGTGATGTGTATATTATACTACTGCAACCACTTTAGTCTTTTTAGCTCAAAAAACAAATAGCCCAGGGACCAAAATCTGCTCTCAGACATTCTCCTTGTGGAACTCCCACTGCTTTCAAATTACGGAGTCTGAAAGGTAGGTACGGCAGAGGAGCACGCAGCAGATGTTGTTCCCAGGTTTTCATGAGTGTTTGTACGGTTCTGATCCCGGGACACTGACAGCTCGCCTTGGAGGCTCCGGGTTTGTGTCCCAGCCTGGATCCGGGTTCCTCTCCAGGGGAATGGTAGCGGTGCTGGTGGTCGCATGAGAAGCTAAAACAGCCATGAAGCATTTCCTTAACCTGCACCAACACTGACTCATTTTTTACTTTTTTTTTTTTTTCATTCCAGAAGCATCGGTGTTTCACCTCATCTGTGGAAATTAATGGCACATAATGTCAATTATAATGCCAGTTTTTAATTCAATAATGTAAAACGGATTGAGAGTGAAAGCTGCTGGTTTGTGACACTGAAGTTTGTCCTCTGTACATAATATTATCCTCTTTAAATATTTCCTAAACAAATACTTACTGTACTTATATCAAAGATAGCAATTATAGATTCAATAATCCAAATTTTAAAATCCTTAAATACATATTTGTTTGCTACATTGTATCAGAGACTATAATAGCCTCTGAGGGAAGCTCTCATACTTCTATTCATAGCATATTTTTTTTACAGCTTTTACTAACTTCCATCTAATTTCTAGGTTTGATTTACTTCCTGGAACACTGTTTTAAAAATAGTAATTTGATTTTTAGATTAAATCTAATCCTAGTATTTAACAAAGGTAAAAAATAGTTTGCTTACAAAAACTACTTTATTGAAATGTGATTAAAATAAATATTCAGGCATTAAGTTCTTTAATAAAAATATTCTATTTTATTAACAAGTGTTACAGAAAAATATGTTGCAAGGGATTCATGAAAATTATTTACAGAACGAAGAAACCTGTGAAAAAGTCTTTTCGACGGGTTCTGCTGAGTAGTGGCTAAAGGAAACTCGTTTGTGTCGCGTATGCCATGAGCACAAACGGAACCAAATGCAAAACCCCAGCCAGCACTGATGGCAGAGGGCAGCTTGTCCTCGGGACAGAGGCAGGGACAGGCTCGTGCTGGCCCTGAAGAAGTGCCCGCTGCTCCCAGGCCACCATTTCCACTTCCCTGAGGCCACCTTACTAGAAGACGGTACCAAGTAAACATACGATCGTCCTTAGCAAATCCATTTTTGGATTTGAAGTTGTGAAGTTGTGTCTGATGCTGGCCCGTTGTTAACACGGAGAATAAATTTAAGCAGTTTCCAATGAAGTATCTGTTTAGACAGGGAACAGCCAGCTCACATTGTCCACTGTCCAACAGACTGGCGGAAAATAGTGTCGAAATACTAACACGCAGGTATGAAAAGAGGGCGAGGAGTCAAGCTCTCACACATACCTGGCCCTGCCGCCCCGCGTTGCTCTGCCAGTGAAGCCAGGGTCAGCATCTGCTGACGTTTTGGTCACCAGAAAGCCAAGACCAAGGTGCTGACACTGTCGGTAACAGGTCTCAGGTCAACGCAACGTTGAGTGATGGCCAAGGTGCTGCGGTCTCGGGCAAGGACGCCAAACCACACACCTCCCAAGGCTCCTCAGAGACCACCCAGACACTAACAGGGTGTTTTATATATGCGTTGGACAGCCTGTGTCTGCTCTCTATGGGGTTTTTGGTTGCCTTGGACCGGAGAGGATGCAGGCAAGTGCATCGCAGGTGCCTTGTCAGGGCACTCCCTGCTGGGATGCAGCAAGGCATTAAACCTCAGGTATTGCAGACCTCTGTCAGCTCCCTCTGCTCTGAGAGATATCCAGAAACCCTGTCTGGGTATCTGAACAAAATTCACGCTGTCAGTTTTCCAGTTTCAAGGAGCACGGCTGATGGGAAGAAGGAAATCCTGCTCTCATCCTAGCTCTAGCTTGGAAAGTTGGGAAGGCCAAGCTTTCCACATACCCCTCTCTAATCAGCCTGCTACAAACTCTTGTCCTGATGAGATACAAAGGATTAACATGGAGGAAGGTAAAACTCGTAGCATGTCCTGACATAAGTCATCATTTGTCACGACCCTGGAAATCAAAATCCTCACGGAGTTCTGCTAAAGCAGTTGATGCACAAACCCAGCAGCAGCACGAGGTGCAACAGGCTTGTTTCCACTTGTTTCATCTCAACCCTGGAGTTGGGGCACCTAGTGATGACCAGTCTGTTACACATCTCCAGTAAATATGTGAAATAGGAACAGCTGCTTATACCTTCCCGCTGGGAAATTAAGAGAAAGCTTTAAAAATAATGGGGTTCCTTTCACGATATTAACTCATGAGGACTACTACCACATCTGGGGTTAAAATGTTATTTGTTCCACTTCAGTTTTCTTTTGGAAAAGCCAAATCATTGCCTTAGTTGCTTCTCTCTCTCTCTCTTTTCATTGTCAGGATGATTTCCCAGGAAGAGATTTTTAAAATTTACAACCAAACAAACCCCAGACTGGAAGAGAGGAAGGAGAGAAGCTACAGCCCAGTGAATATGAGAAGCTGCACTTTTTGTGGATTTAATTTGTGTTCAGTAAGCAAGAAAGAAAAACAATGTTTAGTTTAATATTTCAGGAAATCATACAGTAAATGCCCTGAGAAATGTAGTGTGCTGAGGCCAGGGCACACTCCAGCACAGCTTCCCACATGGAGAGCTGTTTGCCAAGCCTGGCTGATGCACAGTTTTTGTACAAAATAATTATTTAATTTGGGGGCATGACTTTTTACCAAATGATTTTTTACTATTCTAACACACAACATGGTTGTTTTTACATCAGAATAATTGTTCTTTAATCCTCTAATTATGAGCATGTTTAGTACAACAAAGAACCAGTAGGAACTGGAAATTGTTTAGGTCATCTACTCCGTTCCTCTGCCTGTGATGAATTATTTCTTACATGGTGTTTATTAAAGTTTTTTCCAACACATGAAAAACACTGAAAAGTCATGTTATGTGACCGGGGGGAAATAGTATAGAACCAGTAAACAGGATTACAGGAACATCTGCTGGAAACTTTTTTTTCTTATGAAGTATGACATTTATACCCTGGCAATGAGCAATATTCACATTAACTGCAGATTATTTGTACAATTGAATTCTTATTCCTTTTGACAACACTACCCAGCCTGTTTCCATGGCAGTCTGAGAGACTTCACCCCACTGTTGGAGGAAAAATTCCGGAACAGCTGGGTTGTTGTGATCTCACTAATTTCAAGGTTTAAGCAGGATACATGGTACCTGGGTATTGGCTGGTTTCCTTCAAGATATATCCACATATATCGTTTGTGCCTTTGAGAGAGGTCTTTTTCTCTAAGACGGTGAAAAGAATCACTGAACAGATATAATAAAGGCCAAAAGAAATGAAGGCAAGGAGACCATGTTGTTGCCCTGATCATACATACAGTAAAATCAGGGAACTTCTCTACTTTCAAGACAAATCTTAGCTGGAAGGTTTCTTTCTTTATATACACAAATGCCTTTTCCTTGCATTTTCATAAACTAAGAAGCAGTTGTGATGACAGTGCTGCAAGAAGGGGCAAGAATAGGTAAATACAAATTACTTTGGGGGATTAACAGGCCTAGTGACAGTGACCCTGAACCCATACAAAACAGGGTTTTAAACAAATGCTGGGCTTCTCTGGAACAGAGGGAGCCCTAGAAAATGCAAATGCTGCCTCTAAATTTCAGATGGTCTTTCCACTCCTTCATCATACGTATGTGTGTGCTCCCTGCTACGGGCTCCTGTGGGGTCAACATGGTACAAGTCCACAGCCCATCTGGGGTGAATTCAGTTAATCGGTGACTACGTAAATCAGCATGCTGCCTTATTCCCGATTTTTGTTTCAACCGAGGATGCGGAGAAGGTGGCAAGTGCTGATGGAAACCTGAAAGGCTTTCTGGGGCTGTGGGCATCAGTGGGAGTGATGGAGGTTGGGGCATCTGGCCAGAGCTGGGGAGGAGTTGAAGCTGGGGAGGAAACTGCTTCAACTGGCAGAGAGTTAAATACAGAGAAAAGCGAGCCTTTATTCATTCTGGCTTGCCCAGTTGCAGACTCTTTATACTACCACAGCAGACTCCCTCCTTCTCCCTCCAAGTTCAGAACAGGGGACTCAGAGAGAGCTCCCTGTCTAATATTCAAAGAGTAGCAGAAATCCTGTCCTCAAATTAACATCTCTGGCTTTATTTCCCAAGTGCCATCAGCTCCAGTTACTGTAAATGAAAGTTTTAGCCTACCCCGGGCAGCCAGACCAACAGGCTAGGGCTCCTCCGTGCATTGTTTTATCTTTTCTCTCTTGTGCATAGATCGATAAGGGTTAATATAGGGCTGTGGCTCTCCCCATGCAGGCAGCTCAGGTAGTCGTTGCACCCGTTTAATGGAATCTCTGGCACCAGCCTGTTGGGTATATAGAATTACACCAGTCAAAATGTTTTCCTAGACATCCAATGAATAATGAAAAGAGTTTAAGAGGTACTTCAACTGATCGCCTTCATATCCTTTGGGCTATGGGGTTATCTCTTTGAAGGGCTAAATCTACGCAAGTTTTAAGCGATTTCCTTAAAATGTACATCCTTTTGTGAGAAAGGGAGGTGGATACAGAGGTAGAGAGAACTGGTGCTTTAGCACTGGTTTTACTCTTGAACATACTGTCTGTATTGTGCCCATTCGACCCAGCTTCACTCCATCATTTGGCTCACATGGGCCCCCTTTGAAGAAAGACCCCTAGGAAGGGGGCTGGGATGGTAGCAGCTATACCCTTGTCTTAGACAACAAAATTCCTGATAGAGAACAGTGGCTGCCAAATAGCCACGGCCAAGGCTGAAGAGGGTACAATGACTTGGCCTATACTTTTAGCTCATTCCATGCATGGAACTTGTTTAAAGGATTATTATAAATGATAAATGTCAGCTAACTTCACAAAACCTTGCAGAAAGCTGACAGCAGGCACATAGCAGGGTATGTGGCTGGGCGGTTTAGATTTCAGGCTGGCAATGTTTCTTTTCTTTCAATCCATGGTCCCTGTTGGGAGAGTATCTTGTCATGTCAGCAGTGAATATCTAATGTAGTCTTCATACCGTGCCAGTAACCCATTAGTGAAGCCTCCCGGTTATAATCCTACTGCTATCTTGCTGGCTTTGCACCTTACCCTTACAGGCACGGCACAGGGCAGTGTCAAGATTTGCATTGGCTTTCTCTTTGCAATGCCCAGAAATAATAGCTACATAATAATATATTTCTAAGTTGAGGCTTAGATAGAAACGGCAGTCACTGGGAATAAGGAGAACCAGCTTGTCTAAGTAGCCTGTTTAGACCACAACTTTTGCCTGTCTGGTTTTTGCCATAAGGATATCCTGCATGCTAGGTAACATCTCAGCACTTCCATAATCCCAATTAAAAAAAAAAAAAAAATTAAAAGGAAGGAAGGAAAGGTGATGCCTTTTGGGTAAACTGCCCAAAGCTCAAAACCAGTATACATGCTCAGTGGTAGTAAAGAGAGTTGAACTTGCTTAGTAAATCAAGACATGAACTACCCACATAAACTCTTTTGAATTCCTTGAAAAAAGGAGGTTAATAAGAAACCAAAATGCATCATGACTAAGAGTTGAGGTTTTTTGGTTGACAGGAAGAGTAGAGAGACAAAATTGTAGATCCAAGGTTGTTGTTATTCAGGCTTCTAAACAACTTTTAAAAATATCAGCCTTTTGTTCAGCATGCTTTATTCAAAGTTAATGAGCAAGAGACATTTCTATTTCATGATAACAGTTGCTTAATGGGTCATTTTGTTTAACTGTTGACTCATTCTTCCTATCAGGTGATGGCAAGAGCAGCCTTTCACAGCAAAACAAAATCTGCATGTGCTGGTGTTCAGCAAACACTATTGGAATCAATTGCAAATGTTTATTATGTATTTGCAAATATGTCTCTTTCTTTTTGTTCTGTTTCAGGGTCTACTTCACACTTTCATGTCAAAGACCTAGTTTCACGGATCACTGCTAATGAAGCTTTTGGATATGTGCCATAAGTATAGGTACGTTTTGTTCAACAGAAGCCAGTCTTTATTTGCTATTCCCATACCCTCACACAGCAAAATGAGCTTGCTTCAGTGACATGAGTTCTTCGTCTCACTGCACAAAAGACAAACCGAGGAAAAGAGCAAACTTGCACCATGGGAAAATTGAGCATCAGAAATTATGCCAGTGACAATCAGAAGAGAAAGGCAGGATCTAGAGATGTTGGTAACTGCTATTTTACAATTCCTTGAGAGTAGATTCAATAAGAATTTAACAATTTTTTATGTATATATATGTACATATGTGTAGTAATTTAACCCATTTAAGTAAGGACAGTGCCAATGCAAGCAAACCATTTACAGTAAGGACAAAGAAACCCCAAGTGTTTGGCTTTTATACTGTAATCAATAATCGCAAAATATTACACAATTATTAATTATAGTAGTCCATGTTGTCATTTATGCTGTATCTGTTTCACACATTCGGAAACAAGCTGAGAGAGTTTGAGTGAGATGATCAAATACTGGACAGAAACACTGGGCTCCTGGCTTTACTTTGCCCTTTACATATCCCTCTGCTTGAAAATATGTTCATTTTTCTTCCTTTTCTTTAGGCAACTAATCATTGACGTCTCATCAACTTACCCCCCGCCAAGTAAATGATGGTAATAAAAAGCTTCATTTCTGCTACTATTACTTTGTTACTTCAGATACTGAAGCCACTGCTGTTCTTGGGGACAGAAAGTCAGGAGAGGACAAGGAACACAACAGATACCTGTGGCTAAAGCATAATGGATTTAAACAACAGGCCTGTTCACATGGACCTTAATCAGTATAAAAACTTTAAGGAGGGGAAAAACAAATTCATGAAAGAGTGGTCCATTGCTGGCTACTAAACATGAATATCTGGTTATATAGCCCGTAGTTCAGGGATTCCCCTATTGCTTTGGAGGTACACAGAGATGGTTCCCCCTCCTTTACTTTTGTACCTCCTCCCTTCCACACACACAGAAGCAAACACACACTCTTTTGTTCTTTTATTCCTGTCCTCTAATGGTGTGCATGGGGAGAGAAAGCAGGACCAGATGAGCTTTCACACTGACATAATGTGGATGTTCTGCGTTATGTTACGTGGTGAAGTTATAGCAGGGCAGGCTGCTCCTCCGCTCCTCGGGCTCGTTTCAGCCAGCCCTGCAAACTGGGTATCTGATGCAAAGCCCAGTGGATTCAGTGGAATCTTTTTTCAGATCTTCAGAGCAGACTCCTAAATGCGAGCAAGCCTGGTTAATACTCCAGCAGAGAACATCTGATTATTACATGGGGGTGGTCAGGAACAGTAATCAAATTGTCTAAAGGAAAACATTTAGGATACATTATTTAAACTGCATTAGAGATCTGTGTGCTCATTCCCAGGCAGAATGAATATTTCCTCAATTTGATTCAATTTTATTCAACTTAATTTACACCTTTTGTTACTTTGGATGAATATTGCTCTGTAACAGGTCTTAGGGAAACAGGCTCTGCAGGAAATGGTGTGAGCTACTGACATCATTTCTACCATCTTTTCCAGTGTTAGAAAAGATCGCAATAGTAGAGAGTTTTCTGTTGAATAAGACATAAACCCGAGGTTCTCCTTTGGTTGCAATTATGTGGTAAATATAATTGTGACCTGAACATGGAAGTACAGAAGTCAGCAGTAGGCAGGAACGGTTTCTTCAACATTCAAACTTGCAATCTTTCCCTTACTACATGGAAACAAAGTTTGCCAGTGCGGTTCCTCCCTCCATGATGTGTGTCCTGCCCCATCTTCACAGGCTTTTGGATCCAATGCCCACTGGCTAAATTCCACTAAAACCGCAGCGTAGGTGCATTTGAGTCATCTAAGTCTTGGAGAACGACTTTGCTCTCAACAGCTACTTCATCTCACAGGCCCTAAAATCAAGCAGCGCCTCTGCTTTTGAGCAATTTTCTAAGCAGAGACTTTGGAGTTTGCTAGCGAGAAAGGGAGGATTTTGAGAGGCAAAGGGAGTCTGATACTCTGCCCACCTCTTCTCCCCCCTCTCCAAACGTGGTTCCAATCACCGAGCCATTGTGTGAAAGCCGGTGTACTCCCTCCCCGCCGCTCACCTTGTCAGGCTCCCCACCACCTGCAAATCAATCACAGCACCTTAAAAATATCCCTCACCCCATCAGTTCAGCAATGATTTTTCAGAAATAAGAAATCATCGTTTTTTCCTACTGCTACTATGTGCTGGATCCGAAGTCCCCGAAAGGGTAAGGGGCGAATAGTCTCATTGTGATTCCTCAGTGTTGGTATTTACGAAAAAAGTGCTCCCCGTAAATATTGGATTGTGTCATTAGCACTGAGTATGCTGGGCTTTCATAAATATTAGCATTCATTAATCAGGCAGCTGGCTGTAAACTTGAGGAGACAGTCATTAAAATGGCCATTAAGAGAGATCAGAGCAGAAAAAAAGGCTGCTGCTTATTCATTCAGGACACTGGAGCTCAGAAAAAAAGGGAAATTTTCATTTGAATAGGTCAAACATTCTATATTTGATATAATCTTGGTTTTATCTCTGCTCTCCTTATATCCCTTCAGCCAAACAGCATATTTTGGGTCTTCATTTCCAGATTCACCTATATAAAAGCTGGGTTGTGTTTCTGCACACCCGTTCTAGAGTGCTCCAGCAGGAAGGACAGATGAACAAGTACTTGCAAGGTCTCTGTGTGGATTTTAAAACCTTTGCTTGCAAATACCAGGTAGTATCAGAAGGCTTGTGTGAAACAACTGATCTATAACATGTTTTCACAGGTGAAATACCACTACTTTTAACTGAACGCTATGCCTTCTATCTCAGGAGAAATACCCCCACAAGACTGGGAACAGACACTGGACAATTTTCTAGCTTGGGCTTTCTGTTAGAAAGACTGAAACATGGTGTTATCAGGAAATCTGTCCTCTTGCATCTCGTGTAAAAATGCTCTTTCATTGCCTAAAGAATTTTAGTCAGCCTGATAACACACTGTTCATTCTAATATTTTTTTTTTTGAGGTGATTGTATAAAGCAAGGTCAGACTTCATATTTTGGGTGGTCAAAATGACTGCTGTTATCTGCAGTTGCAAATAGTTGCAACTGTTTAGGGGAAGGCAAGGACTTTTTGGAGCTGGAGCAGAGCAGACTGAACAATAAAGCTTCCCAGTGTGCAGTCAGGGGCCACTGCTGTTCCACCAACCATTAAGAGGTGAAACAACTGGAAAAATCCTGCCCTTCAAACATTAAAATCCACATATTCCAACACACACTAGCGAGCAAACAAGCATAATGGGTGGAAGTGAAAATGATAATATATCAGTCTGCTTTTGTTTTGGTCGTAACGACAGGGGTTGCAGAAGACAAGTCCACAGGTTTTTCTCTCTCCAGGAATTCCAGATGGTACAGAAATTTTTCTTCATAAAATGTTACAGTTGTCATTAATTGGTACTGACTGAGAGATACCTCCATAATGACTATGAAGACACAAGCAGCTTTGAAATTCATGGATTTCAGTCCTGCAGTAGGCAGGTAGAAAACCCTCCGAGGCACTGCCGCCCAGTGAGCGGGCTCTCTCCGTTATTGCCATTAACAGCAATTCTCCACCCATGTCTTTGATGAGAGCCAATGCCAGTAAGCATTACAAGTGGATTATTGTTTTACACTCTGCGTGAAAGATGTGTCTAATAAGAAGAAATAAGATTAATCTGGCTAAAATCAGTTTAAGGGAACAACTGCAAATTGAAATGATTTGTAAAAGTAAGTCTGAAAATTTATGGGATGCAGATATGCAGCTGGGGAGGTGTTGGAATTTGGGGAGCTGCTGATATGCATCTCTAGAGTTTGCGCTATTTTAGATGCAATAATTTCACTTACACGTTTTGTTTGCAGTATACTGCACCGTAGCTGGATGTCTACATGCACTCGTGTATGTGTATACCTACAGGGAGAGGAAAAACTGATGGATTTTTCTAATTCAAGACAGAGTTATAGATATTAATAGATCATCCTCTTTGGAAGGAAATATAATCTGCTGGCATTTGGCTTTATGAGTGAGCGTGTGTATCCGTGCAGCAACAGACTGGCGTAACAGAAAGCCGGCCAATTTGTTCTTAGCAGAGTGTCCGACAATTCACCTCTTGATCCTGCCCTTTTCACAGACGTTTGTTTCTCAAGCAACGATTGCAGCTAGGAAGGCTGAAAGCTGAGAAACTTCTCATCTCCGTACACAAATTATCATTTTTCTCCCATTCAAGAAGGTTTCAGAGCTACGCAGGTGCAGCTGTGTGATGGAGACGTGGCCGCAGGACTCAGCGGAGGGGTCTGCCTCGTACCCCCCCATGGTCTTGCATAAATCACTACTGTGGGGATCTCAGCTCTCAGCTTCAGGTCTCCAGCTGTAAAACCGAGCTAGTATCATCTCCTTAGTGCCCCTTTTCTGTCTCTTTTATGCCAAAGCTCTCCAGGGCTGGGGCTTTCACCTTGGCATATTTGGAAGGTGATTCTTTGCCTTTGGTTGCTTTTCATCCTGTGGCCAAACCAGTAACCTCCAAGGGAGAAAGAGGAGCTGGACTGGGGTGTGAGAGCCAGAGAAGTGGAGGAGAAAGCCCTCAAGCTGACCCCGCCGTGGGAGGATTTGTCCTTGCTACTCGGGGCTGGCGGAGGGGAGGGATTCTCCGCGGGTACCTCAAACTCTGCAGGAATTCCTCAAGCCACCCCCAAGGGCGAGCTCTTGCCCTTCCTTTCCTGCAGAGAAACCAGGGAGGGACCAGCTCCCATTGGGTGAGGATTTAGCACTGGATCCGTGCTCTGAGGGATTCATTGTGCTTCTGCTGCAAGAAAAAAGAATGGCAGGAGAAGCTGAGGCCAGAGACGATGAGATACAGCCTTGCTCCAGCTGTAGCAATTACCTGTGCTGTCAGAAAAACAGCAGGTCTTAAATTTTGAACAGAAGGGACTAAATGCATCCCTGGAGCAACTCCAGCAATTTCTGCAGGTTATAGGAGAAAGATTTTGGCCCTCCCTCCAGTTTATGCACAGAACTAAATATTTTCCCTAACACTGAGTCAAAGGACTGAAATTATTTCTCAGATTGAGAAGTTTGGTGTTAAAGTCAGAGGAAAAAACATACATACCTTACTGCCAGTGAAATTAGCCTTTACATTTCTAGTGCACATTAAGCAAAACAGCATCTTTCAGCTAGATGGCTTTTACTGATGGCCATTTCAAAATTTCAATTTCAAGTGCACTAGAGGGTTTCTCTATGAGTGAGAATTGCTTCTTACTGCCATTTTTCAAAGGGTTGCTGTGAGACCAAAGAATTGGCTTCCTTTAAAAATCCTGCAGCATCCTGAGCTCATTTGGTGGTGAAACATACCCTGTACCAGTTACTGCCTTCCCTGGTTGGGTGGGGAGTTGTCTGAAGAAGTTATCTTAGACTGTGACCCTAAATGTTTACAGCTGGTTGCATTCAGTAAGACCAAAACTATCTGACCAGCTAAGGCATGAGGTAGCGTTGTGTTTGCAGTGCGACCCATAGCTCAGTGGGGTTCTCAATTTCTTGCAGGGTGATAATTCTGGCTACTGTCGTTTCCAAGGGACATCGCACGGGCTTCGCTTCCTACAGCTTGGAGCAGGGTGGGAGACTTGACATCATGCTCCCCACCACGGCATGGAACCAACGGTGGCAGATCCCATCTCTGATGCTCCAGTCCCGCTCCTGTCCCCCAGGATAATGTTCCCACGGTGATTCCCACAAAAGTGCTGCGGCTGCAAAGGGGAGGATGGAGAAAGAGGCTGAGGATGCTTGTCTGAGCAGGAGGCTGCTGAGCTGCATTTCCAGGGAGGCCACTTCTGTTTGGGTTCTTTAAGTCTTGTTTCACCCATCTGCTATGTAGCGCTCATTTGCCCAGTGTGGTGTCAGGAGACTTCACTGATGTATTTGAAGTTCTTTGATGCGTGACGGCTCTACATGAAAAGTAAAATAATCAGAGGTTGTTTCTAGCTGTATCACTTTTACTTGGACATCAGCAGCTAGTTGGTGTTACTGAATGCGTTCAGAAAAAAAATGATTTTATTTATTCAGTGGCCCCATGCATGGTACCTCCCCAGTTCAGAACTGGTTTCCCAGTCTTGTTTTTTTGCTAATAGTATCTAAAGATCTGCAGTTAATTGTTTTTATCACAATACTGCTTATGACCTCCTTTCCCTCTTAAAACAATACACAAATCCCCTACTCCTCTCCCATAACTACCTTTCCCCGGAGTACAGTGATCTCTATTGTTTGCAAATTATATTTGAAAAAAAACAGAGGAAAGAACACTATTTAAAAGTTTCCTTACCAGGGATAGAGTGTTACCAGCAGTATAAAAAAAGCCGAAAGCTGATGGTTAACTGCAAAGGGATAGTAAAGCAGGTTTGCTCAGAGGATGGACACGCATGGAGCAGAGTGCTCAGTTACAGGCTTCTCCTCCGAAGCCCCTGGCACGGGAACCGCTCGCATCAATTCTGCATCACATCGCAGGCGTGTGGAGGCTGCAGCTAAATGACTGCAAAAGCCAAACCACTCTCCTCAACCATCAGATTGACTTGGCGGCTAGTCTGAGAGATACGGATGCCGAATCCAAAGCTGCTAGTTGATAGGCGTTGCCTTTAATGTGTTTTAATTAAATAGGGAAAAGGAGATGGGAAGGGACAGAGCCAGTGACAGTAAGAGGAAACTGAGCACCAGAGAGCCTGGATTTTTTCACTCTCTTATCTCTTTGCTTCATCAGCAAACAAGGCATCATTGCTGTTTGCCTGGCTTGCCTGTGTATTACCAGGAAATACGATGGGTTTTTATTTCTAGGTTGAATTCAAACCTTTGACTAAATATGTCTGTTACTGAACAAACCCATTTCAGCCTTGTATTCCTCACATAAACTTGGCTTCAATCTCTCATGTTTGATAGATTAATTTATTTTTTTAACTTCCAGCTATCCCAGATTCCGCACTGGTCCTGAGTCCTCATGGTTCTCGGTCGGCAGAATTATATTAGCAACCACCACAGACTTACATATTGTTATGGAGATGCTGCGTGGTGGTTTTGGCTTTCTGATGTCCCCGCTGGCCTGATTATGCATGGATTCTCCACGAATGCATATGTGCCGCAGATACAGGGGCCGACCTCGGCATCTCCCTATTAAAGCCCCCCCCCAGGGAACGGCTGGTAGGCTGCAGCTCCCACGCCACGGCTGGGAGGAGCAGGTCTGGCGGAGGGGGGTGTCTGGGTGTCTGCATGTGGCTTCTTTGTTTTCAACAGATACATAATAGATGTAGTGTGGGTATGTAGGCAGAATATGAAAATGTACCTTACGTGGAAAATTAGACGGAATAGAAATATACAATGAAAGTTTCTTTTCCCCAATTACAGCGAGTCTGAAAATTCTATACCTCTATGGGTCTCCGACACTGTATATGTGTTTTGCCACAGCTTATACCAATTTGAATTTTGTGGTTTGGGATTCTTCGAAAATGAGGTCTGTTGGAATTTCTCATGTACCTCTGAAAACACTGCTGTTACCTCCACTTCTGGTGAATACAATCTCATAAAAGTGGAATACAGCTGTGCTACATCTCTGTGGCTTTATCATAGTTAATGCTGGAAAGATGCATGCTAATTCCGACTCCTTTTCCTTAGTTGTGGACTTCATTCTCCTCTTCCATTCAGCTCTGTTTTCTGTTACAAGTTCCAACCCTGCTGTAAATCAGAGTGTTTAGGTTAGAGCGCACACCCTGTAATCTCCTTCGGTGGAATTTATAAACTACTGTGAGATTTTCTGAAGATATAGTAAATCATAAATAAAATCTCGATAGTGGTATGTTTAGATAGGGGGCTTTGGGTGTGAAGTATTGCTCTTGTTCCATAAGCATGCATTTGTATTTGGTCCAATGTTACCCACATTGGACATCACTCACTCACTTGAGTTTTGCATCTGAGCCAGCGAGGAGGGATGCCTGCAGGGAACCTCGTAAAAGCCACTTAAGTTAAAAGGGTAAGTTAAGGGATGCAGGGATTCAACTCGTACAAGACTCATGACAGGAAGAAGGCACCACACTAGGGAGGTGTGATTCATTCATGTCTTCTAAAGTTAGCTGCCTAAAAATGGCAAATCTCATCTCAGCTTGTTTGCTGTGCAATCAGTGGAGAAGGCAGGCAACCTGCAGGACGACTGACTCACCGGTGAGGCTGTGAATTAGAAAGGACCTCAGGTGACTGAACCTTGGGCATCAAATTCAAGTTAGGCAAGCACAGTTAATCAAAGGCAATCCAGCCCCAGATGACTTTGGTCCTTATAGGATTTGCAAAAAGCTGCAGTGCAGACCTTACTTCAGAAGTGGCAGCGACTGCCCCATTACATTTGATGTCATAATCCCTGCCTCAGCTTTCCCGTGGGACTCCATCCTTCACAAAGCGTCGTTTTTTTTCTGGAGAGCAGGAAAGAGAAGATGGGTATGAAGAGAAGGAGCTTTAAAGGCCACTGTTGTTTTAACGCTTGGCTATGCTGTTCTTTTGGAGGTTTAAAAGCTTCTGGGTTATTTTAAAAGGGATGTGTGAGAGCTGCAAAAAGTGAAATGTAGAAAATAAATTTAAGAATAATATAGACATCACAGTAAGGTCCTGTCACTACATTCGGGCTCAGATATTCACTGAAGTCCATGTACTTCTACATGGCCACAGCTAAAGACAAAGCATTTTAGAAGCAGGCTAAGATAGGGAAAAGATTAAATCTTTTTTTACTAGGAGAAAAATCCGGCAGATGAAAGAAGATGAGAAAAACAGGAAAGAAACATTTACACAATGGGAGAGCAGAAAGAAGATGGGGACAGACACTTCTTGGAGGTACCTGAGGAAGCACAAAAGGCAATGTGCATAACCTGCAACAAAGGAAATGTCTGTTTCCAAGGCACTAGAAAAAATTTTGCCATGGTGTTCAAACATTACAACAGCAACCCAGACAGGCTGTGAATTCTTTTCTTTCCTGGACATTCAAAACTCATCTGGACCTGTTACGAGTCACCTGGACCCTACCCTCAGTGAGGGAGTTTCACCAAATGACAGTCATAACACAAAATCCATCCACTTCTGAGCATGTAATTGGAGTTGTCCTTCCAACCATTGTTTCAATTCAGTAAGTATGAATGAATTTTTGATTATTTTTGAACGTGTACCTAGACAGTCAGACTGATACATATCTAGATAAATCAAATACAGGGATGTTCTGAAACTCTCTTTCCTAGTCTCCCTGCAAGGTATTATGGTATTTACATTTTTGTAACATAATGTCCAGAGACGAGCAGGTGACACAAGAGACAGTGCTCATATAGCTGTATCTCTTCCCATTTAGGACAAAGAGAAGTAGTACCTAGGAAATAGGACAAAGAGAATTAGTACCTAGCAAATAATCTCCAAATAAAGGTCTAAGTATAAACCAACCTCCCACTAATGAAAGCATGTTTTCTTTTATTCACCAGACCTAGCAAATTTAAATGCAAAGGTCTGACAAAAAGTTCTTTGGAAGTGGCATCTGTAGTTAGTGTGACATAGCCTCACAGCATAGACATGAGTGTCTATGGATTTGATACTTCAGGCAAAACTCCCGTTGCAATCAACAGGTATTTTGCGCTAAAAAGGACTGCAAGGCCTGTGTCACAACTTGAGAAGCAGAAAAGATGAGCTTCATCTGTTCAGGCAGCACCTCTTTCAAGACCAGTGACATTGCTGGTTTGGGGTTCGGTTTCCATGAACAGGTGAACTAGTCTGATGAGGAGCGGCTGAGGGACCTGGAGTTGTTTATCCTGGAGAAAAGGAGGCTGAGGGGAGACCTTATCGCTCTCTACAACTGCCTGAAAGGAGGTTGGAGCCAGGTGGGAGTTGGTCTATTCTCCCAGGTAACAAGTGATAGAATAAGGGGAAATGGCCTCAAATTGTGCCAGGGGAGGTTTAGATTGGATATTAGGAAGAATTTCTTCACTGAAAGGGTTATCAAGCACTGGAACAGGCTGCCCACGGAAGTGGTGGAGTCACCATCCCTGGAGGTATTGAAAAGATGTGTAGATGTGGTGCTTAGGGACATGGTTTACTGGTGGACTTGGCAGTGTTGGGTTAATGGTTGGACTGCATGATCTAAAAGGTCTTTTCCAACCTAAACAATTCCATGATTCTGTGATTCTATGAAATAGAAATTGCAGGACCTAATTTCCTTATACTCCTAAAGGAATTTCCACTGACTTGGTTAAGAACAGGAGTATCAATTAATGCCATATCATTTGCTTCCTAAAAAGAGAGAATCAAACTCAGGTAATGTAATAAAATTAAAAGATGACTATAGAAAAGCCCTTTAAACTCATTCTTCAGGCAGCTCTCTCATCTGCTCACCACCACAGATGTGCAAAAGAGGGTTGAAATGATTAAAATGGTGGCACTGGTTGTTGGGATGACTGAGATCTCCAGGAGCACGGATTGAAGGATTTTACAGTCAAGAGCTGACAGGCAGGGAAAGATTAAATTGTCAGCAAATACACAAAGAAAAAACAGAGCACCTAGCTATAAGGCTAATAACTCAAAGGCTCAGTCCAAAACTTAATCTTGCAGCAGGGTTCATTTCTACTTGATGTTCTCAGGATGGTATCTTGCCTAGAGCAAGGAATGGTAGGAAGCTGTAGAGCGTGTATCTACAAAAAACTCATAACAGTGATTACAAAACATTATCAGTTTGGCTGCAGGTATAAGTAGGTGCTCTGACTTTGCTCAGAGCAGCAAGGATCGAGTGCGTATCGTGGTGAACTGCTGGTGCAGATGCAGTGGGATCCTACCAGTGCAGAGGAACGACCACGTGTCATTCTCTCCAGGACGTAAGTCTCAGAGCTAAGAAGGCAGACAGGCTTCATGTCAAAGACAATAAAAAATTGATGGGAAGTGCATCTTTACAGAGTACGATAAGACTGATTTGTAAGTAGAAGGAAAAATTCTGAAGTGTAACTGGAAAAAGCATTTCCAAATTAAAGCACGCTGTTTCTAATGAGCATTTTGTTGCTCTGGCTGAAAGCTAACGTAAATTTAGTACCTGTGACAAGGCTGGACTTAAATCAACACCCAAAACACAGGACTTTGGTCCCTGTTACACTCTGTCTGGCTGGCAGACAGGAGACAGACAGCTCATAGGCCAAGTAATGCCTTTAACTTCCATTAGATGATCTAGAGCCATGCTATTTTTCTTCTTGTTATAACTGAGTAACATTAAGATGTGTTTTACCGTCTGGCCTGCCAAAGCTTTTGAAGCACCTTTGTGGCTCCCAGCTAGAAAAAAGCCCTATTTCATACTTCCTAGCTCCTCTCATGATAATTAGCCTTACCTTAAAACTGCTTGAAAACACAAGACCTGGTAATTAAATAGAAGAAAGGATGGGATTCAGGTTGGATTTTGTTGTTTTTTCTTATAAATGAAAATACTCCTTTAAAAAAAAAAAAAAAGGTAGTACAGCACAACACCAACTTTCTACTTTATTGAGACATTATGCAGCAGAGCTCCAAGTGATGATAAAGCCAGGCTGAGGGGTGTCCATGGTCTGGAATTCAGATGATTATTCTGTGTTTAACTACCAGAACAAAGCCAGAAGCCCCTAGTTGACCTTTTTTCTGGAAATCCCCTGGAGGCATCAATATGGTGTAGCAGAACTCTCTGTCTAGTTTTGCTGGATCCTGTACCCGCTTAAGGAGCAGGGCATGAGAAAAAGGCCTGTGGGCAACGTGCTTCCGCACCCCGGTTAGCCAGCCCCTGCCGGAGCCTTTTCTAGCCGTCATGCCATACGGAGGTGGAATTCAATTAAATTTTCCAATTTTTTTTTCTGAACAAGGCTAGGTACGTGGAAGAAATCATCCGATAAATGTCTCTGGTTAGCTTTTTGGAAGGCAAAAGCTAGCCTGCAAAGTATAGAGTTATTTCTCCACCAGATATTTTAAAATAGTCCATCTGCTCTCTCCTACGGTAGGACTCTGTAGCACACATTTTGTCGGGGAAGCCGGCTGGGTTTAGAGCTGGGTGCCACCTGGGCACACGGTGCCAGCCACGGGGTACCTGACAGCACACCAGTGCTCCCACTAACGGGTTCCACCTCCAGACTGGGCGCTGAACGCTTCAGCAACACTTCCCTCACCAGAAAACACGGAGACCTCGGACCACAGCCGTCCGTGATGATGCCTGCTAATAACATGAGACCAAAATAACGCCTAGGAACTTAAGTAGGCTGAAAAAGCGGTGCTTATAGAAAACCCCTATCTTTCCGTGCACTGCTTCCCTGTGCGGTGCACGCAAGCATCTCCTAACAGCTTCTCCAGCATTGTAAGCCGTAATTTTGGCCCGTGCCGAACCCAGTAATATGTATGTAAGCTACTCACAGCCGTGCCATTTTTAATAAACCATTTATTAGCTAAACATGGGCTGATAACAAAGACATCTATACCGAGAAGGATCCCTCCTTTGAACTGGAATTTGCACAGTTCAAAATCCCATTTCTTCAATCGTGGGATTAATGTCTATGTTATCTGTGTGTGAAGACAGTTCTACTTTGTCCCCATTGTAACAAGGGCTTGTGCACCCAGGATGTACATGTTTGTATTTGTAGGAGGATTGTATTCAAGGCAAGCACAGCTTGACTTGGGGAGGGAAATGCTGCATAATATTTGTATTACCATTAAAAAGCCCCCATGCTGGGTATTAGGCATTATTTCTCTCATACTTGGCATGTTATAATAGGTTCTGAATGGTGTAATGCCCCTTTGAAATATCACTGGAAGTAAAGCCATGCAGAGAAATAGAGAGAGAAATCCATCTTGCACGCTAACCTATTCATGAGCTCAGACCCCTTCTTACGCTTCTCTTTAATTTAGGCATGGTGTTTGTATAAATTTGGAAATATGCCTATGTCTTATCTGGTTTGTAACTTAGCAACCTTTAATCTGGGTTTCTTGATGCTCCTTATAAAGCAGCTGATAAATCTAGTCAAGCGCTTACAATACACTTGGTAGGGAGAGTATAAGGGGTTCGTCAAATACATAAGTAACACCCAAAGCTCCATTCATTTTGCTGACATTTACCTTTACACATAAAGACAAGCACAAACCCGTCCACTGCTCGAAGTCACATTTAATCAGACTGAGTGGCTTTACATTAGCAGACACCAATCGCTAGAGGGAAGGCTGTGATTTGCAGACTGAAGAAGTTTCATAGAGCATGATTCGTCTGAGATATGGTCATCTTTGATTTAATCACTTAACTTAGTTAATTTGCCATCTCCGTATTTGAAGAGGGAGTTAACCAGAGGTAAAAATGAAAAGGAAGCAATAAAAATGGAGAAGATTATCTTGATGAGGTATATTTTTTACAGTGATTTGACCCCACTGAAGGCTGCAGAGCACTGCTGGGTTCAATCCTATCCACAAGGCAAACATATTAGAGAAAATGAGACCTGGGAGCTTTGAGTGACAAAGCTCTGAATGACACAGTTGTCACTGTGCTTGGTATATACAAGTGCTTGGTATATTCATTACAGCATTGCACCTTCCGAAAGGTGTTTCGGCACACTGCTGTAGGATTCCCAGTCACACACGGGAGGTGGCCCAAAGAGCTTCTTTCTGTTTTCCTCCCGCATTAATACAGCTACGTCCTCCTGGAGTTGCATCTTGTTGCCGTGTATGCCATGGATGGCAGAGAGATGTGTCCAAAGGGCAGAGGTACAGGCTCGGAGTCGGAGGCTGCCTCACAAGTTGGGTTTTTTTAGGCACTTCGGTACACCGCTGCATTTGATTCGTTTCTTTTGTTCTGAACGGTGTGGGTATTTCTCAATCTGTTTTGGTATTCTTTTTCATCTGAAAAGCAAGCCCTGAGGTAGGGTGGGCTCCAGGAGAGCAATGTCACTCCCAGCTTAGAGAACAACAGCAAACGGATTGCTGGTTTGCAGGCTTCAGTTTTAGGGGACTGTTTCATGGGAAGTGGGAGGGGAATTTTATCAATGCCACGAAACAGGTCCTTTGATAGAAAGATAATGAAAGTTACAGACAAAGCACCACTGCCTAGTACCCCAAAACACACGGCTATTAGCCAGCACAAAGACTAAAAAATATACAGGGAATAGTTTTACAGTGATTTAAAAGTTTGTATTTAATATCAGTCTCTTTGGGCCTACAGGCATGTTATCACAAGTCATTACCTCTTATCTTTCAGAGTTGTATTGAGTTTTCTTGAGACAGAAAACATGGAGTTTGTGCTTCCTCCAGGTGCTGCAGAAAGCAGCGAAGAGACTTGGCTTTTGCTGCAAGGTGCGTGCCGAGTCCATGTGCCAGCAAAGTCAAACAGGCTGCTGGGTGCTGGGCTCTTGGAAGTGGTGCAAATCCAGCTTCTGGACTGGTGGTGCTGGTGCGGAGGAAACCTCGCCCTTCTGGATGAATTCCCATCGACTGAACTAATGTGTAGGCTCAAATATTTCATAATGAAGTCTCTAACCCTTCACGTCAATTAATCTTATTTATCAATGAAAATGTCAGTGGTTCTGGGGGCTGCAAACTGCCATGTGGATCTATGACCTAGTGGTTCCCCTACCTATACCCTTCCCTTTTCTTTTGCTCCCCATTTTGGGTGGCTGCGCAGTTCTGTTATAGCTCTTCACTAACGTCACCGATGGGGAAGGCACCTGCAGGGCGACCCACGGGAACAGAGCCTCCTCTGAAAGGTCGAGCGACCACCTCCAAGGAAAAGGGGGTCCCACGGGACAGTCCTCCGGGGGGAGCGCTCACGCTTTGCCTGGGAAGGGAGCAGGACGGGGTGCCGAAGCGCCTGCACGCTAATGTACGCAGCACGGGGAGCAAATGGGAGCACTGGGAGGTCTGTGTGCAGGGCTGCAGTCTCACTGGCATCCCGGAGACGCGGCAAGAAAAAAGAAGAGTTTTTAGAAACTTTTACAGACAGCTTCTCCTTCCGCTACCAGTCAACCCAGAGTCCCAAGGAAAAGGAGAGACTAAAGGTACAGTGCTTCTCTCTGGAGTTTGGACTCAGTTTCCAGAAAGAAGGGCCAGGTCCTTCTGATCATGGGGACTTCTCCTGAGAGCAGGAGGCCCTTGCAAGGAAGGACAAGTAAATCTCCTCAAGCTCTGTTTCAGCTGCCACCCGCACTGACTCCAAGACCACCAACACGTGAACTGCCTTGTGAAGGGGCTGCAGGAGCTGCCATGGGGAGGATCATGGAGGGAAGACCTCCACGGGCAAAATTCCCAGCCATGGCAAAGACAGACTTCTCAGCTCCTGCCAGGGTTGGTTGCAAGTAGCAGCAAGAACCGTGACCAGATATCATTCTTGGGCGGCAGCGCAGCTTGCAGCTCCTACCCTCCTCCTCCTCCTCGGAGCACCGAGGTTTGCAGCATCTCTGCTGCCGGGCACATCTCTGGAATTGGCCAAGGCCAATGAACGAACGGGAAGAGGATTTTATGAACACGACTAAAAGACTTCAGTCCTATTTAGTCAGGATTTTTACAGTTTTTTTAGTGGAGTTTATTTCTGAACAGGAGCCAGGGTGTATGCCATTCTGGTTAGAGGATGGTACAAAAAGAGCTGCTTCTATCCATCCCGTGGGAACAGGGAAAGGGGAGAGGGTAACCCTGCTCCATCATTATCAAAAATGCAAAGTTTTGTTTAAAGCAAATGATGCATGTCAACAGCAGACTGCAAGACCTTCTTTATCCTGTTAATTAATCATACCCTACTTCAGCTCTCTACTGAGAGGCCATGTGAGCCCAAAGCCAGGAGAGGTTTGCCAATCTGCTCTTTATCATGCTGGTTTCTGTGACTGCTGGAGAAAGATGATGTTTTAGTACTGTTTCCCTCGAACCCTGGAAGTATCCATTGCACTTGCTTGTGGACCTCATCACCCTCCAGTGAAAGGAAACACCTTCCTCCTACTTGATATTCTTTTCATGGCTGGGAGAAGATTCCTTCGCATGGTTCCAGTGTTCCCAGTACAAAATATAAAGCTTTGTATGGATGAAACCTGCATTTTTATTTTGAGCAACAAGATCCATCAAATTAACTTCCTCCTCACAAGGGAAAAAGTGGTCTGCAGTGCCCTGACATGATTGCGTCTGACAACACTGCCAGTTCATGTAGGAGTAACACCAAGGAGGCATGCTGGAATTAGAAAATACAGGCAAGCAGCAGCCGAGAGCCACACGAGAGCACGGCTCGGTGATAGCTGCCAGTTGCATGTTCAAGTTAGCAGATGTCTGTGGGGCTTCGGAGTTTTAACATCTCTGTTGGTTTGCTCAGATGTATCATGTCTCTCTCTTGTCAGGGTTTAAGTATGTGTGCTATCTCCTCCCTCCTGTGGGCTTTTATGCAGCGGTGCCCTTTCAAAATTTGCCTATTGTAAGTTAGATAAATAGACAGTACTTCCTCATATTTGCAATAGCCTTGTGCTTCCTGCATTTACTAAATGAAATATGAAGTTTGGAACCTTATGCCCTGTAATAATAATTACTAATCTCATCATCGCACTTCAGGCTTAGGCTTCATATCTGGCTAACGATGAGGGAGGTGAAATCCCCCAGAACACAGTTCAGAGCCCAGATTAGCTCATGTCTACAAGGAGATACTGTGAATACTCTGCTCCCACTGGAAGAATAAGTGGAAGGGCTGAAGTCAGACAGCAGAAGAGAGGCTGAACAGAGGTCCCAGCTTTGTCTCCATCCATCAAGCCACACTGCTGCTCTGCCTGTGCACCAGGACTAAGCAGTGCGGGGGGATCACGAAAGGACCAAGGGCCACATCACTATGGACATCCATTCAGGTGTTTTGTAAAGCAATAGGCAAGTTTTTAATGTCAACACTAAAATTTCACTGCTTGCATGCTTCATAAATAATGTCATTTGGTTTGCTCCTTCTTTATTAAATACATCTTTTATATATAATTTATAAATGTATATAAAAAACATATATCTAGCTAAGACATATCTTAGCTAGATGTGCTTACAGTCACATATATGTGTATATATATATCTTAACTAGACACATTATTTTACTGAATACTATCTAAATATCATTTGAGAGAAATTGAGTGCAAGTTTTCTGCCTCAGTGTCTGAAGGGCCTTTCTCATTACAATGCAGAGGATAGTGTTGACTAAACATGCCATCACAAAATGAAAAATACATGTTTATCGTTTTGAAACATTAAATGCAAATCCCGTGATTTTAAACTGTTGAAGATCTAGAGCATTTTAGTTATATATGCTTAAAGCCAATTTCAATTTTCATTTCTGGAGTTTTAGAAAGCTTCTTTTTCCAATTTTGTTACCAGTGGGTATTGAAAAAAGAACTTCTTGAAAATCCAGAAATGCTTGTAAGTATTGTTTTCTTCTCCTCCTTGTTTCCAGCTAGTTGTGAACATGCTGAACAAAACCTGATAAACTGATTGCTTTTCCTGCACAAAATAGCAGGAAAGCTATTACGGTATCGTCAAACAACACTTTTTTTTTTTTTTCTATCAATCAGGCCATTCTAGAAGCTTGAAGAACAGCAAAACAATTATTTTTGCCTATCTCTGCTTTCATAATTGTCACTATGAAGCATCCCCTTCTCTCAGGTGTGATAGCACTACCAACAGAAACCAGTATTCTGCTTCAGCAACACAGCCTCCTAATGTTGCCCCCAAACCAAAAAAAGAGGCGACGTTCTCCATCAGCACCATTGTTGCCTTGGATGCCCTTGGGCAGTTCAGACGTAGTGGTCCAGCTCACTGAGATGTTTGAATTGTTATCCATGCTTATTATTCATCTGGAAACAGTTGAAATGAATCTTGCTAGTTTTCTTCTAAAAATCCACCTCCTGCAGCAGCTTACCTTAACACGGTATTTGCCAGGAGTGTAATTAGGGCTAGAATTTGTAAGCGATTTGCTAGACAGCTGCTTTGTACCCAGACGCCATGAGGCTGTGGGAGGGATGCTCTGCTGGCACCCAGTCAGTTCAAGCTCCTGAAAACATCCTCTTCTCACCAGGGCCCCTTTTGGCCACCGAGACCCAGAGCCCACAGGTATTTGAGATCAGCGGGACTGCTGGGCGAGCCTATGGTAGAAAATTTGGGCTTCAGTCAGCTCCTCTTTGTCAGTGCTGCAGGTCCCTGGCTGCGTGTCTCCGGGCACAGCCGTGGCCGCCGCTCATGCCAAGACCAGGCTGATGATGATGATGCTGGATCCAAGCCCTGGCTGAAGAAGAGCAGGACCACCACCTGCACGCAGCGGCTCGCTCCAGCACCGACCCTCGCCCGGCCCCATCTGCTCCTGCGGCAACCCGGCACTCGTGTCTTTTTTTTTCCTCCAGTATCGTGCGAGTAACTGGGCTCTTTCACCTCCAGCCTGGTGTGAGAGCCCAGCGCTCGCCCTGCCGCAGAGGGTGCCCTCCTGGGACCCGCTGGGCGATATACCCCAAAACACAAACTCTCTCTTTTCTCCCTTCTCCTTTGCTTTCCGTGTCCAACCAAAGGCTTGGAGTTAACGAGGTGGGGAAGGGGAGGAGAGGACAGGCTGGGTAAGGATCCTATGAGATCCTCAGAGATTCTGATTTAAACTGAGGGACTAGGGAAAGAGCAGGGAAAAAGACACACCGCTGATATAGACATAAACTCTGTGGGAAAGCTGGATCGTTCCCGTGCTGCCTAAAGTTATGAGTAACACTCGTAGAGCCAGTTTTGCTTTGTCTTCGCATTTCATTCTGCCTCTGGACCAAAAAAATGTAAATCAAAGGGCCCAGACAGTTTGTCAGTCTGGGAAGAGCTTCAGCAACTTGTATATCTTGAAGGGTCCTTTGGGCTCAGGACACTTCGGGCTCAGCTCCCCAAGACCTTCGGGCAGTGAAGGAGCAGCAGAGCAAAGGAACCTGAGCCCAGGAGGTGCTGGGGGCCAAAGGTCTACAAATTGTGGCCAGGCAGAAATGTCAAAGTGTATGGCCCTGGTGCACGGAGACAAAGTGGCCCCAGGGAGGGAAAGGAGCAAAAGCTAAGTGAGAGCTGCTCTGCTCTCCGGCCGGTGGGAGAGATGGGCTTAGGCTGTTCTTAGGCCAGTTGCCTGGCTCTCAGTTTGTTCGTGCATGTGATGCTTCGTTTGCCTTCCCTGCACCAGCAGGGTGGGCATTTGCTTAGGCTTGAGGATCTGAGGTGTCCAGGGACAGAAGTCTTCGTCAGCTGCTCGTTAGCGTTTGTGCTTAGTCAGCCCAGCTCGTGAAGTCTTTCTGAACTCCAGTGGGGGCAAACAAAGAGCTTTGTTATGTTAAGGAGATTTTTCACCATCTGAATAGCTCACTTTGTCGTCTTGTTAGTGTGTGGCTACCTTGGCAGGGAGAGGATGTATTATACCAATAAGTCTGAGAAAACTCGTGATATTCTGCGTGCCTGGGAACCGTCAGTGTTCAAAATTTGTGGCACTCCAGCCCTCCCTCGTAAGCGATGTCTAGAGACAGATGGAAGGAGAGAGAGAGCGCAAGAGAGTGAGGAAGATATATAAGGAAAACACGATGGCGTAACACAAAGGGTTTTTTTATCTACACATTAGCATGGTGATCGTGTGCATCAACAGTCACCCCAAATGAGAGGTAATAAAACCTCTAGCCTTCTGTCCGGGATTCCTGTATGCTCCTCTGCAGGTGGGGAGGGAAGGAGGTGAGCTAGGGTAGCAGTGCCAAGCGCTGGCAGGGCTAGGCTCTTTATTCCCCCGATAAACACACTACATCCCTCCACCCAGCTCCTCCAGCAAGCTGTCGAGACAAGATGCTCCGAATAGCTTCCTGGAAATGCCTACTGGTGGGATCTGGGGGCTATGCCTATTCTAGCAAACAAAGCAGGGTGACAGATAGTGCATTGGCCTGCGATCATCCTCCTATTTAACTGAGTAGACGGAGCAACACACTACCCAGCATGGGTTTGACCCATGCCAAGTGGTACCTTCCTGGAGAACGTTCAAGCACGGTTTGGGTGATACACAGGCCAGGAACCGTTTCCAGAAGGCAGAATGGATGAAGTCACCATGCCCAGGAGGAAGGGGGGAAAGAGAGTTTTGTCAAAGGAACACAGCCCAGAGTTTGCCGCTTCCCTTCAGGGCTGGAGAACAGACTCTGCTCCTTGTTTAACACTAATGTACCCAGGGAGACCTCAAGTCAGACCGTAGACTTTTTTTTTTGTTTACTGTAAATTGAATGGTAAAATTCTGTCAAAAAAAAAGAAAAAAAAAAAAAGACCTCAGAATAAAGACATGAAATAACACTTCTAATGTTCTAAAATACGTCTCCTATACTTAAGAGGGCTCCTCTTTTAAAACTCAAGGCTAAAAACCAAAGGAGATTCTCCCAAGAAGCTGGACACTCCCAGCGTGAGGCTATCAGAAGGCAAATTTCTGAGTCACTGCATTTCTAGGAAAATAGGACTGTGCTTGGCTAGTCCTGAGCCAAGGACAGGCAGGGAGGGTTACATGCTCAGGAGAAGGAGAACAGCCAGAAGAGAAAGATTTCTTTCACAGGAAGAAAACAAAAGCAATCAAAAGGAAATATTTGCAGATGCTTAAGAGGTGTCTCAGGAAGTACATTAGTATGTTGATTGAGATGTCAAGTATCTGATAAACTGCACAGAAATATGCAGTTTTATGCATGGATTTTATTCCCACATATGGTTCGGATCTCCCATGGGGAAATTTAAACAAAATCTAAAGTTGCTAACAAATCCCTTTCAGTCTGGATTTAGTTTCCTGTGCTTTGTTGTAAATGCAACTGACTGGTCTTTGCATAAAAGTGCATATTAGTCTCTCAGATGATACTCATTGGCAATAAAACTGCCTTCTCTAAGTTATGGTATTTTAAAGCAAATTTCTCCGAATTACCTCAGTGTCTGTGCATAATTTTGGTATCTCCTTAGTGGCCCCTGAGAAGCAGAACTGAAACATTACACAGTGGTTTAAGGTCTTGTAACTGTGCAAGTTTCTGCCACCCCCAGCTTGTGTGTGCTACCTTAAGCTCACGGCTTATCAGTAAACTCAGAACAGTTTAGTTGATATTTCCTAAATAATATTCCAGGTTACAAACATCCATGGTTTATCCTAAGTTGATCCCAATGGTAACTAAGAATCCACTTAAGAGAAAAAATTCTCTTAGGGTTATATCTTGCATACGAGCTATGCTGCCCCATGCCTGATATGAAGGGTTTGCCATTTCTTTGTATTTGATCCAGTTTCCATAATACTAGCAATGGTGGGAGAGCTGCCCAGTGGCACAGCTTGCCCTTTCCTTTATGGCATTTATCATCCACTGCACCCAACTGGGCACATGGTGGGGCTCTCTCTCCCCTGGACCCCAGGGTAAATTTGCCACCAGCACTCAGGGTCCAGCTAAGAAACTGGAAAAATTAGACTGCGCTGAGATCTGTGTCACTAAGACTAAACCACAGTATCTTTTCGGGTTTTTTGGAAACTAAAGTTTATGAACACTTGATTATAATATCTAAAGGATCTATTAAAAGATCAACTAGATTCTGGCAGGTAAAGTTAAATGCATTGAATTGCACACTATTTAATAGAAACAGTATTTTTGTTTGTGACACCCTCTGCCAGTCTATCAGCCACTATTATATTGTACAAGTATCATTTAAAATGTCATTTGCTGGCTTTTCATATACAAACATTATAGACTATAGTATCTTACAAAGTATCAGTAACACCCAGTGTTTGCACAATAACAAAATCTCCTCCTCTTTACCTATTAGGCAAATACACCCTTTCTAGACAGTGAATTCAGTAATGTTACTGATTTGTCTATCAAAATGTACTACAACACTTGGAATAAATCCATATTACATATGAACACAAATGTGTCAGGCAATGTAGTTGCAAGCGCTCACGATCATTTACTTGCTCTAGGCTAACAGGTACAGTTTTCACCAGCAGTACACGTGCTTGCTTCTTCTCAAACACCACTTTCCCAAAGCTGAAAAAAATGTAGCAAAAGGAAGAGGGAGTATTTTGCCATCAACTTCAGGATGGTGATAAGCAATGGCTTGGGGCTATGAGTGTCCCCATGATAGCACTGAAGTGAGTTTGGGCTCATTGCCTGGTATTTGCCCTTCTTGGATGAGTTATCACACCAGGCAGGGATCCAAACCGGCGTGGCTCCGCTGCCATAACCCATGGCAGCCATCCCACCATCCCGGCGGGAGCGCGGGACCATCCCTGTGGGAGCCCGGACAGGTCAGGGCAGTGAGCTGCCGTGGGGGGAAACGCTGCCGTGCCCGGTGGTGCTACCTCCAAGGGGAATAGGGCCCAAACGCTCGGGCACCGGCTGCTTTTGGGGTAGGGCGGTGAGGAGCCCTTCAGAGGAGCAGCTCTTTTTAAGCTGTTACCACCTTGAAGCCTCTTCTCCGCTTTCACACGGGGCTGGAGGAGGGAGCCAGGTCCCCCAGGGAATCATCCCAGATCCCATCCCACCTCCAGCACTCCTCCAGCAGCAGCAGCTCCACGCCACGTTCGGTTTGTCCGTCCTGCTGGGAAGCCTTGAGGAAATTCGATGCTGGAGCCACAGGGACAGCTGACCGCACAGCCGACGAACCCGAAAGACACCATCTTAGAAAGGCCCAGTTCTGTGCTCTGGTGGATTTTTCCTCAATTTCAGGTCGAGAGAAAGCAAATTCTGCAGAAAGCAGAGCAGCAACTCCTAATCATCCATATCTGTGCAAAGACTCCTCAATTCCTTGGAGGAGAAATGCCTCCCTTCATTAAATGATGAAATGGAGGTAGAAATACTGTTAAAAACAAACCGATACTGATAGCAACGGGCAGAAATAAGGATATGTGGAAATATAAGTAATCGCTAAGGGAGAGAAGAGGCACCACTGGCCAGCCAGGCTAAGGCTAACCAGGAGGAGTTATTTACATACATCAGGAGCAAATGAAATGAAATCCCATTAACAACACGGACCTGCTGTGAGACAGGGTTGGCAGGCTCATCGATCACAAAGTGCAAAAGGCTGAAGCACTCAAGCAACGCTTCCCCCAGGTGCTGAGGGGCTGAGGTGACGTCAGCCGGAGTCGGCGACATCGGGGACCGGCACGGCGGAGCGGGCGCTCCTTCCCACCCGTCTTGCTCAGACAGCTTTGACTCTGCCAGACCGGATAATTTGCACCTACAAGAATTAATAATGGTGGCCAAGGAGCTCTTTGAATAATTAATGCTAATAAGTCCTACAATGATCAAAAACGATCCAACTTGCAAGGTTACAAACAAGCTTAGATTGACATTGGTCTCTAATAAAATCCAGGAAAGACTGGCAGGGAAAACAATCAGCAAGAAGTCAAAAGAACAAGTGATTCAATCAATTTTGTATTTTTTTTTCTTCCATTTTTATAATCTACCGCTGAAGTTTTGCGACATCACAAATCTGATTTAGTTACCCAACTTCTAGAAGGCATCAGAGCAAGTCCTTCATACCATTCTTACAAAAATTAGCTGTACAAGAAAATCAATGCAGACCCATTTTAAAAAGATTAAGCATTGCTCAGTTGGTAGATCTCAGAAAGGCATTTGCAATCACTAAGGGGTTTTCGAGCAGAAGCCTCCAGGGAGCTGCTCTCATCCTATTCAATATCTTTATCAATGATCTTGAAGAAAATATTAAATCATTGCTGACAGAATTTGTAGCAAATAAAAAGAAAACAATGAAGAGAGAAAAGATGACGGGCATAGGTCAGGGTCACTTGGAAAGGAGGGTTCATTTGAATGCATGTTTCAACACAACCAAATGTAAGGTCATCCTTCAGGAGAAAATAAATCCTATTTATAAGGGGGGGTGTCATATCAGAGGTAGGAGTGGCTTTTATAGGAGGATTTAGTAGCTGTAACAGATAAGTAAAATAACGTGGTAGCTGAAAGAGCAAATTATGTCCACCACCATATAAACATACAAATGCCAAGAAGGAGTAAGGAAATTACATCGTTTTGTTGTACGTGATGTTTATTACTCCAAAATACAAAATTGACTATGAGTGTTGATGAAGCTGCCACTTCTGTTTCTCAGGTGTCTGGTCTATGTTTCCAGCTCCTGTTTTTTCCCTCCTGTTCCCATGCACGGTGGCAGGGCCAGGCCAGGCTCAGCGCCCTGGAGGCAATGGGCAGGATAACTAAAGCCAAGGCATTGATTACTCCTGGCCCCAGGGCATCCAGAGATGCTGCAGGTGGGGAGATGAGGGATGTTATACTGCTATATCTGGGAATTAAAAAAAAGCTGGGGAAGAATGCTCAATTTTGGGAAGTGTCTTCTGGTGACAAAATCTAGAAGTTTCATCTATTTTGATTACCCAAGAAAAGGATAAGAGGTGATTTTATCACAGCGTAACAGAACCAAAGTGCAGAAGACATTTCACAGCTGGCAACATTTCAATCTAATAGAAAAAGACACACGATCCAATGGTTGAAAACCATAGCCAGACAAACTCAGCCTGGAAACTCTTCTGTTTCGACAGGGAGGGTAAATAATAATTGATCCTTCACTTGCAGCTTTTAAAACATGAGTGAATGTCTCACAGAATGGTATGCTATGGTTCAAACAAAAGTTTAGGCTGGAAGGAGAAATCATTGCGTAAAGTTATTTAAGAGACACAATAGATCACATAAGGCCCTTTTAAGCTTACTTTATTATTTTGGTATTTTTCCCAGGCCTTGGAACTCATCTGGAAGTCTGCTACTATCCTCCTTGGCTTTTGTTCTTTCTTTCTGAGACCGTGGCATGACATGGAAAAAATGCAACTACAAATTATATACACTTTGTGGTCAGGCAGGTTTTCAATCCTGAGCTTGCAGACCTACATTGACTACTCAGAGAACTGATAGTGACTTTAAGGATTTTTTCCAAACACATGGAAATGGCTACTTGTACTAGCATTTTGTACTCTAGCCATGAAGTAAATGTAACTATAAAGACTTCGCGTCTTTTAACTACATTATCATATTTTAACATTGCAAAACCTTGGTTTAAGGCTACATAATTCAGTGTTTTCAACCTACTCTTGAATTGTACTGCAATTACATTATAATTAGACTTTGACTGTACTTCCCTGAACACACCAACTCTGAGAGTTGGGGGTTTTCTCTTTCTGATCACTGAATGTATTTTTAGACCCCAGATACACCAACTCTGTTGAGTCTATGCTGTAATAACAGTCATGTACTAACCAGCCTATGTCAATTAGTAGTTGCAGGTGACATGGAACTATAGTAAATTTACTGTAATTGCAGTGTAATTATTATGTAATTCATGTCTGATCTACAAATTTAAAAATATGCTACTTTGCCATTAATGTTTTAGCTATATTTACCTGTCTCTAATAGATTTTAGCTGTAAAGTAGTGGCTAAAGGAGAACTGATTTTCTCTAGGGAATAAACTTGATTCCAACTCTGTAACACTCCTTTGAAAGGAAGACTCCTTTTGCTCCACGATTCAGGGAGGCACTTAGCTCATTTTCTGTGGTCCAGGAGAAATGTGACCTGGTCAGGACAGACTACGAAGAACACGTGTACCATTGGCCTTAGTGTGGTCGGGATTCACCCTAGGCAGGAAGGATCCTATGTCCTGAGTCAGATGAAACTCCCCTTGGTTTGAAAAAGGGCTGCAGGAACACAAGAACCACTTTGGAGGTTTTCCTAAGGAATGGCACAGAAGAAAATTAAAGAGGAAATGTGATGTTTTCCACAATAAGTCTCCAATACTTGCTACTTGACTGTTGAGTTGACATCTCCCCAGTGCTGGCTGAGGCAACTGCAAAGCTAAGGGCTGCTCTGATACTGCATCCATCCAGAAGCTCTTACGCTCAGGGTAAATATATAGAACCAAACCAAAGATGATGATAGAGTGTATTTGTTGCAACATACCCCAGGGAGGACTGCTGGTGCTTCAGCAATGGGTTGCCTACCCTCATGTTATGAGAACATCCATGTCCATAATTTGACATCCATTATCACTGACCATCTCCCTAAACTTTAAGTTCTTCTGTAATTAAAGAAGTAAAAATTATCTTAGAAAACGAATTTTTGAGTCAACATCTTCTCTTTCCCATCTCACATTACTATCACAATTCATTCCCTGTCACTTTTCCTGCACTTAACATCTTATCTTGCTTGTCATAAATATCATTCATATATAAATCACTACATTTCAGGCAGAAGCAACATGGGGAATAATTTCTGTAGGCCCTAAACTACAGAGTCATGCTGACATTAGTCACCTCCCTTGAGACTTACATGTTTTCTTTCCTGGCTAAATTCACATAAGAACAGCTCAGACTCAAAGTCCACTTACAGATTAGATTTTGTAAATACTTTTTTTTTTTTTTTCCCCAAATGATTTATTTTTCCATTTACTTCAGTCTGGCTTGTCTCCAGGAGTTATTTCAGAGTAAAATCCAGGACCTCCTATTTCCTTTGAAAGCAATCTTTAAACAAGGATTTGGAAACCTCTAAAGCACTCAGTAACTCAGCACATGCCGTGGTATGGACAGTGACTGCCTTTCAGCCTCTTGGGCCAGTTGGGAGCCCAGGCAAGGAGCCACCTGAAAGAAGTGACCCCGACTGAGCAGCAACAGCCAGGCAGCACGCCGGGGGGGTAGAGACACTCAACCCCACAGATACAAGGGGAAAAGTAGGCACTAATTTTGTGACAGTAGAAAGTACTCATTTCGTTCCACAGCTTCCAGTTGGAAACAGCCCGAGTTACCCTTTTATAAGGTCACACATAGGATAGAAGAATTCTGGGAGCGGAATGCAGTTCCAGTTCTGACACCTGAACTCCGGTTTGTAACTCGGGGAACTGTCGTAGTTCCCATAATAGTCCGTGGAGGTCTCAGCTCTGCCACTGGAGGCCAGAGGGTTATCTCGGCTGGCCAGCCAGGATGAAGCCACTTAGGGTAAGCGAAGGCACTCTCTGCATGAATTAGATCTCTAGGGACCGTGACAGGAGCCTGGACTCACAGTTAGACACCTAAATCTTGCTTTTCCTGTTACGGAGCTGAGCCCAACCTTAATGCATGCGTCCTCCCAGTTTGTCCACAGACCCTCTACACAAACATCATGGAAGGGCACTCTAGTAAATTCCTAAATCCAGTTCAAAACTGACCCTGAAAGTGCTAACTAAAAAGCTATTCCATAATAGCAGCTATCTTTTTGCCAGATTATTCAACAGTAAGCGGTATGTATAATAAAGATCCTGATTTATTTGTAATGTTTATTCAAAATGTCAGAACAAATTACTTCTATCCAATACAAACTCTGCTTTACAATTCCATCCATTTTCGTTAGGTTTTTAATAGTGGCCCTAATTTGCATCTTTATGCTAAAGCATGAAAATAGAGCTCCTTTCCTTGAACACCCCCATTTTTCATTAACTTCAATAGAAACGTCTCGTGTAAAAGGAACATTAGATCAGAAAGTGGTAGCTACAGTAAAAGCAAGGTAAATAATGGCATGTCAGAGAGGACAGTGTCCTCCAGTGCTTTACAAGGAATATCCTTTTTAAATCAGGCAATATTGTGCCCAATGCTTAGCAAGCATTGTGAGCTTCATTTTAGATCCCCCAACTACAGTTTTCTGTGGGTCCCATACTAACTTCAAGAAACATTTCACAATCCCAGAGTAGTAAAACAAGGGGTTAAAAGGATCCCCTCGTTCCCTACAAGCCTTCAGACAAAATGGATGGCAGAAGTTGGTGTGAAGAAAAGGGCCCATCTTTTAGGCCAGGCAGTTAAAGCAATTAGCTTTAAGAGCAAATCGCTGAGTATTTCTGTTTTGGTTAACATGCCAAATCAAAGGGAGTTTTGTTCGTTTGTATAGACGACACTATCAGTGATATCTTGAAGACCAAACACAGCATACATCAACATATCATCTCTCTAGAAGAGATGCTTCTAAATATAAGCTTTAAAACATTTATGGAGTATACACAGAGCAAGTTTTCTGCTTCTACAGATGACATTCACCGCCTTTTCCTTTTGCTTCATCCTCCATATTTGCCTCCCTCAGCCGTATGTCCAAATGGCACTGCTTTTCCCCAGAAGAGTTAGAAAGATTGCAATGATATTGAATGTGACCTGGTTTCAATAATACTTAATAGATGAAAGGAACAAAACAAAACCCAGAACAACAGAAAAACAGATCACAGTGTAATTAGTGCTGTAAACCAAAGGTATTTCTGTCAGTCCCAGCACAGCATCACACTAGTTACTCCTGGCTCCTTTTGTTAAAAGACAGTTATGTTCCTTAGCTAGAAATTTGCATTTTATTCCTGATTACATTATGTATTCTCGCTGAGAAAGTGCAGAGGACACGAATATTTAAGTATGCGAATCAAGTAAGTCTGCAACATTGCCAATTTCTTTCAGTCTATTTTTTCATCAGTTCACTGGAGCTTCACACATTGCTTCCTCGCCATTAATAGGAGTTATTTGCCACGTGCATCTCATGAACTCATTGTGGAAAACTGTAAGGCATTTTGTTGGTTGTTTGTATTTGCAATGTAAGAACATGCTGCTGCACCAGTGATTTCCACGGATGCATTGCCACTGGCGTGAGCAGGAGCAGGAGCTGCCATGACCGAGAACATCTCCTTTTCTTCTTCGCTAGATGGGGTGGCAAATCCATTTCAGACATTGCTAGTCAGGAAATGGCATGCTAATTAACCAAGCACCTGATATTGGTTTTAATAAATATTTTAGTACTCTGCCTATATATTGCCATGAAGAAGCTTTAAGTGTGGCCTTAAAGTAATAAAATAAAAAAAGTCAGCAATACAATGTGTAGAACAATTGGGACCTACATCTTACAATAGCAAACAATAGTTATTTCTGTGTCAGTGTATCAGTTAAAAATGCAGAACCACATAGACGGACCCAAAGCAGAGCAAGTAAGAAGAGCAAGTGACTTTTTAGATGACAGAAAGCCTGAAAAAAGCCCAATGCAAAGGGAAATAAAGAAATCATCAGTGTGAAAATACTTGTTGCATCAAGTCTGCACAGAAACATCGAGATCTGGCTCAGAAACAGCCCAGCTCTCACTGTCACCTTTAGTGGCTTTGAGATAAATACTTCTAGAAATGCCCCAGTCCCTACACCCCCAGTTCCTAGCCAAGCAGCAGCAAACGGGTGTGCTGACACACTGGGGTGAGCCCACGGAGATCTGTATTATCACGTTTACAAGAGATTATTCTAAACAAGGAAGAGGGAAATTTTGGACATCAAGTGTCCTTTACTGTCTATCTTGAATTGTCATTACTTGCACCATTTACTGTGTTCATATCTATACCCTGGTGTGAAAATCTGAAGGAATGCTAAAGTCTTCAGCATAAATAATATATTAGTGTGTTTTTCAAAACTGTACATTTTTACTGCGGAAACTGAAATATTTTCATCCAAGTGTATAATAAACTTATATTTCTTTACAGCCCCCATTCCTCTTAAATAGCCATAAAGCCTTCTACAGAGGCCATGCTCTGATAACATTGCAGATCTACACTTTGATTTAAAAACAAGCAAACAAGAATCTATACTTTCCATTGAATGAGGAAAATATTATATTACTGTTGTAGCTCTCCTTTTGCTGTACTGTCTAAAGCAACATTAATGATATATTGAGTAATTTGGGAGGAAAAAAGAAAAATCTTAAAAATGTACCTGTAGAAAACACAGTGAAATAACACACCGTAGGAGGAGGATGGATCCCCAGCTACACCCGTCCTCACGTCCTCTGGACAGGAGATCACAGACCTAACCTGCGAGCGCGTGTGCTGCGAGGAGCAATCCTCTGTTCGGCAGGGCACGACCCCCTTACGAGAAAGGTTGCCTCTGCAGGTAGGGTCTTTGGTGAAACACCATACGGTGGGATTAGGGTGGTTTATGAGCGTGCATGGATGTTAGCATGGATCCTGGTGTCCGTGTGCTCTTGGGCGTAGAGTCTCGGCCCAGAGCAGCCAGGTCGGTGCCTGGGGAGGTGTTTTTGCAAGGAAAAACCAGGGGGTTTACGATGCTGTGTCGCCCTGGGGTGTTCATGCAAGCAGCCTCAGCATAGCCGGGAGGGAGAGGTCTGGGGATGGCTTTTGAAAGGATGTAATTTCCATTGGCGTGTTCATTTGGCTTCTGTTTAAACCAATAAACATAACGAGTATGTCATCATAATGCTTAAATGACTAATGATATTAAACCTAGGGTAGTTAGTAATGGTAAACTAATCAGAAGCATATGCTTGGAGGTCAAATGGTCCTACTCCCATCTTATCTGTTCTCAGCATTTAATCCAAACAAGCTCCCAAAAAAGGCACAGGTGATGGATAACTTAGGCTTGAGGGAAACATATGAAAAAAATCTACATGGTAACAAACAGCTTCATGACCAAAGAAAAAAGATTTAAAAACCAGAAAAAATATGATCAAAAATAGTGTCTTGAATCAGTCAGGGCAAGAAAATAATTTAGGATTGAAGAAATCTAGATCTGTGTAAGGCTGATGTGCACAATATGGAACATTCTTGGGTAAACGGCGCTGATTTGGTGCAGGGCACCTTGTTCAGATATTCCACATCTGGCTGGTGGCGAGAAACTGGCTGCACCTACAGAGGACACACGGCAGCACGGGAGTCCAGCAGAAGCCAGGTGTCCAAACACGAAACCACTGAAATCCTATGGAAGAAAAACATCCTTTGGGAACTCCGAAAAGTGGAGTTCAAAGGGGTTTCCAGTGGATCAGAGAAAGGATGGTGATATTTTGCCTCTAGCAAGAGGCCAAGTTGCTGTGCCTGGGATCCCCTGCACGGGTACCCCTCTGAGGCTTCTGGCAAGTATTGCAGGGTGGGGTTTAATTACATAGTTTTAGCCATTTAAAAAAAAAATAAGGATTTAATCCTGTTTCTCTAGCTAGTGATCAGAATTGGTAGCTTTGGGGGAAAATCCTCCATCTGACAGCCTTATTATAAGATGGGATAAAGTGCCTGGTAGGGTTTCCCTCTTGTTCTCTTCTCTCACTTCTCAGATCGTCGAGGGAGCCTAGGTGAACAGCTTGTGCAAGAGACCTTATTTTTAGATGAAAAAGTTATTTGAAATGAATCCTACTTTCAGCTTTTTCTTTCATTTCTGGAACCTACCGCTATGTTAGATTGACGGCTTTGCCTCCTGGAAAAGCACAGCGAAGGACTGCCTTGACTGAATCACACTTGATTTGATGTTTCTTGTGTTTCTGTGTTTGAAATAATTTCCTACATGTAATTATACACTTAAGCAATATTTATGTGCATAAAACAGCTTTACAGTTTTCCTGTTTTCCAAAAGCGATTGGCTTGCCCTAGGAACATTTTGCCTTATGACTGTGTTTTTGGACTAGATTTTGCTATTTAGGATACAAGTAAGGGAAAGGTACTATTAATTGTGCTTTTTGAATGAATTGTACAAAAAGATTCCACTTGAGGCGACATGTTTATGCATGACAAAAAAATGTGTACACACAGTACAGAAGTGTAATTATATTGAACCCACACATGTGTAATGAAAAAAAAAAGGGAATTGGCACTGCTTTTATGATGGGCCAAATATTAAATGATGCCTTTTTTTATTCAGATTCACAGTAAATCTTCTGAATTTTGAACAATCTACATATTACCGAGACACTAGCACCACATTCATCTGCTTCCCAACAAAAATCTGCCCCTGTCAGATTTTGAGCAAACGTAACATTTAAAAAAAAGTTCAACGGTAGCCAAATCCTGCAGTGCTCATACAGCTAAACCCCGACTGCAAATTGCAAGTGGTTAGAGACTGCGAGATAATGGTCTCCAGCCTTTGTTAAACCCTCCATCTCGGGGTTTAACAGCACAATTCTGGAGACTGCAGGGAATAGGCCTGCTTTAGTATGACTCATTTGATTATTTTTTGTGCGTGTGTGTTTGTGTGTTTCCCACTTAACACTCTATGTGATGGAGCATACTACCCCGCGACCTCCAAAGAAATTGTGAGGACGTGAACGAGAACAGGGCTTAGGCTGTAAAATTTGTTGTGTAAAAGCCTTTGTGAATTAGCCTGCAAAGAGCCACAGAGTGATACTAACCGAACAGCTTTTAGAGCCTACTTTACAGTGTTATTTTAGTTAGTTTAGCAGCTGAAGTAGGATTTTACTCATCACAACTCTTCAGCGGTCTCATTCCCCATGCAGCCGATGGAGGCTCGTGGCACTTCCAGGCTGGACTGCCATAATCCCTTGAAGACGGGTGGCAAGTCTTAAAATGATGCCACTTTGTTTAAGCAGCAAAACATCCTGGTTCCTTAATTTTTGCACACATGGCCCTCTGAATTCTGGCACCTGGAGGGGTGTGTGGCAGGAGGCAGACCCTTAAACGCGCCCAGAAACAGCCTTTTCCTCCTGGGGTGGGATGGTGATTGACAGCTTACCCCAGGATTTGCTCAGCTGGCACAAGCCTCATACAAGATACAGTGTCCCTAAACCCAACGGGCCCCAACACACACGTGGGAGGGAGCGCAACCTCTTTAAGGACCCAGAAATACAACCGGCCCCACCTGCGCTGGAGAAAAATTAAGTGCAGGTGCTGGGACTCAGCCCAGGGATCTTCGTCAGAGCTGGCAGGTTTAGACGTGCTTCCAGCCCCCAAAGCCAAGATGGTTTCATTCCAGCCCCTTGGGGAAGGGCGTGTGTCTCCTTCTCCGCAGCTAATAAACATCAAGAGGTTGCTTGCAGGAGGAAGCTGTTTCTTTAGAGAACTGTGAGGCCAACCCTGTGTAGCTGGGACGGGGCAAAAGCTGCTTTTTGCTGTGAATTGAAAGGAAATTTCTCTCTTCTTTACCAGCCCAGAGATAAAAAATGCTCTATACTAGGATAGCGGTGCTGAGGGCATGTTATCCTGGTGGGCTGGAAACAAAACCTGCTGGCATGTGGTCTACCAAGCTGAGACCCGTGCAGTTTGCTTGGGGCCTGGCACTGTGCAGGTGCCCAGCGTTTGGTCCTTGTGCACGCAGGAGCTGAGAAGGGTCCCGTCCTGTGCCGACGTGTGGTGTCCTACAAAGAAGCCATGCATAGAAAGGACTAGATGTTTGTGGTCAAGGTAAGTGAAAGTAGAGGTGCTGATTTAATCGCTGTGCTGCACTTCTGATCAAAGCCCAGAGGCATGAGAAAATCCCTTTTACAGCACAACTCAACGTGGCCCACAAAATGTCAGGTCTTTCAAATAAGGAAATTATTTTATTTTTTTTTAAACACCTTCATACCAGGCTAAGCAAAGAAGATTTACAGGAACTGAGCATCTGCCTGCTAGCCTGCAAGGTGCTTAACCACAGAGCCAATTCGTTGGCCTTGTGCAAAGGAACTGAGGAGTGATGCCATCCAGTAGAACTAGCCCCAGCTATCTGGTCTTTGGTTTGGGGGGGATTTTGCCAGAGCTGGCTCTAAGCCCTGTTCTGCTGGGTTTGGTCCCTCCTGCCTCCCAATTTCATCCAATGATTAATGGAAAAGTGCATTAAAACTACTCCTGGGTGCAGTCCAGAGCACAAAGTACCCACCTTACTGGGGTAAGAGTCAGGCCCTTGCTTAAAATCTTGCTTTTTAGACTCTTAATTTTGCCTCTTGCAATTGCACAGTTTCAACTGGGGACCTGCTCCCAGCTTCCCTATAAACCTGTCTTCCCCTTTCTCCAGCCTTTTTTCCCCATTCATGTTGTCTATGCCATAATGAGTAGCACACAATCTCTTAAAAACTGGGAGCAATAGGTTTAAACCTTCCTTATACTGACTTGGGCATCAAATCCCCACCTCCCCATCCTTGGCAGCTTCAGGTTACCATGTGAAAGATGAGCTGCAGGTGATGCTACCAGTTTGGAGGAAGGAAAGCCACAGCTACTAGTATGTTTTGTGGTGTCAGTTCTCACGCTGCCAGTTGGCATTGGTATTATAAATTGCTGTTTTTATTGAGACTGAAGAGGATTTTACATAGGTCTAATAGAAAGGGAGATGGATCCTATTCAGGCTGAGATACAGATTTTTTCCATAGTGGATCAAGCTGCCAAGTTTGAAGCAGCAGACACTTCAAAAGGTATGTGAAATTCCACAAAATAGAGTTATAGGACAGCTTCTCCAGACCCCTAGTCACTCAGCCTGGAAGTATGAGGTTTCAGGCTTCCCTTCACCAACACCAATTTTTAAAGGAGTTTACTGTTCTAAATTTATTTATTCTGCTTCTTGGTATAAATAACTGCTCTCTGTAACCTGAATTTTTGCATCCTCCATGAATTCCTATGATCTGAATTCCACAGATCATTATGCAAAAAGAAATTTCCTTTCTGCTCAGACTCTTTCACCCAATTAAAAATGTCTGTAATAAATGTTTTCATCTCGCATAGTATTTGTATATGTCGCCTGGTATGCACAAAGCTTCTCATTGGGGGTGGAAAGCATGGAAAATCCATTAACAAATACACTTTGAAAGTCAAGATTGTTTGAAACTGATAGATTTCTTACCACAACTATTATTCTGTCAACAACCATACCTTTTGCCAGCTTTAATCTGTCTCAGTCTATTGATTGTCCCTTGTGGGATGCTCCTGTACCACTCCTCTACGGTTAGAGAGAGAGGAAGGATCACTTCTACCTATGGCTGCAACCCACGCAACCTTGCTGAAATTAATGACATGACCTGCCATCTGAAGTCATTAATGTAACATTACGGCTATAAAGTCTGGGCCAGCTCTGGCTTGCAGGCAGGTGTACATGCCAAAGTATTTAATTAACATCAGTAACGCTGGACTGATAGGAGCGGCCTCGGTGGAAACATTCTCCTTTCCCCACAGCTGAGGCACGAGCTTGTCTTCTACATTGCTTAGACAGCCAGGAGGACTTTGGTCCTCAGCTCTACTGCGGGCAGAGTAGGCAGAGCTAGAGTTATTTACCTCTCCTATCAGTTTTCTCACTGTTTTACTAGACTAATTAATGGGACTTCTTTCCCCCTCCCAGCCTAGGTCTCTGCTTCTGGCTGGTGGCACGTGGGGCTATCCATTTCCCTTCGTACGGGGATGCTGCACAACCCTGCTCAAACCTGCCAGCTTTGCTTTGGCTTTCTTCTGGGAAGACGATCTATACTGGGAGCCAGGGGAAGCTATGAGTTAGTCTGGAGCCCGTCCAGGGACGGGTGTTAAGAGCTCGCTGCGTTTCAGAGCTTTTCTGAGGAAAGCTTCACGCACTCACCTTGTAAAGCAAGTATCCGTTTTTTATTTCCCAGCCTGGATTGCTGAGGTGAGACTGAATAACTCCTGGCAGAGCTGGGGGTCAAATTCCGGCGCGTATTGCAGCAGATACAAGACTTGCTGGAGCTTCAGCCATGCCTCTGAAATGGGATAATACCTTTTGTCACAGGGGAGCTCTGAAGATAACTTTGCTGATAGTTATGAAGCGCTCCGATATCCCAGCGACTCGCGCGTCAGAAGAGCAGACGAGGAAGAAGTGATTATCTCCATTTCATGCAGTACAGTGCTTAGTCAGAGCGACACAGGGCCCCTGCATGGGAGAGCTGGAAGAAGAGGATTGCTGAACAGCTGCCCGTCACAGAGCATCCTATGTACCAACTGAAGCGGGAGTTAAATGGGGAAAACACCGTATGTGATCATGTAATTAGCAAATGTATCATAATGCCTAGGCATAAGGGAGCTAAATTAAGCTATGGATGCATACTCTAGCTTGCATGTAAGATCTCCATAAAGACTGTATCTCTTCTACTGTTATCGGTGGATGCTCCAGGCAATAAACAATCCTGCAGTTAGATTTCCTTGCTTCTGCACATGGCTGCTAAATTCAGCATTTATTAGTGGTGTCTGGGAGGGAGACCGGTGTTATTGATGAGAGTCTGTAGAAGGAATGGTTGCAGTATCACAACTACCTCTCTGTAAAAATGGCTGGGAACAATTTAACAATTAAAAATTGCTGTGCACAGGGAAGAAAGAATTCATAGTACTCTACATGGCACCTGAATGATTAGAAGACAGCATAGTTTTGAACAGAATAACTCTATAGGGTGAATGAAGGCTGTTTCCCCATATTTACCTACTATGAAGCTCAGTTTAGATAGTTGTAATTGGTTGTTCGGTAATGGCATTATGAAGCTGAATTAACGGTGTGTACGATATATCTTAACGCTCAATAAAGGTGTTTCAATATTCCAGGCTCAGGGAGAATATTGAGTGCGAAAGATATATGTGAAAAGGGAAAGACTGATGCTCCCATTTTTCATTTTCATTATGGATGGACCTGATAACAGTCACCCTGTTTCACAGTCTGCCTGGGAAGAACTGATTTACATTTCTGCTTTGCAGCATGTGCCTTCCCTGGGTGAATGCCACAAAGCGTATTGTCCGGCTCACTGGTCCTTGAAGACCAGCTTCCTCACTCTGAGCTGTAACAGGTCTACGGTCCACCAAGATAAAGCTTATTAATGTGGCAAGTTAGTGTGATGATAAGGGGCGTTGGAAGGAGGAGGGGATCCCCCATGCACCGAAGGATGCTGCAGTGCCGCTACACAATCAGAGCTGATTTACATTTGTATTTCTCAAAGAAGTTTTAGAATGTATACAGACTTGAGTTACCAAATAAATACAATACCTGCATCTGTACCTTTGCAGAGTATTCGTGCTTACCAGCTGTGGGGTGACAGTCCTAGGCAGAAGGGTGGCCTGGGAGCCTGATCTAGATCCTATTCCTCCCAAGCCAGGTGCTGGGCTCATCATCCCTCCCAGCAAGCCTTCTCTTGTTAACTACAGACACACAACGCTGGCTTAGAGCAGCAAGATTTTACGTTACATCCTCAGAGATGAGGCTACGAGGAGCACAGGTGGGTCCAATTTTGCCATCTGTAAGCGGAGAAGGTAATTTGTTGCCTCCCGCTGGTGCTGGGAGGTTCCATTCATTGCCATTTTGTGCTTTGCATGCAGAAGGCACTACACAAGTGCATGTTTGATACAGATATTTGCCAGAGGCTTACAAAGCTTCCCATATGGCATCTCCACGCAGTGCTCGTGAGCTCAGATTTTCTCTGCACGGGACTGAAGCGATAAAATAGTGTCTTTGTCAGACTGGAAGCCTCCAGGAACCAGCATTAATGTCTCAGGAATATTTTAAAGGGTTTTCTTTATTTTAGTGTTTTTTAAAAACATCTGGAAGTTTTCTGGCCTTTCTGTTCTAATTCTCATCCTAAATGTCACCTACCCCATCCCTTTAGCTTCTTTTTCTACTCAGACAATGGGAAACAGCTTTAGGAGGCTGAAGTGGAAGAGTTGCGCTTTAAAATGTGACACTTCCAAAATAACATTCCCATTTAGATTTGGAATTGTTACTGTATGCTGAAAGTAATGCTTTCTTTCACTTTGTGTCTCAACCTTAAAAACAGTAGTGCAGGCTTTTCCCCTAAATGTAGACAAGGAATGGGTTTTGTCCTCTTCCTAGCTTTAGCAATTCCCTCTGTAAAGAGAACAGTGTGCAGGGGGGATGGACGGTGCCTAAGGAGGAGAGAACTTATCTCCTGCCATCCTGCCCCATCCCCTCCATTGGCCTAACAACAAAAATCGCTTGCTGATTTTTAAAAGCCATACTAAATTTGAGCTAAGTCATGTTTATTTATGACTGAGAGGGAAAATTTACAGTCAAGCCTAATGACATATTACACAGTGATACACAAGGTCCTTTTCTCACTGAAGGAGACACAAGCACTCCTCATCATCCTTTCATAGCTTATTAATTAATTCTAGGACATCTCAGGAAGGCAAAATATATGTGTGGTGCTTCAGAAGGATGTAACATATGGAGATGTAACATAATCAGTCACAGCGAGTTGGGTGACTTGACTAAGCCCAAGTCTGATACCCGTGTCTGACCTGAAGGTTAGCAGGTACTTCGATTCACCTTCTGCACTCACCAAAAAGGCAACTGGAAATACAGTCGAAAAGAAAGCAAACATTGTTTAAGAAACCTGTGCTTAGAGCTGTTTCTTGCTTTGCCTGTCATACTAAAAATAGGACTTGTTTGGAACAAAACATTTTACCCCAAATGAAAGTTGGAAAACAAAACTAAGTATTTTAATAAGGAAGTTTAATCAAAAACTAAATTTTACTTAGGAAAAAACACCCAAACAAACACATAATATTTTTGTTAAAGAGCACACAATAGTTTTGACTAAATCCACAAAATATCTCAGTCATCTCCCCACTGCTGGTCAACACATGCCTTCACAGCTGCTAGATCTCAGCACCCCAAAGTTTAAAGAGTATTTTCCCCCCACCTACCAACTTTGTAAGGCACCTCCAGCTTGAGAGCTAAACCCTGCGTCGCTGTGCCCGAGGGTGCCACAGCACGGCTGTGCCTTCCCCAGCACCCGACGGTGATACAGTCAGCCCCGTCGCTGCCTCTTTGGGCTCCATCACTTGTGCAATGCCAGCCAGGATTAAATTCTTTACCCAAGGCCACAAGACAGCTCCACAGCTGACCTGGGAGTCGTACCTATATCTTGCAATGCCCAGCGAGGCGTTCTCCCCTTCTTTGCACGGCTCCAGTTTGGGAAAGGAGCTCCATATGGTTAAATAGGTGTATAAAATGGTAGAGATTTATGGATTCAGAATTTTATCCAGGCTGTTATGGTGATTTAGAGTTGGGTCAGAACCAAAACCTTTGATCACACACAGAGATTTGGGTGGTATTTGAAATCTGGATCCACTTCTGAAGTCTGCATCTGACTCATCTCTAGCTACAGACATGGTGTTTTATGGTTTTATTTCTATTCCAGGGGGACATTTTCATGCATGCCTTGCAGCAGGCAGAGGAGGTGGGGATCTCTATATGATTTATATTCAAGGTAATGCATACATAACTACATCTCTATTTCTCTAGCACATAGCGAGATATAAATTTAACTTTATTCATTTGCTGCACTAGGAAACAATGCAGCTCCCTTGGCAACACACCAGCCACAGACAGGAGTTAGGTAGAAGAGAGATTCAGAGCCAGTCTCCTAATTGACTTTTTGAAGTCATAAGCCATTTGTAGCTGTAGCAGTAATAGCAGTAAATAGATCGGTTTAGTAACAGTAGAGAAAAAACCTCCAGCACGAATCTTTATCTAAGTGAATGCTGGACCACTTCGTATGTTTTCTGAAGATGTCCAAGAAGAAGCATTTCTTGTTTTGCTTTGTTTGACTGCTCTGCTAGTGAGACTGTTGAAAGCAAATTCCCAAACTTTTGATATTTTAAAAGGTTAAGACTTCTGTTTTTTTAAACCCAGTAATTTAATCTCTGTGTAACAGAAGATTGCATTACTCTGGAAGAAAAGTCATTTATTTAGCTGGGAATAGATGACCTCGTTGAATATGATTCACTTATCTGTGGTTTTAGGTGAACAGCTTTTTTTAAATTGATCAGGAGCACAAGCTGTTCAGCTGGCTCTGGCAAAAACAAAAGTTATTTTCTGAAAAAAGGTAATGGCTGCTTCTTTTTGTGGAAAATGTGAAGTCTAACAGGTGTAAGGCAGAACAAAATGAATGTGAAAGCAAGAACACATTTCCATATGCTATTTTGAGAACTCTGGGAGGGACTGAATCAGTTTCCACATGGAAAAGCAGCAGCACACACACACACGGTGGAATATTTCTGTTCTCCAACCAAGACACGCATCTTCCCGAGGGGCTACAGCGATACCGAATCACCCTCTGAATTGCTGGGGTAAAACATTCAGGATGTATCAGGAGCCTGACGGTGTGCACAGTGAGAGAGAGAGCTCCCTCTTGGCTGCTCCCTCCTCTCCATGACCCAGGGGAGGTCCCTTGGACCAGATTTGTTCCTCCTCTAGCCGCTGCTTTACCTGCCTGCTGACACATCCAAGAGCAAGATTTAGGGTCCTTTTGGGTTGCATTCACACATTTCTCAGTTGTGCTGCAGGAACCTGCCTACTAGCTACTAACTCTGAGACACCTGGCTAAGGGGTGGATGCAAATTTGCAGAAGGACCTACGTCGCGTATCTTGAGATGACTTAGGCACAAACATGTGGGTGAGCCAAACTTCCAGGAGCCCAGCTCCCATAGTGGGAAATCACTACTGTAGTGGAGGCACACGGTTCCTTACACCATGCACGGGGAGAGCCAGCCACCCAGGAGGACAATGGTGAAATCATCATGCTGAGCGGGGAGCTGTCTTCTCCAGCCAGGAGGAAATAAGAGGAGAAAAGCGGGACTGCAGAGCTGACTAACTTCTCACACCGCTCTGACGGTGATTCTCAGCTGTACACCTCCTCCCGGAGCTCAGCCTTTCAGCCAGGTCAGTCACAGCTGTCCAAAAGGAGACATCATCTCATGCATTTCAGATGCCTTGGCATATCCAAGAAGGGACTGGCAAAAAAAAAAAAACAAAAAAAACCCAACATGTACATCCAGGTTACTCTAGAACATTGCAAATAGCACCAGACATTTTCACTCAGGCAACCGAAGCTGACCCTTGTGCACTCCTGCAAACCAAGCAACAGTGCCTCGACTGGTCCTTCAGAAAATCCCTTGAGAGCCGCAGAGCCATGGCCTCACAAGCCCAGCACACCTTTCGGGATTGCCTCGAGGGCTCAGAGGGTTCCTGCTTAGTTTTGCCCTTCAACACCGGGTGAAGTGCTGTTGGCCTATGTTGATGATGGATTTAATCCCTCTGGAGACTGGGACGTGCATTTTGAGCTGGCATTACAATAAAAGTTCCTTACTGAAGTTAGGTTTAAGCCAATTCTTTAGTGGCCAACACTGAATCAAAGCAAGCTCAGAACAAATTGCAGCAATTTCCACTCTGTTCTTCTCACGCCTGCTCACGCACAGCATGTAAAACAGCACTGTTAGCTGGACTGGTGAGAACCTCTTGTCAAAATGAGCATTACTGGACGTACAAGCTTAGGTTACTCTGTCAACATGGATGACCAAACTCTTCTAGTTCCACATAATGAGAGAAATGTTACCAACGTAAGCCTGGAATCGGAGAGCAAAACCTCTCCTCTCTGTATCCAGCAATGCCCTGCACCCCAGAAGTCTGTGCCATGCAAACTGCTGGATTTACAAGGATCAGCATCTTCCTCCAGCCCCCAAGGGTGCCGTTAATAATACAGTTAAGCAAAGAGGAGAGCTAGCTGTTGCTAAAAGGCATGATCCCACTTTCCCCTTCTTCCTTACACTTTCCGTTTGGCAGTAGCTCTCCACTCACCGAACGGTCTCCGGGCAGACAGGGAAGCGCCAGGAAAGTGGTGTGAGCGCACGCTGAATGCGGGAAGAGCCACGGGGATGCCACTTTCAGGGACAATTAGCTATTAAATCAAGTTATCTCAACATCAAATTGAACCTCCCAGAAATAGCCTCGGACCTTTTTCAGCGCAACTTTCCTTTAACCAAAAACCCTATCTCATCTCCCCCTTTCTATCCCAGTTGCTGGACGGAGGGTACCAATGTCTGCTGCTGCGGGCAGAATAAACAGCAGGTTTCAAGTGTGATGTAGCTGAAGAGTGCTTGTTGTGAAGGAGGATTCGGGTGACGTTATTTATCACAGATGTTTCTCACTCTCTGTTTGAACATCTTTTTAGCTTCCTTGACTTATTTGTGAAGGAATTCCAGAACAATCAGCAGAGGAGGTAAAGCTAATAGCTTATCACCCCAGAACCATAAAGACACACGCATCCTGATATATATCAGAACAGAGAAAGGAAGTGATTTAGTCTGCTCGAGTGTGAATGCTGGTGCTCTACAGCTCACAGAAGCCAGCACATGTAAGAGGCTTCCAAAGGCTGGTGAGTAATTCAGCGCTGACTTTTTCAGCTGTGTGGAAAACTACAAACACAGCAGCTCTGCCATACTTGTGAAAGATAAAATGAAAAGATATTGATGGCTGGTATCTGCAGCTGCGTTTGTTCTGCTATTTAGGTCCTGTTTCAAATGGGAAACATTTAGAATAGTATGTTAATGCCTCCATTGACAGTATTCGCATGTCAAGGCTTGGACTATCAGCATATAGAGCAATTCTGACTCAGTTATTGTGCTTCTGAAAATGTCCTACAGGAAAAGAGAGATGGCAATGCAGCATGTTTGTGTTCAATAGCTTATAGACACTGGAATTCATCCTGGTGTTATTAATCCAGAAAATAATAATAAAAAAGTTATATCAAAGCAAAAATATGTCTGTTCAGATTATCATTTTTAAGAGAATATTTGAAAAATTATAATCTTTCTCGCCTTAATGCCTCACTGGAACTCCTAAGTAATCATTCAGATTTCTAGGCCTTTATACTTTAATATCTTTCATCTCTGTTCACTCTTTTTTCCTCTCTCTCTCTAGGTTGTACAGTTTCTTAGTGGATAAACTCAAACCATGCACAAATACTCTGAGTGAGACCAAGTCTGAAAATCATCTAGGACCACAGCAGCCCTGAAACATTAACAAGCAATCGTATTCTTTCCCCCAAACCCTGTAATACAGCTGACATGTCAAAATGAAAATGCCTTATGCTGTGAAGGCAGAGACATAAAAGAGGGCCGAGAACCTTCATACCCCCAAAAGGAACACAGTCCTCCATGCAGGGGGGTTCCCACAGGTTTTGGTTTTATTTCTTCACCCAGTGCTTCCTGACTCAAACCCGTCTGTGCTCATACCAAGACCATCACCTCATCTTTCTTGAAAGGTTGAGATCAGCAATTTGGGAGACAGCTCACCTTGACTTTAATTGAATTTTAGGTTTACATCATTTCACATGAAAACTTGACTTTAAATTTCTTTTTTTCAACTCTGGAGATTGCAGAAGTCTGGGAAGCAAAGCATTATATTACACTGCAGACTGAAATTTGCTGTTTTCACAGTAAATAAGTATGATGAATTGATGCCTGTGACTGTGGAGCCAGCTCACAGACACACCGTGTCTTCTTGATAAAGAGTTTGCTAATACTATTTGCAAGGCTGAAGCTTAGTCATTAACCATAAGCTTGATACCTTACACAGCCTTTTAGTCTCACATCAGGCTAAAAACACCAGAGGGGGTCAATTCTATCCACTAGATGGAACATTAAAACTTGCATTATAGTGATGCTCTCTTCCATCACCCTGGTCATTACAGGTAATTTTCAACACAACCACTCTGAAGAGCAATGCAACTGTTCATTAGGAAGAACTAAACAAAGCTATACTTTCAAACTGTGGGCATAGTGCCTTGCAGTACAACCCCAATTGCTCCCATAGGCAAAAGAGATTTTTGCCAGCTTTGGCTCGGACCCACAGTAAAATTCCAGCTACTGCATTTCCCGGTCAGTGAGTGGTATCAGCTTTACGCTATGTCGTTAGGAGTGTTGGACATATCAAAAGTTCCCCCATGCATTTTTATTTTTTTTTTTTAAAGTGGATGGGGGATTGATTTGGCCAAACATTTGATCTACGTTTATATTCTCCCATGTGGAATTTCAGCTTCATTTTTAACACAACCTGCAGCTATTGCTCATGGCTGAACACAGACTTAACAAACAGTTTAACAAACAAACTCTCTGTAAGATTCACAATTGAAATATTCAGAATGAAAGGGAGTTTGTAAGCCCATGAAGCACACTAGCCTTCTTTAAGGCATGTTTCTTTTCCCTCTCTTCTTAAATACACTGACTCTACTTGTCCTTTTTTCTCCTCAGAAGAGTATATCCCCTTGTCGGACTGTTGCAAAATTATCCGACTCAAGAAGAAATGAAAGAAGTGGGATTTGAGAACACTCAAGACTGCCAAGAAATGAGCTGAAGGTAGCACAAAATCTGTTAGGTTCCAAATACTTAATCTTCTTACGATACTATTGTGTTAGAGGCCAATACTTATTTACTGCTTCCGTGATACTACAGTAAAACCATACACCCTACCTGAGAACCAACACATTTTGCTTTTAATGGGGACAGCATCCTAAGAAGTGTCTGCAGGCGGATTTAAACCTCAAACCATTGCGAGCATAAGGGAAGATCATCACCTGTTGCTGCTGCTGCTTCCGAGGCTGCTCCTGGAGGAACTGCCTGCTGCCATCTATTGATGCACTGGGGGAAGGCACTGCACCAGCAAGTTCCCACCCAGGTGCTTCAGTGAGTATTTTCCCTGCTTGGGTTAGAAATCCCGTAGATCTGAGATGTGGAACTCTGAGAGGAATCCTTACTCGGTGGCTTAAGAGCAGCAGAATTAGTTAACATTGCTCAAGCCAAGAGTTCACTGCAGACAAACCTTAGCTACCTAGCCCAGCATGGCAGGGTTGAGTGATAAGCATGACTAAAAGCAGAGATGTCACCCTGGCAGGATGAGCTAAATAAAATCCAGAACCTTAAAAGCCATGAATATCCTTATTGCATCCTCTTTCCCTTCCACTGGAATGGGAAGCATTAAGATCTTGACTTTCAAGGGGCCCACCTTACAGAGCGGTCACGGTATCTGTTCACTGCAGCAGCAACAAGGAATTGGATGAATTTGTGGTCATCACCTTCATCCAGCACTGAGGTCACTTGGCCTGGGTAAAGGTAGGAGCCTCCTAGCCCACACTGGCAACACACAAAGATGTGCGCAGCATCCCGTGGGAGCAGCAAACTCCCATGGCATCTGCTCTGCGTGACGCCGCTGCAGCTGCAATCACTGCGGGGGGAAAAGCTTTGCTGTTAGAAGAAAGCGAGGTGGTGGCGAGGCAACCCTTCCTGAAAGGCAGCTGCCTTTGTCACTGCAGTTGAGGAACAGTTTTCTTCCAGGTAAAGGGAGAATTCAGGGTCTGTTGAGCCTGGTACTGGATGCCTCAGTCCTAAGTAGCTCAGCACCCTTGAGGTGACCTACCCAGAGGCAATGCCCAGAGTGTCCGTCAGCTGCGACCCAAGCCAGTCCCCTCCTGTACGCTCATGGTGTGCACTGGGAGAGCACAAAAGGGTCACGCTCACCAACTGCATGCTGCGAAAATCACAGGGGTCAAAAAAAAAAGAAGCAAAAGCAGCCTTAAGGATGGAGTTTTAAGTATGGCTGGAACCTGGAAGGCCAGTAACCCTTGGGGTGAGTGTAAATGGTGGGGACTTATTAGAGGTAAGTGCATCTTTGCAAGCACAGAGCACACCAAGGAGATTTATATGAGTTTCTTCAATGCTAGGCAGCAAAAGGATGGGAAGGTTTCAGTCTCTGAACAGAGGCTAGAAAAATTATTGCAGAGCATTGTAATGAAAGAAGCAAGTTTTTAAAGGGTATCTTTACTCATGATCTGATCCTAGTTAACCCCGGCAAGAAGAATGACAGGAACATCTATGAGTTAGTCCCTGTAGATAACAATAGGTTAGAGAGGAGGAAGACAGGCAACCAAAGAGCTCTCATCCCTCTGAAATGGCTATTTTACTTACTGTTGGCATCCTGCTGATTCACTGCTGCCATGATTTTCCTAAAACAAAAGAGCTCTCTTCCCTCCCTCTCCCCTTATTCAGTTTGATACTGCTTTTATGTGCAGATTCAGACCCTGAAAGCAGAGAATTACTGATGCCTGAGGCCCCCAGTGGAGATAACAAGACTTGGGTGGGAGTGGAGAGAGAATGTGGACTCACACCTATTTTGTTTCATAATATTTTAATAACTTCCTAATTTTTTTGAAGTGGCATCTAGTGCTTCCTCTGGCTATTGCCAGGGGATAGTTTTCATGAATGCTGTTGTATAGCTCGCACAAGATAGTGGGGCATCAGCAGATGACTCATTTCTGTCCCTGGTTTTCACACTATTTTATGAAATAATCACAAGGAAATTTTCAACATTCTGAAACCTGGGCTTTGTCTTTTGAGGTGCATGTCATATATGAGGGGCAGATGAAGCAGATGCAGCAGAGGTGAAACATTCACGACTCTTGATTTTTGAGCCTAAGGATAGGCTGTAAGAAAGGGCAACTGAAACTCTCTATCGAATAACAGTTAAAAACCTGCACCCTCTTATTTGACAAGGGGGCCTAGACTTCATGTACACGGTCTTTTTTACTTCATGATTCACCTATTTCTATTAGATTGCCTTTGGTATGTGAACACAGAGAAAATAGGTTGGCAGTCTGTCTGGAGAGACAAACTTGACAGGTTACCTAAGGAGAGTCCTGTATGTTCTAAGTGTCTGCAGGTTTAGGCTCAGTAAAAAGATTTGTTTTACAGATTAATTTCTTGAAGGATGAATATTGAATTATGGAACCAGCCAAGGCTTTTTTCTTGTGATTTAGGACTAACCATTCAAAGATCTCATCCCATAACTTAGCTCTGCTAGCTGCTATCTGGTGCACCGAGTGACCATTTATTTAGCATTTCAATTTGGATTCTCGTGTTGTGTTGATGTATGCTCAGTACGCCCCTCGCCTCCACGCGGAGAGGTATTGCACTGATGGCGCCTTTGATCAGCGTTACATACGATTTGAAGAACTGCAAAGGAAAAAATGACATAGAGTCAATCTACAGCATGTACTACTTACCAACACTTTCAAAAGCATGACAGTGAGAAATACTGCTTTTACCTCTCCTGTTTTGTTGATTTAGGTGGTTTCAGCTTGTTGATTGAACAGTGTATGGAAAAGTCCACCATGAATAATTTGGTAACCTTTTTATTTCAAGGATGAAAGAACGGTCATGTAACTCCTAAGTTGCATGGGTGCATTTAAAAACACTACAAGTATTTAGAAAAGTTAGAAGTTGAATTCCTATTCAATGCTTCTTTTTTATATGCTTTTGTGAATATTTATGAATTCCACTTTGATAATACAATATTTTTCTAGAGACTCAGTGGAAATTTGAATGCCTTATACACAGCTAAGTCTTGTAAATCAACTTTTAGGACTCACAGCAGAAAAAACTGTGCGTCCTTCAGCTCATATTTTGTCTTAAATGTCAATCTTTCTGTCTCTTCTTGGCAAGTGCTTTCTCTCACAACATTCAGAGGCAGCAACATTTCTTTTTTTGCAGACCTGCAACAGAGCCAGAGGTGTGGAATAGTAAATAGCACGCGATAAAGCTATTCCAGGCCCCTGGTAATCTGGTCATGTTCTCTACTGCTCTATCTATTCCCTTGTGAGGTTAGGGCACATTGTGTTTGCAGGTGGATCATCAAGGACACTTACACATAGAGCAACCTTTAGCGGAGGACTAGATCTCTGAAATGCTCTCTACAGTTTCCTGCAAGGACACAGTATGTGCATCTATGTTACGGAGTATTAGTTTGACGCAGAAGGTCAAAGGGAACAAAAAGCTTATGCCAGCAGATTTTATAAATACAGCTTGTAAATGAAATTGTAGTGTAAACAGAATAAGAGAGTGACTTAATTCCCAAAGATCCACCCCAGAGACCTCACTAATGTGGTTAAGAGATTGAGCATAGTTATGTCATGCTCAAAACCAGAAAAATTAAACAAGCTGTGGGTAAAGTATTGCCTGGGACAAGGAAATCTGGAAGGAAACTCTTAAAATTTCTCTGATCATGACTTAGCACCTTCCACTAACAACTCCTTACACCTTGGGTGTATCAAAGATCCTGGGAGCTGCCTGTGCACTCCCATTTCCATCCAGTCACAATACCAGAGCAACACCATTATGAGACAGAAAGTATCTAAAGCCATTTAAAAGCAATAGCTAAGATTAAATTGATTCTGCATGTTTCCACAAGTATACCACTTCTTAAGCACTAAATTTAACTGTGTCTAACAAATGTTTCAGCAGGTGCCCTGGCCATCTAAGTCCTGTGTGTAAAACAGGCACTGGTGTCATTTGGATTTAGTACTTTGGGTGTCTCTCGATTTACACCCGAATAATGATAAGGGTTTCTGATAACCATCAGCCATTTTTAGACTCCATCAGAAAAAATATGTCTGCATCTTCTTTACATGCATTTTGGAGACAATGTAAGGTGCTACACTGAACTACCGGCCAGCTCAAGCGTTCGACAAGACAGCACCAGGTGTTATTTTGATTTAATATCCAAAAATGGCCCTGGCACTGGCACTGGAGGGTCCACCCCAGTGCAAGAGGTAGGTCCTCGCACATTGAACTGCCTGGACTGTCACCGTCATTTCTGCTGACAGCCTCCTGCAGAACAGAGAACTTCAACTGACTTCCATATAGGTCAAAAACAGGTATGGTTGTAATTACATTTGGTAACTGTTAGTTGAAGGTGGCTTATATCAGTAACCTAGAGGCTCACTCATTCTTCAGCAATTCTCTGAACCATTCTGTCCCTTCTCCCGCAAATAATTTGCAAATGCAAAGTCAACACCAAATGAAATACATTAGCCACAGCTGCCATGAGGGAACTTCGCCATCCTCTGGCCTGGTTGCAGTATGAAGAATAATACAGCATAGATATACACAGCAACTCTTATGGTTTGATCAGAGCTGTAAGAAGGATGAAAGGCACGGTGCAAGAACAAAAAAAGACATGTTTCTGCTACATGAGACTTTCCTCATATTTTTTCCATCACTCAAATCAAATATAAGCACAGAACTCTTGTGTATAGGTTGTTTTTTAAAGCAAATATAACACTTCTAACCACATACAGCAGGCCAGAGTCAGGAATAACACACTGATGTTGCCTCAAAATGGAAATCAGAGTATCATCATAAATGTAATTGAACCAAGACTTACTTTCTGGATTTTCATCTCTGGTCTTGTTGGTTGCTAATACATGTAAACAGTGGGAGATGACAAGGTTTGCTGGCAAGTAGAAAGCACAATGTCAGAAATCCAAATGATGGAGTTGAAGTCATCAGGTAAGAAAAACTGGCTCCAAGAGGGTTAAATTTCTTCTTTCCACCCAACTCATAATAACTGGAAGGGGAAATAGAAAAATTACTACCTTAAAGTTTGTTTAAAAAATGTATTTTTTTTTCTGATGATGTTGGTCTAACCATGAGAGCAGTATTTATGTTATAGCTGTTTATTATCACACAGGTACCAGGATGAACCGTACTTCAAAAAACAGAGAAGACTATTACAGAGGTAACATATGCCTGTTACAATGACTGTGATGAAGATAAACCCCTGGACTTCCAGCAGCACTGGTTACTTGATGTTATCCTGGTTTCACTACTGAAGTAAGATATTTTAAGGCTATTTGTAAAGTCTTGAGTAGGAGTGGAAGTTTGAATATACTCCATATAGTACACAGAAAACGACCTTATGAACAGTGGTTAAAAACACGAGTTAAATCTGTGAATAACCAGGGAAAGTACAACAGCAGTGTGGTGTTTAACTGTCTCTACTTGGAGTAGAGACAATCTGTAAACTTAATTTAATAAATCTAAACCACAGGTAACCTCCCTTTGTATATGAAAGTTAACAGAAGACTGATTTCTCTCCCCAAAACAAGAAGCATGTTTTGTAAGCATTGGGACACACATTCCGCACAGTTTGAGCAGAATGATTATGGCACTTTTTCCACTTTGCTCATCATCAGTCTGTCCCCCTTCCTTTACAGTGAAATGCCAAAAAAAAAAAGAAGAAAAAGAAGGAACAACAAATAAAACCACTACAGATATTTGTTAAATTTCTGTATTGTAGACACTATCTTTGCTATAAACAGGTATGTTTGACTCCTTCAGGCAAATGCATTTTTTGTTATATCCACAGCCCCTACACTTTTTTTTTAACACCCTCTCCCCCCCAACTTCATTCTTTTTGACAAAATTCTACTGGATTGCTAGAGGCTTCATGGATAATTTCATCCTACTTCAAGGGTCAGTTTATCCCACCCATAATCCCAGATGATGGTATGAAACCCAAGTTTTCCTACTTCAAACAATGGTCGACAGCTTGACGTTGAAAAGTCTTGGGCTCCCTATTCTCTCCTCACATCTCTGAACTTAAAATTGAAAGGATGAAATAGATGAAACTACCTTTTCCATTTCTGTAAGCAAGTGATCTACCTTATGGAAGAATAAACTTCAGAAAGTATTCCAGGGGAGGAAAAAAAGTTAAAAGAATACTGTGGGTAAACACTGTCTACTTGATTTCGTGGAGCTATAGCTGTGTGATTAGTAACAAAATACTGTTATTAAAGCAAGGACCTGTTGCCTAAAACCCTGCCATGTGTGAACCCCCAGCACCTTCCACTCAAGCCATACTGTCTGCACCTCTCTGTCCTTGCCTCTGTCGTATATTAGGCTCAAGAAACACCCCTCCTCTCAGACTCCAGGAGTAGCTGTCTGTTCATTCAGAGACCTTTAGGAACCTTGCCCTTTTCCCAGGGCTTGTCAAGCACCATCCACCAGCAGTGGGTAAACTGCCTTGCTCACAGTTATCTCTGCTGCTAATCACACAGCATTATTCATGATGTTGACCTTGGCAGAGTAATTTCTGTTTAAAATAAAGCAGTGGCAAGCATCCCACACCATTCCTCACTAAGTGTACTTCAAATTTCTTTGCAGACATCCATTCCATCTTTTTTGGTTCATATATATGTATACACAGGCCCTGTTATCTGTCTGCTGAGATGACTCTGTCAAGTGCTGCTCATCCTCGCGTCTATTTTCAAGAGCAAACAAACAGAAACTCACTTCCACTCTCCCTCAAAAAAGACAGAATGAAGAACAATGGAATGGATAAACTGCTATATCCTAACAAAGGATTAGAGGTGTTGCCTTTTTATTTTCAGAAGATAAAATGCTGTGACTTACTGGAAATTTCCTATTCTGAAGTAATTACTAAGCTAGTAATTTTTTTCAATACTTCAGACAGGATAAAAAATAGCTTATGTAAAACACGGCAAATAGAGCTTATTGTACAATGAAAGAGGAGACTGAAGAGAATCGTCTTTAGATTTAATCATTCAAAGCAGGATTAATGATATGCCATTGGCTGCTGAAACTATCTGAATAACAAATGGTAATTAGCAAGCAATCTTTCAGTATTATTCATCAATAACAACTCAGTTTTATAAGGCCCCTGTGCACCTTTTGCCTGATACTGGAAAGCTTCAGTGTCCAAAAAACTCTATAAAATTAAAGGTTTGATGAAATGCCAATAAAAAGCTATGCCAATGACTTCAGTAGGAACTGGATTGGATCACCTTTGTGCAGGAAGCACTTGAGCTGGTGTAGGACTACGGTATTAATTGTTACAACTATTGACTGGGAAAGTAATTGGTGCTGAGGGCAATTAACACCTTACAGAGATGACCTATATGTGAAGAAGCATTGAAAAGTGCAATAGAAACATACAGTTAGATACAAGGTTTGGTGAAGGGAAAATGCAGTGGGAATAAAAATAATAATAAAAAAAGGCATTTCATAACATACAATTCATTGGTTAATATTCTTTTTATCAGTTTTGGAATAGCCTGTTTTATAAAGTTCTTTAAATATGTCCATTTTCTAAGAGAGGATATCCATCAGTATCATCTTAAAATATATTCTAAGATAAAACATCTTCTTTATATTTCTCCTCTGCAATTCATAGACTATCTCCAGTAAGAAAAAACCACTCACAACCTATTGCTTCTTCATGATGGAGTAAGGACCTGGCAATAAATATTGTCAGAATGAGATCATCTGTCCTTTTAAATCCAAATTTATGGTTCACTATCTGTCCAAGTGTAGGTATAACTAAAGATAGAACAGGTCCAAATGTAGCAACCTACACGTCTGGAAGAAGAGTTTGCTAAAATGCTGGTAGAGTAAATTATTATTCAAGAGTCTCATAGTTCACCACGACTTCTATTTAGTCATGGTGCCAATGTAACGCTGCTCTTCAGAGCAGACTGGGATCTCCAGCAGCATCTGAGAAAGATGTTCAGTCATCACGACAGTGCCATCCTTTACCCCTCCACGGCGGCTGTCAGCAAGGCGGCAATTCATCTAACACAAGCCAGGCAGCCAGCAATTGCTGTGGCTTTACTAAAAAAATACTGGTTTTGACGGAAAGTTGAGTTCTGCATTGCGTGGCCTCTAGCTCAAGTCGAGGTAAATGCTGAAGAAACACACAAGGCCCTACTGATCTGCATTTATTAAAGCTTTCCTGCCAGCCTGGATCCATAACTACTTCCGAGACTCTTCTTCCCGCTCCCGGCAGAAGCTCCTCAGCTCTGACACAGACCCTTCGCCTCTCTCTTTCCCCCACCATCTGCTTTTCTCTCTGGACAAACCTGGGCTGGGTATTTCCTTCTCGCTCCCAGAGCCAGGGAACTTTTCTCACTGGGAAGTGGAGGAGTTCCCAGTGCCATACACCACTGAACCCGTTGGCTCAGGTAGGTGCTACAGCTTCTGACGTAGCTCATATCCTACAGAGCCTACCACTGAGAGAGTCCCAATGCCTCTCCACCGTCACGTTCTTCTGAAGATAATGAATCCTGGGTTCAAGTCACTTCTCTGAATAGAGGCATCTAATGCCCTAGGCTGTTCCAACCCACTTCCAGCTGCCTCTCGGGTAAGGTGCAACACTTCCAGAGGTTCTATATCACATCTGGCAGCCCCAGGTGCATCTCTTGCAGAGGTCGCTGGACACCTCTGTCCAGGCAACTGAATTGGGCTGCCCGGCTCCATGCCTTATCCTCTCCCTTTCTACTTCTCACTGTCAGAAAACTATCTCTGGTGGGGTTTGTCCTGAGCAGGAGTGGGTTCACCCTCTGGAACCTGCTCTCCATCGTTCTCTGAGCATCTCTGACCACTCAGCTGTGCAGCACACTGCGTGAGAAGTGGGGCAGGTGGGAAAAGCTCCATGTCAGGATCAGCAATGAGCTGGGTTTACAAAAACGCAGCTCAGAAAGCCAAGTGCAGCTCAGTAAATATTTTCTTCCTAACAGGGCCAGTTTGGGTTTTATTAAGTAGGGTTGTACCCAGCAGAAGCACAAGTTACATGAAGGAAGCAGATCTATCCCAAAGAGCCTAAATTCTGTAACAGAGGGTTTGGCCCATGCGTGCGTTCGTGGAACTGGCTCCCCTCTCCGAGTCTGCATGACGTTCACCAGCACGCACCAAAGGCGTGTAGAGTAAAAAGCGTGTGCTGGTGAATGTCATGCAGACTCGGGGAAGGGAGACAGTTCCATGAATGCAAGCAAGTTTAATACTGGGTGGGTCGCTAATCCTTAATGTGCTCCTGACTCTTCCAGCTGACTCAGTGTCGATATAAAAAGACACGAATCTGCCAGACTGAAACCCTCCCACCTCACTCAAGCTTTCGCCTTCCTGAAAGAAGGCAGAAATGGAAAGGATGGGACGACATGAAGGCTCTGACGGACATTACTGGGCTGTGTCACACCCAGGTGGTGTACATGTGGTGCCAGGTACAATATTATTGCTCAGAGAATGAAAAATTAAGACTGTTGGGCTTTTCATTGTTTAGCAAGGGTACAGTCAGACTATCACAGGCATTCGAGTTAACTGCAAACGACTCATTTGCTCTGGTCTGATAAGCTGACTCATCATCTGAAGGATTTTAACCAACCATCTGCATGCTTCTGACTCATTGCAACTGAGGAATAAAACCTATATATTTAGCTTAATATGTTTTGCTTTACTGTGGCACCAAGTTAGGAGTGTATACACAGGACAGGTTAAGGCAATTCAGCTTTCCATCTGCAGATTGATCATCTGCTCAGCCGTTAATACTTTCAGACATTCAGCACAGCCTACAAGGAAAAGTTTAAAAAATATTTTGGTCCCTAAGCATTTTGTTTTCATTTTGTGCTCTGAAAATCCCTCTTTAAATCAAAGATATTCCCTAAGCCTCAGACTCCTAGCTGGAGCTCCGAGGAAAGCTGTTCAATTTTCAGAGAGAGGTTTGAGCTTCTACGCTGTTTTCCATTGAATATTTTGCTGGCAAGATTTTGACTGCTGTTTGTAAATCCTCACAAGCTTAATTAGTTTGAGTCAAGCCTAGATTTCTTTGGTTCAGTGAGTGTTCTTGAATAAGAAGCAGAATCCTAGTGAACTGTGGAATTATATAGCGCAGCTCCCTCTAGAAATAGATTGAAATTCCATAACTGGAGTAGGGTTACATATGTTTTTCAAATGGCCAGATTTGGGGGTTTTGTTAAAGTTTTCTTGGTAGAAAACACCTCAGATACATCGAAGCTTACTACAAATTTAGATTTTCACATTTCACATTACTAAATGTTCAAAGGTTAGACTCTGTTTTTATTTCC